>NW_025421506.1:0-1200000 GCF_011764305.1 Mustela putorius furo
AAAATCTTTTAAATGAATAAATAATAGAATGTGTCATTATCTCAAGGGTTTCTTCTTGCTCACCCACAAACAGCAAGTAAGGGTACATTAAAGGGGCAAAGCTTGAAAGAACCTGTACTTGGGACAGCTCAAATACAAAAGACAAAAGCTAAGACATAGAACTTTGGTACCTTCTCAATTTCTCATCTCTAAAAAAATTTCCTATTTCTTTTAAGTTTTTTTCTTGTGGTGAGAAACATACAGGAACTCTACCTTCTTTTAATTATTTATTTATTTATTTGTAAGGATTTTATTCATTTATTTGACAGACAGAGATCACAAGCAGGCAGAGAGAGAGAGGAGGAAGTAGGCTCTCCACGGAGCAGAGAGCCCAATTCGGGGCTCAAACCCAGAACTCTGGGATCATGACCTGAGACAAAGGCAGAGGCTTTAACCCACTGAGCCACCCAGGCACCCCGGAAATCTACCTTCTTCACAAAACTTTTACAGGACACTACTGTTGACACATTATTGTAAAGCAAATCTCCTTTCATCCCAAATGACTGAGACACTATACCCATCAAACAACAACTCCCCCTTCTCCCCTCACCTTGCCCCTACACATACCTTTCTACTTCTCCTTCCAAGAGTTTGACTACTAAGGATACTTCATATAAATAGAATCATGCGTTACTAGTCCTTCTGTGATTAGCTTATTTCACTTAGTGTAATTCTTCAAGGCTTATCTATGATGCCTATTGTAGGAATTCCTTATTTCTTAAAGCTGAATGATATGCTATTGTAGGTATCAAAATCCAATCATCTGTCAATGGGTGCTTAGATTGCTTCCACCTCTTGGCTACAGTAAAGGATGCTACAATGACCATAGGAGTTTCTGTAAGCCACGAGTCATCCACATGATTCCAAATGTGTGCATATTAGCTTGTATTTTATTTCATCAAAATTAAAACAATAATGTACGGTATTCTAAGATTCGCAAATATACGTGTAAAGACCCCAAAAAGTCTGTAGCCCCTGATCTGAGAACCACTCAGAAATGTGCATAGGCTGGGGTATACACCAGGAGGTATAGTTTCATTGATTATACTGTAATCCCAGGTCCTTCAGTATCAACTCCCATCTACTTAAGAAACTGAGACAATATACTCATTGGAGGTCAGGGTCAAGTCTACAAAGTCTCTCTAGTGCCTAGGATGCTGGCAGGCACATTGGGTGCATGAGAGAAAGAACTGAAGGAACATGTCCAAACTACTGCATCTATAGATCTTTTTATAAGACATACAAAGCCCTTAAGGGTTAAAATTCACTGTGCTCCTTTTATAATGGCTCTGACAAAACACAATTATAATTTGGGAAATCCCAAATATTTACAAGTTGAAGCAACGGAATTCCTTTTTGAGGAACTAATAAGGAGATCATGTGTCATACATATATTCCCCCATGACGACTTTCCTCTGGAATATAGTGTTTGCTTTCTATTTTACAACCTGACATAAAACTAATATCCTCAGATAGAAGGAGCCTGAATATCCATGATGAGGGATCTGTTCCCATCTCTCCCGTCCAACTACATACTGCAATGGGGAGCTGCCCAAGCTTTAACAAGTTACCCATGAAGCAAGAATGTATACTCTATACACACCATTTTAGAAGGAAAAAAAACCCAGGCTTTGGAATCTCTTTCTCATCCCCGACAGGGTCCCATTTCTGGCAGCCTCCAAACCTCCATTCAAGGCAGATCAGCCTGATTCAGCTACTTCCATTTTCCAAATGAAGTTAAGATTATGTAACCCAGACAGAAATGAAGAAACAGGCAAAAACGTCTCCATTCTCAAAGTGACAGGAGTAGTAGGACCATGAGCTTGATCAGTGATTTAGGAGAGGAGTCAATCAAAACTTCAGGTTAAAAGACAGTTAAGAGAACAGTCTGTGGTTCCTGGGATGCAGTCTTCCCAGGATACCCCACTTTAAGCCTCTTTCTTTGTGTCCACACCATAAGGGCAGGATAAATCATCTCTTATCAAGAACTTGACAACAAAACACTGAACCTCACAGTCTGAGCAGGGCCCCTAACCATCCAGCCAGACAGATAATCTTCCAAGGATGGAATGGCCAGAACTTGTTTCTGGGGCCAGGAGGCCAAAAGGAAATCATTACTTTGAGATAAAATTCAAAAAGCAAAACCAGGAGGGACCACAAACAAGTAGAGCTCATAAAAACCAAGCCATGTACAGACTACTGCAGAGCCCAGGAGCAAGGCTCATAAGATCCAAGGCACAGCTCTGGTCTTCTCAACAGACTGGCTGCTTCTACTCAGCAGTGGGGTAATGACACACAGAATTATAGTAGAGAATACACTCCCGAGGAAAAAAGGAAAAGCAGCAGACCAACAACAGTTAGAAGATATGTATCTATAAAGACCCCACTTCTGAACCCAGAAAAAGCAGAGAATTCTGGAATGAATGTTGTTAGAACACTGAGAGATCCCAAAGCCAGAGCCAGAGGTAAATATCACACATTGGCAAATACACGCTTAATCCTCTTCCAGGACCGGGGGTCCAACTCACTGCTGTGCCTCAAGGCTGGAACAAGTCTGTACCTCCTTGGATGAACACCAGATAATGTCCTTGCCACTTGAGTGAAAAATGTATTTTCAAATACTACAAACACCATCCAAAGCATCAAGATGCTCACACTCTGAGGATACTCAAGAGCTAAAATCAAGTAGAGCAGAGCTGATTTGCCTCCCCCATCTCAAGGTGGCTCATGGCAATGAACTCGTTCAGTGGAAAGAGACGGGAAACTGAGGCACTATCCAGTCTGTCCATCTGTCTGTTGACCTCTGTCTTTCCCTTCCCCTCACCCTTCCTGCTCCACGTCTCCAGACCTCTGAGTTTGTTTCTCTGCCTCTATCTGCCCTCTGCCTTCCCATCTAAGGAAGCACATCATGGAAGAGAAGGGGGTTCTTGAAGCAACCTGTGTTATTATTAGGGAAATAACCCGTGTTAGGGAAATAACCCATGTTATTAGGGAAAAAGGCGATCAGACTGGAAAGGGCGAACGTGGAACCTGAGAGGGGAAATGTAAAAGAAACCCTGACCAGTGTGGAAACTATCCTTCTGCTTACTTGGAGCTACTTGTTTTAAAAATGTGCTGCTTAAGTAGGATTGGTGTTCAGCCACTGAGTTTTTTCTCCTGATTTTTATAATCATCGCTACAGTTACATGAATATGCTGAAGTACACCGTTTTTGACAACCCATACACTGCTCTCAAGTGGGTAGTTTTGGTTCTTCTCAGTTAAATTCAGTTTCTCCATGATCAACAGAAAAGCCTCCCCGTCAACTGTGTATGGGGCTGGGGGGAAGAGATCAGAAACCAAAAGAAACAGCTGAGTCGAGGGGATAGATTTTGGTGTCTGAACAACGGTGGCAGCCTAGCCCTGCCTGGCAGGTCACCAATCACACCAATGCCTGTTACCTTACAAGCACCAGCCTGGGTCTGTCCCTGATCTGGCCACTGTGGCCATACCTGTGTCCACACACAAATCCAGGGTGGCACTCGTGCCAGCCGATCCTTGTGATTCTGTTTGTGAAAAATATGCGGTTCTAACTTGAATTATCGAAGTGAAATCAATTCATACATAATACTTACAACTGCAAAAGATGGAGTTCAAAAAACTCTGAAAAACTTCAGGTCCAACTAGAGGTAAGAGTCTTGCCATCCCACTGCCCCGGTAAAATATTTATACACACACACACACACACACACACACACACACACACACAAAATTTCCCTCCTTTCTTGTCAAACTTGGAACACGTTGACCAGGTCACAGCAGAACATTTAAAAAAAAAAAAAAAAAGGAGAATCAACAAAAGAAAATACACATACCATAAACTGCACTCTCAGTATATGAGTCAAGGAATCCAAGAACATCAGTTTATTCTGTTCATTTTGCAAACATTTACTGAACACCTTTATTAAGTATCTACTAGGTACAAAACTCCCTTTCATAACACCCCGGCACAAAAAATTGGCCAGACTAGGTTATTACAAGTCTGTTCTCTCTGACCCAACATTTTCTCCCCACTTCATGGAGTGTTCTTGGCCTTGCACAATCTTCCTTCCTGAATTCTCTTCTATAACCCCATTGCCTTGCCCACTGTGGTTTCACCTGTTGGCTGACCTAATTCCAGGTCACCAGGAAGTGGTGATGGCCATCCTGCCCCGGCAGAAGATTTACACCTCCCTAGCTCAGGCTAACAGTCGCTTGACCACTGAAGACATTCCCCTTTAGGGGAAGGAGTCTTTCAATCTTCTACAAAAAAACCAACTGAAGAGTCAGTTGACACACATCCCAGAGACCATTTTCATCCTTTTACAGTGCAACCTTATTTCTTCTCTAAGACCACAATATTGATGACTAGGGAGTTTAACCCAAACCTGTTTAATATTTTTAAACCAGAAGTTTGATCGGTTTTACAACTAGAAATTCTGTCAACACTACGACATTTTGCCTTATAGGAGCCAAACATTCTAATACCTGATAACTAATCTTCTCAACCTGGACATGAAAACGCGCTGGATAAGCACTGGACAAGAAGCCACCAGGGGTGCCAGATGAGAAAAAAAGCCACCCGATGAAATGGCACACATTCCTAGAGAAACAATTTCCCCACTGGAGGAAAACGTGATACTTTATGCTAAAATAAGCCCCAATATATCATGGAGTTAAAATGAACAAACATATGAACTTTTTAAAAATAAAAACTCAAGGCTTCAAAGCAGCTCCTGGTTACTATTGGGCTATGTTCGCTATATATGGAATTTCCTGCAAATAACCCTCTTATCTTTAAATGTTCTTTGATGAAATTTTTGAGAAATGTTTCACCCACATATAAACTTCTTGAAGGCATGAACTACATCCCATCCTTCTCTTTGTCCCCAGGGACCTAGGGCAGGACCTACGGCAGTGTCTGGCACAAAATAAGCACTCACTAACGTCTGCAGAATTAATTTGGCTGAAATAATGCCAACAGCATTATCGATAATAAATGATTTTTACCGCATTCAGATGAGAGGAAGGGAAGGTGAACAGCTGTAGGAGGAAGTGGAATAGAAGCAACTGAATTTACCAAAAACAGTTACTGGCTGCCATGGTAACAATCAGATGAAGCAACTCAGTTTAGTTCTTTTCCACTTGAACAAGCACAGGAAGGAAAATATTGTACTTGTTAATCTCCAATCACAAGGGGGTGTGGCTTAAAATACAAGTCTACCAGGTGACACTGGTGCCCATTAAATTTAATAACCTTTGAAGAGTTTGGAAAGGCATCATGATAATAACAAGATCACCAGTAATACTAAAACCTGGTTTCTATACTGATACTTAGAAGACCATCCTAATCATTTCAAGGTTAAGTGTCAAATATTTGCTGCTGAGACTTAACAACTGTGAAAAGTAGATAGGTGTGTAGGTTCGTGTGTAAAACATCGCGTGGGTTCACCTTCCCTGATTCTTAAAATTGTTGCCTTTTGTAATTAGTTGGATCTAAACCAAGTTACAGATAAAAGATAATTCCAAGAATATAGTTTGTAGCGATGCTTACAACTTCCCCAGTGGAGAAATTGTATTTTAACTCATTTGTAAATAATAGAAAAGGTGAGTATCACACCCACTTTCTCTCCACCATCCTTCTCATACTTGCAGTGAGTCCTTCTCCATGCCTTACTCTCCAAACAGGAGGGAGGAGCTGGGAGGAGGAGGAGGTGGGACAACCAAGCCAGCAGGTTCAAGCTGTGATGGGTGAGCAAGACCACTGATCCTCCCAGGGCTGTGTGGTTTTGAGTTTTATGTCTAAGATATGCAAGCTGCCTTTCAACCATAATCCAAACAGAGAGCAGGAATACATTATACAGCATTAACATGTTTAGAGTGTCTGAGGAAGAAGTGAATACAGCAGTTCAAGACACACCATGACAGGAAGGAAAGCACAGACGCAAATTACTCTTGCATAAAACCTAAGCATCTTTCCACGCCTGGCCCTGCAGGCATTTCCTTTCCCCCTGAGAATTAAGTTAGTAACTTGATATCATTTCTGTCAGAGCCATAGAGAATTTATTATATAACTTTATCAGTTTATTCCATTGTATAAAAGACAGTTTTTCAGTTCAACAACATATGGGATCAAATCCCTGCTCTTTCATTAATCAGTCAAGTTCCTTAATGTTTTACAGGTCTATACTATTGGGTCTATAAATTTCTCCAATTAGAAATGAGAAAATCCACATCCCGGGGTTGTTGCAAAAATTAAATGAACGAATTCTGTAAAATGCCTAATACATGGTAGGTATCAGTGAGTATGTAAGTCCAACCAACACAAATGCCCAACATGTTTCGTCTTCTATGTTGTAGGAAAACAACAAATACAAGAACTACTACATCTCAGGGACATCAATTTGACAATCCGCAGCTCACAGCTCTGGGGTCCAGCAGGGGGAGGGGGGCTTACTAGAAGGTGCTATGAGATCTGGAGAGCGCTGCTAAACTCTGTCTGGGAACAAACTCTTTTTTTTTTTTTTTTAAAGATTTTATTTATTTATTTGACAGAGAAATTACAAGTAGATGGAGAGGCAGACAGAGAGAGAGAGAGGGAAGCAGGCTCCCTGCGGAACAGAGAGAGCCCGATGCGGGACTCGATCCCAGGACCCTGAGATCATGACCTGAGCTGAATGCAGCGGCTTAACCCACTGAGCCACCCAGGCGCCCCTGGGAACAAACTCTTGATGTTGCGGATTTCACTGCGGCCCTGGTAATTAATAAAGTGACTATTGCAAGGCTCAGAAGTGAGCAAGCGAAACTTTCTCCCCAAACCCTGACTCTGAACGCACTCTCTTTCTTCAACTCTAGGGGATTTCCCCCTCGGAATAGCTGGATGGAGAAAAGCAACTCAGAAAGAGCTGGGTCCGGTAGGTCTGCTCACTCTGCGGGTTAAGAGGGAGACGCCAGCGCACCTGTGAGCGCAGGTAACACCGTCCTCACCTCCCGCCAGCCAACCCACACACGCACCTGGGGTTGAATTTAGCCTCGTCTCCAAGTCGCGCCTGGAAGTCCTGCCAAGCCTGGCCGGCGCTCGCCCGACCCCAGGGGGCTGCCAGCGCGTCCCCGTCGCCCTCGTCCTCTTGGCTGTCCTCGGGGTCGGGTCCCACCTGGGCTGAGGCGGACGCGGACTCCCAGGGAGCCCATCCTCGGTGCCGCCCCCCGCGGCAGGACCCACGGAAGCCGCGCGCGAACTCCTGGAAGGTGATGGCGTCGTCGCGGTCAGCGTCTAGCCGCTGGAACACGGCCTCGGCGTCGGCCGGCCGCACACGCAGCTCCGCGCACAGCGCGCCGAACTCCTCGCGCTCCAGGCGCCCCGAGCGGTTCGCGTGGCAGGCAGCGAAGAGCGAGCGCAGGTGGGCCAGCTCCTCCCGGTCCCCGTGCGCCTCCATCCCGCCCGGCGAGGGTAGCCCAGCCGGCGCCGGGGCGCGACCGAGCGCGCGGCCCGCCCGGGCAGCTATGATGGCGGGAAGTCCGGGGCCACCTGCTGCCGCCGGGAGCCAGGGCACGTCAGCATCTTCCCGCTGGTTGGGCCGCTTGCAGGAATGTCCGGGCGGGGCGCTCCAACGCTGGTCCCGCTCGCAGCCGTTTCCGGCGGAGAGCGGGACTCCGCACACAGCAGAGCAGCAGCCTCTGGAGATGGAGATTGAGCGCCCACGGAGCGGCTCTCACATTTTCCGCTGGGCGCCGCTCCGCCCAGCCAGGTAGGAGGGCCGCCTGGCTCGGGCTCCCACACCTCCGGAGTCGCTGTCCCTTCTGTGCCAGGCTCCAGCCTGTGGAGCACGGGTGGGGCCTCTTGGACTTGGGACACCGGGCCAGAACCAGGCTGCAGCAGTCTTTGCCAGGGTCTTTGGAGTAAAACTCTGGTTGCTCATGTAAAGCCAAGAGCTAGCAGGAGTGTGCAAAGCTACCTGGACAAAAAGAGCAAAGGAAGATAGGAGTAGGACTCCAAGTTGGTTAACGTTATGCGTTATTTCAGTCTCTTGTAATTCCGAACACAGGTAAACGTCTGCATTAACAAGTTTTTTTTTTTTTTTTCAAACTAATCTACGAAATTTACCAGAACACCCCATTTTCTGATTTTACTGGCTTTCCTTAATGCATGTCCTCCCAAGGTGAAGTTCCAACTGGTTAATACACATCAGAAATCACATAGATCATCCAGGTCCCTGCATCCGAATAATTTTTCTCAGTCCTAGTCTCCACAACCTGAGAAAGAATTAGTAATCAAAATTCTTTGGCAGGGACGCCTGGGTGGCTCAGTTGGTTGGACGACTGCCTTTCGCTCAGGTCATGATCCCGGAGTCCTGGAATCGGGTCCCGCATCGGGCTCCCAGCTCCATGCGGAGTCTGCTTCTCCCTCTGACCTTCTCCTTGCTCATGCTCTCTCTCACTGTCTCTCTCTCAAATAAATAAAATCTTTAAAAAAAAAAAAAATCCTTTGGCAGGCAGCGATAGTTAAAAACTAGGGTGTTTTTGTTTTTGTTTTGTTTTGTTTTAGATAAATCTTAGGGAAATCTTATGTCCAAGTGCATGTTACCCTTTGATTTTAAACTTATTTCAGCAGTGCTGTTGGTTCTTTAATACTGACTGCATAATGGGTACAAGATCTTAAAAATTCAATCATTTTGATCTTTCTTTTTTTCAATCTTACCCTGTTTCCAAGAGACCCTCCTCACTCTGTCATGTGACTTATGCATATGTTCCCTCCAGTGACTCTAATAGCCTGTGAAAATGCATTTGGGTTATTTTTACTTTATTTACATTATCCATTCCCTCCACGCTTTAGACTTTATGTACAGCCATTTCTTTTAGTTATGGCTCTGTATTTCCATTTTTATCTCATTCTGGATTTTCTTCATTGCTTATTACTTTGTTTTTTATTATGATTAAAATAAAGTAAGGGATTTGACAGACATCCCTCCAGGCTGGTGTTCTTAAACATAAGACTAAGTGCTAACCATCTGAGGAACTGTTAATTCTTGAATAGTACAATAAACAGAGTCAATGCTCAGCATCTATCAAGCCATAAATATGACTGATAATTATCATCTATAAATTTAACTGGTAAATTATGAGAGGCATTCCATTAGAGGCCCTGATCTTAGCAGTCTAATTACTAAGTGAATATAGTTCCATTCACGTGGACAGCTAACAAATCAAAATGAATTTTATCATTATTGCAATATAAGTTATTATTGATTTTGAGTTTATATGCTTTCCTATTTATTCTAAAGATTGATTTTTCCATATAAGGGAAGGAGTGGCTAGCTGGATGATGCCCTTAAAGCTTCAGAAATAGACTTGTTAAACTAAACCTTTGAAGTATTATTATCATTATACTGTTAGTAATTACTAAATATCTGTAGTTTCCAAAATAGAAGAGTTAATTTTTTAACTGCTTAGACAGAAGTGCCTTTTTCAAGACTGCTCCTGCAACTTCATTCCTGAATTCACTTTGACCATTGCCCTCAGTTTCCAAATTCTTGTATTTTTTGACCTGCTTTGCCCTTTCACTGAGTTTCTTTACTGAAAAGTCATCAAGAAATACAGATACTTGCAAATGTCTTGTGTACACATCTTTTCATTTCCTGTGGTAATGATCTACTCCAAACCCAGTCTAAGTGATCTACCACTGCATAACAACACAACAATCACTTAGTGATTTAAAACAACAACCATTTCATTTGTTCATAATTTCATGGTCATTAACTCGGGCAGGGTTGGGTAAGCAGTTTTTCTGCAGGCTTGCCTAAGGTTATGTAGTCATAGTGGTTTCACTGTGGCTGCATGGTGTTAGAAGGCCTCACTCATATCTGGAAGTTGGTGTTGGTTGTTAGGGGGACCATATGTCTTCAAAAGGCTAGCATGGGCTTTGTTACATCGGGGCAATGTTCCAAAAGGCTAAATCCCAATGCACAAATGCTTTTCAAGCCTCAGCTTATGTCACAGTTGCTGGAATTCCATTGATCAAGGCAAGCCAACATGGCCAGCAAAGCCAACATGGCCAACAAGGCAAGCCAACATACCCTCAATGTGGGAAGGGACTATACAAGATCACAGAGAGAATGACTTGTCCTTTATTAGGGGCCCTTACTGTAACACTGTATCATACTTAAAGTACTGGGATAGTCTCTAAGACATTCTCTTAGGTTCCTGTCCTGCCGACCTTTTCATTGAACAGTCCACCATTGAACCACCATTGAACAGTCCTTTTAATAACCAATTATTCTGTCACCTAGAGCTCAGTTATTCTCAATCTGTGATAATTTTGTTACCCAGAAGACATCTGGCAATGTTTGGAGACATTATCGGTTGTCACAATTTGTCAAGGGAAAGATGCTACTAACATTTAGTAGGTAGAGACCAGAGATGCTGCAAAGCATCTTGTCATATACAGGGCTAGCTTCCATGACAAAGAGTTATCTGCCCAAAAATGTCAATAATGGTTAAGAAAACCTACATCCTAGCTCATAAATTCCCAGAGGTTCCGCTAATAAAAAGAGAACCAAGGGTTAACTCTTCATCTGGACATTCAGAGTCCTCTGGTCCCACTTCATATACTCAATTTCTCTCCCTTTAGATCCCATTAGCGCTCCTACTATCCCCTTGATTATGTAATTAGCATAATAGCTCCTAATTATTGTCACAAAATGGGTATATCAAACTTAATTTTCCCCTCCTCTGTCTAACTAAACCATTTCCCAGCCTTCGTGGAAGAGTTGGATCCTTCTGTTCCTACCAACGTTTCCGCAATTTTATTGTGACCTGTCACAAAGACATTACTTAGTATGAATTATGTCAGCTCAAGTAAACAAGCCACAGGAATGCTCTTTTTTTTTTTTATGGTTTTACTTTTCATGTTAAAGTTCTATTCTGTCTGGAATTTGGTTCATGTCTGGTATGAGTTGTAGAATTAACTTTACTATTTTTCTAATTGTTCTAACACTGGTTATTCAACTATCCCTTCACCATGGATTTAAATGTCACTTTTGGCATATACTCAATTCCTCTCTGTATTTGGATTTATTTCTGGACATTCTAGTCAGTTCTATTAAGGAATCACATTTTGAAGGAACTCTTGAGTTTATAAAAAGATTCCTGAAGTTCCTAGTGGGTTGCCTTTCATATTTTAAGTGGTTTTTTGTACATCATTAAGATTATGGTAGAGGAGATCAGGGGATATGGAAGAGGAGGTAATGAAGCTTAAGACTAATTCATTAGGCACAAGTACAAATTGACAACCATCTGAAATTGTCATGTAAATCAGTGAAAAAATAATTGATTTATAGAAAGAGTAAGGAACCTACAGTTTATCTAAAACATGAGATGCTTCTGCAAAGCCAGTCACAAGTTGCTGAAGAAGGCTTTTGAATATCGTCAGCAATATACTCAGGGGAAGGCCAGGGTTGTGTAATCTGTCTCTAATTTTTTCAAGAACGAGGGAGAAGGAAGAAATAGGAAGCATTTCTTTTCTGTTCTAGCATCCAGAAACAGCTAGTGAGAAATTGGAGATAACAGAGCAACCTTTGAGAGCCAATGAATTGGTAGGTAAAGAGAGCTTGCCTGTATTTATTAGCATGACTTTAAGAAAGATCAGCTTGCTCTATGGCTACCAAAGGATTTTAAAAATCAGAGATAATCTTGTTAGAGTGTGTTTCTCAAAAGAGTGAAAAGATATTATGTGATCAAATACACTTCTAAAACACAAATAAATTGCAAAAGAATCCTACTCTGCCCCTTCTTGGATAAGATAAAGAACTAAATAAAATATTGGGCATTGCTGTATTACATATAAAACCATGGTGCATACAATTAAATATGTATAGCATATAAAAGGAAAATATTCCCATATTTTCCTATATTCCTATATTCTATAAAATGTCTTGGCGGAGGTGGCGCAGGCGAGAGCTGGTCTCCTCAGTATACTGGCAGCTTCGGAGGTGCAAGCGGCGGCGGCAGCAGCCAGAGCTGGAGGCCCAGCAGCTGAGGTCGGGCTGAAGTCAGGCTGAGGTGGAAGCTAAAGACCACTTTGCTTAAGAATGCTTGGATCAACCAGGAGATCAAAGAAGAACTGAAACAATTCATGGAAACCAATGAGAATGAAGACACTTCGGTCCAAAACCTATAGGTTACAGCAAAAGCAGTCCTAAAGGGGAAATACATAGCCATCTAAGGTTCCCTCAAAAAAAAAATTGAAAAATCCAGAATACACCAACTGTCTCTACAACTTAAAGAACTGGAGAATCAACAACAAATTAAACCAACTCCACACACAAAAAGGGAAATAATCAAGAGTAGAGCAAAGATCAATGAGGTAGAAACTAGAGATACAGTAGAACATATCAATGAAACCAGAAGCCAGTTTTTTTAAAGAATCAATAAGATCGATAAACCATTGGCCACACTAATCCAAAACAAATGAGAGAAAGCCCAAATTCATAAAATTATGAATGAAAAGGGAGAGATCACAACTAACACCAAAGAAGTAGAAACAATCATCAGAAGCTATTATCAAAGTTATATGCCAATAAGCTAAGCAACCTAGATAAAATGGATGCATTCCTGGAAAACTATAAACTCTGAAAATTGAAACAGGAAGAAACTGACAACCTGAAGAGACCAATATCTAGTATTGAGATTGAAGCAGTAATCAAAAACTCCCAAAAAACAAGAGCCCAGGACCTGCTGTATTCCCTGGGGAATCCTACCAAACTTTCAGAGAAGAAATAACATCTATTCTCCTGAAGCTGTTTCAAAAAACTGAAGCAAAAGGAAAACTTCCAGACTCTTTTTATGAAGTCAGCATTACCCTGATCCCCAAAACAGGTAAAGTCCATACCAAAAGGAGAATTTCAGACCAATATCACTGATGAATATGGATGCTAAGATGCTCAACAAGATCCTAGCAAACAGGATCCAACAGTACATTAAAAAGATTATCCACCATGACCAGGTGGGATTCATCCCTGGGCTACAAGGATGGTTCAACATTCGCAAATCAATCAGTGTAATAGAACTAATCAATAAGAGAAGAACCACATGGTCTTCTCAATTGATGCAGAAAAAGCATTTGACAAAATCCAGCATCCGTTCCTGATTAAAATGCTTCAAAGTATAGGTATAGAAGGAACATTCCTGAACTTCATCAAATCTATCTATGAAAGACCCACAGCAAATATCATCCTCAATGGGAAAAAGCTTGCAGCCTTCCTGTTGAGATCGGGAACATGACAAGGATGCCCACGCTCACCACTCTTGTTCTACATAGTATTAGAAGTCCTAGCAACAGCAATCAGACAACAAAGAGAAACAAAAGGTATCCAAATTGGCAATGAAGAAGTCAAACATTCTCTCTTCACAGATGACATGATTCTTTATATGGAAAACCCAAAAGACTCCACCCCCAAACTACTAGAACTCATACAGCAATTCAGCAATATGGCAGGATACAAAGTCAATGTACAGAAATCAGTGGCTTTCTTATACACTAACAATGAAAATACAGAAAGGAAAATTAGAGAATCGATTCCATTTACTATAGCAACAAGAACGATAAGATCCCTGGGAATAAACCTAACCAAAGGGGTAAAGGATCTGTACTTGAGGAACTACAGAACACTCATGAAAGAAATTGAAGAAGATACAAAAAGATGGAAGACCATCCCATGCTCTTGGATCAAAAGAATAAACATTGTTAAAATGTCTATACTGCCTAGAGCAATCTATACTTTTAATGCTATTGCGATCAAAATTCCACCAGTATTCTTCAAAGGGCTGGAGCAAATAATCCAAAAATTTGTATGGAATCAGAAGAAACCCTGAATCACTAAGGAAATGTTGAAAAACAAAAATAAAACAGGGGTCATCATGCTACCTGATTTCAAGCTTTACTACATATCTGTGATCATCAAGACAGTGTGGTGCTGGCATAAAAACAGACACATACACCAGTGGAACAGAGTAGAGAGCCCAGATATGGACCCTCAACTCTATGGTCAATTAATCTTCGACAAAACAGGAAAAAATATACAGTGGAAAAAAGACAGTCTCTTCAATAAATGGTGCTGGGAAAACTGGGCAGCTATATGTAGAAGAATGAAACTTGACCATTCTCTTACACCGTACACAAAGATAGACTCAAAATGTATAAAAGACCTCAAGGTGAGCCAGGAATCCATCAGAATCCTAGAGGAGAACATAGGCACTAACCTCTTCGATATCAGCCACAGCAACTTCATTCAGGATATGTCTCCAAAGGCAAAGGAAACAAAAGCAAAAATGAACTTTTGGGACTTCATCAAAATCAAAAGCTTCTTCACAGCAAAGGAAACAGTCTAGAAAACAAAGAAGCAACCCACGGGATGGGAGAAGATATTTGCAAATGACAGTACAGACAAAAGGTTGATATCCAGGATCTATAAAGAACTTCTTAAACTCAACACACACAAAACAGGTAACCATACCAAAAAATGGGCAGAAGATATGAACAGACACTTCTCCAATGAAGACGTACAAATGGCTATCGGACACATGAAAAAATATTCATCATCACTAGCCCTCAGGGAGATTCAAATTAAAACCACATTGAGATACCACCTTACACCAGTTAGAATAACCAAAATTAGCAAGACAGGAAACAACATGTGTTGGAGAGGATGTGGACAAGGGGAACCCTCTTACACTGTTGGTGGGAATGCAAGTTGGTGCAACCACTTTGGAGAACAGTGTGGAGATTCCTCAAGAAATTAAAGATTCCTATGGCCCTGCAATTGCACTACTGGGTATTTACCCCCAAGATACCGATGTGGTGAAAAGAAGGGCCATCTTTACCCCAGTGTTTGTAGCAGCAATGGCCATGGTTGCAAAACTGAAGATGCCCTTCAACGGACGAATGGATTAGGAAGATGTGGTCCATACGCACTATGGAGTATTATGCCTCTATCAGAAAGGATGAATACTCAACTTTTGTAGCAACATGGACAGGGCTGGAAGAGATAATGCTGAGTGAAATAACTCAAGCAGAGAGAGTCAATTATCATATGGTTTCACATATGATAATTTGCATAACAAATAACATGGAGGACATGGGGAGATGGAGAGGAGAAGGGAATTGAAGGAAACTGGAAGGGGAGGTGAACCATGAGAGACTATGGACTCTGAAAAACAACCTGAGGGTCTTGAAAGGGCTGGGGTTGGAGGTTGGGGTAACAAGGTAGTGGGTATTAGGGAGGGCACATATTGCATGGAGCACTGAGTGCGGTGCAGAAACAATGAATACTGTTACACTGAGAAGAAATTAAAAAAAAAAAGGAAAATATTTCTTCTAGAGTTAATTGACATATTATTCTCTCATAACACACTGAGTGACTCAAAAGTAGATTGCAATTTACCAATTAGGAATCTCAGGTAAAAGTTTAAATACATTATAAACAAATAGTACAGTCTGGCAAGAAAATACCAATATTTAAAATTTTATCATTTTTTAATTTTATTATGGGGGTTAGAGATGTTTGACATACAAAAATGGATTATTTTTTAAGATCTCAACACAGTACCATGCAATTATTCCTTGATAGTCTATCTCTTAAGTCAAAAATAATTTATATCTTGCTTTAATTGGGAATATTTCTGGGCATATTTAACATAGTATACTGTTAATGTCTTTACTACTAGAAATTCTATTTTCCTAAAAACATTAGCATCATATAATACTTGGACACTTTTTAAAGTCTCTTTTATTTTGCACAGATCAGAGGTGACAATGCACCCATATAGATGGAGAATCTTCAACCTAAAAGAAAAGTGAAAAGACAAGACCCCCAATTATGTGGAGTGGAGACAGGGGAGCCGAGATTCTAAGCATGATAAGTGCATGAAAATTTCTTTATGTTAAGTACTTTATGTTTCTCAAGGAGAAAGATAGCATCTAACTTGAGAACATCAAGTACATTTTAAAATTTTGTCGCCTTGAAGGAGGCAAGATGACGGAGAAGGAGCAGGCTGAGACTACTTCAGATAGCCGGAGATCAGCTAGATAGCTTATCTAAAGATTGCAAACACCTGAAAATCCATCGGCAGATCAAAGAGAAGAAGAACAGCAATTCTGGAAACAGAAAAACAACCACTTTCTGAAAGGTAGGACCAGCGGAGAAGTGAATCCAAAGCAACGGGAAGATAGAATCTGGGGGGAGGGGCCGGCTCCCAGCAAGTGGCGGACCAACGGCGCACAAAATCAGGACTTTTAAAAGTCTGTTCCGCTGAGGGACATCGCTCCAGAGGCTAAACCGGGGCGAAGCCCACGCAGGGTCAGTGAGGCCTCAGGTCCCACAGGGTCACAGAAGGATCAGGGGTGTCTGAGTGGCGCAGAGCTTGTGGGTATTGGAACGGGAAAGCTGGTTACAGAGAGCGGACAGTAAGCTCGTAGCTCGGTGTTACCTTGAACCGGTTGCAGGCTCGGTGAGCTCGGAGCGCATCCGGAGGTCAGGCAGACAGGAGTAACTGGGCGCTGTTCTCTGAGGGTGCACTGAGGAGTGGGGCCCTGGGCTCTTGGCTCCTCCCAGCCGGAGACCGGGAGGCCGCCATTTGTATTCCCGTCCTCTGGAACTCTACGGAAAGCGCTCAGGGAACAAAAGCTCCTGAAAGCAAACCCAAGCGGATTACTCACCCCGGCCCCAAGTAAGGGCGGTGCAATTCCGCCTGGGGCAAAGACACTTGAGAATCACTACAACAAGCCCCTCCCCCAGAAGATCAATAAGAAATCCAGCCCAGACCAAGATCACCTACCAAGGAGTGCAGTTTCAATACCAAGGAGAGCAGCAGAATTCCAGAGGAGGAGAAAGCAAAGCACGGAACTCACGGCTTTTTCTATGTGATTTTTTTTTAGTCTTGCAGTTAATTTAATTTTTTTCTTTTTCATTTTTTGGTTTTTTTCTCGCCTTCTGGTAATTTTTTTTTAACTTTTACCTTTTTCTTTTTTAACGTTTTTTAACTAGTTTATCCAATATATATATATTTTCTTTTTTAAATTTTCCTATTTGTTTTCTTTTTTTTAATTCTTTTTTTTTTTTTTTTTTTTCTTTTTTTATCTTTCTTCCTTTTTGAACCTCTTTTTATCCCCTTTCTCCCCCCTCATGATTTGGGATCTCTTCTAATTTGGTTAAAGCATATTTTCCTGGGGTTGTTGCCACCCTTTTAGTATTTTACTTGCCCCTTCATATACTCTTATCTGGACAAAATGACAAGACGGAAAAATTAAATGCAAAAAAAAAGAACAAGAGGCAGTACCGAAGGCTAGGGACCTAATCAATACAGACATTGGTAATATGTCAGATCTAGAGTTCAGAATGACAATTCTCAAGGTTCCAGCTGGGCTCGAAAAAGGCATAGAAGATATTAGAGAAACCCTCTCAAGAGATATAAAAGCCCTTTCTGGAGAAATAAAAGAACTAAAATCTAACCAAGTTGAAATCAAAAAAGCTATTAATGAGGTGCAATCAAAAATGGAGGCTCTCACTGCTAGGAAAAATGAGGCAGAAGAAAGAATTAGTGATATAGAAGACCAAATGACAGAGAATAAAGAAGCTGAGCAAAAGAGGGACAAACAGCTACTGGACCACGAGGGGAGAATTCGAGAGCTAAGTGACACCATAAGATGAAACAACATTAGAATAATTGGGATGCCAGAAGAAGAAGAAAGAGAGAGGGGAGCAGAAGGTATACTGGAGAGAATTATTGGGGAGAATTTCCCCAGTATGGCAAAGGGAACGAGCATCAAAATTCAGGAGGTTCAGAGAACGCCCCTCAAAATCAATAAGAATAGGCCCACACCCCGTCACCTAATAGTAAAATTTACAAGTCTCAGTGACAAAGAGAAAATCCTGAAAGCAGCCCGGGAAAAGAAGTCTGTAACATACAATGGTAAAAATATTAGATTGGCAGCTGACTTATCCACAGAGACCTGGCAGGCCAGAAAGAGCTGGCATGATATTTTCAGAGCACTAAACGAGAAAAACATGCAGCCAAGAATACTATATCCAGCTAGGCTATCATTGAAAATAGAAGGAGAGATTAAAAGCTTCCAGGACAAACAAAAACTGACCAAAGAATTTGCAAATACCAAACCAGCTCTACAGAAATATTGAAAGGGGTCCTCTAAGCAAAGAGAGAGCCTACAAGTGGTAGATCAGAAAGGAACAGAGACCATATACAGTAACAGTCACCTTACAGGCAATACAATGGCACTAAATTCATATCTCTCAATAGTTACCCTGAATGTGAATGGGCTAAATGCCCCTGTCAAAAGACACAGGGTATCAGAATGGATAAAAAAACAAAACCCATCTATATGTTGCCTCCAAGAAACTAATTTTAAGCCTGAAGACACCTCCAGATTTAAAGTGAGGGGGTGGAAAAGAATTTACCATGCTAATGGACATCAGAAGAAAGCAGGAGTGGCAATCCTTATATCAGATCAATTAGATTTTAAGCCAAAGACTATAATAAGAGATGAGGAAGGACACTATATCATACTCAAAGGGTCTGTCCAACAAGAAGATTTAACAATTTTAAATAACTATGCCCCCAACGTGGGAGCAGCCAACTATATAAACCAATTAATAACAAAATCAAAGAAACACATCAACAATAATACAATAATAGTAGGGGACTTTAACACTCCCCTCACTGAAATGGACAGATCATCCAAGCAAAAGATCAGCAAGGAAATAAAGGCCTTAAACGACACACTGGACCAGATGGACATCACAGATATATTCAGAACATTTCATCCCAAAGCAACAGAATACACATTCTTCTCTAGTGCACATGGAACATTCTCCAGAGTAGATCACATCCTCGGTCCTTAATCAGGATTCAACCGGTATCAAAAGATTGGGACCATTCCCTGCATATTTTCAGACCACAATGCTCTAAAGCTAGAACTCAACCACAAAAGGAAGTTTGAAAAGAACCCAAATACATGGAGACTAAACAGCATCCTTCTAAAGAATGAATGGGTCAACCGGGAAATTAAAAAAGAATTGAAAAAAATCATGGAAACAAATGATAATGAAAATACAACGGTTCAAAATCTGTGGGACACAACAAAGGCAGTCCTGACAGGAAAATATATAGCGGTACAAGCCTTTCTCAAGAAACAAGAGAGGTCTCAGGTACACAACCTAACCCTACACCTAAAGGAGCTGGAGAAAGAACAAGAAAGAAACCCAAAGCCCAGCAGGAGAAGAGAAATCATAAAGATCAGAGCAGAAATCAATGAAATAGAAACCAAAAAAACAATAGAACAAATCAACGAAACTAGGGGCTGGTTCTTTGAAAGAATTAATAAAATTGATAAACCCCTGGCCCGACTTATCAAAAAGAAAAGAGAAAGGACCCAAATAAATAAAATCATGAATGAAAGAGGAGGGATCACAACTAACACCAAAGAAATACAAACTATTATAAGAACATACTATGAGCAACTCTACGCCAATAAATTTGACAATCTGGAAGAAATGGATGCATTCCTAGAAACATATAAACTACCACAACTGAACCAGGAAGAAGTATAAAGCCTGAACAGACCCATAACCAGTAAGGAGATTGAAACTGTCATTAAAATCTCCAATCAAACCAAAGCCCAGGCCCAGACGGCTTACCGGGGGAATTCTACCAAACATTTAAAGGAGAACTAATCCCTATTCTCCTGAAACTGTTCCAAAAAATAGAAATGGAAGGAAAACTTCCAAACTCATTTTATGAGGCCAGCATCACCTTGATCCCAAAACCAGACAAGGATCCCACCAAAAAAGAGAGCTATAGACCAATATCCTTGATGAACACAGGTGCGAAAATACTCAACAAAATACTAGCCAATAGGATTCAACAGTACATTAAAAGGATTATTCACCACGACCAAGTGGGATTTATTCCAGGGCTGCAAGGTTGGTTCAACATCAGCAAATCAGTCAATGTGATACAACACATCAATAAAAGAAAGAACAAGAACCATATGATACTCTCAATAGATGCTGAAAAAGCATTTGACAAAGTACAGCATCCCTTCCTGATCAAAACTCTTGAACGTGTAGGGATAGAGGGCACATACCTCAATATCATCAAAGCCATCTATGAAAAACCCACCGCAAATATCCTCAATGGAGAAAAACTGAAAGCTTTTCCGCTAAGGTCAGGAACACGGCAGGGATGTCCATTATCACCACTGCTATTCAACATAGTACTAGAGGTCCTAGCCTCAGCAATCAGACAACAAAAGGAAATTAAAAGCATCCAAATTGGCAAAGAAGAAGTCAAATTATCACTCTTCGCAGATGATATGATACTATATGTGGAAAACCCAAAAGACTCCACTCCAAAACTGCTAGAACTTATAAAGGAATTCAGTAAGGTGTCAGGATATAAAATCAATGCACAGAAATCAGTTGCATTTCTCTACACCAACAGCAAGACAGAAGAAAGAGAAATTAAGGATTCAATCCCATTTATAATTGCACCCAAAACCATAAGATACCTAGGAATAAACCTAACCAAAGAGGCACAGAATCTATACTCAGAAAACTATAAAGTACTCATGAAAGAAATTGAGGAAGACACAAAGAAATGGAAAAATGTTCCATGCTCCTGGACTGGAAGAATAAATATTGTGAAAATATCTATGCTACCTAAAGCAATCTACACATTTAATGCAATTCCTATCAAAGTACCATCCATCTTTTTCAAATAAATGGAACAAATAATTCTAAAATTTATATGGAACCAGAAAAGACCTCGAATAGCCAAAGGGATATTGAAAAAGAAAGCCAACGTTGGTGGCATCACAATTCCAGACTTCAAGCTCTATTACAAAGCTGTCATCATCAAGACAGCATGGTACTGGCACAAAACAGACACATAGATCAATGGAACAAAATGGAGAGCCCAGAAATAGACCCTCAACTCTACAGTCAACTAATCTTCGACAAAGCAGGAAAGAATGTCCAATGGAAAAAAGACAGCCTCTTCAATAAATGGTGCTGGGAAAATTGGACAGCCACATGCAGAAAAATGAAATTGGACCATTTCCTTACACCACACACAAAAATAGACTCAAAATGGATGAAGGACCTCAATCTGTGAAAGGAATCCATCAAAATCCTTGAGGAGAACACAGGCAGCAACCTCTTTGACCTCAGCCACAGCAACATCTTCCTAGGAACAACGCAAAAGACAAGGGAAGCAAGGGAAAAAATGAACTATTGGGATTTCATCAAGATCAAAAGCTTTTGCACAGCAAAGGAAACAGTTAACAAAATCAAAAGACAACTGACAGAATGGGAGAAGATATTTGCAAACGACATATCAGATAAAGGACTAGTGTCCAGAATCTATAAAGAACTTAGCAAACTCAACACCCAAAGAACAAATAATCCAATCAAGAAATGGGCAGAGGACATGAACAGACATTTCTGCAAAGAAGACATCCAGATGGCCAACAGATACATGAAAAAGTGCTCCATATCACTTGGCATCATCAGGGAAATACAAATCAAAACCACAATGAGATATCACCTCACACCAGTCAGAATGGCTAAAATCAACAAGTCAGGAAATGACAGATGCTGGCGAGGATGCGGAGAAAGGGGAACCCTCCTACACTGTTATTGGGAATGCAAGCTGGTGCAGGCACTCTGGAAAACAGCATGGAGGTTCCTCAAAATGTTGAAAATAGAACTATTTTCTATTGGGTATTTACCCCAAAGATACAAACGTAGTGATCCAAAGGGGCACGTGCACCCGAATGTTTATAGCAGCAATGTCCACAATAGCCAAACTATGGAAAGAACCTAGATGTCCATCAACAGATGAATGGATCAAGAAGATGTGGTATATATACACAATGGAATACTATGCAGCCATCAAAAGAAATGAAATCTTGCCATTTGCGACAACATGGATGGAACTAGAGCGTATCATGCTTAGTGAAATAAGTCAAGCAGAGAAAGACAACTATCATATGATCTCCCTGATATGAGGAAGTGGTGATGCAACATGGGGGCTTAAGTGGGTAGGAGAAGAATCAATGAAACAAGATGGGATTGGGAGGGAGACAAACCATAAGTGACTCTTAATCTCACAAAACAAACTGAGGGTTGCTGGGAGGAGGTGTTTGGGAGAAGGGGGTGGGATTATGGAGATTGGGGAGGGTATGTGCTTTGGTGAGTGCTGTGAAGTGTGTAAACCTGGTGATTCACAGACCTGTACCCCTGGGGATAAAAATATATGTTTATAAAAAATAAAAAATTTAAAAAAATAATAAATAAATTAAAAATTAAAAAAAAATTGTCACCTTAGTGAGGAATGGTGAGAATATCTGAAGTTGAAGACCAGCTATATTCTGAAGGAAAGTGTATGTTCTGTGCTACTGTAACACTCACTGTCCATAAATAAAGTTTTATTGGAACACAGTTCTGTGCTTTCACTTTCACGCTAGATGGGCACAGCTGAGTAGTTGCAATAGGCACATCTGACCTGTAAAATCGAAAATATTCATTCTCCGGCCCTTTACAAAAGGATTTTTCCAACCCTACTTTATGTGAAGTAGTGAGGGAAGGACATGTCTCACATGTTCTCATAGCACAAGTTAACAAAATGCTCTAGCAAAGGATCTCCTTGTTTTCAAACTAATCCTCTACCTTGTGCTTTTAAAAATTCAGCAAATCCAATATAAACATAATATTTCAACTTACAGGGAAAGAAGTGCATTCATCTCACAGCAATAGTGGTAGCATGAAGGAAGAATGCGGAAACTCTATCAATGGTGACTTGTTTACCATTTTTTTTAAATAAGGAAATACTGACCAGGCAAAATCTTATGCAATCAGCTGATATGTGTGACTGCTAAGGTTTTTAGTTTCTTAGTATTGTAGAAGAATCCAGTGATAAATTCTTCTCAGGATGTATTAATTTTGCCGTTGGTAAAGAATTGCCAAGCCTAGTTTCAGAAGGCGAAAAGGGCCATGATTTTTATGGTGCTTCCCATTTTGCTCTCCCTGCCAGTAGTTCCAACTTCAGTCTTCACTCACCTTGACCCCAGTTCCATTTCTCCTGTTTCTCTACCTGGTTTCTGAGCAAATATTTTTTTTTACCATAATTTCAAATTGCTCAGCTGTGTGTGTGTTTGTGTGTCTGCGCATGTGTGTCTGTGTGAGTGTGTGTTTACCTATTAAAAAAAAAAAGTCCTAAAGCCTTTGGAAAGGAGGCAGGATTAAAAATTAGGAATAACTGGGTGCCTGGGTGGCTCAGTGGGTTAAGCCGCTGCCTTCAGCTCAGGTCATGATCTCAGGATCCTGGGATGGAGTCCCTCATCAGGCTCTCTGCTCAGCAGGCAGCCTGCTTCCCTTCCTCTCTCTCTGCCTGCCTCTCTGCCTACTTGTGATTTCTCTCTGTCAAGTAAATAAATAAAATCTTTAAAAAAATAAAATAAAATAAAATTAGGAATAATTATAAACAACTATTATGCAGTTGTAAGCATTTTAATGTTGATGGTATTGGAAAAATAATCATGTCAGTTATTTCCTTATTAGTTACTACTTGTTTTTTTTTTTGTTGTTGTTGTTGTTGTTGTTTTAAGATTTTTTTATTTATTTGATACAAAGAAGTAGAGGGAGAGAGCAAACTCAAGTGAGGGAGCAGCAAGCAGATGGAGAGGGAGAAGTAGTGAAGACTGAGCAAGGAACCGGACATGGAACTCTATCCCAGTACCCTAGGATCATGACCTGAGCTAAAGGCAGACATTTAGCAGACTGAGCCATAAGGTGCCCCAATTTACTACTTGTTTTAGAACTGTCTAGGTCACACTCAACTTTCTCCCAAACTTACTTTCTAACAAAAGACAAATCATGTCTTAAGATCACAATGGATTTCTAATTTGATCTCAAATGCTCAAAAATTACTTTTAGCCTCAGGGAATGCAATGTGTGCATGGTTATATCAGAGACACATTTATATTCATCAAAAATAATGGAGAAATGTACATTTCTATGTGGCAGGGAAGTTCCCAATTCTGTAATATGAGGAGATGTTAAAATATTAATCTTTTTTTTAGACTAACAAAGATTAAAGCTCCTGTTCCCAGAAGTACAAAATGAGCCAAACTAGATCAGTCAGATTGAGATCTATAAAACTCTAAAACCCTTCCTATTCCTCTGGAAACTATTCTATAATTTCAGTATTCAAAGGATGAGATATTCAAATAAGGCTCTTTCACCAATACCCCAGAGTCTCAGCTTAGCAATGAACTAGGACACTAATTTTTTAATGATGTAGTAATTGGAAATACAGAATCAGGATTTCTAACCCTCTTACATGTATTCTTTAATTTGCAAATCTTTAATGTTAAAGAAGATGGATGAATAAAGTGAAATCTAGCTTAAAAAAAAAAAAAGTTAGAGGTCACATTTGCACCATGCAATGAGATATTGGAAGAAGACAGAATTCTTTGCCCACTAACACATTTGTGGAGGAATGCCATACCTTCAGGATTTTGAAAAATAATGTAAATTCCATTATGTCTTCTAAGTTCTCAATTCATATTTTTTAGTAATAAACAAATTATTGGTTAATTTTTATAAGACATAGAAAATCAGCAAACTGAATTTCCTCAAACTGTTCCATTATTTTGATTGTTTTGAAACCTATAAAGTTCCGGTATTCCATGCAGAAGTATTTGTTCTATGGATTCCTCTATTTCTTGAAAGATTAACTCATTACAGAAATCTCAGATTTCCTCCAAAAAATTCATATTTCATAGAGGAGACTAGGATTAATCAAATAGTTCTTGAAATATGGGACATCTGAAATGGTAGTTTCAACTCCCAAAACTCCTCAAATGTTTTTATTTCCCTGGTTTGTATATCATTCCCGTTAATGATATCCCAAGGACAGAGGCCAACATAACTGAAAAGTATCTAATGCCCCCCAAGTATTTTTTTTCCTGAACTTTTCAATGAATTTCAAATTACCAAGGAACTAATAAGATTTTTGTGCTATATGAGAAGTCACGAAAA
Organism: Mustela putorius furo; assembly: GCF_011764305.1. Lineage (NCBI taxonomy): Eukaryota > Metazoa > Chordata > Mammalia > Carnivora > Mustelidae > Mustela > Mustela putorius. The sequence goes on from NW_025421506.1 coordinate 25,169, forward strand.
CTTGGTTTGGTCTTAAATGAAGTTACCAGAAGCTATTTTCTGGGAAATATTTAATGATAGCTAGAACTCTGTGTTGATAAAATGGAAACAACACTGAGAATTTATAAATAATAATAATATAAACATTAAATAATAAACCAATGCACAGCTGATATCAAGTTTTCATTTTGTGATGACATTTAGGACTGAAAGAGAAACAAGGACAAAAATCAACATTTTCTTACCATCGACAGTTTTGTGACACAGATTTTGAACCACATCTAGGGTGACATTCTTACAGAGACTGAGTTTCACATGTTCCAAACTAATGTGACAATTATTAGCCAATGAACAAACTCTGGAAAGGAGAAAGAGAACAAAAAGTTATGAGAATGGATAGTGAAGTGTACTTTTTTACGAAGTTTTCAAAAATTCAGCCCCCAAATTTACCTTGGCCTTGCATGTTCAATAACCCCACACTATCCCTCCTCCCCTACCTGTCCTGCCCTCCCATCCAGACAGAGACTGCAAATATAGTTCCCTAAAAGAAGCACATATACTGAACCCACCTAATAAAATTTCCAGACCAAAAAACAAAACAAAAAAAGTAAAGATGACAGAGGCTAAGATCTAAGATGTCAGATTCTACTTGGAGAAACTTAGAGAAAGGGTAATAGTAGAAAGATCCAGATGGTTATTATGGTGTTGCCATTTTGATGGATATTTAATAATAATAAAGTAAAAGTGATCATTATCTTAACGTCTGGCACCAGACTTACTCCCAGAAGGAACCTGTCTTTGTTTGGGCTAATACTGTGCTAGACGTTTGTAGGAGGAAAGGGCCTGCAAAACAATACCAGTAGTAGTTGTTTGCCACATGATAGTTCTGCCACTCTTCGTGGACAGGGATGGGTTTTTCTTCCTCCTCACAGCTGGGTAAAGACTGTGGAGTGGGGAGAGACAGAAGGCAGAAAATTGAGCGAGGCCAGAGCCGGCAAGGTGAAGTTGACGGGACACTTGAAGATGAGAGAAGGTGTTCTCTTTTGTGATCTAGGCCTTTCTTTGAGTTCCCTGAAACATTTCTACTGAGGTTTATTTCACTCACAACTGAGATAGAAGAAGAGGCTGAGTCACCATTGTGCATTTGAGAGGGAGCAGGACCCCAAGAAGCATAAGACAGGAAGGGACCTGAGAGTGTAAGTCTCACTCCAGGATTTGTCAGAATCATGAGCATGGAATTTTGGTAACTTTAAGAGGTTGCCTAGATCTCGGGAGTAAAATGTCTTCTCCCAGGACAAGGGATCCATGTATAACCTAAATTGTTAGTCCTCACAGGATGACTCCTGGACCAGCAGATTCAGCATCACCTAAGAAATAGTTAGAAAATTTGGGGGAGAGAGGCACTCCTTACCTACTGAATCAGAAACTACAGGGTTGGGGCTCACCAGTCTGTGTATATAGGTGTGTGTGTGTGTGTGTGTGTGTGTTTAAGATTTTGTATATTTATTTGAGAGAGAAAGGGAGAGAGAGAGAGCAGGAGCACATGGAAGGAAGGATAGAGGGAGAGGGAGAACATCTCCAGCAGACTCTGCGATAAGTACAGAGCAAGACATGGGGCTCAATCTCATGGCCCCAAGATCATGACCTGAGCTGAAATCAAGAGTTGGATGCTCACCTAAGTGCCCCACACCAGTCTGTGTTTTAACAAATCTTCTGAGTGATCCTGATGGACATAAAAATTGAGAATTACTGATCTTAATGATGGTTCACAGCCTGGGACACAGAGCAGATCCACCTGTGATCCAATGATTAGCAAATATGGATGTCAGAAAATCATTGTCAGTAATTCTACCAATCTAAACAAATTGTATTTCTAAGAAACAGATTACTGAAAATAAATCTATAGGTTAAAGTAAAAAAACCTCTGGGAAGCAGGATTTTTTACTGACCTTCCAGTTGGGCTCCCTAAAAATCATAATTCTGCTTTAACAGAATCCATGTTCAGTATTTGTGCCCTCTAAAAGCATTAATTCTTCTGTCCATTTCAGACTCTTCTGTTAGGCTAGTTACCAGGTCTCCATTTAAAATTGGGGGACTGTGGGAAGGCAGGTAAGAATGAGGAATACCAAGAAGGGGGAAAGTTAGGGCAAGTAGGTTTGTAGCAAACATATTCCCACTATCCCCAGAACTGTTGGGAAATGGGACAGTCATCAATGTCAGAAACATGAGATGGTCCCATGGAGATAAAGCCATGCCAACGTTAAAGGCAAAGGAACTTTCAAACTTAAATGCTAAGTATTATCATCTTTACTCTCCAGATGTAGACCCAGATAGTATATGTGGCCTGTACTCACTATCAAAGATGATCTGGTTGGGGATATTGAATATTTCACAGAGCATACCATGGAGAGGTCTCCTAATGTTAACAAGGGCAAGGGGAAAAGCTTCCTTAGACAGTCCCTGAAATAATTCCCCATGTTTCATACTGGTGAAAGCATATATCTGTAGTAAGAAATCTATGCTTTTCAATGTTAAAAGAACATTATACATACAAAAAACTCCACAATTTCTGTCCTCATCTTTAAAATGGACATTTTCTTAGGGCACCTGGGTGGCTCAGTCAGTTAAGCCTCTGCCTTCTGCTCAGGTCATGATCCCAGGGTCGTGGGATCAAGTCCCACATCGGGCTTCACTGCTCGGCTAGGAGTTTCCTTCTCCCTCTCCTTTTGCCCCTCCCCCCCAACTCATGCTCTTTCTCTTTCTCTCTCTCTTTCTCAAGTAAATAAGTAAAATCTTTAAAAAAAAATGGATACTTTCTCTAGTTTTCAGTTAATAATAGAAAAATCAGAGGACTTTAAATGTCTTGATAATATCCATAAATATTGAAATTCTGTTATCTCTTTGGGTTCCAGTGAATGATTAGGCCAGTGCTCTCAAGTCTTCCCCATAATAATTATGAAAATTCAAAGTTCTTTACAATTGGTTTATTCAAACTCAGTAATGATAATTTTTACTTTCTAAGAAATAACCACCTTAAATAAGTAGCATGAGTGTATGCGTAGTAATAATAAGTAATAATACTTATGATTTGAATAAAAACAATTTTAATGGTATTTATAAACAAATAAGAATGCCTAACACAGAGTGCTTTTCATATTCCGGGCCCCTAAATCTTTTCCTGAGTTAAGTCACTTAGTCCCCACGAAGACCCTGAGGCAGAACCTATCATTTTCATCTTCATGTTACTGACGAGGAAAGTGAGGCACAGAGAGGTTTAATATCTCATCCAAGGTCACCCAGCTAATAAAAGAGCTGGGGTTTGGGTCAGGGAATTGGGCTCCAAAGTCCATGCTAAATCAATCCTGCCTCTCAAATGAAACAAATGATTTGGACTACTTGCCCAAGAAGAATTAAATGAGTGTTTTCCTGAACGTTTAGACATCTTATCGCTTCAGAAAAAAAAAAAAAAAAGAAAAGTAATCTGCTTCTCATTCCTGAGAGACTATTAGTAAATGAGTCGGCAAGACTCTGTTTGATAATTGTTCCTGTTCATTTCTGGTCCAAACCTCAATGATAATATAAAAACCACAGGACGCAGACCCAGGTTTCTGTTGCATATTTTCATGAGCATGAGAACAGTGTTTCATATTTTTCTCTAAGAAAACAAGTTCACTAACATGAGGAAGGCAATGTAAGGACAGATTTCACATTGCCGTAAATGTTTCTCTCAGGTTATTCAACTACTTCCGGAAGTCCCCATTGCTTTCAGAATAGAAAATTCCTTTCTCTTACAATCAAATAAATCCTGCTCAGATAGGCTCTGCTGTAGAGGTACCCATACTCTGAGAGATGCAATAAAATAATAAGACACCCACTCGTGTGGTATATTTGCCTACTTGATCACCTCTCTCTAAATTAAGCTACTGAATGGCTGGCTTGGGGGCAGTAAACAAGGCAACATAACTGGTTTTGAATTCACATTTGAATTAACTGAATGTTTTATTGGAGACAAGGTAAAATAGAAAGGAAGATCCTGAGGCAGCATGAAGCAGGCAATCCAGTAAGAGTGCCAGGAGAGCCAACAAAAATGGGGGTGTTGCCATAGTTACCAATAAACACACACACACACACATACACACACACACACACACACACACACACACACACACACAGAGCCTACAATCTCCATGTCGGTAAGATAGTGAAAAACAGCAAAAAATAAGCTCTCAAATCTGGGATTGTTCTCTCCTCTCTACTTTAATTAGTATGATCCAGCCTTTGGAGACAAGCCATAATGAAAAAAAAGAAGTCTTTAATTCTGCCTGTTAGTAGGTTCTAGCCTTATGAAACCCTCTCTGAAGTGAAGCCTCTGGTACATATCAGTGTAATTAGAGACACAACACCCTTCTACTGTGAAAGCAGTCTCCTAATTAGGGACTGACCTGAGCTGTGTATCATTCATGCAGGCCCATCTCCAACGGTAACACAGGAAATACTTGGGTTCCAGTCAAGTCACACTTTTGTTAGTTCTGTATCAGGCAGATGAGCGACTTTTGTCTCAGAGACAAAATCAGTAAAAGCTAACAGTGGCTTATGATTAGACCAGCGCAGTGTATATTCATTTTTTTCTTTGCTATATTTCAGTCAGACATTTATAAGTGAAATCCAAACACTTATAGTAAGCTGATCAGTGGGATCATAAGCGCAGTCTTTATTCAGGTACAGATAAAAGACAAAATGAAAGAAAGGTCAGTGGGGGGTGTGTTTCCATCTGTAATATGGCTTAAGCATAAATAAAAATTGGTCCTGAAGGAAAAGCAGGCCTCAAGGCCATAATGAAGTACATTTATGATGTCTTCCTTTCTATTCTATTCTACTGATTTTTCCCATGTAGAGATCTGTAGGATCTGACAAGCGTCCTCTGTCTACGAACTGCAGCGTCCATTATGACGATCATAGACAGACGTGATGAGCAAGAGGGATGATATTGGTGAAGTTGCAAAGAGGAGAGGAAGCATGTTGGTTCTGTAAATCCAGCAGAAGTGTGTGTGGGCCCAGTGGTCTGCTAACCCAAGGGCATAGATCTGCGGTAAATACTGTTGTAAATGAATAGAAAAGACCAGGGTAGTTTGAATTCATGTCTATTTTACATGCCCCTCTTATTTCCATTCGGACCCATTTCCAGACCCTGCATCTAGTATGTAGATGCAGTTCCACAGGAGGAAACCAAGTATAACCTTTATATTTTTTGTAGACCAACAGGGGGTCACACCCTAAAATACCACCGCAGAACAAATGAATTCGATAAAAAGGGCTTCATGTGTGACTATTCCAAACTGATAAATGATTGTCTCATATATTATCTTTAATCAGAGATTTTAAATTCAACAGATGTTAACTAGACTTATTGTGGTGATAATTTTGCAGTATATACAAATACTGAATTTTTATGTTGTCTGCCTGAAACTTATATAATCTTAGGTATCAGTTAAATTCCAATAAAAATAATAAGTAAATCAAGCAGTTTAGCTCTAGGAAAATAGGACAGTATGTATTTATCATTGTAACACATTGTAAAATATGTATGTTTTATACATATTCATGTATTCTACTTTAAAATGTATTCAGTGTATCAAGAAAACCTGAGAATCACCTGGAAAACTTTTCATGAAATGGTATACTGGAACAAATATTTACAAAATTTTTTAAAAAGTGATCATCAATGCCATAATATCTATAAAGAATATTACAAATCTATGAAGCTACACATATATATGTTTCTCTTTTTTTGAGATTTTATTTTTTTGAGAGAGAGAGAGAGAGCGCGCAAGAGTAGGGAGAGAGGCAGAGTAAAAGGTAGAAGCAGGCTCCCCAGTGAGCAGGAAGCCTGAAGCAGGTCTCAGTCCCAGGTCCCTAAGATCACAACCCTAGCAGAAAGCAGCTGCTTAACTGACTGAGCCACCCAGGCACCCCCCAAGATATATGTTTGAATAGTACAAGGAAACCCCCCAACACAGAAATAAATAAATGCAAAATACCATTTTAAAAAGGGGAGCCTGCTTTTCCCTCTTCCTCTGCTGTTCCCCCTGCTGGTGCTCTCCCTCTCTCTCAAATAAATAAAAATCTTTAAATAATATATTAAAAAATTTAATGTCAAGAAGCATCAGCAAATCAAATCAAAATAAGATATGCTGTCCATAACATTGGCTCTGTATGTACCAGAGCACTGAGGTCTCCACTGGTTGGGCAAGGCAGGCAGGTCCACATACCACTGTTGGAAGAATGCACTGTACAGCCTTTCCAAGAGCACTTTAGCAATATTAATTTGAAAACCTTAAAAATGTTAATTTCCTAATTTTTTGAACTAGTAATTCTATTTTTTAGGGCTTTCTATGAATGAAATAATCAAAAATGCAAATATTTGCATATGAGAATATTTTTTACTATGTTATTTTTTATAAAAAAAAATCAGAAGTGGGTGCCTGGGTGGCTCAGTGGGTTAAAGCCTCTGCCTTCGGCTTGGGTCATGATCCCAGGGTCCTGGGATCGAGCCCTGCATCAGGCTCTCCTCTACGCGGAGAGCCTACTTCCTCCTTTCTCTCTTTGCCTGCCTCTCTGCCTCCTTGTGATCTCTCTCTGTCAAATAAATAAATAAAAATCTAAAAAAAAAATCAGAAGCAATCTCTATGCCCAACAATAAGACAATTTTTAAATTAAGTATATCATATTTATGTAATGGGATATCAAGCAAACATCAGAATACTTTCGAAAATTAATGGTTCACTAGGAGAACATGGCATAAGTTTAGATGGGAAAAGGGACAAACAAGACTATATTTATGGGATGATTCATATTTAAGTATTTTAAGTGATTTGTAAGGAAGCTTTTGGCAAATATAACCTCTTTTTTTAAAAAAATCACAATGTGAAAGAATTTGTTCTTGCCTAGACTTCCTTTTCCTCTCCTCTGCCCACCTGAATCCTACCAATCCTTCAAGGATTATCTGAGGTTAAACCATTCTCCAGAAGTCACCCCCCTCTTAAAGGATGTGTATGAAATTTAGATTTTTGCATGTGTGTGTGTATGACAGAGAGAGAGAGAGACTTTTCTTAAATTAGGTGATAAGTACCTTGAAGAAGTACTTGTCTGAGATATTGTTTTCTATTCCTTACTGCAAACAGCTCACCTAATTATTTTGAATTTATTATCTATTTAAAGTATGCCGATTAAACTCCATGGCAGGAGTTTGTTGCATCTGCTCCCGGAACAGTCAGCTCTTGTGATTCTAAGGAGTAAAGACTTAACCACAAAGCAATCGTTTGTCTGAAAAATTTTAAAAATTTTGTCTAAAAATTTTACGGTGTGTACCCGTAAGAGCAAATAGGTACAAGAACATTATTTGATGTTTCCAGGAAAATAAAATGCTTCCAGGAAACCATTACCCTGTCCTACGGCTTCCCTGCAAACGAAAAATAGTGATAGTAATAATATCTAGAAGCTGGAGAATCTGTTGACTTCTTATAATCATTAAAAAGTTGATTCACTGTAAGTTTGATTATTCTAAATTATTTTATAGGTATAAAATCTCCATTTTCATGAGATGAAATAATTTAAGCATCCTTTACACTGTTGCAAAACTTCAGACAGTAATTATTAAAGTGTGTGTGACCTTTCATATTTGCACACATTCCAAGCCAATATCACCTCTATGTTTATTTTATTGTTTTTATTTTTTAAAAATGTTTTCAGGTATCTTTGGCAAAGAAGATGCTTTAAGTAACCAACCCTGATTTGGAGCTAACCCGCTAATGACCCTGTGGTGTACTAAATGTGTTAGGTGTTATGTGAGATGGAATGAAGTATAATTAATTCCTTAAAATCTTTTTTTTATGAGATGGCCCATTCAGAGCTCAAGAATATATCTGTTAAAATATACAGCTATAAAAGCAACCAGATGTGATATATGGGCTTAGGCAACAACTGTCATCAGTGTCTTACTCAGAAAGTGGAAATAATGCCAGCTCTGTGAACACTTCTCCATGAGTTTTAGTTACATGGTGTATACCAAGTTACCCCCCAACTTAGCTTAAAATAATAATCACATAATATCTCTGTTTCTCTGCCTCAGGAATCTAAGTACATCTTTGTTGAGTGGTTCTGGCTCAAGGTACCTCATGAGATTGTAGTCAAACTGTTGGGAGGGCTGAGTCTCTTCTACAGGCTTGGCTGTGGGAAGATTTCCTTCCAAGTTCACTCACATGGTTATTGTTCCTTTCTGGCTGTTGCCCAGAGAATTTAGGTCCTCACAGTGTGGACTTCTTCCCAGATTGCCTGAGTGTCCTTATGATGTAACTGCTGGCTCTCCCACAAGAAATAATGAGTAAGAGAGAGAGAGAGAGAAAGAAGAAAGCTGCCCTAGATGGAAGGCTCAGTCTTTTATCACCTTGTCTCAAATGTGAGATGCTATCACTTCTGCTGTGTTCTGTTGGTCCCTGAGACCAATGCTAATACAGTGTTGGAAGGACCTACACAGGGCATGAATTCTAGGAGCTGGGAATCTTCAGGGGCTAGTTTGGGAACTAGCTACCACAATGATAGAATATCATCTGTTATTAACTGTGATCAAATATTAAGAGTCACTGAAATAGGCATTTTGTCCCTTGACTTGGTTGGGGCCCAGGAATGCCATAAGCAAATTCAGATTCCTTTTGGCCTACCCTATCATGGTCTACATTATGGGCTGCATTTAAGGTGCCCTTAAAATGATGAACTGAAGTGGATAGTTAACTCATGATTCATTTTTGTAAAGCAACTGGATAAAAAAGGGCAATCTCATTTCCCTACCCTCTTCTGCTTATTCCTGTAGAGCTGAGGTCTAGATATTTGAGCTGGTGGCAGCTTCTTGCCAACACGTGGATTCCTGCATTGTAATCTGTCAGTTTTCACTCACATCGGGATACCTGTAGAGTTTAAGTAAAAAGGATTTAGTAGGGGCTTTTCATAAATGGGCACACTCAGCTGCCCCTTTCCTAGCTAGCAGATCAGGAGTTGGTGTTTCTATATGGGGAAACATTAGTGTCATATTTAACTGAGTAACTGAGAGGAAAGGACACTTCAATGGAATTTGCTGTTACAAAGAAGGCACACACCGACGCAATTCAAATCACATTGTCCTTTGCCCAAGTCTTACTTTCCTAGAGATAGAGATCTGTCTACACTGTCCCCCACATCTACTTCGTTAACTATCATGAGCTCTAAGTATTTAAACAAGTTTAGTCTTAACCTAGAATTTCATAGATTGATCTATCTGATTGTGAGAGTTATTTTAAAAAGCATTAAAGATAATATAAGCAAGATTTCTATGACCAGAGTTCAAATAAAGCTCAAATGTTTTTGCAGCTTTCATTTAAGTATTTTTAAGTATCAAAATCAAGACATAGAATAAAGAGGTTTCTAATCGAAAAGCTATTTGAAAAATCATTGTCAAATTTTTGCAAGAGCAAGAACAGCTTCAGCTTTCATAACAAGGAAGGGCTTGTAATATAAACATCTACTCAGATATGACAGTAACTATATTTTAACATTTTATTATCTGTATTATTTATATTCTTTGTTATTAATCTCTTTTTTTGTTGTTTAATGTCAAAAGTCACCGTGGAGAGTCAGTTTACAACCCTTCAAGCTCATGAGACAAAAATCACTTCCAGGGTCTTCTCTTCTAGAGTCTTACTTCCAGAAACCACCACAGGTTCCCTGCCTGGTTTCTCCAAGGAAGCAAACAAGCACTTCAGAATGCCTTTGCTTGATTTGCATGAAAGCCAGCAGTAGGTGCCCATAAAAAGGGGTGCATTCCTAGCAGCAAGAATGGCATTGTTTGCCTTTTACTCCTTTTTCCCTCTTCTAAAGGAAACAGGTCATTCTTAAGAAATGAAAGGCTTGGAGCACCTGGGTGGCTCAGTGGGTTAAAGCCTCTGCCTTTGGCTCAGGTCATGATCCCAGGGTCCTGGGATCGAGCATTGCATTGGGCTTTCTGCTTGGCAGGAAGCCTGCTTCCCTTCCTCTCTCTCTCTGCCTGCCTCTCTGCCTGCTTGTGATCTCTGTCTGTCAAATAAATAAATAAAATCTTTAAAAAAAAAAAAAAGGAAATGAAAGGCTCATTAGACAGGTACAGGGGCTGGAGTCAAAAGTGCTGGTTTTGTGTCCTTGTCCTCTGATGCATCCCATGACACTCAACCCCTCCCCTTGCAGAAGGCAAACTTCCATAGAATTAGGGTACCCTTATCTACTTATGTTGCAAATGAAAGATTAAAACCAGTTTCCTGTTGGGGAAAATACAACATAGGATGCGCAGCCAGATGACTTGGTGTGGAATCCCACAGTGCCATTTACTAATTATGCAAATCTGGACAAGTTACTTAATTCTTTTAGACCCCCGTTTCCCTTGGGGAAAAAAATAATGGGAGTAATTGTTTATCATTTAGTTATTATGGCGATCAGTGTATGTGTCTGTGAAAGTGCTACTCTGATGGAAGGCAGTATTATTAAAGAGGTGGCATATTGCTGGATTTCCCAGCTCTTCCTCTGTCCCCCATGTTTTCAGTAGCGGTGGCAGTCCCTATTCAGTGCAACTGTTCCTGCTGGTGGTGTCATCGCCCCTTCCAAAGCTCTCTTTCATCAGAGAGAGTAGTTTGTAGTGAGCGATGCTCAGTTGCTAATACTCATTCGTTCTGATGGAGAGAGCACTTGTGGTCAGATGACCTGGGATCTGATCCCAGTCCTGCCGTTTCCCGGCCATGGGAGCTTGGGCAAGTCACAGCACCCTCTCTGGGTCTTGATACTATCCTTATTATTTAAATAAATGTTTGGATTAGGGAAATCTTTAAGGTTTTCTTTGGCTCAAAAATTCAAAATCTATAATTATCGTAGACGTTATATGATAAGTTATTAATATTTCCTTAAGTGCTTCAACTATAGAATGGCCATTTTTTTTTAATGACTGTAAAACTTTTTGACATTCCTCCAGCTAAGAGGTGAGCTCTACATGCCCTTCCCTATAAAAGTGGGCACAGTCATTATCTATGTGTATCACTAGAGCATAGAGGAAATGATACTATGTGAATTCCAAGGCTATATCATAGAGAGGGATACAGCTGCCTCCTTGCTTCCTAGGTACTCCTGCTAGAGCCATGAGCTTCCATGTAGAAAGCTGCACTGTCCTGGGCAGCCATGCCATGAGGAAGGCCAAACCATAGGGAAAGGCCATGTGTAAGCTCTTCGGAGGACAGTATCCGTTCAGTCCAGAGTTCAAGTCATCCCTATCCAGAAGCCAAACATGTGAGTGAGAGATTATTCTAGACCCTCTCAGTCTTCCCAGTTGAGGCCCCAGATATTACAGAACAGAGATAAGCAATCATTTCCATACACAAACCACAGAATCTAGGAATCTAATACAATGGTTATTTTGTACCGCTTGATTCCAGGGGTGGTTGTTATATAGAAATGGTAACTGAAAGAAAGGCTAATAATACCATATAAAATAAAGATAGGAGGTTGTCCTCCATGTCCTTTGCAGCTGTGGAATTCTCAGTTAAAAGAAAGTGAAGAAACTGGTCGTGAGATGGGAATCAGTTAAGCACACAGTGCTGAGGCTCAGACCTTTCCAGCATCAGCTTTAACACCGTGCCTCTCCCTGGTGAACACTCTTGGCTAAGTGGACTTCTGTTACAGACGGTATTTTGCCTGACTGCTCTGCCTTCCCTTGATTTCTTGTCACCATCACCAGTATTGCTTACATTTGAGGGTAAAAGGACGAAGAGGTTAGAACTATTTACTGCTGTTGTTAAGACAGGCCCATTAAGGATATAGAATGGCCACTGTGCTGTTGTTGGAATCCTATCCTAAATTTGCCCTTCAAAAAACCTTTGATTAGACCAAATCTCACACTTCCTCAAACCGTGCATCCAGTCCTTTCTGTTTCGTTCCATTCCAGTCAGTGTTGATGGGTCAGGTCCCTTCACAGAATGATGCCGGCTTTTGTGCTCGACACAAAAACATATCAGGCAGAACTCTAGCTCCTAATTCATCCATGCACAAGTGTGCATTGGTTTCTTCAGTGACTTAAATCAAGAAAAAACACAGAGCAAAGCCACAGTCCTAAAGAACAACGTGACCACTGTGCTGAGGTCTGGGACAGCGCTCACAGAGAAGAGATTACCTGAGGGTTCGCACATGGGCACTGATTTTCACCAAGCTCCTGTCTGTTACCCAAGAGCAAGCACTGAGGACAGGACTGTCCACCTTAGGGCACCGTGTCACAATGAGATGGACAATCCTATCTCTTACTTACAGGATGAAACAAATAAGAATTTCTTTTCAAGGGACGCCTGGGTGGCTCAGTTGGTTAAGCAGCTGCCTTCGGCTCAGGTCATGATCCCAGCGTCCTGGGATCGAGTCCCACATCGGGCTCCTTGCTCAGCAGGGAGCCTGCTTCTTCTCCCTCTGCCTTTGCCTGCTATTCTGTCTGCCTGTGCTCGCTCTCCCCCCCACCCCGATAAATAAATAAAATCTTTAAAAAAAAAAAAAAAAGAATTTCTTTTCAAGCACCAGGCTCTCTTCCCAGCAAAGACAGGGCAGTAATTCAGGAATGTTTTGGTTAAAATGTGCCTTTTTTTCAGATACATTGTCATTGTCATCATCATACTAACAGCTCTGATTGAGGAGTGCCTGAGGTATGTCAGATTCTGAGCTAGTCACTTCGTATGCACTAACTCTACTCCTTGCAGTGGTCCTACAAAATAAACATTAGTGTCACTTTACAATAAGGAAAGTGTGCACCTGGGAGTTAAACGTCTTGCTGAGGCTGTCCCTAAGGAAGGGGCAAAGCAGACAGTCAAGTCTAGAGCTGATGGTTCCAAAGCCCGTATTTTTCCCAAAGCACTTTCTGTTAAGAACTAACCTGGTAAGAGTCGGTCATCTGATGCGAGCAAGCACCGAGATTCCCTGTTAATAAAATCAGGCACTATGAGAGACCTTGATAAATTAATGATAGAAAGGGGACTTAGTTGTAAGATAATAAAATGAATGTTAGGAATAGGCCTAGTAGGTTCAGTTTTAGGTTCAGTTTTATTATTAGAATAAAATCAGTTATGGAACGTTAGGAAAATGAGGTATTATGAAGGATGGAAATGCACCAAACTAGAAGCAGACAGGAAAATCAGATCTAACTTGTGATTAATGGCATGGATTCGCATGATTTTCCTGCTTCTCTTAACCACCACTCATCATGGTTTTATCACCATCATAGTAATGACTGCTGAGTACTGCCTTACTAGGAAGGTTGTATTCCTCTCCCCGACATTATCGTCATCAGGAAAAATCACTAATAATCACCTAATTGCTATGAGGGTGGTACTAGGCACTGAATGAACATAGACTCTCATAATTTTTAATAGAGCAGGATCTTGGAACTCCCATCCCTTTATATACCCATGCAGAAGGGGAAATCAAGTCCTACAATGCTCTCCCACCCTTACATCTATCCATCTCTGTGCCTTTACCTAGATCCGTATTTATCCACATTGTGAATTTATTTATGATGTATCATATCTGTGCTGTAATAATTATTGCTTTTACCTTATAGTCTGGATTAAGTGCACATATACATCTATGCTCTTTATGTGAGTGAGTCCAAAGCCCACTTTTCAAACCTTGGGCTCTGAATCACATCTACAGTTTCAAAAGCTAAGTGATTTTCTCATACACTCAAATGACCCACACTTCAAGGAAACCTTAGATAAGAGAAAGTCAAACTTAAACAGAGGGCAAATGAGGAAGCAGCTATTCATTTTAAAATAATTCTAAGCAAAGTTCTTAAATATAAGAAGCTCCCCAAATAAGACTTGACTCACAAAATTTAAATTGACACATCAACACCCAAAGCCCCAAGACCCTTTGGGCCTGGGCTCCAAATCTGTGATCTGGTACGTCTATTTTAGTGTTAGAATCTATAGCATTCCCAATGCACTAAAATATATAAATCAGAGAGTCATAGAGGTGCTTATCCCATATTGTACTTAGATTAACTAAGGAACCTCAAAATTGATAGTGATAGGGCATTTCTTAAACTAGCCTCATATCATTTAAGTGATAGGCTCTGGCTTTGTACAATATCCATCCTCTCATTTAGGATATCAAGTAACCCAACATGGCACAGGTAGTGCTAATTTGGGAGCTCATTGTGGATTAGAAGCGAGCATCTAGAATTAAATAAGATTAAGCTTTTGTTGCTATGTCAGTTTGCTCTTTTGAGCAAAAGGAGACTAAGAATTTTGAGCTTGTGAAAGACTTGCCCAAACATATCTGAATACATCATCAAGCAAGCTAAGAGCAGACCGTCAACTTTCAATGGGGAATTCTTTTCAAGACATGATGTTTTGATTAAAAGAAAAAGAAGTGCAGAAAAAGAAATGGCCTTCTCTCATTACTTCATTCCGAGCAGTGTTCAAGGCAAGAACAATTCAGTGCTCAAGATGAAGCTGTAGAAGAGAAAACAATACAAAAGAAGTTTTAATTCAGCTGCTTACAACAGATCACCTTTTCACTGGCTTCTAATCAACCAGTATCAAAAACCATAAAAATATGTTCTCATTCAGAAGTGTTGTCCACTCCAAGGTCATGGAATTACAGTCCACATTCAGTTTGTGAAAATCAGCCTGTCCCATGGTCATGTCACCTTTTAGTTCATCATACCTAGAGGGGGAAGTCAGCCCGCCCTTTTTTTTCCTCATACATAGAAACCAGTGGTTATGGGAGGTGGGGAGGCAGAGTGTGGGGAGAAGCAGGGAGTCAGCACAACTGGGTCCAGGTATACTAGCTTTGTGACCTGTACCCTATCTCTTCAACCCCCAGAACTTTAATGACTCCACTTGCTAGTTAGGGATAATGTTTCTTCTCCCACAAAGAAGATAGATGGGAAGCTAATGGACTAATGCTTGTAACAAGTGCCTTGTACGGTTCCAGGAATATGAGAGGGGCTCAATAACTGATAATAATTATCACTATCTCTTGTTTGTTCAAGAGTTTTATTGAATTACTATAAATACTAGTTCAGTTCCAAAAGTGGTAGAAGATGCAGTTAATGGGTCGACTTTTAGGTCTGTCACCTGCCCCATAACTACATGGCACTGCTTCCCTAAGGAGATCATATTTGCTTCTCCACAGTTTAAAGCATTTTCTTTTGAGTAGAAAAAATAATGTCCAAACCCCTTTTGTCCCGGTGCTATGGGATTCTTTCACTCCTCCTTAAATGCACATTTCACTGTATTACTTCATGATGAGTCTAGAAAGCCACAGAAGCATTATTAGTTTAATGTTCTGGAAACATAGGAATGTGGAGACTTCATTAAAAGTCTGGTCCAAGAGGTCTCACCATATTGTGACCAGCAGCATTAAGTGTGGTAATTTCTCGTTAAGTTCTCCAGGCTCCTGACCAGGCAGGCCTCAGAAAGGGGACTCTCCTGGTACTCTCCTGGTACTCAGGAGACTCTGAGTACCAGGGACTCTCCTGGTACTCAGCGTCCTCAGGTGTGACAGTGCAAGGCCAGGAGACCTACACCCTCGGCGGTAAGGGCAAGGCAGCCAAATACTCCCATATACTCCCATTTTGCGGAGACTAAGAATTAGCAAAATTTATCACGTTCCGTGATCCACTGCATCTGAGAAGATCCTTTATGTCACCTGTGTGGCATTTTTACTTTTTCATGGTGGGAAGCTTCCATGGTGGGAAGCCTGCATATTGAGAAGTCAGTATATGATGCTGATAACATGGAGCTGGTAAATTTAATCACCAGATGAATAAAATTCCTCAAGAGTGGAAGTATTTTTCACAAAAACAAGTCATGTTGATTCCCCTTATTCCTGACAGTCACGTTCTGTACAGTTGCTGCAAACACTGGATTAATGAATACTTAATCGTTGCTTCTAAAGGAAAGGCAAGGTTAGGTCCCTGCAAGCCTCTGGTCATGACAATTTTGTCAGCTGGTCAATACGTAACCAGTTTTATGTGTGTTTTGGTTTAAAGACACTTATTTCTTTATTGAAGATTTTATTTATTTATTAGAGAGAGAGAGAAAAAAACACCTGAGAGCATAAGCCAGGGAGTTGCAGAGGGAGAAGGAGAAGCAGGCCCCTGGCTGAGCAGGGAGCCCAGCATGGAGGTTGGTTCCAGGATCCTGAGACCATGACCTAAGCCAAAGGCAGATGCTCAACCAACGGAGCCACCCAGGCACCCCTAAAGACGCCTATTTTAAGCTATATATCACCTATTCATCAGCATTGGACTCTTGGTCAATGCTGTATCTCCTGCTGAAATAAATTAGGTTGACACATACTTCTCTGTAAGACACTCTACAGCCTCTTGCCCTTAGGAACACTGCACAGCACTTCAGTACTATGCTTGGGGACCATCTTAAGCAATAGAATTAACAACTACAACAAAAGCACAAAAACGTGAAAAACATGGCACTAAGTGGACTGCCTCAGGGACACTTTTACACTATGAGAACGGAAACAAGAAGGCAGAGCCTCACCCTGTTGGATGTCAGCTCAGAACACACACACCGCAGGCAATGCAGATTTGTTTACCAGGGAGGCACCTTGACTGTTGATTTGGGAATTACAGATAAATTTTAGCAAATAGGCAAGTTCACAAATATGGCATCCCCAAATAAGGAGGATCGACAATATCAATACACTAAAATCAGCAATAATACATGAGGTTAAAGGCGGCTTCTAAAGATTTTATTTATTTATTTATTTGACAGAGATCACAAGTAGGCAGAGACGCAGGCAGAGAGAGAGAAGAGGAAGCAGGCTCCCCACAGAGTAGAGAGCCCGATGTGGGGCTCGATCCCAGGACTCTGGGACCATGACCTGAGCCGAAAGCAGAGGCTTTAACCCACTGAGCCACCCAGGCGCCACTAAAGGCAGCTTCTAGAGAGGAAGCAACACAATCTTAGCTTGTGCTAAGGACCCCTGAATTACAGTGAAACCATGCTCAAGGGCAGTGCAGGTTGATCGAAAATATCATCACACTTCTTACAGATTGATACTACACAGGAGTATGAAACCATCCCTCACACTCAAATTACTTACAGGACATATAAAGCCTGTCTGATTGCTGCAAAGCACTAAGGCTTGAAACTGTGCAGTATCTATCACATGGCTGGCGCAGGTCTGTTTTTCACACACATTTGTCTGACTGGGGTTACTACTTGCTGTGCTTTAGGAGCCTCATCTTAGAGAATTTTGGTTCAGGGCAGAAGCAGGGGAAGGTAGTTAGCAATAACATCTCTACTTGGTATAAGGCTACAAGATCAAGAGTTGGCTCTGAAGGAATCTGGGAGTTTCTGCCAGCTCCTGTTGGCAGCCCTCTCTAAATGTGGTTCTTGAACCAGAAGAACCTTGTTAGAAATGCAGACAGCTGGGGCTTCCCCAGACCTATTGTCTCGGAAGCTCTGAAGGTGGAATGCAACGCCCTGTGGTGGACCCCCACCCACCCCTGCAGCTCTAGCTTGAGAGAGCTGGACCTCAGGAATTTTCCTCATCATATCCAGGTCACTTGAGTCCTTAGCACAGGGACATGGGTCCTGGATCCATAGTGACATCTCAGATAAGTGAGTTCCTTAGTGAGTAATGAAGTTTTAATTACCTATTTCCCAGAACCAGTACAAAATAATAAACTACCTCAAATGATGGCATGCTTTTAGGACGTTATTTCAAGATCAACTTGTATGAAAATTAACGAGTTATTGTGAAGTATTTTAACACATAGCCTATTATTGCCCCATCAACTGAGATACGTTCATTTGAGTCAAGAATTTTTTTTTTTTAAGGGCAAAAGGAGAGCGTATATTCAGATGTGGGGTGTCTTTATGTCGTGTGTTAGTGGAATTTGTAAGGACAGTTGTGTAGATGGAAGCAAAAGTCAGAAAGAAAAATCTAGCATATTACAGTATCAGAATTATAATGAAATATGACATACACTGTTAAAAGAACATTTTTTTCTTAAGAAAGTCATTTCCCAGTAACCTAAATAAATATTTATTATACTGATTGTGCTCTGGCCATCTAGTAGTCCGCTAGAACTTGTTATTGTGAGATATGATCTATATTGAAGAAAAGCCAGATTTTACTGAAAATTCCCAACATAGTAAGGGAATGTGCACTTGAGTGTCAAAGGTCTCTACCCTTTTCTTGCAGCCTGAGTTCTTAGGACCCATCCTTTACCTCTCTGAAGCTCACTTTCCTCATCTGTAAAATGAGGATATTAGAGAAGTCTAGGGCACCTGATCTAAAATTCTACCTGAAGTGGACACTGAGTGGATATGCAAGCATTAGCTTGGGAACTCGAGTCTCAGAGAAGAGGAAACACTTGAGGTAGAGGCAGAAACTGAAAGCCTCAGGTGCAGTCGTTCACTGTTAGCTACTGCAAGCTAGGATGGGACAGGCAGGACCAGCAGGAACGGTAGCCTGAGGGAAGAAATACTGGGGAGACATCAACTTCAGGGCACAAGGGAATGCTGCCTTCCTGGTCCTAAGGGAATGTATTTGAATGACATTCATACCTAAGGAAAAATGTAATTCCCCCTGGAATTCAGCCCAGCTGAAGCCCAGCAAGGTTAACAATTGCCTAGTGCCATTCCATTATGATGTTGTTCATGTGCATTTGACCTCATTATCTGTCCCAGTGGCTGTTTTTTCATAGAATTTGATCTCTAACTTAATTACCTGAACCTGGACCCTTAACCTGCTTCCAGCTAGGCTTGTCCAATCTTAGAAAGACCTTGATATTAGTTTTAAGAGATTTTACTCAGCTTTTACCACCTTGTTGGAAAATGTTATTGTTATCCAAGTAGAGCGAGGCCCACAGACCAACAGTTCCTAAGAGGAGGGGCACGCCACATGGGCAGGGACACTGGCCACATGGGCAAGAGCCGTTATGGTGGTTTCCATGGGAAAGAATCGGTGAGGCAGGGTAAGCAGGTTTGGGATTAGTTTGGATAATTTTGGTGGGCTTTAGGGCA
The DNA here is from genome assembly GCF_011764305.1 of Mustela putorius furo. Lineage (NCBI taxonomy): Eukaryota > Metazoa > Chordata > Mammalia > Carnivora > Mustelidae > Mustela > Mustela putorius. Next base: position 44,230 of record NW_025421506.1, read on the forward strand.
CAGGGGCTATCCCTAGTTGTCTGGTGCCTGGTCCTCCTGTGACTGGGACAGGCAAATAGTGGCATGGACTATAAGAGAGAGATAAAGAATGTGGGTAGGAGGGTTTGGACTGGATTGGTTAGCTCACATAAGAAAACCACACTTGCAAGTGAGTCCTTGACTCTCTGGGAACTGGAGCCCTGGGAACAACAGTCTCTCTAGGGCTATCAAGGCCCTAGATGTCAAAACATCAGAATAAAAAGTTGTATCTCCCATGACCTCTTTCCCTCTGGCTATTCTCAGCCTCCTTTACATGGTTCTCAGGTATCATAAGAGCAAAAGAAGGGAGCGTCTGCACAGAATAGGTGAAGTCAAATACCCAAGGAATCAGCTTGTACTCGATGTGGTTATATCCACGGCAAGTTAAACATAGAGCTATTTGTAGGAGACCCAAGCTTCAAACCCATTGTCACTGTTCAGTAGCCCCTAAGAATGTCATCAGCACTCAAAACCTCTGGGTTGTTTTGTTTGGTTTGTAATGTGCTGACCAGTAATAGTAATACATAACAAATGATTGTGATAACCCAATGAGATAAGGCACTTTAAAACCGTAAAGCACTATGCAAGTTTCAGCATTTGTGGTAATTTTAATAACATAAAAGTAGATCAACAGAGACAAATACTGAAGTGTTTATGGGCAAAATAATGTACCTGGGATTTGCTCTAAATAACCCCAGAAAACAAACAAGAAGTGGAGGGGACTGATGACACAAGATTGATAAAATATTGGTAATATTGAGGGTGAATGATGGGTTTGTGGGAATTCTTTACATAATTTTGTGTATTTCTAATATTTTCATAACAAAAATTTTAAGTACAAGTTGAGAGAGAAAAGCAGCATTAGACTTTAGCCATCACTGGAAAACTGCTATTATGTAAGAACACAAACTCTATTGTACAATTTTTTTTTTTCCTGTCATGAATCAAAGGCCCTCTTTCCTTGGACTCCTGGATTGCTAAAGCAACTTGATCTTGTCAATGGTTCCAAGTATCTCCAGGCTAAAATTGACTTAGGTTAATCAAATTCTTGTTATAATCCATTTGTGTTAAGCAATGGAATTCCTAATGGTAAAACTATGATCAACATGTTATGACTGGTTTATGATGAGAGGTCCTATTCAATTAGGAGATTTCCTGAATCAAAGGCTCTTCACTCTCAAGAGAGCTTCACTGAATAGCAGTGGAGATTGCTTAATTAGTAAGGTTAAAACATCCTTCAGAAACAAGGTCAAGATGACATTTCTATCTGTGCCAAGTAGATGAAAGAATCCTCCAAAGACTACACTCAGAAATCTTGGTGTGAAAATTCCTGGAAAACTTACCAACAGAAGGAAAAGGAAAATATGTTGATATTAATAGTATCAGTGGACTTTTCTTTAAGCACATTGTTGGCATTGGATTTACATAAGCATTTCCCTAAACTTTCCATAAAGTGATCAACTTTTGCTTTGAGCAACTCTTTCCCCAATTCATTATTCTTGTTTGGAAAAATAAGAATCCTTAAAACAACAACCCTCCCAAAATTAAAAAAAGCAAAACCATAAACCATAATTCTAAGCCAATCAACAGAAGAAATTAAGAAGGAGGCGATCCTTGGAGAGTCTTCTTTTCACAATATCTGTAAAGCTACTGAAAAAGATTGAAGAAACACTGAGTTCGTCTGTGCAATAAAAGGAGATGACCAACATAAGAGGTCCTTTAATCAAAAAGCTATATGTAGTGACAAAGCACTTGATAATCAAGGTCTGTTAGAGAAAAGGAGAGAGGATGAATCTGTACAAATATACTTGGTGGTATTGGTCCAATCAAACTGCAAGAAATTACTTCCTTTATCTTCCCATAGCAAGAAAACCTCAATGACAAATCCTGGGAAATTCTTTGCTTCATCTGACGAGTCAATTCTGTTTTCCAAACAATTATATTTTTGGTAAATGGCAGCAACTGTCAAACCCCTCACTTAACTCTGTATACTTTTTTTTCTTTAGCTAGCTAAAAACTTCATTTCAAACAAAAATTAAAAACAAAAGGTTGAGAGTTATTTCCCTGGGTGCCAGAGCAGGGAGGGATCAGGCCAAGGAATTCTCTGTGGCTGGCTGATATCCTCACGCACTGAAGAGGTTGTGATCATTCCCTTCCTTGCCCCTGGGATGGGGATCCCTCTGCAAGCATGAGATCCTGCACCAGAGCCCACCTAGCAAGAGAAACTCGGCCTGGGCCAGTCATTGGGAGGAGACAGAGCCGGGCACCAGGTAGGCCATGGCCAATCACAAGATCAGTCCTGATCAGTCCTGAGTACCAAGAACCTACTCTCCCCACCCTCCCCATCTCCTGGGACCCCAACAGAGTAAGGTTGGCCTGTGGGAAGGAACTTCATGGACCCTGGCCAGTAGAAGAAAGAGAAGATAGTCCCAGTGCCCCTCACATCGATTACCTCTGTTCTCTTCTGGGTACTTTAATACAGCTGACAATGACATTAAAATATTGTCCACTCTCTAAAACCAGCTAAATGTTCAAATTAGTATCGGGACACCCAAGTAGTATAAAATAAAACAGGTCACATTATTTAATACTTGCCTACAACCAAGGCTAGCTTGCCCTGGACAGAAGACCTCCACACCCTTCCTGTACTTTCAAACACCAATTTAGTGCTGAGTGTAAACAACAGTTCAGCTAAGAGGAAGAAATGAAAGCTTCATATTTATGGACTGTCTACCTTGTTCCAGGTAAATGAGTTTCATAACTTATATTGTTAATAGGGAGGAATATGGGGTTCAAGAGCTGTTTTGTATCTGACTCAAGCTTGAGCATTAAAAGCATCTGTAAGAGGGTAAGTTTCCACCTTTCATGCTCTGTTTCTTTTTGCTGCTTCCAAGGCCACGCTAAGCTTTACTTTACCAGCCAGATAGTCAAAGTATCGGCCACTTCCCTCCAATCTTGAAGAGTCGTAAAAAAGAGATTAGTCTCAAGCCCTGAGGACCATTATGTTAAAAGTGAAAAAATAAAAAGTGGAAGACACCACCAAGCCTGGAGAACAACATGAAGATGCACCAGCTGAAACTAGCTTCAACTTGACCCATCCAAGGTCACTGAAAACTGAGAAGGCGTACACCTTGCCCCTCTCTCCTCAAGCTTATTTTTCAAATCTTAATCCCCCTCAATGTGTTTTTTTCATTTCCACTTGATAAAACAATTAATCTAACTGAAAATATTAACCCAAAATAAAATTCTCCTTTCTCACCCCGAATTTACCATATAATTGTGAATAAACTGTAAGAGAAAAGCTTTGTGTGTGTGTGTTTTTTTTTTTTTAATTTTTAAATGTTTTAATTCTATACACAAACTAAAGTCACAAGCTTTAAGGGTTCCTTTCCATTTGCGGGGAGGGCATAGTCCATGAAACTCTTGACATCCATCAGTGGAATGTTCTACCAGGTATGCCTTATCAGAATTACCTATGGAAATTACCTGAGTCTGAAAGCAATAGATAGATACTGGATACGGAGGAATGGGAAGACAATATTTTTTAAAAAGTCTTTACAGATAAGCTTCTCCTAAATCGATCACATCTGCCCATGAGGCTCTCTGAATCTTTGGCTAAGAACCTCCCATGTAGCTTTCTCTGGTTTCTGCTTTTTTTATTTTTTATTTTTTATAAACATGTATTTTTATCTCCAGGGGTACAGGTCTGTGAATCGCCAGGTTTACACACTTCACAGCACTCACCAAAGCACATACCCTCCCCAATGTCCATAACCCCACCCCAAGCTTTGTGTTTTTAAAAGGAAAATTCAAGGCATTATATGGCATCATGTACTTGAAAATACCTTGAAAACTGTTCCAAGGCTGTAAACACTATGAAAGTATATGATTACATTATTATCGATCCCAGCCAATTTATGGCATGCAAGTGTGCTGCTAGGGTATAAAAGCTGAACCTAATCATAGGCAGGAATTTTGATGATAAGACTGCATAACAGTAAGGTTTTACACTATCTCATGCCTTAGCTGCGGGGTTGCAGCCTGGAAGAACATCGAGGCCAAGTGATTGCAGAAACTGCAGCTGCTGGGACCAGCATCAGCTAAGAGAAGTCATCTGCACACAGGCCCATTGCCGACTCTCCTTAGAGAGATTAACTGAAAACCCGTTATGTATTTTCACCAGGAATATCCAAAGTATGAGTCTCTGTCCTTCTGTTCTCTCCTCCACCCTCATCCATCTGTTGGGATTTCTGGGCCCTTGACCCAGCCCATCCCTCTAAACCCATCTAAACCCTTGAGTTCCATTCTATGGAAATACTGCTCCATACTAAAATCTTCTGTGAAGTTATCCGTTTGAAAAATCCCTCAACCTTGCCTTAAGGGAGAAGCCCCACCCCCACCCAATTACTTTCCCACATCCCTTACAAGTGGAAATTGTTCATTCTGTCATTGCCATGGAGCTCAAAATCTGGACAGAGAATTTTTGTCCTCTGTGTGCACCATCATCACTTGCCAACAATGATCGCCTCCTCTCACATGATACATGACAGCCTCTCCAACTTCCCTTAGATGTCATTTACCACCCTTCAACACATCAACTTCCCTCATCCCTCCATCACCATCATTAATGAAAGACTTTAGCACAGGCCCAGCCTTCCTCCCCACCCAAGTCCTGCCAATACCCTGGGTAACTTTAGTAGCCAACTGGACAGCCCATCTAACACTTTGACCTTGGGTTCTCGACCTCCTGATCTCTTATCATCTTCTCTGCACCCCCATCAGCCACTTACTCTGTTAGTATGGCCTTGAACTTTGTCATACCCTGAAATTACTGACTAGGACTTCCCTTATGTAGATCTTGACTTCTTTTCCTTCCAGCTTACAACTACTTTTCTAGCTACTCTCACTGTGGCCATTCTTCCATCTCATCAAGGTCTTCAAATAACTGTCTAGGCACAAGGGATTTTTCAAATACACACAATTTCTTTAAAAGATAGAAAAGACTTTGTAATGCAAATGTTTATGTGAGCATCTAAAAATAGAGCTCTGGAATTATGGAGATGGGTAGGAAGGGTGTCACAGGTAAAAATATAGCACAACCTGCTAGTACTAATTTAGGGTGTGCTTGTTATAAAATATGGAACTAATAATCAGAAGCACTGTATAAATGAAGTCCCTAAACAAATACCATGTGTGTGTTTGGGGGTTCAGTGGAGAGGTAACACACGCATGAACATGAGCTGATATGCACAGGAGTTCCTGGAGATGACTGTGAGCAAGCTGAAGCAAAAGACTAAAATCAACAAAATCAGGGATCTTTGTAAAAAGATCTGCCTGTTGCAGGAGGGTCTGAAAATGTACCTGTAATAAAGTAAGCCTTACTTAACAAAGACAGCAGTGGGAGATGTGATGAACATGAGTCCATGTGAAGATTATAAGCCCTACATGTGTTAACAATTTAAAAACATATGTTACACCAAAATTGAACTCGTAAAAGCAGAGGTGGTTAGGTAGCATCATAAGAACAAAATAGGTAAATATTATGATATAGAGAATGCAGATTGATATATCTATGTCAGCCAATATATCAATATATATTATGATGTAGAGAATGCAATTTTTTAAATTAAGATTTTTAAAAAGTCTACTATAAAGCCAGTAGAAGAAGACAAAGCATATTCAGACCTTTAAAGTTTAGACACAGAAATAATGGGATATATAGTGCTCCAGTAGGAACCCAAATCCTTAAGTTCCCATGGCTGCAAGAGACCTAGGGCCAGAAGCAGTCAAGAGGTAGACAGCGATGTGGAAGGTATCCGGAGCTACTGCCATTCATCTAATATCCTAAAGCAGACCTCTGGGAATCCCCTAGTGTCTTCTGTTCCTCATGTACTATTCCAGTTTCTCAGCAAGGTCTCTCCATTTTAACTCATAAATGTCCTACTTCCCTCTGACTTTTCACTGCCGCTGCCCTTGGATACCATTGTCTCTGGTCCAGACCACATTGGTAATAATTACTAGATGAGAGCCCTGCTGTTCAAACATGTTTCCCATGTCAGCAGGATCAGCACTATGTGGGAACTTGCCAGATATGCAAATTCTCAGGCCATAACCCAGACCCCCTGAATTATAATCTACATCTTAATAAGACTTCCAGGTAATTCATATGCACATACAAGTCTAAGAAGCCCTGGACCAAAGGACATTGGAAACTTCCTCCCAATTTTATGGGCCAGTGGTAGTGTAAAACCAAATTGGCATGTAATGATCTAAAGGTAAAAAGAAACAAGAGTCCTCACTTGTTTTTTTGTTTGTTTGTTTGTTTGTTTGTTTTGAAGATTTTATTTATTTATTTGACAGAGATCACAAGTAGGCAGAGAGGCAGGCAGAGAGAGGAGGAAGCAGGCTCCTCGCTGAGCAGAAAGCCCAATGCAGGGCTTGATCCCAGGACCCTGAGATCATGACCTGAGCCAAAGGCAGAGGTTTAACCCACTGAGCCACCCAGGCACCCCAAGAGCCCTTACTTGTTAAGAATACATTTAAGTCTTTAAATTCTTCAATGAGGAAGGGTACTCAGTTCGTGCTTCAATTTGTTGATGTTATTTGTAACTAAGAGTTCTTGAATTGCAGTTTCTGTATTTGTGATTTGACTCCAGGTGGTAGGAGGGTAGAGACAGGAATTCTCCTAGATCTCCTTGTGACCCCTAATCTAGCACTATAAAAACCAAAAGGACCAACAGAGTCTTGCTAGTGAAACAAGTGGGATCTTGAGCAACAACACTATAAAGAACCAGAATATCTATATTAAAAATCTGTGTGTTCAAAAACACAGGTGAACCTCAAAACATTATGTTGAGGTAAAGAAGCAAAACACACACAAAAAATACACACTGCTCTTTAATTGCATTTAAATGAAGTTCAAGAAAAGGTAAAACTAAGCTATGGTGATAGAAGAATAAAGAATGATTACTTCCAGGGAGAGAGATGGTAGCTAAAGAGAAACATTAGGGAGCTTTCTGGAGTGATGGAATATATCTTAATGTGGGTGGTGGTTATATGGATGTAGACACATACTTTGAGTAAGTACACTTAAAGCTTTGTTCATTTTACTCCATGTAAATTATACTTCAGGAAGACAAAAATAAATAAATAAAAATCATTGAATTAAATCTGAGTTTCATAAAAGGGATAAACTTACTTCAGCACAGTATTTTGAAAGTTCATGCTACCAAATCATGGCTTAAGCCAGAGGTCTGAAAACCAGAGCCTACAGTCACCATATTTATTTCAAAAACAACAACAACAACAAAAAGTTGAATTGGAACATGGACACACCCATTTGTTTATAGAGACTATATATTCTTCAAAGCCTAAAATATTTACTATCTGGTGCTTTCCATAAAAAATTTGCCAGTGAGGCACCTGGTGGCTCAGTGGGTTAAGCCTTTGCCTTTGGCTCATGTCATAATCTCAGGGTCCTGGGATCAAGACCCGTCCTGGGATCAAGCCCCGCGTCGGGCTCTCTGCTCAGCAGGCAGCCTACTTCCCCCTCTCTCTCTGCCTGCCTCTCTGACTACTTGTAATCTCTCTGTCAAATAAATAATTAGTCTTTAAAAAAAAAATTGCCATGTACTGACCTGGGCCAATAGTTTGTAACTTCTGGGGGATTCATTTTTGTCTCAGAGAATCCAGTGAAAGCCATAGATCATCTCCAAAGGAAAATATATACAGGTTCTTAAATATAAAATATTACTTATAATCTTAGGAAGTTCTACCCTCGGAAGCACAGTCATCATCCCCAACTTGAGACCTCCTGTTTGAGGTTTCCATCACCATCTACTAAACCACTGTACTGAGAAGAGTCCACAGGTTGGCTCTATGAACCACAAATGATTGAACTTCCTCTTCACATTCTCATTCTCTCCATGGAACTACGCAGGGTATAGCCAATAATAAAATAAAATTGCCATATCTAGTCCTGCATCAGTCAGCGTATTTTGTTCTCCTTTTAGGTGACAGTCTATATACTAATTAGCCTTAAAATTTTTTTCTAAAAATGTCTAGTTTGATACCGAGTTAGACCAACAACACCAGAAGTGATGAACTGGTGGTCCTTAGCCTCAATACTAGAAAAAAGCACAAAGCGATAGCTTACAGACAGGGGTGAGCAATGTCACATTCACATATGAAGATATTGTAATGTTTAGTCAATAGACCAAGGATAGAGAGGAAGTAAAAACATGGGGACCAAACAATGGCATGTATGTGGTTACCCTGAGCTCTCTCACAGCAGGGCCATCCCCACACATCTGTTCAGCCCCTGCAGCACCTTGTATGTTGTAGGAAACTCATAGGCAATAAAGAAATGGATAGATTACACTAATTTATAAAAACAAAAGTCATTATTTTATAAGTGTTTCAGGATTCCTGGGAGCAACACGATAGTTTAATTCATTTTGCATTACATAAAAAGATAATTATGAGTGAGGAATACCCCTTGTGTTTCTGTAATGCTTATTTCATATTAATGTGCTGACACAACATATATCAAAGGTCTAGTTGGTGGGAGGTCTGCCAACTTATTAGCACTACTTACTATCCTAAAAGAAAGCACTCACAGAGTCATTTGAGGAGGACATGGCATGTTTTGAGCAATTCCTAAATAATAATTATTGTTGCTATTATTATTATTATTATTATTATTATAAAGGATCTTCACACAAAATAAAAACACTCCAGTCAACATGATCTCTGATCTAATGCTAGTTCTACAGTTTTTCATTACTGTCTTCCTAGCTGCTATACGAACAGTGGGTGGCATTCTACAAAAGCTGATTAATGCTAGGATTTCAAACTGCTGAAAATTGAAGGAATGTGCCCTGTGCTGATAATTTGCTAATCAAAAAATCGTCATTTCTATCATTGTGCAAGGCTTTAGCCTATCTTATTTTCTTCTCAAATGCCATGTTATATATTCTCCCTTCAATGAAATTGAATGTTTTCCTAACAGTAAAAAGGCTTTATGGGTTCATCAGGAGGCTAAATCTGTCTAATTCCAATGAATCAAATACCAAAATGGAAGGAATATATTTCTGAATACATTTGCTATTTTTGGTATCAGGTCAATAACAATCCACAGATCTGTGATGACACAGACCTCCTAAGTTTATCAAAAAGGCATTTTATTACCCATGCAATTATATTTTTAAAGAAAATTAAATGTGCCAGTTCATTTGTGGTCACTAGAATTGTTACGGCTTCAGAGGTATAGATCATCCTATGCAAAGTGGCCATCTCAGTGTGGACAAATGATGACTATCAGAACAACCATATTTAGAAGCCAAAATGGCTTCTTTAAGACTGACACTAGTCCCTATGGCTCCTAAGCCACAGGGGACATGGGCCAAACTCTCAAAGTGGCTCTCACCACCCTTTCCCCCATGGCTTGAAGTCAAGGTGCACTTCCCTCTTTCATTAGCGTATACTGCTAACTTGCTCCTCAAAATCCCTTCTCCAGCTCTACAACCTTTACTTCTCCTACAGACTGAGAGTAACTGCCAATTCTGCAAAACTAACCTTACACTCTCTTAGCATGTCCTCTATGGGTGGTCTGGCATCTTAATTTAGAATGAAAATGGGGGTATTTTCTCAAACCTTGTATTTTAATGGCAACTCAGAGCACAGGATCTAACCCTAGCAAACATAAGAAGAAAGGAGTCAGAACAGAAATGGGCACATAGAACCAGGATCTTAAATGTCTCTACCTTCAGTAAAAGAATAAACTGGGCTCACCCCCAAAAAAGGGAGGACACCACAGAAAGTCTCCATCTGCCCTTCAGTTTATAATCACAAGTTGGTGATTTGCATGGTGCCCTGAATTTTTACCACTTGTTTGATCTGAAAAACCCCAAGTCCAGATTTTTTTAAAGTGATTCTGATTTAGAACAAGGAAAAAGAAAAGGCAAATTCTTACTGGAGAAATATACATTTACCCTGTCCTCCTGGTATTCTGAAAGGAGCTTGAAACATGAGCTGACATTAAAAACTCGGAAGCCACATGAAAAACAAGTCACCATGAGCAAGAATTGCCAGAAACAACAAGTGGCAAAGTCAGATGCACAGAACCTGAAGATATTGGAATTTTTAGTTACAGAATATAAAATAAGAATATACGATTTTTCTAAAGAAATTCCAGAAAATATTAGAAGTATGTGCAAATAATGAAAAACTATCAAACTTGGATAGGCAGATTTGAAGAGAAAAAAGAAAAGAAGAAAAGAGAGAAGGAGGAAGAGAAGGAAAAATGAAGAAGGAAAGAAGGAAAGAAATCTAAGCATGAAAATGTAATAATTAAAATGTAGAATTCAGGGATGTCTGGGTGGCTCAATAGGTTAAGTGTGTGCCTTCAGCTCAGGTCATGATCCCAGGGTCCTGGCATCCAGCCCCTCATCTAGCTCCTTGCTCAATGGAGAGCCTGCTTCTCCCTCTGCTTGCTGCTCCCCCTGTTTGTGCTCTCTCTCCCTTTCCCTCTGACAAATAAATAAATAAAATCTTTTTTTTAAATGTAGAATTCAATTGATGGATTATATGGCAGGCAGTGGGAGAGTTAATGAGCTAGAAATCAAGATGACGGTTATATGCAGAAAGCAAATGTTTACAAATTTGACAAGACATTGATCTTCCCAAGTAACATAACATTTAAAAAAATTTTAATAAGAAAATTTCAGAGAATTTTTGAAGGAAATTGAGAAAACATTCTAAATATAATCCAGAAAAATGGAACAGGAAAGAATGGAGAATAAACTGTTTAAAAATAAAATGAAGCACTTCTCCTTTAATTTAATAGAAATACAATAGAGAAATATGATGTTAACACAAGAATTGGAAGACACATTAATGTAATAGAATGGGTAGACTTTCTATGCATTCTGATGAGGAGTAAAGCTTACTATCTAATAAAGCTTCTAAACCAACAAGATACTATTTAGAAACATATCTAATACTATCTAGCAAATGGTATTAGAAGACTGGCCCCGCTCACAGAAATCATTCCAAATCATCACTTTACACTAGTGACTGAAATAAGTAAGAATGGATTTTTCCTTCTTGCATCTTTAACATTGAATCTCTTTTCCTAGTAGCCAATGAAACAAATGACCAAAACCTGAGAAAAGTGAAAACATCCACAGTTCTTCAACAACAAACCCCCAAAATCAAAAGTCATTGAAGGTAATACACTTAAAACACCTTTGAAAGGAAATAAAGAGATCAGGAGGTAAGAAGGGTCAGTATGACTTGGTTCCCAGACCTACCTGCAGCCCCAGGATTGGTGCTGGCAACAAAATGCTGAGAATTCTCAGCAATTCCTAAAAATTTGAAGAGCAAAATGATTTCTGCACAATGAGTTTGCAAATAAGATGACTTTTTCTTTGAAAAGATAAGAAAAAGGAAGGCAAAAAACTAAACACTAACAGATAGTTTGGGGTGTTAAGAATACAGGTAATTGTATTTTCTTAGTACATTTTTAGTTTCCAAAAAAAAAAAAAAATCATAAGACTTAATTGGGAAAACACATTTTAAAATAGAAAAAGTGGACAAATATTAAGTTCAGGGCTTTTGATGCTTTTTTAAAACTAAAAACAATGGAAGAAAACATAAAGGAGATTAATATAACTAAATAGTTTTTATAAATCTGAACATAGAAGTTTTTAAATGTGAATGGCAACCTGGAAAAATGCTTACAATAGCTGTAATGGAAAGTTAGTACCCCTATATCGAGAGCTCTTAAAAAGAAATAAAACCTCTGACATATGAACATATATTTCACAGAATAGAGGCATATAATAAACTTGGGATAAACAAATGTTCTATTGGAGCCCCTGGGTGGGTCAGTCTGAAGGCTTAGCCTTCAGCTAAAATCATGATCCTGGGGTTTTGGGATCTAGCCCTGCTTTAGGTTCCCTGCTCAGCAGGAAGCCTGCTTCTCTCCCTCTGCCCTTCCCCCTGCTCATGCTCTCTCTCACTCTCTCGAATAAATAAATAAAATCTTAAAAAATTTTTTCTATTAAATGTTTAACTGCTATCAAAGAGCAGCAAATCAAAATGGTGAAATATAACCTAATTCTATCTGAGAAGCAAAAAATTTTATTTAAAATTATAATAATGCTCAATGCCAGTAAAATGAGGTTTGATTGACATTTTTACATTCTGCTGGGATACATACTGTTACCACTTTCTAGAAAGCTATTTTACAATATTTATGTTCATGCCCTTGATCCAGTAATTCCACCTCTAAGTCTCTAAGATTTTTCATCATATTACATACAATAACATCCAGAAATCATCCAAATAACTGTTAGTGAGTTTGTACATAAATTTCATGCAACCATTAAAAGTTATTCTTTCAAGGGATATTTAATGAATTGAGAATATTCTTTCAATGCAGTCATGAAAGTAAAAACTACAAAACTATCCTTGTGATCATGGTTCCATTTAAAATTTTTTTTAATATATAGAAAAAAGGCTGAAGGAAATAGATCACATGTGAACAGTGCTCCTCACAGGGTAGTAGAATTAAGGGCCATTTTTACTTTTTTAAATCTAATTCTATAAGTTTTAATTTTTTAAAATATACATTGTTTTATATTTTAAAAATAAGCATTGTGGGGCACTTGGGTGGCGCAGTCAGTTAAACGTCTGACTCTTGGTTTTGGCTCAGATCGTGAACTCAAGGTCCTGAGATTGAACCCTGCGTTGGACTCCATGTTCAATGTGGAGTCTTCTTGTCCCTCTCCCTCCCCCCACTGCTCTTGCTTTCTCGGTCTCTCAAATAAATAAATAAAACCTTTTAAAATATAAAAGAATAAATAAAATAAAGTAAGTGTTGTATTTAAAAATTCTTCTGGGTTTAAGAGTCAGTTTTCAATAAATATAGAAGAAATAAAATAAAATATAGATATAATAATCTAGTATCTACAGAGAAAAAAACTGTTATCTTAAAAGAATAAAATCTTTGTTATTAAAAAACACTATGCCTTCAGTAGAACTTGAATGGAAAATGCACACATGAAGAAATGCAAAGAGCTAACATATGAATCCAAGTAATGAAAAACAGAAGTATTAAAGGAATCATGCAACATTTTTTTCTCCCTATCAAATCAGTGATGCTCAATTTGTCCTTGATGAAGTTCTAGAACCTAGGTGAGGTTCAGTGGGCTGAGGTCCGGAGCCGATGACCAAGAAAGAATTCTTGAGACATCTTTGGTGCAAAATGGTGGTTTATTAAAGCACGGGGACAGGATCCATGGGCAGGAAGAGCTGCTGCTCCGGGTTGTGAGGAGTGGCTGGTTATATACACAGGAGTTGGGTAGGTGAGGACAAAGGGTTGTTCAGAAGGGCTATTGGGGTAAAGAAGACTGTCAGGATATTGAAGGCCTGGTTACTATCAAGCCAAGGCCACTTTCCCTCTAATGAGGCACTAACATAAAGACAATTGGGAGTCTCCTGGTGGAATGTTACATTCCTGCTATCAAACGTCCTTGTTAGTGAGATTTAGGTCTTAAAAGAAATTTAACTTTATTTACTTTTCCTTCTACCTCTGTCTCCTTCGGTTTTTTATGGAGGGGAGGGTGACATTAGGGCTTGAGGAACTGAGTTATGTATCTTTGGAAATTGGGCTATTGATAAGGTAACTTCTTTGTTGTAAATCTCAAGGACATTTGTAAACCAAGAGAGACTCCTGCCTTGCAGGACTGTGATCTTTGCAAGATAACCATTTGTTCTTCTTTTAGGGCAGTCAGGGGTGCCTGTGGAATGTCACACATATTACCAAGGGGAGTGGGTGGAGAGGGAGTGCAAGGTGCCAGCCCCTGCTCTGTCCTCAGCCAGCCTCCTGCTCCCTCATCAGTCCTCAGCCCTCAACTCTCCACCCCATCCCAAACAACAGAGTGACTGGCCAGAGTATCATGAGCAGGCATTCTGTTCTACCATTGATGGAGTATAACTTGATGGAATCCTTGAAATCGTCTGGAAATGTGAATCAAGATTTCATGGTATTTTCCTGTGGTTGGTTAGACCCAGAAATCTCCCTTTGGATATTCTAGCCTAAATACATAGTCGAAAAAGGGGAGGTAGGAATCTCCATACAGAAACATCACTGGAGCTGTATTTACTTCCAAATATTAGAAACTGTTAACTGTTCAACATTTGAGAGATGGATAATAAATTTTGGAAACACTAAACTGATTTTACTCACAAGTTTTCAATTATGTAGGAAATTGTTTTCTAAAATGTTAAAGGCAAGAAAGTTAAAACTATTAAAAAACAAACCTGTGTATTAAAAACAGTTAGAAGCAAATATATGCAAATAGTAATATATGTTTATAAAAAATAAAAAATTAAAAAAAAAGTGCACTTTAATTTTGGCTTATCAGCTTTGGGGAACATCTCAATAAGTCAGGCACAAATACTTATCTTTATTTCTTGGATTTCTTTTCTCTAAGTTTTTCTTTATAGAAAATATATTTTCATTTCAAATTATTTTATCAAGGCTTCAGTTATGTCCAAGGAACATGGTTGTATAAAGGTTATCGAATATTCCTGGGTGTGGTCATTTAAAATATAGTTTCTATCATCACCTCCATGTTCTTAAGCCAAGAATAATTTCCTATAAATTAAAGAAAGTGTATAATGACATCATGATCCTTATAAAGATTCTCTGTGCTCAATGCTAGGCCAGGCTTCAGCTACAAATTAACAAAGAAATGAAATACAGTGAGTCTTACATAGCCTTTGATTTTAGATTTACCACCATGTTTAATGGGACACAAAAGCAACAGTGCTGTTTATATGACACATTCCTTCCCACTGGGTGCACAAAATAAAAAAAGCTAAAAGATCATACCCGGTACCAGATTATACTAGCAGTAGGGATTCTTTCTGAAAACAAGGCTCAATATAAAGTCCTTCTCTTAAAATGTCCTATAAGGAAAGTTTTCATGTTGAGAAGCATGACTGAAGAACCCTTACTAAAGTCACAAGTCATGGAAATGTGTATCTTACATAATTGGAGCAAAAGAAGATGACTAAGGCAATAGCCATGGAGATGGAGACTTCCCTCCCTATCAGGCATGCCACCTGCAATTTTGAAGCAGGCCATGAGGGAGTTGAAAACTGTGTCATTTTCATTACACAGGCAACTGGAAGAAATTAGCGATATTGTTTAGTGCAGCCATTTCCTGGTTTTCATCTGTTATATACATATGGAAACATATAACAGTGGATTCCTGTATTACTTCCCCTTTTAGGAAACCAGTAAAGACACTGATAACTTCAAAATGACACTAAATGTATTTTGCAAAAGTTCTTATGGACCCTGTGTACAGACATTATATTTGTGATGATTGACAACACACCTGATTTTGCTGCTTGGGATGGAAAAGCCATTAATGCTTCATTGCCTTCTGCATCTGACATAGACTGACATCAAAGATTCTATTAAAAATTCTGAAAGAAGCCTTGCATACTGTTAGGAGAGTGTCAACTTTGTTAGAGCTAGGGATTGGGTGGTTAAAGGGGCAGGTGGAAAACTAAAACTACTCTGGCCACAATTCTACTCTAGAAAAAGAGATTAAGAGCAGATCAATTATGATATCAGAATGGCTATGTAAAATTGTCTTGTTTTCTCTTTCCTTCTAGAAATGTGCTAGGATTCCAATGCCCCATTCGGCAGAGCTTGTTGCTTTGACCACGAAATGCAATCAGTTGCTATAGGTTCCAGTGCAAGATTCGCTACCTGTCCGTTCCTTCTGACAGTTGCCAGTACTCCACACAGTGCTCGCTCTTTGAGTCCAGGCCCTGGTCTGAGCCAGATGAAGCTGTGGACTGGAGCTTCCAACCCATGCAAGATGGACATGAGCAAGAAATAAACCTCTGCTGTTTTAAGCTACTGAGATCTAGAAGTTCTTTGTTATGATGTAACCTATTTTTCTCAGGATTGATTCAAGGAATCTGGCAACTTTCTACCACCAGAGTATTTCAGCAAGTAGAATTCTGCAGATAATCAGAAACTCTGCAGAGCTCTTTTCCATGTTTCTTAAATTCAGATGACCCTTAAAATTTAAATGTAGATCTGTAATCTTTTCTTCACTGTCATAAACAGCACCAGTGATGAAAAGCTTGCCAGGGTGACCTCTTGCTTTAGGAACAAAGGAGGGAATACAATATCAGTTCCACTGAAGAGCCTCTGGGAAATCCAGAATGCTGTGATCTTGATATCCATCAACCATTACCTGATAAAGAGACCTTCTAGAGTTCTGATTCCATTGATGCATCTCTCTGAGTCAGGCCTCTCAACTCTCAGCTTCTGTTACCTTCAAAACAAAAAGTCACAACCATTAGGATGTTAAAGATGATCTTTGCATTCAGGAAGAGCCTTTAGGTTAGAGTTGCTTTGGAGCAGATTTAATTTTTGCTTATGCTTTAATTATACAGTTTGGAACTATTTCATTTTCTTGGGGATGGAATTAAATTTTGCATGAAAATATTTATGAGATAAACTATTTGTAAAGATAATGTTCTGATTTTTCTGAAGAGAATAAAATTTCAAGGCAACATATCAATAGGTGTAAATATATCATACCAATTAATCTGCTTATATGTACATCAGTTGGTAATATACATATATATACCATAGACATACATGTATTTGTATATATTAATATACAATATCAATATACGCAAAAGGCTTGATGCATGTGTTTAGGTGACTCATTATGGGTGAGGAATCCATTGCTTTCATCTGATTCTCAAAGAAGTTGTTACTTACAACATTGTAATTACTTCTCTACACTAGGGGTCAACAACCATGGCCCACAGGCCAAATATAGCCTGCCACTGATTTTGTAAATGAAGTTTTACTGGAACATGACTAGGTTCATTTACTTACATATTATCTATGGCTGCCACAAAGTCAGAGTTGAGTAGTTATGGTAGACTGTATGGCCTGCAAGCCTAAAATATAAACTACCTTTATAAAATATAAACTACCCACTTGAGAGAGAAAGTCTTCTGATTCCTGCTCTGGACTCTGCTCTGCTACAACCAGACACTCCTGGCTGTGAACTGAGACTAGCAGGTCTGACTCTACAAAAATCATTGCTCGATTAGAGCCAAACATTAAACCCAGAAAAAAAATCCTCACTGTTTATTTCTGCAGGAAACAGATAGAAGGCAGAGGGCAATGAGACTCTGGGTTCCAAAACAGCCTCTACTACTTACCAGATGTGTGAAGTTAGACCAGTTACTGAATCTCACTGTGCCTCAGTTTACTCCTCAGCAAAATGAAGAAAATAATAAGAATTCCTACCTCGTAGGGATTAATATAATGCATAAGTAGCACTTAGAACAGTGGCTTGCATATAATAAGAGCAAGAAATGTTATTTCAAAAAACGTATTATCAAAGAATTAATTGGAGGAACGGCAGGGGAATTGTTGGTGCGTTACCTTGAAGCTGCTTGTGTGCAAGCGATCACACCCACATCTGTGGCTCGGAGCCAATTTACATCCACAGCTGTAAGTCTGCGGCAAAGGGCCCCTTTGTGGAGCAGGACATTGTCTCCTGTAAGCCCAGGACCACTGCAGCTTGTTACATTCAGCTCCTGCGTGATTAAAACCAAGGGAGCATTCATTAGAAATGCTTCAGAATCCCTTGAGAACAGGGCATGATCCGAAAGAGATGTCAGAAACTAACAGAGAGGGTTAGGGAGTGAGAGAAATCACCATGGAAGCCAGCGGCTGAGGTATAAACAGCTTGGCAAAGGGGGAAGGAGAATATGATGAAAGGAATCAAAACTAGAATGTTTCCGGGAACCTGGTGGGGGGCTCAGTTAAGCGTCTGGCTCTCAATTTTGGCTCAGGTCATGATCTCAGGGTCGTGGGTTCTAGCCCCAAGTTAGACTCTGTGCCTAGCCGGCAGTCTACTTGAGATTCTCTCCCTCTGCCCCTCCCCCCCAAAATAAATTAATAAATCTTTAAGAAACAAAACTAGAATGTTTCTCTTTTAGCCAGCCCGCCTTTCAGCAGTCCTATTTACTGAAACTGCCATGCCTTCTTTCTGATAGCAAAGGATTACACTACAGGAGAGAAGGAACTCAAGAGCCATGGTGGGATGATAGGAACTCATTCAAATGGCCAACATTGTGTAGCCATTCAAAGCTATTTTTATGAAGAGCTTTCAATCAACTGAGAAAATGTTTGAGTGAAAATGAGAACTACAGAATGTTTTATATATTTTATAATCTCCATTATGTTCTTTAAATGTTATTTTAACATGCTCTTTAGTAAATATAGACTAGGGTGCCTGGAATGGCTCAGTTGGTTAAGCATCTAACTCTTGATTTGGACTCAGGTCATGAACTCAGGGTTGTGGAATTGAGCCCCGCATCAGGCTCCGCACTCAGCAGGGAGCTTGCCCTAGATTCTTTCCCTCTCCTTCTGCCCCTCCCCTTGTACTCTCTCTCCCTAATAAATAAATAAATAAATAAATAAATAAATAAATAAATAAAATTAATTTTGTAGCCTAAAAGTTTTTTGCAGCAAGGCAAATCTAGTTGCTAGTGGACAGCTCAGAACAGTGATTCGCACTGGGGGATGTTGGCATGGAGATTCTTATTCACCATTAACACCAAAAGCATTATGTACAACATTATTCTTTTTTTTTAAGATTTTATTTATTTATTTATTTGACAGATAGAGATCACAAGTAGGCAGCGAGGCAGGCAGAGAGAAAGGAAGGGAAGCAGGCTCCCTGCTGAACAGAGAGCCCAATGCGGGGCTCGATCCCAGAACCCCAAGATAATGACCTGAGCCAAAGGCAGAGGCTTAGCCCACAGAGCCACCCAGGTGCCCCATGCAACATTGTTCTAATTAAACATTATCAAAATTAATTTTTTACTACATTGTACTTAAAAAAAAATAAATAACTGGGGCTGTCCTGGGACACCAAAAAAACAGGCCTGGATTTCCAGCCCTGCCTATTTGTTTACAGAAGGGTCTTCGCCCTTTCTGTGCCCTGGACTCCATTGACAGACGGGCAAACTTATGAACCTGCATCAGAATAATGGCTGCAAATGAATAAAATACAACATACAGCATTGCCAAGGAAGCCAATTATATAGAAGTATAGGTAGCAAAATTTTTAAAAATTTGTGATACAGTAACACATTTGCTTCTTTATTAATGCAGCATATAATATGGTGTAGCCGCTGGTCCAGTAATGGCTGTGATTTTGAAGTAGTGACACGATGTTCTCTCCCCTGGGAAGGCTCAGCACAAATGCTCTTGGAGAGAACTTGCAGTCCTCTCCTCTGGGCTTCCTATTTGTGCATCACTTCTATGGACCCTTGAACCTGCTGGGTCCCATTGCTCAGCTTGTTCTCCTCACACCTTGGACTCTCAGTGGAGAGGATGTCAAAGATTCTGAGGATCTGGAAGAGCAAGCCGCAGGATGAAAGAAGGCTGGGGCTCTGAGGGACGGCGTGAAACAGCCATTTCCATCACTGACCCACAGAGAACGGCTGTATGAGGTAATGCTTTGATTATCATTTGTCTGCAAGAGGTGAGGACCCACGTGGATGTCTACCTGCCTTCTTTAGTCCCTGAGCACAGGACCTGGCATGGGACAAACTCTCCATAGGATGCTGCCGAATGAATGAAAGATGAGGATTATATGAAAATATTGTGTGCAGAGTACTTAGCACTCTTCTTGGCATTAGTAGGCATCAACAGATACTAGCTGTTGTTGATAGTATTACTCTGTGGGCTTGATGGAAATTAAAAAAAAAAAAAAACTTGTCTTGAAGTAGTGACAGACACAGACTGCATTTTGGGATTCTGTGGTAACTTTAATGTAAAATGAAAATAAGTATGTCTTCTGCTGGTGAGACCAAGTCACAGGTATTACTAATACTAGGTGATTAGTTGCCATTAGTCATAATAGAAGGAGATGCTAAATCTCCTCCTAGGGGTAGAAGTGGAAGTAGACATGTAATCTCTTTTCACAAGCCCTTTGGATTTCCAAGGTAACAAGAGCCCCAGGTTAAGAGTCGCTACCAGGTTAAGAGCTGCTAACTGAGACTTACCTGTCCTTTTGTTAGGACAAACTGGGAAAGGAAACGTGGTAGGGGGAGGACACGGGAGAAAGCAAAGAAAAAGACTGAGAGCGAGAGACAGTGAGAGATTGAGAGACTAAGATGTGGAATGGAACAATTCCAGCATCGTGAATGAAAGGCTGGTGTGTGTGTTGGCAGGACAGTGGAGAAGCAAAAAGCAGGAATAAAAACGAAATGAGAGCCTGGAAGGAGAAAGTGAGCTTCATTTCCCAGGCACCATAGGTAGGGGTGAGTTACCGGGTGTCCTGATCTAGGGGTGTCACCGCTTTCATAGGCGATCCTTTGTCTGCGAGCAGCCCTGAAACCAGACACCCACAGCAAGGAGGTGGGAAGCCCAGCAAGCCTACGGAAATGCACACCCTGGAGACTGCCATGGCCGTGACTCAGAAAAACAAATTTAGAAATGATTTCCCTAATTTTTGTGCCTTCCAACAAGAATCAACCCTGCTTGTGATGGACAATATTTCTCACGATATTTCTTGGATGAATTCATATTTGCTCCTATTTATTGACCTGAAACTCAACCAATGGAGTGCCTACTCCCACAAAGGATTTTTAGCAAAAACTAATGGAATTATTTCTGACATTTCCACTTCTCCTACTCCATAATTTATATAAAGACCATGTTTTCATTATGAAGCATTTCGGTAATTTTGAAACTCTAAAAACAGTGATGATGGCTTCAATATAATAGTTTTATTCCATATTATTAGTTTTTATTCTGTATTATTTTGTTCATGTAAGTTCATATTCTGGTATTCATCAATCACTGCGCAAAGAAAGAGAAAAATAATTCAAATCGATGGATTTTATCCCCAAACAGATCAGTTATCTTTAAACAAAAACAAGAAAACAACATCCAGGAATGTTCTATGTCACAGAGTATATACTATTAACTCTTGTTGGGTGACTTTCAAATAGCGCCTTTGGGGCCAAGACAGCTCTGTGATAAAATCAATAAAAATGCATCATTAGTGTGGGAATGAATTTTAGTACCTTGATTTACAGTCAATTAAAATTTAACAGTTAGTGCTTCAAATTCAAATATTTTGTTATTACTCTGGAGTATTTATTTTGAAGAGCAGAGGCACCCTCTTCTCATGTAAACCAACAATTCACGTAAAAGTGAGATATTAAGCGGAAGGTTGTTCCTTATTTTTTAAATATGTGGATCTTCCTTAGACCAGGTTTAGCGTCACTGCCAGGAAGCCATTTGGATTGATAACGGCCCATCTTACTTGGAGAAGATGTCTCAGGACCATTCTATATTGCAGTGGGTCACTTCTGGACCTGCTCCAGTCTAGATACATGAAAGCCAAGAGATTCCACACTCTCTGATTCAATTATTGGCACTGAGGTGGAAGGTTACAGGTTTACGCCTCTCTGTACCATAAAAATTAAACATCTAAGTGGGTACAGGCTGGACTATGGGATTTAAAATGATGGTGCCTTTTATCATCATCAGGACAAATAATCTCTTCATGCAGTGCATATCTGGACATCTGCAGAATCTGTGAAGACATCTTTTTCGACCAGTCTGCCTTTTTGCTTAGAAGTTGCTCTGGTGATAACTGCCTAAAGCCACATTCACAAAGTGTATGTTTCATAGAACCGACATTGAACAGATTCCATGGGGAAAAGAGGGTTCTGGGCTAGAATGTCTTTTCCAAAGATGGTAGCAACAATATCTCCTCCTTGTCTACATGCGCTTAATGGAACTCTGCCACTTTCTCATCAAGATGTAGAATTGAATTCCCCTGATTTTGTGGTCTTGGGATCCACTTACACATAACCAGAGGTAGTGAAAGTCATGCTGCCTTATATCCAAGATTATAAATCATCACAGCTTTCACCTGTGGTTGGAAGCTCTGAGCTACCATGAAAGAGTCCTAAGACCGTGGGCAGCCACGCTGTGAGGAAATGCAATCCAGCCTCTGCGAGAGACCACAAGGAGATACTCCAAGGTGATGTAAAGAGAAAAATACCTGAGCTGCTCCTGCCACCTGCTGCTCTAGCCCTAGCCACCACCTGACTACACTGCACAACAGCCCCCAAGTCAGAACCTCCCACGTGTGAGTCCTTCCCAAATTCCTGATCCACAGAAACTAGTAGGTAATAAAATGTTTATTGTTTTAAGTCTCTAAATTTGGGGGGACTTGTTTCATACTAAGAGGAAGAGGTTCCTTCACAAAATTTGGCCAAAACTGGGTTAAACAAGACTCTAGGTTTTTACTTTCCCTGCAGGATTTCTCAGAGCCTTCATATGCAAATGAACATGTGCGTCTCCAAGACTAACATTTAGTGTGCAGAACTTCCTAAATTGTGTCCCCAAGAAACCATTATAGCCACACTCAAGGGATAACTTTGGGAAACACTGGGTTAAAATGATGCATTGTTCTCCCGGGCAGGTTTTCCTTTTCCCCAGTGATCTGAACTCCAGATAATGAGTTTACTTCACTGTGATAATAAATTGAGGAAAAAATGGTTATTGGCAGCCTAGAAGGAGTCACCTCTTGGTAACTTCTGTGTGTGATGTAAACTCATCCCAACAATATCACAGAGCAAACAGTATGAACTCTGAATGTCACTCACTATTTGCTATGCCAATAATAGCTCCAGGATATACTGTCCTTCCAACGGGTTCAACAAACATTTTGATGCACTGAAATTCTCATAATCCTCTTGCTCTTCTGACTCTTTCACTTTCAAACTGAAAATCTCTAAAGTGTTGGTTAGAGAGAGAGAGAGAAAGAAAGGCATTTTGTGCCAAATGTCTTTGAGAGGAATGAAGGAATGATGCAGAAAATTCCACTTAGTAGTATCAGTTCCCCACATGGCTTTAAGACAGAGTGCTTCTCCTGTCCAGAAGATTCTAAAAGGCCAGGAATGAGGATTAAACTGTTAGAGATTGTTGGGAAACTTCTGCCCGCTTTGTAAGTGTTAAAAATTAGAGAAACAATGTTGAAAAAGTTAGAAAAAGTTCGTTTTTCTAATCAAATATGTGAAATGGGAATTAAGGTAAAAGGATCAAACCTTAATATATAACAAGGGAGTATCATTTTCTGATTTGATAAAAGAGTAGGAGTTACCCATATGATTCCCAATTAGTCACTATATGATTACCAATGTATGACATCAAATGCTCTATCCATGACTCAGTTTCTCCATGACTAAATTGCCACTCAGTTTTCAAGCTCTTTTATCTAAGAAACACTAAATAGAGTCAAAGTTACAGCTGGGACAAAGATGATGCCAATGAGACACTCCCTTTGGATGTAAAATTGAAGGAGATGTTCAAAATCTCAGTTATCAAGAGATAAAATATTTAGTGCAATAGTTTTTTTTATCAGAATTAATGCAAACTAAATCTATAATGAACAAATGTCAAGATTTTCAATAAAAAAGCAGGATCAATATTACTGATTTTTCTTTTTGCCTTAAGTTCCAATATGGCAAGATACAGTGCTATTACAAAGCCCTTAAAAGTAAGATAAATTGAACACCGTTTCATCACACATGATTAGTATGACAGACTAGTGATCAATACTTACATTGTTTTGGGTTCCCCTCTGCAACTGAGAAACACTATTTTACATATAGAGCATATTATTTATTTAAGCAAATTACTTTGGGTCTCTGTGCTAGTCAAAACTCTGATAGCCAAACTTAATAGTTTTAGATACAGATATGGATTTAGAGACAGACATATAGATACAGATATATAGATACAGCTCTGTATTCCTAATGTACTGAAATGGATTTTTCCATCACACACAGGCTTTCTCATCCCTCTTCTCCCCTCCCTATTCTCATTCCCCTGATCAGCTAAGGTGGCTTGACTTGTACTTTCACAGGTAAGTGTAACAGAGAACACACGGGATAGGAACTCAAGGACTTACACAGAGAAAACCTGTGAAGAACATGCAGTTTGCCTCTCTTCCTAGTGGGAAGAGTCCCTCACTTTGGTCAGACTGATTGGGAGAAGATTCTTTCATCCAACAAAGAATTTGTTCTTTTTTGGGACACCTGAGTGGCTCAGTGGGTTAAGCCTCTGCCTTCAGCTCAGATCATGATCTCAGGGTCCTCGGATGGAGCCCCACATCGGGCTCTCTGCTCAGCAGGGGGCCTGTTTTCCCTCTCTCTCTCTCTGCCTGCCTCTCTGCCTGCTTGTGATCTCTCTCTGTCAAATAAATAAATAAAATCTTTGGGACACCTGGGTGACTCAGTTGGTTGGACGACTGCCTTCAGCTCAGGTCATGATCCCGGAGTCCCTGGATCGATTCCCGCATTGGGCTCCCAGCTCCGCGGGGAGTCTGCTTCTCCCTCCGACCTTCTCCTCCCTCGTGCTCTCTCTCCTTGTCTCTCTCTCCAACAAATAAATAAAATCTTTAAAAATAAGTAAATAAATAAATAAAATTTTAAAAAGCATTGTCCTTTTTCGATCATAGTAGCTTTGGATAGATGGGTGGATGGATGGATAGATGGATAGACAAATAGAAGATAAGGTCTTTGTTAAATTTAAGGACAAAGATGGTACCAAATGGATTAAAAGTTGCAAAATGACTGTGGTGCACAGATTGGCACTCAGATTTTTAAAAAATAACTCTCTTCTTCTTATTATTAAAGTGATATATGCTCACTATAAAAGACTAGGTAAATGAAGGAAGAAAGTAAAAGCAGCCTGCTAATAGGATTGTAAAATACTATAACTGCTTTGGAAAACCATTTGGCAGCACCTCAAAATGTCCAATATGTAGTCACCATGTGACCCAGCAATTTCCTTCCTAGGTAAGTAGACAAGAGGATTGGAAATAAATAAATGTCCACACAACAATTTGTACTTGAATGCTCTTAGCAGTATTGTTCATAGTAGCAAAAGAGTGGAAACAACCCAAATGTCCATGGATAAACAAAATGTGATATATCAATAAAATGGAATTATTCAGCCATAAAACAAGAATGAAATAACGATGCATGCTGTAATGTAGACAAACCTTGCAAACATGTTACACGAAAGAAGCCAGACGCAAAAGACACCTCTAATTCTATTTATATGAAACAACCTGAACAGTGAAATTCATAGACATGGAAGGTAGATGAGCATTGCTAGATCTAGGCTGGAAGAGGGGAGATGGGGATTGATTGCTAGTGGGCACAGGATTTCTTTTTGGAGTACTGAAGGCATTCTTAAATTACATAGCAGTGATGGTTGTACAACTCAGTGAATATACTAAAAACTGTTGAATTGTGTTCTTTAAAGGTGGGAATTTTATGGTTTGTAAATCATATCTCAATAAACCGGTTATTCCTTTAAAACCCAACCATAAGTCTAGGACATAAAAATAAGTACAATTAATATTTTCAGTGTTGCAAGATATGTCCTGATGAGTATCCACCAGTGAGTTCACTCCAAAATAACCCCGTTGTCAATGCAGACACAGCCCAAATGCTTCTAATCCTTTTTTCTCTATAGGCAGGAAACATTACCTGTATTTGTATTTCACAGACATGTTAAGGTAGACAATGATTCAAAAATATTTCTTCCAAGGTATCCCTCAACCCTTAATTGAAACTGCCCTATACCTGGCTCATCACTGTATATCAA
This sequence comes from Mustela putorius furo, assembly GCF_011764305.1. Lineage (NCBI taxonomy): Eukaryota > Metazoa > Chordata > Mammalia > Carnivora > Mustelidae > Mustela > Mustela putorius. The sequence goes on from NW_025421506.1 coordinate 70,022, forward strand.
TACTCAGTGGAGAGTCCTTGGTCAATATTATATTTGGTCCTTGGTCAATATTATAATTTATAATATATAATTTATTATAAATATATAATTATATATATTTTTATATAATTATATATAATATATAAATATATAATTTCCCTAGGAGACCAACAGCTTCACTACATCATGAGAATGTAAATTATATGTATGTTACATATATAATATAAATAGTAGAGACATCATCTCATATATTTTAATTAAAGCTATAATATTAAAAATACATTAAAACAATAATAGTAAGACCACAAGTTCATCACCCTCGTGAAATTGCTTTTATTTCTGCATATATGTCTACTGTCTTCTATGGGCTAAGAGGATATCTTATAATTGAAATCATAATATAATAATAACATGCCTTCTTTTTTATTTAAACAGTCTCTATGCATCTTTAGCTTTACTATTATTTGCATGGTTTTTATAACATACACTTGTGCAAAGTGAGAATGCATAGCCATGTCCCTAATATTAAATATGACACAGTTAGAGTGAACACCTTTAATATAGAAATACATATGAAGAAGGAAATACTAAGTAGTTGTATCTATTTAATATACACATATGACTTATTTAACCTTGAGTACTTCATTAAGATAAATTTCTGCATGGTGGATGATTAGCTCTCATTGCAAATTATCATTTTCCTTTCACAAGGTAAATAATTTATAGAGCCACTACGAGGAATGTGTACCAATTCTACTATAACATTGCTTATATTATATGGTATAATTTTTTAAAAGTTTTTTTTTCTTTATTCAACAGACAGAGATCACAAGTAGGCAGAAAGGCAGGCAGAGAAAGAAAAGGGGAATCAGGCTCCCCATCATGCAGAGAGCCTGATGCAGGACTCGATCCCAGGACCTTGGGACCTGACCTGAGCCGAAGGCAGAGGCTTTAACCCACTGAGCCACCGAGGCGCCCCTATGGTATAATTTTTAAAAACATTTCAGTTGGCCTATTTTAGTTGTCCAGAGTTGTTTGTTTTATGTATTTATTCCTGGGATGATGAGCTCTTCTATTTTATGTGTTCTCCTTTAATTAATTATTCATCCAATATTTAAGACATATGTATTAGGTGTGTAATGTAATATATGGAAATGTCCCTTTCCTTGCTGACTTCACAGTCTAGTGAAATGCATCCATATCCTCTTTAGTGAAACTTTGAAGTTTGAATGTCATCTTCATAAATATGAGTTCTTAAAAATATTGTATATATCAGCACCTTTGGGTTTTTTAATGGTATAGAAATTTTAAATAGTGTTGAAGCTATCAATCATCCCTTTACAATTTATCTCCTAAAAAATGAAGTTGCTCCCTGCTGTATATTATTGACTAAAGGTTCTAGTCTTTGTCAATTTTTGTTGTAAACTGATATGACTTGTATATTTTTATTCTGAATGGATTGATTTTGAAACATGATAAACAGATAGATACCGCAAAGCTTGCTGACTGAAGTCAGAAGCTAGATCAGCTGGGGCAGGGGGCCAGTGCATGTCACTTGATTTGAATGCTATGGAAAGTCACGAAAGTTTATTTAAAAGCCACCTGGGTGGCTTCACCTTAATTTTACTGAAATGTTATCCTGTTTCTATAATACCGTCTATTAAACAACACTTGCTTAACCTTTTCAAACACTGGCACAGTTTGGCACATATATATTCATGTATCTATCACCTTATGTTGCTCTCTAAACTGCTGTGTTTATTGATAGTACCATTTTCATTGTAGCAAAATACTGTCTGGGGAATTGTTGGTTTATGGACTAAGACTGATAGTACACATGATAAAAGAACATAGTCCCTGGATGCAAAATTAATAAGATAGATAGTAAGTACGTAATGAAGATTATAATCATAAAACTGGAGCAAATTGGATTCGGGAGTTAAGTGTGGTGAAACATTCGTATTAAGAAGTCAGTCTTGAGGGGCACCTGGGTGGCTCAGTGGGTTAAAGCCTCTGCTTTCGGCTCAGGTCATGATCTCAGGGTCCTGGGATCGAGCCCTGCATCGGGCTCTCTGCTCAGCCAGGAGCCTGCTTCCTCCTCTCTCTCTCTCTCTCTCTGCCTGCCTCTCTGCTTACTTGTGATCTCTGTCTGTCAAAAAAAATGAATAAAATCTTTAAAAAAAAAAAAAGAAGTCAGTCTTGAAAACCATAAGTGACTCTTAATCTCACAAAACAAACTGAGGGTTGCTGGGGGGAGGGGGGTTGAGAGAAGGGGGTGGGGTTATGGACATTGGGGAGGGTATGTGCTTTGGTGAGTGCTGTGAAGTGTGTAAACCTGGCAATTCATAGACCTGTACCCCTGGGGATAAAAATATATTATATTTTTATTTATATTTTTATAAAAAATTAAAAATTAAGAAGTCAGTCTTGAAAAATGTTACTGTTGGGTCTGTCTTGAAGTGGCATTTCCTGTAATAGTGGGACATCACTCAGTAGACAGAAAACAAGACAATGGTGAATGTTGAGAAGGATTAAAGAGCTAGAGGCAGCAAGACAGTAACAGGCTCAGGCTGGGAAGAAGAAAAAGTGAGTGGTCCAGATAGATACCGCAAAGCTTGCTGACTGAAGTCAGAAGCTAGATCAGCTGGGGCAGGGGCCAGTGCATGTCACTTGATTTGAATGCTATGGAAAGTCACGAAAGTTTATTTAAGCACAGTTTGCAGCCAGGCAGGGTGAGAAGGCTGGAAATTCAGGAGGCAGCCATGGAGCAGCTACAAGGGATTTTTATGTATGAAGAGAATAAGAAGGAATGCACGTGGAACAGAAAAAACGCTAAGAGGCAGGGAGGGAGGCCAGGGAGGCGGAAGGAAGGGCCAGATGGACGGATGCAGGTTAAACTGGCAACACGCTGTTGCCTTTCTAAAAAAGAAAGATAAAAGATACTTAAAACACTGTTTTGAACATTATCCATGGAAGGAGCTGCCCTATTTGAAAATATAAATGCAATTTAATTGTTAGTTACTTTACAAAGACCACACAGCATAAGAAATTAAATAGTACCAGCAGTGATTTGTCCAAAGCTACAGAACCTGGGTCAGTGGCACTTGCATTAATCTGTTTTTCCAAACATCTAAGACCCTTAAAGCTTCCCAGGCACATTGTTTTCCTAACTGCATCCATTGACCAAACACTCCCAGCGGGCTAGTTTCAGAAGGCACCACCTTTGAAAATGCTACCACTATTGGTCCTTTCTATTAGGTCTCAAATGGGCCAGTTACGCCTTTATGGCTACGTGCTTCACAGTTCTTAGCGACAGCATTACCCATAAACTGCCAATGGTGAAGATGGTCCTCTAAGGAAAATATAAGAATAAGGAAGTAATGAATGTTGGAGGAGAAGTCTGGAAAATAATGGACATCAAGCAGGCAGCGGGGGGAAAAAGCAGTCGTATCCTGAAAATTAACTCTGACTTAGGTTTGACATCCTAAAAAGGTCCAAAGGGGCAGACAAAGGACTACAGTGGAATCTATTTGGAGGTTCTCCCACAACATTTCTTCTAGATCAACAGGAGTAATTATTGTCATTAAATGTGATGTACAGCTCAGTTCTTCTAGAGTAGAGTCAACCTTTTTCAACATGGCTCTTTTTCCCATTGCTCCAAACACATCCTGGGATATTTTTCTAGGAAGACTGCATTCCTTTCAAAAATCTCCTGCAGAGCTATGTGACCTCTGGTTCTATGTGAACTTTATCCATTCCTCCAAGAAAGGTCTGAATTTCTATGACATCAACTGTTGCACAACAAACCCTACTTCAAACTCTTAGAAGCCTTTTTTTGACATCAACTGTTGTCCAACAAACCCTTCTTCAAACTTAGAAGCTTTTTAAAAATTATTTTATTATCATTTTTTAAAGATTTTATTTATTTATTTGACAGGCAGAGATCACAAGTAGACAAAGAGGCAGGCAGAGAGAGGGAAGACTCCCCACTGAGCATTGAGCCCAATGCGGGGCTCAATCCCAGGACCCTGAGATCATGACCTGAGCTGAAGGCAGAGGCTCAACCCACTAAGCCACCCAGGCACTCCTCCCCCTTTTTAAAAATAAAAACATATGAATGGTCATGAAAATGATAAGACTTATCTGTGGTGGCCACCTCCTTTCCAAATAGTCTCTGCCCAGATAAAAAGGCCATGAGTATTTGAACATGAAATGGAGCACAATTATTAACAGAGCAACTACTTGGTAACAACTTCCATTTGGGGGGGCAAAGGTCATAGAGCACCAGGCCCTCAGTGAGTCTGGAAATGTGACATTGCAGAATTATCCCTGTTTGTGTCTTCCTGAATGGTAATCAAAATACGAGTGATGGGGGCTCCAAATCATGAGCAGACCAGCTCGTCTGGCACCTTACTGCTCTGAACGGTAGTGTCGACATTACCCGGGACCTTGTTACAAGTGCAGAACCTGCATTTTAACTGGATCCCCAGGGGATTTACATGCATGTTCAAGTTTTAGAAGCACTGTATATTTAAAAAAAAATTGCTGCTCTAGCACATACCCCTCCAAAATATTTCTTGGTATATAAACTAGAGCAGAAATTGTATAAACTAGAACAGAAAATGTAGAGTGTATAAGTGGATTTGGGCTAAAAATCTTAAGGGTCATAGAAATAAAAGCCCCACTTACCATGAAAACATCTTATTAGTGTAGCCAACATTAGGATATTTTTAGCATATGGTAACAGGCTGCTAATTTCCTCTTCACACTTTAAAATACCAATATATCGGGGAAATTACAACAGCGGTGGAAACTAAAGATATAAATCAATAATATTAATGATGTTTTTCAATCACTGGGAGGAATTAGTCCTAAGTGCAGTGTAGATGGGTTACTGAAACATGATGGCCAGGGAGCTCGTGTATGGGTTTCTTAAGAATGCAAACACAGCAATAAAAATTCATTATTATACTAGACACCTAATTCCTGAAAAGTTCTTCCTCCCTAAGAGAATTATTTCCTGGGAATTCTTCAGTCCATCATTGTTGGGTTGACCTCAGAGTCTGTAATGCCCAGTAATTCTACTTGACCATGAGGTCATGAGTCCAGCAGTAGGGCATTGCATCCAGTCTTGTCACGTGATGAGTAACTGGGGGCATAAAAAGAAAGCGGTCCACTGGGAGACCGAACTTACCCATGTTCTACCTCTAACAAAGCAGAAGCTACACACTGATTCCAATTTTTCAGGAGTAAATACAAAACCTCATAGAAAACCAGGCAATAGGAACAAAATGACCTGCCTCAATAAAGTAATACTGAGCAGGATAAATGTCTTCTGTTTGACCTATGGATTACATCCTGAAAGAGAATTCTGATGTTGGTAGACAGTGAGAGAATCCAAGTAAAATATGGGAGTCCTATTGGCTACCAAACATCAGACTGGAAGCAATCTTCCTCACTCAAAGTTCAGAAATCAGAGAAAACAATCTAAGGGTTTTGAAGGGGCAGGGGGTGGGAGGTTGGGGGAGTCAGGTGGTGGGTATTAAGGAGGGCATGTATTGCATGGAGCACTGGGTATGGTGCAAAAACAATGAATTCTGTTATGCTGAAAAGAAATTTTTAAAAAAGGAGTTGGAAAGAAACTTAAAAAAAAAAGAAATCAGAAAAGTATGTAAGAGGTAGTTTTTGAAGATCAAAGGATTAATTATTGCTCCACATGGGCAGGGGAAAATTATTCTTTTTTTAAATATTTTATTTTTTATTAAACACAGAGAGAGAGCTGGAAAAGCAGCAGGCAGAGGGAGAAGCAGATTCCCCGCTGACCAAGGAGACCAAGGCAGGACTCGATTCCAGGACCCCGGGATCATGACCTGAGCTGAAGGTGGTCACTTTACCAACTGAGCCACCCAGGTATTCCAGGAATAATTATTCTTATTAGTACCGAGGAATCAGATGAAAATTTTAATAATTAAGAAAAAAATAATGAAAAAAGAATTTACTGAGACGCACGGCTCCTGTAAAAAGGTAAATCGCAAGGACATGTAAGAAATGTAGAGGAAGGAATATGGCAGTAGCTAACTAAAACACAGCTCGGGGCAGCGCAGAGCAGAAAACGGAACTAGTGCGATGGCACCAATTACAAAACAGAATCGGTGGGACCAAAGACCAACTAGAAAACCTCCAGAAGGAAAAAGAGATGAAAATGATTAGACAAACAGAAAGCAATAGATCAGAGCATGGAGATCTGCATCAGCTGAACTTCAAGAAGGAATAGTGAGAGTCTGAGACATGCTTGCATGAGACAGCCCCAATCACTCCCCCAGCTTCTTCCAGCTCTGAAGGCATGGAGCTCTGCCAAGCAGTGTGCACGCTGTGCTTCCAGAAGATGGTTCAGTCCCTTTGGGGTGGTGGTGACCTCCATACCCAATGGCATTGGGTTTTGTTTTTTGTTTTGCTTCGTTTTTTAAGATTTTACTTATTTGAGAGAGAGAGCACAAGCAGCAGGGAGAGGCAGAAGGAGAAGCTGACTCTCCACTGAGCACAGATCCCAGTGCAGGGCTCCATGGGGGTGCTTCATGGGAGGCTCCATCCCAGGTCCCAAGGATCATGACCTGAGCTGAAGGCAGACGCCTAACTGACAGCCACCTAGGCACTACAGGGTGACTAGTAGTGACACCCATGCCCAATGGCATTGTTGATGACAGTGATGAAAGAAGTAATTGAATGAATTGGGGGTGGGAGGTAGCAGTCATTCTACTGCCTGAGGTTGAGGTCCTGATGGAGCAAGCACATTCCTGGCCCAGGACTGGCTAGGACTAAGGAGTAGGAGCAAAGATTAGCCACAAAGGAACATGTAGGACCTGTCTGGGATCATGAAAATGTTCTGAAATCAAAAATCCCTGAACTGTACTTTTAGCATGCATAAATTTTATATGACATTTATTTACCAATAAAACTTTTCATTTTATTTTTATTATCATTTTTTTAAAGATTTTATTTATTTATTTGACAGAGATAGATCACAAATAGGCAGAGAGGCAGGCAGAGAGAGAGAGAGGGAAGTAGGCTCCCTGCTGAGCAGAGAACCTGATGCGGGGCTCGATCCCAGGACCCTGAGATCATGACCTGAGCCGAAAGGAGCGGCTTAACTCACTGAGCCACCCAGGTACCTCTCATTATCATTTTTTTACAATTTTTTTTAAAGATTTTATTCATTTATTTGACAGACAGAGAGCACAAGTAGGCAGAGAGGCAGGCAGAGAGAGAGAGAGGGAAGTAGGCTCCCTGATGAGCAGAGAGCCCCATGCAGGGCTCAATCCCAGGACCCTGGGATCATGACCTGAGCTGAAGGCAGAGGCTTTAACCCACTGAGCCACCCAGGCACCCCATTTTTTTTTTACAATTCTTAAAGATTATTTTATTTAGTATTATGAATGTTGGTATACCAAACAATTTAATAAAACATAGAAGTGGTACCTTCTTAACTTTATAAGTTAATTACTTTTTAATTTAATAAGTAGTTGTAAGCCCCCAAAAGATAAAATTCTCTTTGTAAACCATTCAGCAAATTTATTCTCTCTTTAATATATGTATTAACTTTCAGAGCACCTGCATGGCTCAGTCGTTAAATGTCTGCCTTCAGATCAGGTCATGATCCCAGGGTCCTGGGATCGAGCACCACATTGGGTTTCCTGCTTGGCGGGGAGTCTGCTGCTCCCTCTCTCACTCCCCCTGCTTGTGTTCCTGTGCTCACTCTCTCTCTGTCAAATAAATAAATAAAATATTTATATACACACACACATATAAACTTTCAATTTCTTTCTCTTTTTTAAGATTTTAAAATAATAGTTTTATACATAAAACTATGGCCCCAACTATCCACTATTGCAACATTTATCATTTGCAGTAAAAATTATGCTCTTATATCTCAACATATAAAATATCTGAGCTTTTCTACCCTCAATTACATAGGTAGTATTTGCAACTGCATATTCAGATATTAACAGCTAATCCACGTGATCTCCCTTTTTGTTACACTGATTACATATGGTCATAACCAAACTGACCACTTGGTCATGCACAAGTCCAAGGACACCAGAAATGCCACTGAAGTGATGATTTAGTAATTGGACTTTCAGTGGCTGAGGCCAGAGTTGAAGCCAAGCAGCAGATCTTGGCTGAATAATGACATTGAAACCAATGAAGAGCTTTTCAACTTTATCTGAAATTTAAGTCTTCATATAATGTTTAGAATTAAGACTCATAGTCTAAAAAGGAAAACTTTATAAGATTAAAAAAAGTCTCAGTTGATAGCTCTAATGAACTCACCATGTATCTCGCAAAAATTAATATTGCTCAGTCTTCAGCTTGTCTTGGCAACAGTTTTATTTTCAGATAAAAATTGTATAAGTGATACAATCTTATCTGAAAAATAGATAACTTGTAGAAGAAAAATAATCACTGAACCTAGTCTTCACCTGTGTGAATGTAAATGTCATAATAAAAAGAAGAAATTTGTACACAATTTTAATAGAACAAGTTGAGCTCTCAAAATTATATGCCAAGCTAAGATGTAGCTCTTTGTCAAGGCCAAAGAATATAATCAAGTGTGTTTATTTGATGCACAAAAGAGTTGGTTTACATTTATAGTGGATTTCTCTGAATTGCATGCAAACTACATGTAGTTCAGATGAAGTCTGATTTGTAAACAATATTTTTCCCACCTCACAGATCCACACCTGCTGCAAATCTAGGCCTCAGGTTAATTGCCTTCGGGGACAGGCAAATAACATACCGCAAGGGGAGAAGCCCAAGTGTATTACCACAGTACGCCAGCGTCCTCTTTTTAGAGTATTAACCCTTATCTTGGCACTTAGCCTCCGCATCAGGGAAATGCAGGGGTGCTGAGGACCATGGCAAACATGGGGGGCCATGCCAGTCAATAGACACTTTTCAAGAATGGGAACGCATATTGGCTGAGTCTTGTCATGTTTAAGAGAAATTTGATATCTACATTTTTATATTTTAAAGAATCTTCAGTTTCTGCATCTGAAAATGAAGGATTTTGTCCAGGATCCATGATTATCGTGCTATTTCATGCTACAGAAGTCTGTCTTCAAGTTAAATTCTCTGCAGAACAGAAGAATTTGAAACAGAGTGAACTAGATTATATTTCAAATCCCCATGATTTTAGGACCCTAAATAAGAGTTGGCCGAGTTATGATCTGGGATCTGGCTGGTCAGCATACTGAATGCCAATTTAACTCATTTGGTTAGCTCAACTGAACAGGCATTAAGTGACTGCTGTAGATGGACACTGTGCCCAGGTCATGATCTGTCCCTTTATGGATATGGGCTCACACACCTGACAGTCACACATACTTCCTCCCGGGCAAGGAAGGTAGAACACCACAGAGGCTGCTGAACATCTTGCTCCTGCTTAGGGAGGAGGGACAGAGGGAAGATGTCAGCTAGGGGGACATTTCTGCTGTGCCTTACAGGCTGGGCTGAATTTTTCCGAGCAGAGATAGGCCTGGTGGTGGTTATCCGGAACAGTATGAAGAAACACACGGGGGTAAGAAAGTACACAACACACACAGACAGAATGAGACAGCTGGTATACAAAAGGAAACAGCACCCAGAAAGGAAGCATTAACTTATTTACTGGAGAGCAATTGAGTTACACTAATCAGTTACTTTCTTAGAGTATCTGGCATGGAGGAGGAGAAAAACCTGGGCTTGGATTGGCATGGCTGCAAATCCTAGTTTCCATGTATAAATCATTTATTCAATTACGCTCTTTAAATTTGAATCACAAGGACTTTACCCTAATAATCCAAATCCCCTTAAATTTTATAAATACTTAAAACACAAATATTTACAGATTTTTATGCAAGATATTAATAATATGGGTTCGATTCTCATCAACATTCCTAGTCTTAATTTCTAGGATTATGATCTGTGAACTCATAAAAAAGACAATTTAAATCACCCCAAACAATTTTGAGCCTACTTTTCCAAGCAATTTTGGGGGCTGTCTCCTCAGTTTGCTAAAAATCTCTACCAACCAGAATGATTGGCTGGAATGTAGCCTGAATTTTTGTTCAAAATTCAGTGACACAGAGCCCTCTTTAAATATTGAGCAAGGACTATAAAACTTATAATAGAAGCTAATTGAATATTCCGATTACTGGGGTGAAGTCACAACACGATATAGTTTTCTTGTCAGATTTCAGCCTATAAACCCCATCCACTAGAGAGAATTCTGGGTTAATTTCACTTGACATATTACATTTTTTTTTGAAACCTATTTAGTTTCCTTTTTTTTTTTTTTTTTTTTTTTTTTTAAGATTTTATTTGTTAGAGCGCAAGCACAGGCAGACAGAGTGGCAGGCTAGAGGCAGAGGGAGAAGCAGGCTCCCTGCTGAGCAAGGAGCCTGATGTGGGACTCGATCCCAGGATGCTGGGATCATGACCTGAGCCAAAGGCAGCCGCTTAACCAACTGAGCCACCCAGGCGTCCCGACATATTACATTTTTAAGATAAACTATATTTTTAATATATATTTCTATGTATATATATAATGTTAAATATGATAATTTATTTTCCCAGTTAGCTGAAGAGACCTTAGAACTTGAGGGAAACCTGAATCCTTTTCATATTCTTTCTACCTGGCAGGGCCCCAATGCTTTATTCAATATTAAAAAGGCAGCTAATCGGATTCTCTATCTCTTAAGCCTGTCTCATCACAACTGCTAACATGGGCCTAGCCTATTTTGCTGTGCAATGAATAATAGATCCAAAGAAGATTGTTAAGTATATTGAAAAGGAACTTCAAAATACCCACAGTTCAATAAGATTAAAAATAAGAAAGAAAAATAGAAATAAAAAAAAAAACAGAAAAAAGGGAAGAAAAATAAATTAAATTGTTAATCTTTGAACCCAGATGAAGGTTAGAAACTCTCCCTGAGTATTTAAAATTCCTTTTGAATGCTTCTGTCAGACTGAAATTTTCAAACAAATATGTAACTGGGTGCATATGCTAAATGAGGCACTCAGCACCTCACTGTCTTAAAATCTGTGTATTCGAAATCCCAGAAATGTTTCCCACTATTAAAAAGACACAACTAGAAATGAAATGTTGGGCTTTTGAAAACTTGGGGACAAAACAGTGCAGGAAAGACAGAACCCCCAGGAATTGGAGGAAAATTAAAGAAGTGAGACCAAAAACAACTAATAATCTTTAAGAAAATTTTAAATTGGGGTGCCTGAGTGGCTCAGTGGGTTAAAGCCTCTGCCTTTGGCTCAGGTCATGAGTCCAGGGTCCTGGGATAGAGTCCCACATCGGGCTCCCTGCTCAGCAGTGAGCCTCCTTCCCCCTTTCTCTCTCTGCCTCTAGCCTGCCACTGATAGAGATCACTCTCTGTGATCTCTATCAAATAAATAAATAAAATCTTTAAAAAATTATAAATCTTCAAAATATTGTACAAAATCATTATGTTCTGAACTTCCCCAATGCTACAAATATGTAACTTTATGCATAAATCATGAATGTGTCATATATATGTGTGTGTGTGTGTGTGTGCGTGCACATCTCTTTGTGTATTTTTCCCATAATATTTTTGGACTATTTTGGGAATATCTGTAAATCTGTCTTAGAACATTTTGCAATCCCATTCTTCCCACCTCAAAAGAAGAAAACTGTGTAACAAAATGAAAAGCACACTCCAGATCATTTTTACAGTTGCAGGATCCTGACATTTTTCTGTACATGAAGCATGTTTTCAGGGTGTTATCTTGGTGATCCCAGTTTTCCAAAGACATGAGCAACTCCTTGAAATTTCCAAATAAAACAAACTCTATAAGTATGGTAGTTGCATTTCTGAGAAATTCAACACATACTAAAACTGTGCAAAAATTACTTTGAGTGTCTATGTAAAGTCATCTATGCTCAGATAATTATAAAGTGCTTTTTTACCTGCATGAAAGTCCAATCAGACATTAAAATATCATAGGGGATATGTGTTATAGGTTGAAGTATGATTCCTAAAACTTTACATTTTGAAGCCCCATCCCCAGTGCCTCAGAATGTGACCTTATTTGGGAATAGGTTCATTGCAGATGTAATTAGTGAAGATGAGGTCGAACTGGTATGGGGGGGGGGGCTATAACCCCATAAGCCTGTTGGTGGTACCCTGCTATGACCATCCTCCCCAGCTAATACAACATGGATCTGGGCGCAGTCTCAGAGGATAGCTCTTCATACTCTTTTCACTTTTTACACCAAGCGAATGTAGTACCCATCCAACAGATTACATTTTTGTGTAGTCTTATGCCAAAGAGATAATGTTTTATGCGGAGTGAGGGGAAAGGGAGGGAGAAAGCCATCAGAACCCGATCCATACTGTTCCCCCTGGGAGAAACAGCGTCAGGCGTGCAGCCAGTACTGATACCTGAAGAGCAGCCCCACAGCTCTGGAGAAGTCCTTCGGCCCTTGCTCCATCATGGCCTGGACAACATGGCAGCAGCAGTGCAGAGAGAGAGAACGGGGCTGGTGGCCAGCCGCAGCCACTAGCCAGTCATCCTCTAGGATGCAGCAGTCTGTGATCTAGACTTGCTTCCCTGGGAGTTAAAAATAATAATAATAAATAAAACCAAAGGCCTTAAGGAGCTCCCCTCCAATAGCACCCTCAGGATAAGGCCCATTCCAAGTGTCCTCTCTTGTGCCATCAAGGTTACTGAGCACCAGCAAGTGCTAAGCACTGTGGTGCACGTGGAGATGTAACCACACAGACAGGTCCCTGCTCTCAGGCTGCTCAGCTGGAGGAGGCAGACCTCCAAGGGAGGGTCATGTATGCAAGGTCACCAGCAGCCCTGACCAATGCTCAAGTAAAGATGCTGGAAGATTGTATGAAGGTTAATGTTGGAGTTAGAGAAGCCTTCCCAGGGAAGAGACATTTGTGCTGACGTGAGAATCCGCATGGAAGGGAAAAGGGAAAGAGCCTGGCACAGGGAAGGGAAGAAAGGCTGGTGTGACCTGCATTTGCACAGTGGGGGGGTGCGGTGACTCAAGATGAGGTGGCAAAGAGTCAAACTGCATGCAGCCTTGTGGCCTAGGATAAGGGTCGGAACCCAGTGATTTTAAGCAAGGATCCATCTTGAGTTTTTAAAAAAGATCACTCTGGCCACCTCGTGGAGATGTGATAGGTCAGTGTTTAACACTCCCCATTCTCTATAGAGCAAAATGATTTACAACAATTATTGTTTCCTGGAGCTGTTCAGGTTTAGTGCAATACCTTTAAATGTACTTTCTTAAGACATTATCTAAAATCAGCAAATCACTTCGTGTATGAGCAAAAAGTGGACATATCAAACTTTTGCTGTTGAAAATTTTAAACATATAAATCCTCTATGTGGTTACATGAAATAATGGGACCAAAGTAACTCTTTATATTCCCTGTGCTATGATTGTGTAATTTAGATCAGCTATTTAAATGTTTGAATGTGAAGCTCAAGAAGACACACAGTCATGAACTTAACGTTCAAAAGATGTGGATTGATGAAGCCATGTGAGTCAGGGGCCCACTGTGTTACTGAGCACTCAAGGATCCATTTCCATGTAGAAAACAATGTTTATCAAAGTGTAAGTATTGCAAATGGATTCATTTAAAGCTCATATATTAATTATTAGAATTCCAGAGCAACTGCAACAGTTATATACAACTTAGGTTAAGATTTTCTTCTCCACGGGCATCTGGGTGGCTCAGTGGGTTAAGCCTCTGCCTTTGGCTCTGGTCCTGGAATCGAGCCCTGCATAGGGCTCCCTGCATAGCAGGGAGCCTGCTTCCCCCTCTCTCTCTGCCTGCCTCTCTGCCTACTTGTGATCTCTCTCTTTCTCTCTAATAAATAAATAAATAAATCTAAAAAAAAAATATTTTCTTTTCCAGCAATGAATACTTCATTGCTGAAACCATTTAGAATTCCCTTTGCATGGTGATACAGGTTTAGTAGGTAGCTTTTAGTAGGTTTTCTTACTGCTTTTAAACTCTTTACAGTCAATGTACCTCCTTCCTAATGCACCCATGGCACATCTCCACCCTCTGCCCCCAGCCCTCAGGACACCACTGGTGTGGAGAATGCTTTGAAGGAGAGCAAGACATCTGGAGAAGGCCAGTAGGAGGGAAGCCAGTGGCAGAGAAAATCAAGGCTTGTTAGGGCTTTGTGACTGATTGGACATTCAGAAGGGGAAAGGAATGAGGCCACACCCAGCAGTCCGCTTGGTACCCAGGGGGATGGAGTCATTGGTATGTAGATGGGGACAGAAGCTGCAAGAATGGCCTGGGAAAGGAGGGTTGTGCAGTAGTGCTGAACCTTGATGAGCTCTAACATGGAGAAGGGAGTATGTTGGCAAATATTATTTCCATTTTGCAACTGGAAAACCAAGGCACTGGGCAATTACATCACTTTTCCAAAAGCAACTTAGGAGATACCAGGGTTGATTTTTGGTCTCATCTTGCGCACCCAATTATTTGGTCAAACTGTGTTTTGAGAAAGAACCATCTCTGGGAGATGTTGAAAAGAAACACAAGGTCTATCACTCTGCATTGCAGTGAGGAGTTGTCTACAGATGTTACCAGTGTCTGCCACAGTTGGAACTTAGAGCTAAAGAGGACATGATATGAAGAGAGCAACACAGACTTGCTTTTCTCTGAAAATAGATTTGTTTTACATGACATGTGGTTTCAGGAAGTCCAGGAAGGCTACCAAAGACGTAGAAGAAAGCCCACAGAGCCTGGCATCACCAAAACCACGAGGAGATGGCATTTCAGGGAGAAAGACCTCTTCTGATATCCCTGGCGCCTAAGCCTGGGGTCTTCCCATGTGGTAGGGGCTCAATACTTGCAAGATGGCAGGAAATCAGATAGACCAAAAGTCGCAGTAGGCTAAGGATCCATCCCCTCAATCTAGATCCAGCTCTAAGGAAACTTAATGTGCAGCCTTTTTAAAAAAAAAAAAATTTTTTTCAGTGTTCCAAAATTCATTGTTTATACACCACACCCAGCAATCCATGCAACAGATGCCTTCCTTAATACCCACCACCAGGCTCACCCAACTTCCCCACCCCCACCCCTACAAAACCCTCAGTTTGTTTCTCAGAGTTCAGTCTCTAGTGGTTTGTCTCCCTCTCCTGTTTCCCCCAACTCACTTCTCCTCTCCTTCTCCGAATGTCCTCCATGTTATTCCTTATGCTTCACAAGTGAAACCATATAATAATTGACTCTCTCTGATTGACTTACTTCACTCAGCATAATCTCCTCCAGTCCTGTCCACATTGATACAAAAGCTGGGTATTCACCCTATCTGATGGAGGTGTAATACTCCATAGTATATATAAACCATATCTTCTTTATCCATTCATCCGTTGAAGGGCATCTTGGTTCTTTCCACAGTTCAGTGACTATGGCCATTGCTGCTATGAACATTGAGGTACAGATGGCCCTTCCTTTCACTACATCTATATCTCTGGGGTAAATATCCAATAGTGCAATTGCAGAGTCATAGGGTAGCTCTATTTTTAATTTCTTAAGGAATCTCCACATTTATTTCCAAAGTGGCTGCACCAACTTGCATTCCCACCAACAATGTAAAAGGGTTTCCCTTTCTCCACATCTTCTCCAACACTTGTAGTTTACTGTCTTATTGATTTTGGCCATTCTAACTGGTATAAGGTGGTATCTCAGTGTGGTTTTGATTTGAATCTCCCTGATGGCTAATGATGATGAGCATTTTTTCATGAGTCTATTAGCCTAAATGTGCAGCCTTAATCAAATAATTTAACTCATGTCAGATTGGACCACTTCTAGGATAATTAACATTGCCTTCATTCATCAGATTGAATCACAAATTCCAAAAGCAGAGCTGGAAGGGACCTTACACACCATCTTCCTTCTTTGGGCCCTTCAATCTATGGAAGCCCAGGCAAAGAAAGAGCCTCCCCTTCATAAAGGTCACGGTTCCATCTTACAGGTCCTTTGTCTTTCTTCATGTGTGGAAGAAAATGAAGAAAGCCACTAGACTCTCGGAATACCTTTGTGTACATGTACACACATACACACATACTGAAAATTGTAACTGAGGCCTAAGTCAGAAACCTTACCTATTTTTTCCCATCAATCTCTCCCACCTCTTGTACTGTATTGATATGGCCTGTTGTAACAAAGAGATAATTAAAATTTCAGGCACTGTTGACAAGACTAAATATTGCTAACCACATAAACCCCTTCTATGCAGTTAGTGACACTGCACTCAGAATAAAGTGAGCATACCATTGGAGAATTTGGACAACCAGTGTTTTCTCTTCCGGCCCAATGAAATATTCTATGCTGCTTGATTCTGCCAAAAGAATACCTTCAGAAAATTGTTTTGCAGAGAGTAACATAAAATACATAGTCAAGCCTTGAATAACACAGATATGAACTACATGGGCCCACTTACACACAGAATTTTTTTAATAAATACAGTACAGGACTAAATGTGTTTTATCTTTTTTTTTAATTTTTCTTCTCTATCTTACTTTATTGTAAGAATACTGTATACAAAACATAGCATACACAACATGTGTTAATAAACTGTTTATGTTATCAGTAAGGATTTTGGTCAATAGTGAGCTACTAGGAGTTTGGGGGAATCAAGTTACACACAGATATTCTCCTGCATGAGGGTCAGCCCTCTCCACCCCATATCAGTCAAGGGTCAATTGCAGTAGAAATTAGAAATAAGTTTGATCAATTCCAACTCAACTGCTATGACTTTAGTGAAGACAAAGTTTACCAGGTCTCCTCAATTCTCTCTTATTACTGCTTATAGAAATCTGCTGTCCTCTGCATATTCAAGGGAACGCACTATTTACTGTAAATGTTCCAAGGCACTATGAATCACTCCAGAGTTTAAGAAGACCATCTCTAGGGGCACCTGGGTGGCTCAGTGGGTTAAGGCCTCTGCTTTTGGCTTGGGTCATGATCTCAGGGTTCTGGGATCGAGCCCCACATCAGGCTCTCTGCTCAGCAGGGAGCCTGCTTCCTCCTCTCTCTCTCTCTGCCTGCCTCTCGGCTTACTTGTGATCTCTGTCAAAAAATAAATAAAATCTTAAAAAAAAAAAAAAAAAAGAAGAAGAAGACCATCTCTAATGCTATGGAAACCACAGAGAAGGTGTATGTCAATTTCATGTCACAAGGCAGTCTTTCATTTTGTTTCTCCGTCACAGGGACTCTGAGCTGCCTTCTGTACTTTCCCTGGAATGACTGTGCCCTTTCTTCTGTAACCTAGTAATTCAGCTGTCTAAGACTTTCAAATTCCACCCCATGCCATAGAAGTCTCATACAGACCCATTGTGTGATACTATTTAACGATATTTTATTTCTTTTGATTTTAGCTTCTAGTCCTTGGCACCAGTGGGCCTTAAGGGAAATAAAAAGACAAAACTTCAGAAGCGACACCTAAAAAAAAAAAAGACATCTCCTACCAATATAGTGAAAAGTCTGTGCCACATTCTCAGGCAAGTATGGCAGACCCAGGTGTGTCCCACACATTCATGGAATACCACTTCACTCAGGCCTCGCCCTGACACCTGCTTAGTGCCCAGAAGTTGTCAAATAACCTTTCCACAGCTCCTTAGGAAGGCTGCATAGAATAGTGGAGAATGCATAGGATACAGAGCCAGGGTGCCTTGTTTAAAGTCCTGGATCTGCTATTTATTGCTGTGTGACCTTTTAAGAGTTACTTAATATCTCCAGGCCCCAGCAACTATGAACCGTGGATGGCTTTAGGGTAAAGAGTAGGCAATACAACAGCTCACATCCTGGTCCACATTCAGCCACTTGCCAGCTCTCAGTCAATATAGCCTCAAATACCTTATTATAAAACAAGGACAATAATATCTTCCCTGTTTGCACAGTGTTGCTGTTATATAAGGAAAGGAGAGATGGGCCCCTGTGAACTACACAATCTTCAAAGGTTGAAGGAACACCTCCTTGGGCCTCCATACCTTATCCATTTGCCTGTTAAGGTCTCATTTAAAAGTCCAAACCCTTCTAGAACCCTTTCTCCCCAGCACAGAAAGTACCATCCACAGTCCTATGTGCACTAGTGTGATTCCAGATGGGTCAGGAACTCCAGAACACTGGGTCTCTGCTGCCTTACAGTCACAGCGAGAGAACTGACAGCTGGACAGAAAACTGATCCCTCCCCCTACCCTGCCCTCACTCCCTGGATGCACAGGTTTGCCTTTGAAATATGAAAAAAATCAGGAACTTTCAAAGTACAATATGTTGGAACATGATTTCTATAAGTTCTTAATCATGGTTGGCTGACATTCTTTCTACCCCATGACAGTTCCCTTGCTCACAATCTAATGTTTTTTTTTAAGCTTGCCTTTTCCTTTCTCCACTCCAGCAGACACCTTTCCTCCTGCTTATGTTTAAAAAAAAGAATATTTATATCCAAAGACTTAATAAGGTGTTCTACAAAGGTGAAATTACAAATACTATATTTTAGGTTCTCCACTATCCAAGGAAGTAATGGCAGAAGGTGTTTTTATCCCTGTTTTAGAATTAAAAAAATAAAAAGGTAAGAGTCAGAAAGGCTGGGTGATGTGCTCCAAGGCCACATAGATAGTATGTGGCCAAGCCTGGCCTCACACACCAGCTTGCTGACTCAAGGTCAATATTCTGACCATTATACCTTGTGAGTTCCATAAGAAACACAAGAGGTACAGCCAAGAGGGAACATTCTAGTCACCTATAATAAACAGACAGCCTGAATCCTGAAGTAAACCAGAAAGTTAAAAAAGGAAAAGGTCATTGACTCCAAGAATAACAGTCAGCATTTTGGGGTCATTCAGTCTCCCAGAGTCATGTTCAGAGGGCCAAAAACACACTTCAGGGACCTTAGGATTCCAGGACGCCTCTGTCTCTTCTTCCCTCTATGGGGTCTGAATTCCATACATTTTATTCCAGTGAAAAATGCAAACAAGTGCCTCCATTTTCTTTTTAGAAGTAGGATGGTGTGGAGATAGAAATACTTCAAAGTACCAATGAGAATATTCTGGAAGAAAAAATGCATATAATTTTCTCTACTTTTTGCATTCGCTCCAGCAAACAGACAGAGAGAGTCAGCTTGGTGCTTGGATTTGTCAGTCAGCTTCCAGCAAGGTTTGCTTTCAGAAATTTCAGGGCAGCAGTTTGGTGCAGTGAAAAGAACCCCAACTCTGTCATCAGCAAACTTGAGCTTCCATCCCAGAATCTGCCACTTAATAGCTATGTGGCCCTGCGATGCATTTATCCTGCCTGGAAACATGGGGGTATCTGTTGGAAAGTTATAGCTGGTATCACAAACTTTTTTTTTTTTTTTAAGATTTATTTATTTGACAGAGAGAACCCAATTAGGCAGAGGCAGGTGGAGGGTGGGGGAAGCAGGCTCCCTGCTGAGCAGAGAGCCCAATGTGGGGCTCAATCCCAGGACTCTGAGATCATGACCTGAGGCAAAGGCAGAGGCTTAATCCACTGAGGCAGGCACTACCCAGGCACCCTCCAAGTATCCCAAACTTATGACTCATGGGCTTTACAGTGCCCACAGACATAATTTCCTTGATTCCCAAAACTGTGAAATGTACTTTATAAATTCCTTTAGAAGAAGCCTGTCTTCTCCTATTTGGCACACTCTGTTCTCCCCTCCGGTCTTATACTGACCTGCGTTAGGGTTTGTGTTCTGTGCCCAGGCCCATGGACCTCTTCTTCAGGAGTCCCATGAGGGTGTAAAATCTCCTAGCATAGAGCAAACCCTGAGGCAATATTCTGAGTGATCTCTGCAACCTGAGAAGTGGCATTCTGCAATTTGAGTTTCAACTTCCAGTCTCTGTTGCTGGCCCCTCCACTTCTCCACTTTTCCCATGATGGGGTACCCAGGGCATAGTTGTTGGGCCTCTCCCCTTTCATATTGGCACTGGCAACCCCATCCAGTCTCATGGCTTCAAATATGATCTACATACTGATGATTTCCAAATGTGTAGATTTTACCCAATGTGTTCCAGAATAGACACATCAGGAACCCAAGTCCCATTTATCTAACTGCATGCATGACTCTCTCCCCTTGACTATCGAAAGGTGGGATAATCATACATTTGTTTCTCTAGAACCTTTATGGTTTGCATAGGAGAGTCTTGGATTATGCCTGTGGTCCCAACAGCATCCCATCTGATCTAGCTTGTGTCCTTGGTTTTCCATTTTTTTATTAGATTTATTTCCTTTATTTTAAAGTAGATTTTATTTATTTATTTGAGGGAGAGAGAGCATGACCAGGGGGAGTGATGGAGTGAGAGGGAGAAGCAGGCTTCCCACTGAGCAAGGAGCCAGAATCTAGACTCGATGCCAGGACCCTGAGGTCATGACCTGAACTCAAGGCAGACGGTTAACAGAATGAACCACCCAGGCACCCCAGGATTTTTCATTTTTAATGAAATATTTTCATTATTATTTTATTACAGTGAGCTGAGATGGGTTTGTGAGGTCTCCACTTTGTACTTCCAACTCCTGCCTTGATCTTGTTTAATAATATGGAAGATACATGGGGCATAAATAGAGTTTTCACATTAACATGTGGTTCCATTTAAAATAACCATCTCCTAAAATGTTTCTGTTTTAAATATCAAAATATATATATATACATAAAATAAATAAATAAATAAATAACCCATCTCTCTTTTCCCAACCATTTCAAGATGAAATCTAATCCTCCCTCTCAAATACAGCATCAAAGACACTTGCTGCTTTAAAGAAAGTCTGGAAGGTTAAGTCAGGGCGCCTGGGTGGCTCAGTCAGTTAAGCATCCAACTCTTGACTTCAGCTCAGCTCATGGTCTCAGGGTTGTAAGATCGAGTTCCATATCCAGCTCTGTGCTGGGTGTGGAGCACCTCCCTCACCTCAGTCGAGCAATCAATTAATCAGTCAATGAAGTAAGATTTGGCTAACTCCTGGTATCAGGTGACGAAAGGAAAAACACTGGAAGCTCCTACAGCAACCAGCTGCTTGGTGCACCAGCCAGTGTTGCTCTGGAGGCTTCCGTGGCCTACAAAATAAAGACACAGCTGCCAGTCAGTGAGGTCAGGGGTCAGCGCAGGAATTACAGGTCAGGTGAACATAAAAAATATGCAGAAAATAGAGTAAGCACAGGCCTACGAGTAGTCTTAGTAGTTTAGTGAACTTGGTTACAGAGGTCTTGTCTTCTACATGGTATTAATCTATAACTACAGATTTATTTTATTGTTCGAGAACAGTTTTTGAATTTTTATCATTTTTTTGGATTTATTTTTATTATTATTTTTAAATTTTTATTTTATTTTTTCAGTGTTCCAAGATTCATTGTTTATATGATATTTTTAAATGTTTATAAATATTTACAAATATTAAATGGGAATCACTATAAATTTTTACAAATATACCTAATATTTGTAAGTAATATTTGTAAGCTTTACATATACATACATAAATTACAAAACATGTATGCTTTGTCATGTATGTATCATGTATGATGGGGTGTATACATGTATCATGTATGTATCATGTATGAATAGATGTTAAGATTTATATGCAAGGCAAAAATATGCTTTCTCTCTTCAATGCATAACCTCCAGCAAATTTAGAAAAGTCTGAGCTTTTAAAAAGTGCTTTGTAAGTTAACCTTAATGTTCTACACTTACACTGAACATTTTATAAGTAAGACCTCTAAATTGTTGGTACCCCTTGTTCTGCATCACTTGAAAATTTTTAATAAAATGTTCAATGAATGGAGTATCAAAAATTTCAGCTTTTGCAATTTGCTTTTAAAAGTTTCAGTGACAAAAACTAATGCTTAAAGGCAGAAGTTTCATGAACTATATTCTATAAAAACGAAGAAGGAAGGAATTGAAAAAAGTTAATAGTCAGAATTCACACAGGAAATAATATTTAGCTTTGAAATTCCCTAACTGTGATATCCTGATGTATAGCAATCCTCTTTTCATGGAGCTCATATTTTTAATTGGATAATTTTATATTCTATATTGAAATAAAACAGAATTGAGAAAGTACACAGATTTTCACCATTTACATTTGGAAAAACATTGAAAATAATCATAAACAACTTATTTGATGAATTTTATCTTATAAAATATTTGTTGAATAAACACAAAACTTATGAAAATATTGTAGCTGCTATATTTACAAATTTCAATATGGAAAAATTAGAATTCAGACTATTCCTCACTCTAAAAGACTTACCATGAGCTCACTAGGTATCCAGACATCTATAAAGAGCACTGATTTAAAATATGATGGCCTACAGATGAAAATCAATAGAAAGTATCAGTAATTTCAAAATCGTAATCATAGAATGTAACCACTTTCTCAAGCAAAAACTAAGGAAGTGTGTTGCCAGATTTGCCTTGACAGATATGTTAAAAGAAATTATTTAGAGAGAAGGAAAATCATATAGATCAGAAATTCAGATCTGCATAAAGAAAAGAGCATCAGTAAAAGAATAAGTGAAGGTAAAATAAAACTTCTCTTTTTCTTATTTTTAATTGTTCTAACTATTACAGTTTGTACAAAATATTAAAAACAACAATGTGCTTGATTATGTAGGCATACGTATATGAAATGAATGGCAGAAACGATAAATGGGACAGGAAGGAAGAATTAGAATTACTTTGTTATAATGCCCTGTAATGTACTCACACCACCTGTGAAGCAGTACAGTGTAAGTTGAACGCAGACTTGGATTAGTTGTTAAGTGTATACTGCGAACCCTAGAGCAATCACCAAAAAAAGTTAGGGAAAAAAATGTAATTTACATGCTAAGAAAGGAGAAAAATGAAATAATATAAAATACTCAATGAAACCCACAAAAGGCAGAAAAGAGAGCAGAAGACAAAAATAGGAGCAAAGATCTAGGACAACAAATAGAAAACAGTAAGGAATGTGGCAAATATTAATCCAACTATGTCACTTGCAACAGTGCAACTGTACCAGTGAAAAGACAGAGATTGTCATAATGCATCATAATACAAGACCCAACTACATGCTGTCTACAAGAAATCCACTCTCAGTATAAAGACACATATAGATAAAAAGTAAATGAATGGAGATATGCTATGATAACACTAATCATAAGAAAGCAGGTATAGTTATACTAATTTCAGACAGACTTTAGAGAAAGGAATATCATCAGGGGATAAGATGGTAATTACATAATTATGAAAGGGTCAATTCTCTAAGAATACCTAATAATCCTTAACACATCTGTTCCTAACAACAGAGCACCAAGCTTATGAGGCAAAGAAGAATTGCAAGAAGAAATAGATGAATCCGCTATTCTAACGGGAGACTTCAACAACCCTCTGTCAGAACGGGAAAGATCCAGACAGAAAATCACTACAGACACAGTTGAACTCAACACCACTGCCAATCAATTGTACACAATGGACATCCATAGACTATGTCACCCAACAACAGCAGAATACACATTCTTCTCAAGCTCACGTGGAATATGAACCAACACAGACCACACTCTGGGCCATAAAATATATCTTAACTAATAAATTTAAAATAACAGAAATCATATAATGTCTGTTCTGATACCATAGGGAACCTCAACTGGAAATTAATAACAGAAAAGTAGTTTGAAAATCCCCAAATGCTTGGAAATTTAAATATACTTCTGAGTAACACACTCAGAACATCCAATATGATATTAAAGGAGAACAAGGGTGGACGACTGGTACTACCCAACTTCGAGTCTCACTGTAAATCTACAGCAATTAAGATATTATGCTATTGTTGAAAGAATAAACAAATAGATCATTGTAACAGAATAGAGAGCCCAGCAAAATACCTCCATAAATAGAGTCAACTTATCTTTTTAAAAAAAAAAAAAAAGGACAAAAGGCAATACAAAGAAGTGAAGATAGTTTGTTCATGAAATGATGCTAGAACAATTGGACAGCCATGTAAAAACAAAAATGAACGTTGATATAGACTTTACACCATTCACAAAAATTAACACAGAATGCATCACAAACTGAAATGTAACGGGCCAAAGTATAAAGCTTCCAGAAGATAACATAGGAGAAAACCTAGATGACCTGGGGTGTGGTTTTGCCTTTATAGATAGAACACCAAAGATAGGATCCATGAAATGCATAACTGAGAAGTTGTATTTCATCAAGTTTAAAATTTTTGCTCTGCAAAAGACCTATCAAAAGAATAAGAAGACAATCCACAGACTGGGAGAAAACATTTGCAAACGATACCTCTGATAGAGGTCTGTTATCCAAAACATACAAAGAATTCTTAAAACTCAGCAACAAGAAAACAAACATCACCATTAAAAAATGGGTCAAAGACCTTCACAGGCACTTCACATCCAAGAAGATATCCAGGTAACAAGCATATGGAAAAAATGCTCTACACCATAAGTCATCAGGGAAATGAAAATTAAAACAACGAGATACCATTGCACACCTATCTGAATGGCCAAAATATGGAGCTGACAACACCAAAGGCTGACCAGGGTGTGGAACAACAGGGACTCTCGCTTGCTGCTGGTGGAAATGTACAATCACTTTGGAAGACAGCTTGGCATTTTCTTACAAAAGTAAATACGCTCTTACCATCCAATCCAGCAGTTGAGTTCCTTGGTATCCCTAAGGAGTTAAAAACTTATGTCCATACAAAAGCCTGCACAGAGATGTTTACTGCACTTCACCTCTGTTCATAATTGCCCAAACTCAGAAGCAAATAAAATGTCCAGGAGATGAATGGGACAACTATAGTACATCTAGACAATGGGATATTATTGAGCATTAAACATGAAACATTAATGAGCTATCCAGCTCATTAGGTGCATATTACTAAGTCACTGAAGCCAATCTGAAAAGACTACTCACTTGGATGATTAACTCCTCCTTCATCTGCCCCAAGCTATTTTCAAGCCTGAGCGAAATATTTTTTTTTTTTTTACAAGTGGTAGACTTTGAATATTACCACTTTGCAATACCTAAGGGATTAATAAACATTAATAAGCATTGAACATCAACAGGTGCTAACACCACACCGAAAAAGCAACATCTAGACATTTTACTTCCTGATGGAAGAACACAATGCCATTTGAAAGGTATGTGACAGGGGTGCCGGGGTGGCTCAGTGGGTTAAAGCCTCTACCTTCAGCTCAGGTCATGATCTCAGGGTCCTGGGATTGAGCCCTGCATCGGGCTCTCTGCTTAGTGGGGAGCCTGCTTCTGCCCCCACTCCCACTGCCTGCCTCTCTGCCTACTTGTGATCTCTATCAAATAAATAAGTAAATAAAAATCTTTTAAAAAATAAGTATAATAAAAGGTATCTGACAAAAATAAAATCTGAATCTGAGTAGACCTCTAAGCCTAATCAATAATATATAGGAAGTACTGGGGCAGAGAGGCATGTTGGAGAGCTCCAGAAGACACCATCAGCAAATCCAGAATGTGGAAGTCTCCACAACGTCAGCAACAGTAATCTAGAATTTTCCACAAATAAACTAAAGAGTTAAAAAAACAAACTAAGGGGAGAGGGGAGAACTTAAAGATTAAAACAGACACCTCAACCAGTTGAA
This sequence comes from Mustela putorius furo, assembly GCF_011764305.1. Taxonomy (NCBI): domain Eukaryota; kingdom Metazoa; phylum Chordata; class Mammalia; order Carnivora; family Mustelidae; genus Mustela; species Mustela putorius. The sequence goes on from NW_025421506.1 coordinate 95,678, forward strand.
CGTGTGTCCCTTATTTGGAACCTGCTTTAAAAAAAAAAAAAAAGACTAAAATATGACATATGTGGGAGAAATAGAAGGATAAATATTGGTTGGGTATGTGATGATATTGTCATGTTATTATTAATTGTGTGGGGCATAATGGTATTGCAATTATGCTTTTTTAAGTGTCTGCTCAATGAACTCCAATGCTTTCTCCTCTTCCTCAGGATTAAGGGCTACAGTTCTTACAAAGCTGTGTGGTAAAACCTACACAGACTGGCTCTTTTTCCTGTCACTTTATCTCCTATTACTCTTCCTCTTAGCTAGTAGGTAATTAAGAGCGAGAGAGGTTCCTGTGGGTGGTGGAAGCCAGAGTACTAGATGGTATTAACCAGAACAAACTAGAAGTCCTCTAAACCTGAATAGTCCTAATATCCTAACATGTCTCAACTGCTCTTCAACTTCTAATACAGAAGCATTTATAAACCCTTTCCCTAAAATAAAATCATAATTTAGATTTAAGTTGTACTTGAAATAAATAGAGTTAAATAGGACATCGAGAGGAAGATATGCCTGAGTATATTAAAGGGAGGATAAATTGCAGAAGCTCCAGATTATGAACAAACTAAGGTTCGTCCCTAGCAGATGCATGGTCATCACTCCCCCTCCCCGCAGTGACACACCGTCTTCCTCCCCTCCCCCACAATAAAGTGCACAGCCCTGGATTTAACCATGGGTGAACATCACATGACAGCTCGAGGTATAGGTCAGGTCGGTGCAGCCCTCCCCTCCCAAGTCAGCGCTAGGAACACTGCATATTCCTCCACTCCAGCCCGAAAGCTGACTGTTGAACTCTCGGAATGGCTCAACATAATTGTGAAACGAAGCAACCTGGCCCTTGTCCACAGAGCAAATACAAGAGTGACCACGCCTCCCCCAAGGTGGCCAGGCACAGACACCGCTGGGGAAGACACCTGCATGACCTGGTAGGATCTCTTAATTACACTTGACACACACGGTTGCAAATAGGGACGGGAAGTCACAAGGAAAGCACTGTTGCACCTGTAACCCTTCTCTAAACAATCAACCAGAAAGACAAGTCCAGGAACTGGCGGTGGAAGCCCATTGACGCAAAACCTGGGAGCCACGGTATAAAGCAACAGGCAACCCTGTGGCCACGTTAGCAGTAAGACGCTGTGGGGAGTGTGGTGTGGCCATCCGCACAATGCATGTGTGTGTGGGTGTGTACACACAGTGAGTCTTCTGGAATCCCACAGCTCTTGTTCACGATCCTTCTTTAGTGGTATTATGTTTCCAGGGGGTTTGCTTGAGCCTGAGGTCACAAACAATTGGCAGCTCCTCCTCTCCCCTGCCTTACCCCACCCCCACTCCAGCCGGATCACCTGACCCATGATTCCTCTAGTTACTGCAAAGTAAGTTCGGCTCCCAGCTGAGCTCTGAGCCTGGAAGTCATCAGTTTCCTGATGCCATTCACCTTGGGCTCCAGTGCGGGGAAACTCAAAACCATGTCGGATCTCAGCACAAGAGAAGGTTCTCTTCAGCTCTTCCTGCAATTAAGGTTGAGGACCAAGATCCCAACATCCAAAGAAGAGAAGCTCTTTGCCAGGTACAGAAGTTCAAGAGCAACAGGGCCTGGAGCCAGACTCCCTGGGTTCAAATCCCACTTTTGCCACTGCCCAGCTCTGTGGTCTGGGGAAGTTCATCCCCATGCTTCTATTTCCTAATCAGCGAATGGGGTCAAAGTAGCAGTTTCTTCCGAAGGTCCTAAAAAGGATTTAATTAGTTAATATAGTTGAGGGTCTTAGAACAGTGCCAGGCACAAAAGTGAGACTTATTTATGAGTCCCTAAATAAGAGGTAAATAAGTAAGGAGTAAACAGAAAATGCCTTGGGAAAAAACTCGTGTGATGGAAATAACACGGGAATTGGTCTCAGGGACAGTGGGTGGCATCTCCTTGCTCTACCACAAACTAGCAAATATCTTAGGTAAATCGCTTAGAGTCTTTAGAGCTTACTTTCTGGCAATACCAGTCTCTTCCCGGGATTGCTGTGGAAGCCTAGGAGATGTTCAAGACAGTAACACTTTGTAAATACATATTCTACAAATGCTGGGGATATGCCTCTTACATTTTCTTTCTCTTGCAACAGCTCTACTGACACAGAATTCACATACCATAGAACTCACCCATTTAAAGTGTGCAATTCAGAGACTTTTTGTATTTTCACAGTTTTGCAACCATCACTATAATCAACTGTAGAACATTTTTAACATCTCCCACAAGAAATCCCATCGGCTTTAGCAGTCACCCCCCATTACTCACTCTCCCTCCCCCAGAGCTAGGTAACTGCTAATCAACTTTCTGTCTATATAAATTTGCCTACTATAGACATTTCATAGAAATTGAATAATATAATGTATGGTGTTTTGTGTTAGGGTTCTTGGACTTGACATAATGTTTTCAAGGTTCATCCAAGTGGTATTAGTACTTTATTTCTTTATATGGCTGAATAATACTCTATTATATAGATATATCACATTTTATTATCCTCAGTTGATGACCATTTGGGTTGTTTCTACTTTTTGGCTATTATGACTAATGCTGCTCTGAACATCCCAGTAAGGATTTTTGTGTGGACCTATATTTTCAGTTCTCCTGGGCATGTATCTAAAAGTAAAATTGCTGTGTTATATGGCTAATTTGATACTTAACCTTTGGAGAACAGCTAAATGTTTTCCAAAGAGCCTGCTCCAGCAGTCCTACCAGTTTCTGCACATCCCTGTCAACATTTGTTATTATGTCTTTTTTTTTAATAACCATTTTGTAGGTGTGATGAAGTGGTATCTCTCCATATCTTTGACTTGCATTTCCCTGATGGCTAATGGTGTTGAGCATCTTTTAATGTGCTTCTTGGCCATTTGAGTATCTTCTTTGGAGAAATGTCTATTTAAATCCTTTGCTCATTTTTAATTGGATTATCTGTCTTCCTATTATTGAATGGTTGGAGTTCTTTATATATTCTAGACACAAATCCCTTACTTCAGTATTCCTTAGTCCCACCACCTCCTTTGTACCATTATTGGCAAACATATTACATTTCTGTATGTGATAGATCCACAGTACAATTAAATACATATCACGTTGTATGGTTGCTTTTTAAATCCATTAATACAAGAAAGACGAAATGCGCATTCATCCTTTTATAATAACATAATAACTTTTACCAGTGTTCTTCGTTTTTGTCTGTATGGATTTAAATTACTGTCTAAATGGTTTGAAGAACTTCCTTTAGTATTTCTTGTAGGGTGGGTTGGCTGGCAACAAATTCTTTGTTTATCTGGGAATGTCTGCATATCATTTTCATTTTTGAAAGATGGTTTCACTAAATATAAGATTCTTGGTTGACAGATTTTCTTGCAGATTTTCTTACTTTCACTAAATATAAGATTCTTGGTTGACAGATTTTCTTACTTTTCAGATTTTGACTAGGACATCCAATTGCCTTCTGGCCTCCATTGTTTCTGGTGAAAAGTTTCAGGTGAGACGTTACTCTTAGTGCAATTTCTTTGTATGTCATTTGTCATTCTTCTCTTGACACTTTCTAGATTTTCTCTTTATTATTTTTGGCTTTCAATATTTTTACTAGAACATGTCCTCATGTGGATCACTTTGCATTTATCTATGTAGAGTTTGTTGAGCTTCTTGATGTATATTGTTTTCTCATCAGTTTTCTTTCTCTCTTCTCCATTGGGGACTTTCATTATGTGTGTGGTGGTGCGTTTACTGGTTTTCTTCATTCTCTCCTTTTTCTCTCTGTTGGTTTCATGACTTCTGTCTTCAAGCTTGTTAATATGTTCTTTTGTTGGTTCAGATCTACTGCTGAACCCCTGGAGTGACAATTTCCAGGAACTTTAAATGGTTGTTTTTAAATAATTTTCACAAGGTGTGGTTGTTTCATTGGGGAGTAAGTCTTCAGAGCTCCTCAGGCTGTCATTGCAGAAGTGGAAGTCCCTCCTGTCTTCTTTATTGTTCACCTCCTCAAAGGCATTAAATTTGAAAACGTTTCTCTCCCCATTAGTCCACATTACTGTTAAAAAAAAAAAAAAACACCATATCAGGGTGCCTGGGTGGCTCAGTCAGTTAGACATCTTGGTTTCAGCTCAGATCCTGATCTCAGGGTTGTAGGATCGAGCCCCTCATTGGGTTCCACACTCAGCAGGGAGTCTGCTTGGGATTCTCTCTCTCTCCCTCAACCCTTCCCCTATACACTCTCTCTATCTCTCTCTCTAAAAGAAATAAATAAATCTTAAAAAAAAATCTTAAACTGAGGCACCACTCAAGCCCTTCCTAGTTAACAACTCTTATAAGCAGTTCTTGCCTCATCCTTCTGCACCATTATTCACTCCCTCCTGGAGATTTTCTTCTCCCCTGGTTTTGCTATTCATGTTACCCCAAAACATAAAATGACTAGGTTTCCTGAAGCAATCCTTTCCTTCTATCTATGTTTAAATGCTGGTGTAACTGGTAGAGCGTGTTTACACTGTCTCTCTCCCTTAGTACCTGGACACCCTGGCAGCCTCATCCATGGTGATGGCTTATACTCTCAGTCATGTCTTCTAACCACCGGTTCATGTCAGCCAAAACTTTTCCGTGAGCCCCAGCACCCAATTGCCTACTGGACATTTCTGTTTGACCCACAGACACTTCAAATTTAATAAACACAGCTAAGATTGTACTCCCCTTTTCTCCAAAGCTTATTTCTCTTTTCTTTTATATTTCATATTCTGCTTAATTATATGCAACTGTCTAATCACTTGAACCAGGAAGCTGGGAGCTTTCCTCATGTCCTTCTCTCTTCTCACATTCTACTGTTCTGAGAGCTGGGCTTTTTCCACAGTCTCTGCCTTAACTCAAGGTTTCATTGTTTGCAAACCAGCCGAGCATAACCTTCCGTTCTTCCCCACTCCCAGTCCATTCTCTACATGGCAACCAAGGTGCTCTTCCTAAATCACAAATCGGATTATGTGATTCCTTGCCAAAACATTTTTATTACCACTGCTATTGTCTACAATCATGTTCCCTAACTGCAGTGATCTGAGTACGGCTTTCACAATTTTTTGCCATAACTATTATCATTGTCATCAAGCATTTATTTGCATGGCATATTTATCATTGTTTGTTTACCTAGATTTATTTCAAGAGGAAATTTGATCTTTATATTAGAAAAATCAGTATCATTGGTCATAAGAGAATTAGAAAAATAAATTCATAGCTATTAAAACAAAAAATACTTGTCTAAGTAGCCTTTAAACCTTCTTGCTTCACAGCATTAATACACTTACCACTGAGAAACCCAGTCTTAGAGCCAAATCATTGTCACCATACAGAAAGCAAAGACTGTCAAACCTCAGATAAGGGTAAAGCAGAAGATGGCTTATTCCAAGGGATGAATATTATTGTGGGTTTTGTTTCTTCAGTATCTACAGTGCCAACCCAGTCTGAGAAGGGGTAACCATTAGATAAGTTGCATCAAAGCAAGGACCATGTCTCTTTCATTTACCACCTGTCATTCATAGCCTGTCAAACACTAGAGTACCTAGAGTGTGGGAGGTGCTTACTGAATATTTCCTGAATAAATGTACCTTAAAAGTCCTACTGTAATTGCAAAGAATTTCTCTGACAAGTTCATATTTTTTTAATTAAATTTATTTATTTTCAGCATAACAGTATTCATTATTTATTCACCACACCCAGTGTTCCATGCAATCCATGCCCTCTATAATACCTACCACCTGCTATCCCAACCTCCCACCCCCTGCCCCTTCAAAACCCTCAGATTGTTTTGTCCATAGTCTCTCATGGTTCACCTCCCCCTCCAATTTCCCCCAACTCCCTTCTCCTCTCTAACTCCCCATGTCCTCCATGCTATTTGTTATGCTCCACAAATAAGTGAAACCATATGATAATTGACTCTCTCTCTCTGCTTGACTTATTTCACTCAGCATAATCTCTTCCAGTCCCGTCCATGTTGCTACAAAAGTTGGGTATTCATCTTTTCTGATGGAGGCATAATACTCTATAGTGTATATGGACCACATGTTCCTTATCCATTTGTCCATTGAAGGGCATCTTGGTTCTTTCCACAGTTTGGTGACCGTGGCCATTGCTGCTATAAACATTGGGGTACAGATGGCACTTCTTTTCATGGCATCTGTATCTTTGGGGTAAATACCCAGGAGTGCAATTGCAGGGTCATAGGAAAGTTCTATTTTTAATTTCTCGAGGAATCTCCACACTGTTCTCCAAAGAGGCTGCACCAACCTGCATTCCCACCAACAGTGTAAGAGGGTTCCCCTTTCTCCACATCCCCTCCAACACATGTTGTTTCCTGTCTTGTTAATTTTGGATCCGAAGAATAAACATTGTTAAAATGTCTATACTGCCTAGAGCAATCTATACTTTTAATGCCATTCCGATCAAAATTCCACCAGTATTCTTCAAAGAGCTGGAGCGAATAATCCAGAAATTTGTATGGAATCAGAAGAGAACCCGAATTGCTAAGGAAATGTTGAAAAACAAAAATAAAACTGGGGGCATCACGTTACCTGATTTCAGGCTTTACTACAAAGCTGTGGTCACCAAGACAGCATGGTACTGGCATAAAAACAGTCACATAGACCAGTGGAACAGAGTAGAGAGCCAAGATATGCACCCTCAACTCTATGGGCAAATAATCTTCGACAAAACAGGAAAAAATATACAGTGGAAAAAAGTCTCTTCAATAAATGGTGCTGGGAAAACTGGGTAGCTATATGTAGAAGAATGAAACTCGACCATTCTCTTAAAACATACACAAAGATAAACTCAAAATGGATAAAAGACCTCCACGTGAGACAAGAATCCATCAGAATCCTAGAGGAGAACATAGGGTAATCTCTTCGATATCAGCCACAGCAACTTCTTTCAAGATATGTCTCCAAAGGCAAAGGAAACAAAAGCGAAAATAAACTTTTGGGACTTCATCAAAATCAAAAGCTTCTGCACAGCAAAGGAAACAGTCAAGAAAACAAAGAGGCAACCCACGGAATAAGAGAAGATATTTGCATATGACAGTACATACAAAAGGTTGATATCCAGGATCTATAATGAACTCCTCAAACTCAACACACACAAGACAGACAATCATATAAAAAAAATGGGCAGGGGCACCAGGGTGGCTCAGTGGATTAAAGCCCCTGCCTTCGGCTCAGGTCATGATCCCAGATCCTGGGATCGAGCCCCACATCGGGCTCTCTGCTCAGCTGGGAGCCTGCTTCCTCCTCTTTCTCTGCCTGCCTCTCTGCTTACTTGTATTCTGTGTCTGTCAAATAAATAAATAAATAATCTTAAAAAAAAATGGGCAGAAGATATGAACAGAGACTTCTCCAATGAAGACAAACAAATGGCTATCAGACACATGAAAAAATGTTCATCATCACTAGCCCTCAGGGAGATTCAAATTAAAAACCACATTGAGATATCACCTTACACCAGTTAAAATGGCCAAAATTGACAAGTTCATATTTTATCAAAAAACAAGTAACTTGATATTTTGCTAAATAAACAAAGAGAGCATAGTGTGAATAATATGTTGCCATTTGCATCACACATGCACACACATGTGTGCACAGGCATGCACGCATGCACACACACACACACACACACACACACGAATGACTGCAATGATGACCTTTTAAAAGATAGGGTTGGCTCCAAGTAGAAAAATTGAAAAATAGAGAATGAAAATCTTTTTCACTATATTCCACTTGATAGTGCTTGAATTTTATTCTATAGGTACATGTATTACTTTAAAAAAATGCTTTTAAGCCAAGTGCAAAATAGAGGAACCAAAACCAAGAGGAAAATTTTTTTAAGTCGTATAACATGTACCTCTATATCAGGATGGTTAAAAATTACACTAACCTGCATCTTGAAATCAAACAAAAAATGAAAAGCAAGCATGATTAAAGAAGGAATTTGAACCTATAAGAATGAAGCAGATACAGAAGAATAAGTAGCCAGCCACTTTAAATGCAAGCGGGTGTCTAGGTCTGAAAAATCTGTATTTTACAGAAGTCACTATCTTTGCCAATTATTAATAAGGAAACCAGGAATGGACCAATGGATAAATGTAACTCTTGTTTCCAAAACATGGTGAAAGGGAAACTTTTTGAAATATTTGATCAATAAATATGACACAAATCACAGTAAAACTTCTAAAACACATGATCTAAGAAAAAGAAGATCATTAGATCTAAGGAAAAGAAGAGAACTACTATTTGTTGTGTTGCTGCATCCGGTAATGCGGTAAGTGTTTTACCCAATGTTCTTCTCAGTTTAAAATAATTGCTGTAGGGGGGAATCTGGGTGGCTTAGTGAATTAAACCTCTGCCTTCAGCTCAGGTCATGATCTCAAGGTCCTGGGATAGAGCCCCATATGGGGCTCTCTGCTCTGAGAGCCCGCTTCCCCCTCTCTCTCTGCCTGCCTCTCTGCCTACTTGTGATCCCTCTCTCTCTTTCTCTCTCTGTCAAAAAAATAAATAAAATATTTAAAAAAATAATAATCGCTGTAGAGATGCTTACAGCGAAATGTTGCTCTGATTGGCCAGATCTGTGTTCCTGTGTTCTTGGAAATCACAATGAACCCAATTGAGGGAAGACTGCTTCCTCAGAGAGAACTGGCATGCCATTACCAAAATGAAAATAGAGGCTAGAAATTCAAGAGGGACATGCACCTACAACAAATTGTAGCCTTAACTCCACTAATAGAAGCAAAGCACAGATCTCGGGATGTGAAAATGCATGTGGAGTTCTGTCAGAATTTATCTGCTTAGTTTTGTGATACATTTTTAAGTGAGACTTTGTTAAGAAGACCATACATCTCAGATTTCCCTGGACAGTCCCTGTTTACATTCTTTTGTCTCCCTGTAATCATTAGGTACCCCTTTTATTCTCAAATGTGCCCCAATAACAGAGAAGTAAATTAGAAGACGATGTTAGATCTGGCAAATAAGAGAGCATCAGGAGGTGATGTGTGTTCAAAATGGTGAAAGTCTGAACTGACAAAAAAAAAAAAAAAAAAAAGAAAGAAAGAAAGAAAAGAAAAGAAAAAAGAAAGTGCTGGAGAAACCAGGGGTGTTTATCCAAGAGAAAGCTATTATGAGATATGAGAGTTGACTTCAAATATTTGAAGGACACCCACTTAAAGAGAAGGGCTAGGATAGAATTGTTTCGTGTGATTCCAGAAGACAGCCCATATCATGGGCAGAGCTTCAGGGAGTAGGTTTTATCTTTACATAAGAAAAATTTCTGAGCACTAGCTGGATGGAAGAACCAGAATGGGAGACAGCCTCAGATTCCTGAGGAGGGTTTATGCCCAAGCATCAGAGAATATAATGATGTGATTGCCATCAGACCACAGATCTTCAAGACCACACACGATCAAACCTAAAAGAAAAATTAGGATACAGCAGGGATGAAGAAGGGATGGATTTTTGTGTAACTACAAGATTTGGAGGAGACAGCAAATGGTCCCCAGAGCTAAGCCTCCTCTCCAGCTGAACCCTTGTGAGCCAGCCTGTGACACTGGTGTCATGGAAGGATCAACAGAGCGTTTCCTTAAAGAGTTATTACCTCAGGTGTGACAGCAGCGTGGTAATCAGTGGTCATTTTTTCATGCAAGATAATTTCCTGAACACAGTAATTTCCCGGTCAGAAGAGAGATGTGGCCATGAGAAATAGCACATGCCTCCAAACCATTTCAGATTACAGCATCATTACTTCCTCCCCAAACATCACCAATTAAAAAGCTATTTAATCAAAGTCACATGAGAAGGCTGATGTTCACACTATTTGACTAAATATAAAACAAGGCAACATTCCTGTCAATTCTTCTACATCACTCTCCTATTATAAAATACAGTTAACAAAGACTTGTTGACTAGAAATTGAACTTCAACTTTAAAATCCTTTTCACTTGATTAGACACATTCATGTTTGTGGTGTCTTGGCCTGAGGAATTTGTGCATAGGCACATGAAGGACTCCTATGTCCAGCAAGGTAGCCAGCAACCATATGAGGCTATTTAAATAAATAAAAAATTTTTTAAAAATTAGAAGTGTATTTATTTCATCACATTTCAGTATTTTTGCTTATAGTCATATGTGGCTGGTGGCTACCATATAGCACAAATATGCAGCATTTCCATGATTATAGAAAGTTTTATTAAACAGCACTGTTCTATAGTCTATATTGAATTTCCATCTGTGTGTTTTTGTCCCTTTTATAAATGTATTCATTCAATATATACTCTTTATGTGTCTCATTTCTTCTGTTTAACATTGTGAGTTCCATCTGTGTTTTTGTTTATAGCAGTACTTCTTTCATTTCCATTTTAGTAATGAATTGTATCAATAGACAATTTACTGATCCGTGCTACTCTTGATGGACATTTAGATTATATCTAGTTATGACTATCACAAATAAAGCTGCTATGAAAATTCTTTTTATTCACATATGTATGTGATTTTGTTGAATAGATACCTACCAGCCGAATTGCTCAACCCACTTTTTACCAAAATAGCAAATGAAACAGAATGGAACTGAGTGGAATGGAATGGAATGAAGCAGAACATAATACAATAAAGTAGAAATAAGAATACATCACATGTAGTAAGGTTAAGTATTTTTTTAAATTAATTAAGTTTACAGAGATCACAAGTAGGCAGAGAGGCAGGCAGGGGGAGAGGGGAAAGCAGGCTCCCTGATGAGCAGAGAGCCCGATGCGGGACTCGATCCCAGGACCCTGAGATCATGACCTGAGCTGAAGGCAGAGGCTTAGCCTGCTGAGCCACCCAGGGGCCCCAAGTATTATTTTTTAAGACTTTATTTATTTGAGAGAGTGAGAGTGCACACACAAGCAGCAGGAGGGGCAGAGGGAGAGCGGGGAGACTCCCTGCTGAGCAGAGAGCCTGACGGGGCTTCATCCCAGGACCCTGCGATCATGACCTGAGCTGGAGGCAGATACTTAACTAAGCCACCCAGGTGCCCCAAGTATTGTTTTTCAAAAAACCTTCATTCAGTCATACATGTTTGCTGAGAAATGATATTAAATGTATTTCTCTGAGGGGCACCTGGGTGGCTCAGTCTTTAAGCATTTTCCTTGGCTCAGGTCATGACCCCAGGGTCCTGGAATCGAGTCCTGCATTGGGCTCCCTGCTCAGCCAGCAGTCTGCTTCTCTCTCTCTCACCCCCACCCCCACCCACCACTTGGGTTCCCTCTATCACTCTCTCTCTCTCTCTCTCTCTCTGTGTCAAATAAATAAATAAAATTTTTTAAAAAGTGTATTTCTATGAGTCACAATCAATACAATTTGTAAGCACTACATCAATATCTTTAAAATCTGTTCGTAGACCAAAGTGGCCATAAACAAAACTTTGCAGGGTGGTGGGAGTTTTTACTTTGGGGAGAAGAGTAGGGATAGTTAAAATGAGGGGAAATGGGAGTCTGTGCTTGGTGGTATTTGTGAACACAGTGGCCCAAGGTGAGCATTTCTTAGATAGGAGATGGGGAAAGGGCTCCCTCTCAAAAAATGAACTAGACACATGTGGACCATATACAAAATCTTGCACTGCATAATTCTACAAAGCCTTTAAATTGAATACCCTTGGCAGAAGTAACACATCAACACATAATAGTTCCATGGTAGGTGAGAGAGATTTTCCTGGGGTATTTTTGAGAAGGCAAAATAGGTAGAAGAAGGTAGAAGGTTATATCTGGCAAACTTGCTCTGTTTCATAGTCTTGCCCGGACACACAGAATGGGACTCGTGGATCCGGGGGCTTCTATTGCTGGACTGATGTTAACCTGGCTTCTCTCCCTAGCACCTGGGCATAAACACTAAGGCAAAATTCTGAGATCAGGGAATTCAAATACCCAGGGATCTTTATCTTTGTTATTCAGCCTAACTTGGGTCCACCCGGTGGCATCTATGCAGACACAACGTTCTCATCACTGACAGCTGGAAGTGCCAATGTATTAATTACACTGGTGGGCTTTATGTTCATCCTGTCCCTCTGCCTGGAAAGACTCTCTTCTTCCTCTTGGGCTGCTAAACTCATAGATGTTACTCTGGCCAGCTCAGTAAACCTGATTCTCACAATTTCAAGCTTAATCCTCTGCTCCTTTTCCTATGCCTAATCCTGCTGTTGTACTAATGAAATTGTACCTTAAAATCGTTCTCTGTTAATGCCTGTTTGCCCAGCTAGTTTCCCTTGTGGGTGGTAAGTGGTGTTATCTTTTCATCTCTTAGCACCAAGCAATACTAGGCTCATAAAAGGCACTTCATAAATAACTAATTAATATATATGGATTGGAGACAATGTCTATGAAATTGGCTGTTGGGTGCATTCATCACATAAGATACAATTTATTTATAAAACACAGGACCTAAACAGCATCAAGAAAAGTAACGTGAAACATCACTGCCTAAAAAAGAAAAAAACAAAAACAAAAACCCCAACACTGCAGAAGTATTTCTCCTACTAAGAATTTATTCTTGTGAAAAGCCTTTTCTCTGAGCAGCTGGCTTGTTTTTCTTTTCTGGAGCAATGAGAATTTTGTGATTCCTCATGCTCACCTCATTTGAGGCCTGAGAGTCAATTATGCAGTGACTTTACAATTATGAAAAGATTTTAAAAGAGCACCAAATTATATGTATTTATTTCCCCTTCCCTTTATTTTTTTATGTGACCCTTATTTTTGTTTTGCCATGATATCATTATAAAATGAAATTTATATTTCTTATTGCTATACATTTTTTCTAAATACCTCAAAAATATTTTAGGAAAAAGTATGGAGTACATAGGTAAATAATAACACAAGACAAATGTTTTTAACTATCTACAAAACTACTTTTTTACCTAATCTGGTAAACAAAAATAAAAACTCCATGGTAATACTGTGCTAACTCTTCCTCGATACTTATCCACTCCTGGAAACAAAAAAGCACAACCAGTTTGGATCATTCTCCAGAGTAAGTGTCCACTCTTACTCACAGCGAGTTGGACTCTAGTCAGATGAAGGAGTCTGGTGTGGCTCAAAGATGTGTGCACATTGCCCTTGGCTGCCCCACAATCACGCAACCGCTCAAAACATCCGGCTTCATTTGCAGGATCCCCGCCCAGGAGTCCTGCTCACTCTAAACAACACGCCTGATGTTGAAAACACTAATGCACGGTGTCTGAGACACAAGAGTCTGCTGCTTCCAGCCATTCAGTGTTGTTAACACTGCCAGGTGCCATTAGCCTCAAGTTGTACTGTGAGAATGTCACAGAAGCCAAAATCTCTGACTAGTAGCAGGGGAAAAGCAGACCAATCAATAGACTTTAGCACCTTCTCAGATGTATTTGTTTATGGCCTTAAAGCTCCTGTTGACTAAATCATGGAAAGCAGAAGTTTCCTACACCTATACCATGACTGTCACTGGACAACCAAAGGTTTATGCTGTACATCAAAGCGAATCTGTGATTCAATTTTTTAAAATTCCAATTTAAATGTAATTCCTTTGAATCATCTTCAGTAAGGCTATTTAATTCAAAAACAATTGTTTTTAATAAAGAATTACATCATCAGGATTAGTCTAAACACTTAGGCAAATAAACTCACATTTTGGTTTCAATTAGTCAATTACATTATCATTAGCAGAATGGTCAGATAGACCAAATGGAACAGAATATAAAAGTCTAGGGGAAAAATGTAAGTATATAAGTATTTGGGCAATTTATCATTTGAAGAAAAAAAAAAAAAAACTTTAGATTCCAAAACTTGCCAAATGTCAGATGGGTGAAATACTTAAATATATGAGAGGAATTCATAAAAATAGCAGAATAAAATTTGAGTAAATATTTAACAACCTTTAAAGTATAAATGTGTGGTTTAAAAAAAAAAAAGAACACAAAATTAGAAACCATAAAAAGGTTTCATTATATTAACATTTCACACTGGCACATCAAAACAAGACTATAGAAAAAAAGGCAGATAGATGACAAACTGGAGAAACATTTTGTAAGATACATACTAAGACACTGAAACATTTATACTTCAGCACCCAAGGCAAGGTGTGCCAATTACCTGGATTCTAAATGTTGATACAGGGAGTTTGTGAAAACCAATTTTGCAGCCCTTAGCCACTCTTCTGCTTTGACAGGATCAAAGGGTTTAAGCTGAAGAGGCTAGAAGTTGGAGTTGAGAGAATCTCTTTGGAGAGCACTATTGGTGTGCTCTGGGTAACAGTCACGAGTGGGGTACCAGTTGGTCCTTCTCTGAAGCCTTGAGATGGATCATCTAAGACTTCTCAAGGAACTTGTTGTGTACTTTCTGAAGTGTGCAGTGCAAGATGCGTCTGTATCTGACTCAGCTCTGAATTTAAAGAAAACAATGCCCAGGTGGGAGGCCGGCTTAAACAAGTGTGTGAGCAAACTAGAGAAATATGTTTGGGAAATCACAGCAGGTCAAGTTATTCAATCTGGGGAACAGATGTGGAATCCACAGTATGAATATCAGGGCGGGGAGCGGGCTCATGGAGGCAACATCAGGGTATCTGCTTTGGGTCATTCAAATCAAATCTCCTACTGAAGACAACTGAAGAAACTGATGTAAAATTTATTTTAAAAATCATCTTGAATGTACTAAAAAGATAAATGGTAAGGAACAACCTAGCTGAAAGCCTGGAAAAGCTGTAACCCATTATGGTTAGTCTAGAACCTTCTTTTCCCTAGGGTGTGTTCCTCTCTAACAAAGGCAGCAGAGAGACCAGACAGTGATTTTCACAGGGCTCTTGGGGATAGAGGAAATCAAAAGAAAGAATCTAGTCCCTGCAAGGTTAAGGACACAAGGCAACCACCCATGGGTTTGACTCGAACCCTAGGATTAAGAATGAATGAAGACTAAACTAGTCCTGGGACCTGGACTGTCCTAGGGGGTCAGGAAAACCTCAAGCACTAAAACTGGAAAAAGCTGATAACCATGTTAATAGTGCCCCCAGAGGCCAAGCAGAATCAAATTCTGGAGGAATGTGAAACCATCTTAGGGCTCAAACTTTCCCACAAATAAATTTTCAAAAACAATGTTCCATATATAATCAAAGAAAACAAAGCACAAATAAGAAACAACAGAAAGGGACTCAGAGGGCTATAAATTACCAGACATGGGCTTTAAAACAAGTGGTTACTATATTCCAGAAAATAAAATCTTAGAATGAATCTGCAAACTTTAAAGAGTAGCAAGTTTAATGAAGAAAGAAAAATTCTAGAACTGAAAGATAAGAAGAAAAAAAATCTAAGAACTTAACAAACAGGATAACACTGAATGATGTGCTTGAGTTTAATATTTAAATAAAGGATTGGTTTAATATTCCAAAATCAATCAATGCAATTCATCATGTTAACAGAATAAAGGAGAAAAAGTGTATCATTTTACTAAATAAATTAAAAACATGTCATCAAATGCAATATCAATTCATGACAAAAACTCTCAGCAAAGTAGGAGTCGAAAATATCCACAATCTGATAAATGTCATCTACTTAAAACCAATAACCAACATCAATCTCAAGGATGAAATATTAAACTATTTCCCCCAAGACTGGGAAAAAAGGCAGGAATGACCGATCCATCATTTCTGCCCAACATCATCCTACAGGTCCTAGACACTATATGAAGACCAGAAGACAAAAGGCAAAAATAATAGAAAGGAAGATGTAGAACTGTTTCTATATTCAAGTAACATTATTATTTATATCTTCATAAATCTAGAAACAAATATTAAATATAAGAATTGAACTTAGCCAGCTAAAGGGACAGAATGTTGAGATTGAGAGATAGGTAGATAGATATATAATTTTTAAAAGATTTTTATTTGCGGGAATGAGAGCACAAGCAGAAGAGGGTTTTGAGGGGCAGAGGGAGAGGAGAAGCAGACCCCCTGCTGAGCAGGAAGTCCAAAGCCTAGATCCCTGTGGGGTTCAATCCCAAGACCCCAAGATCATGACCTCAGAGCAAAAAGCAGATGATGCTTAACTAACTGAGTGACCCAGGTGCCCCACAATATTGATATGTAGAAATAATTGTAGGAGTGCGTGGGTGGCTCAGTTGGTTAAGCACCTGTCTTCGGCTCAGGTCATCATCCCAGTGTCCCAGGATCGAGTCCTGCACTGGGCTCTCTCCTCAGCAGAGAGCCTGCTCCTCCTTCTTCCTCTGCTTGCTGTTCTGCCTACCTGTGCTCTCTCTCTGTAAAATAAATAAATAAAATCTTTAAAAATAAATAAGTAAATAAAAATAAAATCAATTGTATGTTTTATATTAAAGACAAAGAGAAAAATAAAATTTATAAAAATAAGTTCATTTACAATAGCATCAAAAAGCAGAAAATACTTAAGAATAAACTTAATAAGGGATATGCAAACCTCTACAATAAAATATCTAAGACATAGCTAATATTATTTTTATAAGTGAAATAAATGGAGATGGAGACCATCTTTATGGATCAGAAAAGAATAGAGAATTAGCATAAGGATAAACATAGATCAATGGGACAAAATAGAGACTGTGAAAAAGATACACTTTATATAGTCAATTGAAGTTTTATAAAGATATCGAGGCTATTCAGTAGGGCAAGGATAACCTTTCAACACATGGTACTAGAGGAATCAGATATCCATATGGGAAAAGAAAAAATATCACTCAAATAATAATTCAAAATGATAAACAAAATAATAAACCTAAATCTAAAAGTTAAAATGATAAAAATTCAATAAGGAAACATGCCTACCTAGTGATAGGCAGCAATTTCTTAGATAGGATATAAAAATCACATATTATAGAAAAAATTGTTAAAGTGGGATTTATCAGTATGAATGAAATTTGCTGCTTGAAAGACACCTTTAAGAAAAGGAAAAGTCACAGACTGGAAGAAAGTACTTGCAAATACATGTATCTGATAAAGGCCTTATATCCCAAATATATAAAGACCTTTCACAATTTAATAAGAAAAATAACTTTAAAAAAAAGGTAAGCTATTTGAACGGACAGTTTAAAAAGAAAATATACGGGGGGGAGGAGTCAAGATGGCGGAGAAGTAGCAGGCTGAGACTACTTCAGCTAACAGGAGATCAGCTAGATAGCTTATCTAAAGATTGCAAACACCTGCAAATCCATTGGCAGATCAAAGAGAAGAAGAACAGCAATTCTGGAAACAGAAAATCAACCACTTTCTGAAAGGTAGGACCGGCGGAGAAGTGAATCCAAAGCGACAGGAAGATAGACCCCGGGGGGAGGGGCCGGCTCCCGGCAAACGGCGGAGCAACAGAGCACAAAATCAGGACTTTTAAAAGTCTGTTCCGCTGAGGGACATCGCTCGAGAGGCTAAACGCGGGGTCAGCGTGGCCTCAGGTCCCGCAGGGTCACAGAAGGATCGGGGGTGTCTGAGTGTCACAGAGCTTGTGGGTATTGGAACGGGAAAGCCGGCTACAGAGACAGAGCTGACAGTAAGCTCACAGCTCAGGGTTACCTTGAACTGGTCGCAGGCTCGGTGAGCTCAGAGCGCGGCCAGAGGTCAGGCAGGCTGTTCTCTGAGGGCGCACTGAGGAGTGGGACCCCGGGCTCTCGGATCCTCCGGGCCGGAGACCAGGAGGCCGCCATTTGTATTCCCGTCCTCCGGAACTCTACGGAAAGCGCTCAGGGAACAAAAGCTCCTGAAAGCAAACCTGAGCGGATTACTCAGCCTGGTCCCTGGTGAGGGCGGTGCAATTCCGCCTGGGGCAAAGACACTTGAGAATTACTACAACAAGCCCCTCCCCCAGAAGATCAACAAGAAATCCAGCCAAGACCAAGTTCACCTACCAAGGAGTGTGGTTTCAATACCAAGGAGAGCAGCAGAATTCCAGAGGAGGAGAAAGCAAAGCACGGAACTCATGACTTTTTCCCTGTGATTTTTTTAGTCTTTCAGTTAATTTAATTTTTTTCTTTATCTTTTTTTGTCTCTTCTTCTGCTAAAATTTTTTTTAACTTTTACCCTTTTCTTTTTTAACGTTTTTAAACTAGTTTATCTACTATATATATTTTTTCTTTTTTATATTTTTCTTTATTCATTTTCCTTTTTAAATTCTTTTCTTTTCTTTTTTTCTTTCTTTCTTTTTGAACCTCTTTTTATCCCCTTTGTCCCCCCTCACGATTTGGGATCTCTTCTGATTTGGTTAAAGCATATTTACCTGGGGTCTTTGCCACCCTTTTAGTATTTTACTTGCTCCTTCATATACTCTTATCTGGACAAAATGACAAGGCAGAAAAATTCACCACAAAAAAAAAAAAAAAAAAAGAACAAGAGGCAGTACCAAAGGCTAGGGACCTAATCAATACAGACATTGGTAATATGTCAGATCTAGAGTTCAGAATGACAATTCTCAAGGTTCGAGCCGGGCTCAAAAAAGGCATGGAAGATATTAGAGAAACCCTCTTCAGAGATATAAAGCCCTTTCTGGAGAAATAAAAGAACTAAAATCTAACCAAGTTGAAATCAAAAAAGCTATTAATGAGGTGCAATCAAAAATGGAGGCTCTCACTGCTAGGATAAATGAGGCAGAAGAAAGAATTAGCGATATAGAAGACCAAATGACAGAGAATAAAGAAACTGAGCAAAAGAGGGACAAACAGCTACTGGACCATGAGGGGAGAATTCGAGAGATAAGTGACACCATAAGACGGAACAACATTAGAATAATTGGGATTCCAGAAGAAGAAGAAAGAGAGAGGGGAGCAGAAGGTATACTGGAGAGAATTATTAGGGAGAATTTCCCCAATATGGCAAAGGGAACGAGCATCAAAATTCAGGAGGTTCGGAGAATGCCCCTCAAAATCAATAAGAATAGGCCCACACCCCATCACCTAATAGTAAAATTTACAAGTCTTAGTGACAAAGAGAAAATCCTGAAAGCAGCCCGGGAAAAGAAGTCTGTAACATACAATGGTAAAAATATTAGATTGGCAGCTGACTTATCCACAGAGACCTGGCAGGCCAGAAAGAGCTGGCATGATATTTTCAGAGCACTAAATGAGAAAAACATGCAGCCAAGAATACTATATCCAGCTAGGCTATCATTGAAAATAGAAGGAAAGATTAAAAGCTTCCAGGACAAACAAAAACTGAAAGAATTTGCAAACACCAAACCAGCTCTACAGGAAATATTGAAAGGGGTCCTCTAAGCAAAGAGAGAGCCTACAAGTGGTAGATCAGAAAGGAACAGAGACCATATACAGTAACAGTCATCTTACAGGCAATACAATGGCACTAAATTTATATCTCTCAATAGTTACCCTGAATGTTAATGGGCTAAATGCCCCAATCAAAAGACACAGGGTATCAGAATGGATAAAAAAACAAAACCCATCTATATGTTGCCTCCAAGAAACTCATTTTAAGCCCAAAGACACCTCCAGATTCAAAGTGAGGGGGTAGAAAAGAATTTACCATGCTAATGGACATCAGAAGAAAGCAGGAGTGGCAATCCTTATATCAGATCAATTAGATTTTAAGACAAAGACTATAACAAAGAAAATATACAAATGGCCAATAAGCACCTAACAAAGAATATCGGTACCATTAGTCATCAGGGAAATGCAAATGCAAACACAACAAGCGCCTACCCTACACCCATCAGAGTGACCAAAAATAAGAGCCATGGTACCGACTATTGGTGAGGATGTATAACGACTACACTGATGATGGGAACCTTAAATTGTACAACTGTTGGGGCACCTGGCTGGCTCAGTGGGTTAAGCCTCAGCCTTCAGCTCAGGTCATGATTCCAGGGTCCTGGGATCAAGCCCTGCATCGGGCTCTCTTCTCAGTGGGGAGCCTGCCTCTCCCCACTCCACCGCTCTGCCTGCCTGTCTGCCTACTTGTGATCTCTGTCTGTCAAATCAATAAATAAAATCTTAAAAAAAAATTGTATAACTGTTTTAGAAATTGGCATTTTGAAAAAAAAAAATGTTAACATTTAGCATGCAGCATATGACCCAGCCCTTCTTTACTAGGCATCTACCCAAGATAAACAAAAACACATGTCCACACAAAGGCTTGTACATGAATGTTCATTGCTAATACTTCGTAATTGCCAAAAGCTCAAAATATCCAAGTGAATAAACAAAATGTGCCATATTTGTACTATGAAATACTACCCAACAATGAAAAAAGAGTGGATTACTGATATATGCAGTAACAGGGATGAATCTCGAAATCCTTGTGCTGAGTTCAAGAAGCCAGACACAAACAGAATAACTATGTATGATTCTATTTATATAGAATGCTAATTAATACATTATAACAAAAATTTGTCTGAGGCCAGGCACCACTCCTCCTGAAGGTGGGATAGATTGGAAGGGTACACAAGGAAAATCTGAAAGGTAATGGAAATGTTCTATATCTTGACTGTGGTGTTAATTTTGTAAGTGTAACCATCAAAACTTATCAAATTGTATACTTTCAATGGGTAGAGTTTTATATCATGAATTGTACCTCAATAACGTTAAAAGAGAAAAAAACTTGTAAAAGGAGCATCACTTGGATCACTTAGATATACTTAGACTATTCACAAATGTGTGTTTGCATGGAAAATCATTCTTATAAACTCTGTACATGGCCAAGCAGTTACAATTTCACTTGGCAATAAGCAGTATATTGTGAATCCTTGAACATTTAGCAGAACATTATCTAGCAGTGTTTTCTAGATAGGATTCCTCATTATTTTTTTCATTCTTCCAGTGTGAAAGAATATAATCTAGACACAGATTAAGCAAGGCGCTTGAAGATTTTAGGTATGAATGCAGTTTACTTTAAATGAACATGATTTTTTTTTAATGAATTTAATCAGCAGGGTTTTTCTTCTTACTGTTAGATAGCTTGACTTCTATTAAATCATTGTTATTATCCAATTCATTAAAGGACTCCAAAGCATTCATCATCTATGGTTGAATTATAATCATTTAAAAACAGCAGTCAGGGCATTTGTACTACATAATAAAGTCAGTGAAATGTTAAACTTACAGAGAAAACATTCTCATTTTGTTTCTAAAGTAAACTACTTGAAGAAATTAAAACTGTTCATCTTAAAAGAAATGCAAAATCTCAATGCTTAATATGGACTGTTAGTAATTAGAGAGTAGGGATTTCCTCTGGGAGGAAACAGCTCTCTGGGAGGAATTCGGGGCCACTTTTGAAAAATTAGCTTTCCTCCCAGAGCAGAATTTCTCAGAATCACCTGTGGACTTGCGACAGCTCAGATGGCTGGACCCCTTGGAGAGCCTCCCAGAAGGCCTGCGGAGGGGTTGGAAAGGAAAGGTTGGGTGAAGGAAGTATCAGGAACAAAGGATCAGGAATGGCCTCAGGACGTATAGAAAGTCCTCCAAGAACAGCGTGGGCTCTAATCAAATGGAAGGTAGGGAGAGATGCGACAGGAGGGTGGTGCCAGCTGGCGGGGTACGTTCTCTTCCACAGGCAAGCAAGGCACACTGCTATCGGGGCCAGAGGTCCTATGCTTGGCGTCATGCTACCAGATGTGATTTTATAGGGGCTTTTCCAGCACTGGCCCTTTGCGCATGCTCGTGGGTCCTTAATGACAAGATTCCCCCTCCCCCACCCTTTATTTCCCCACTCAAACCCTATTCTCACTTCAGAGACCAGCTCAAGCTCTATTTCACCCCATGTTCCTTCCTAAAGACAAAATTCCACATTGAATTATCCCACCCCTGCTCTACACTTGGCTAGACCTTACCATTTTCTCCTGTTTCTAAGTATTCCTCATCTCTTCAGCCAATCAGAAAAATCCCTCAGGATAAGGACCAGGATCCCACAACACCTAGTATAAGGACAGCTGCATCATAAGAATTAAAAATAAAACACAACAAAAAACACACGCAAACCCCCCAAAACCTCACTGCTTGATTGGCAGGTTGCTAACACATTAAATCATCAACATTAATTGTTTTTATTGTTTGTTTTCTCCTTGATGGCGGTACTCATGAGATGGTTCCTAGACCAGCAGCATCAACGATGCGAATGTGTTAGAAAAGCACAGACTCAGCCCTGCCCAGAGCCACCAGTTACTAACTGTGGGGGGGAGGGCGGCCACCTGTATTTTAACAAGACCTTCAGGTGATTAGGAGGCACACTTGAGTTTGAGAACCATTGCTTTCTACAAGGCTTGAATCCCAAAGTAAGTCCAGCTGGCTTATAAAGGCTTGGAAACAGTACTGTGTATTATTTAAAATCTATTTTAAATTATAAAATTTCATCTTATAATTCTGTTTTATGCAATTAAATAAGATACATACTCTATCTAATATATATTATTAGATAATATATGTTAATTAGGTTTTATACAATACAATTCTATTTTAAATTAAAGATAATTTAAGTAGGAACAAAAGATAGCATTATGAGAAAGCAAGGATAGAACTTACCAGAGCCAGCCCTGTTCTTGCTCAGCAAAGCCAGTACCCCCTCACCCATCCTTTATGTGTGTTAGCAGTGAGCCACGGACGGAGCCCCCAGCCTGCTGTGTGCTGGGGTGCAGCCTCGCCCACCTGAAAGCCCTGGGTGGGGGAGATCTTATTTATTCCTGAATTCCTCCCCCCTCAACTTAATGAATGTGCAGCTACAATGGTAATTAGACAGGCTGCCTTCACAATTTTTTGCAGAACAAAGTTCTCCAGAAAGAATCATTCTCTCACCCCACTGACGAGCTACCCTGCTTGCTACCATCCTCCTTCTAAACCTATGTCCCAGTGTTGAAAGGCACGACACCTAAAACCCTAATCTTCAGATGACCTTTCCTTAACATTAGCCATAAAAATAATTAAGTGGTTTGCTTTTATTATTTGCTCTACTGAAGGGAAATTTAAATTTGAGGACTTCATATTCACACTTGGGATTGCAATGACAAATATATATTCAATGTGAAATGTAAGAAAGTCCTGTGAGAGGCTCCTAACTGATTTCTAACATTTTTCTCCAGCCACATCATTTACAGAATTCCATGGGAGAACAGGCAAATAGAACACAATTTTATTTTATTTTGTTTTGTTTTCATGTGGGGGTTTTTTGGTTTTATAAATAAATAAACTCTTTTGTCAAGAAAGCTTAAACCTTATAAAAAGTACTACGTAAGGGGCACCTGGGTGGCTCAGTGGCTTAAACCTTTGCCTTCGGCTCAGGTCATGATCTCAGGGTCCTGGGATCGAGCCCCGCATCGGGCTCTCTGCTCAGCGGGGAGCCTGCTTCCTCCTCTCTCTCTCTCTCTGCCTGCCTCTCTGCCTGCCTCTCTGTCTGCCTCTCTGCCTACTTGTGATCTCTATCAAATAAATAAATAAAATCTTTAAAAAAAATAAAGTACTACGTAAGCTCCTAAATCCCAGGCCCAAGAGCAAAAATATCCATAGTTTTTTTTTTCCCCTCCACAGAAATTATCCTGGAAAAAGAGGAATCAGGTGGAATCAAATGTTTTAGGCAGGAGGAAGCAAAGTTTCTCTTTTAAAGTTTGAAGGAAACTAAATAGTAAATACGTTAGGCTTGGAGGGTCTTATGGTCTTTGTGGCATCTACTCACCCCCGCCATTGCAGCAAGAGAGCAGACATAGGCGATATGTGAGCAAATGGGCATGGGTGCGTTCCCAAATAATTTTTTTTTTTTTTTTTTTTTTTTTTTTTTTTAAAGATTTGATTTATTTATTTGACAGACAGAGATCACAAGTAGGCAGAGAGGCAGGCAGAGAGAGAGGTAGAGGGAAGCAGGCTCCCTGCTGAGCAGAGAGCCCGATGCGGGGCTCGATCCCAGGACCCCGGGATCATGACCTGAGCCAAAGGCAGAGGCCCAACCCACTGAGCCACCCAGGCGTCCCCCAAATAATTTTATTTACAAAACCAGGTGGCCAGAGTTTATGACTGCATGGTTTATGGAATCCTAGAACTGTCCTAATGCCTAGCAGGAAAGTACACCACAAGCACAACTGAGTAAGTGACCCAAGTTAGGAAATTCCTTCTTCACGAATCCCCCCGTGTCTTGTTAGAAACTAATCCCCGCCTTTGAAACAACAGAGCGAGACTGCGGAGAGCCGTTCTCAAGATATCATCAAGTACTGTCTGTCTAGTGATGGAATGAAGCCGGGATAAGAGGGTTAGGGAAGCCACCACATTCTCCCTGCCCCTCAGACCAGAACCCTCAGTCACGGTGAATGCCCAAGCCTCCACCTCCAAACAGCTACCCTCCAATGGTAGAACAAAAGGAGGTATTTGGCTTCTTGAGGACATCCCAAGTCAGTTAAATCCATCCTAGATGACCTACCTGTAGATTTCATGTCACGTCAGAAAAAATAAAATGCTTTCTGAAAGTCTAAGCCACCATTACTGCAAGTCTCCGTAGCCAGTCACCAAATGGAATCCCTACCTGCTACACAGTCTCTTTGCTCTCTTCTTGCTACTCAGTCTCTTCAGAATGTCCTTCTTTCCTCCACCTTCTATTAAATAACTATGTTTAAAAAATATATCTGGGGGCACCTGGGTGGCTCATGGGTTAAAGCCTCTGCCTTCGGCTCAGGTCCTGATCTCAGAGTCCTGGGATCAAGCCCCACATCGTGCTCTCTGTCAGCGGGAAGCCTGCTTCCCCTCTCTCTCTCTCTCTCTCTGCCTGCCTCTCTCCCTACTTATGATCTCTGTCTCTGTCAAATAAGTAAACAAAATATACATATATATATATATATATATATATATATATATCTGTCAATCATAAAAATGAACAGTAAGTTACCCACTAATTCTAATGGGACAATAGGCATCTATCTACACATACAACACAAAAGAAAAACACCTGTTCGTGAGAGCTTGCCTCTCATTTATGGGACACATCAGGTCTTTGAGGATTCAGGTTAATAACCCTCAGCTTTTAATTTTACTTATGATTGTGGATTTCAAAGCCCTCAATATTTTTATGCTGTGAATGCTGCATTTTTTATCTTGTGCTTAATGACGTCAACATTGTATATTAGGCGGGAAAGAGATGCCTAACTAACAGAACAGGAACACCTGGAAAAGGACTGGTTCTTGGCCAAGGTTCCCACTTCACTAAATCCTTTGTTAAGACACGTAATTACTGACTACCCATATTGAAAGGCATTTTCACTCGAATTGCCACAACTGTGCTACAGCAATGATCGTCAGGAAAAGCCTGAAACCCTTACCTGGCTTTAGGCAATACCATTATTCAAGCCTCATCAGCCTCTCCCATCCACCATGGCCTACTCCCATCTAGTCACCAAATGACATTCCTACTAGAGCAAGGTTTGTCCCATTTGGGGTTTTTCAAACAATGAGACTAGCATGTTGATCATTCATGCAGTGCGTGGGCTGGCTACCTTGTTTTCCGTCTCCGAATCTCGAAGCACAGTCTTACAAAAGACTTTTTCAACAGATCCTAGCAGAAGAAAAGAAATTTAGCACATGAGACCCATGGGAGGAAACCAAACAGTGACATAGCCCCCTAGTCAATGAACAGAGTCCCCAACCGCCCCAAGAAGGCTGTAAATCATGCTCAACTCACAGAGAGGAAAGCCCAGCCTGGGAGGTTGTGATGCTTCTGTGGGTTTTGAACTTTCCGTCACCAGGAAAACCAGTGGGCTAACAAACACTCCAGCAATGACGAAGGCCTTCCCCCGGACGGAGGGCACCTTAGTCTGATAATAGTTTTCTGTTAGAGAGTGATGAACTGGCAGGCACCAACCACAAGACCCTATGGAAACAGCCCCATTCATGTCACAGCTTCCCCTTTATTACTTCTTGACAGGCCAAGACTAAAAGACTATCAGGTGAGGAAAGCAGCATGGTCATCGGTTGGATTCACTCATTGCATCTGAACAATTTTCAGCCATCTTTTTTTTTTTCATTTTTTTAAAGATTTTTATTTATTTATTTGACAGACAGAGATCACAAGCAGGCAGAGAGGCAGGCAGAGAGAGAGGAGGAAGCAGGCTCCCCCCGCTGAGCAGAGAGCCAGATGTGGGGTTCGACCCCAGGACCCTGGGATCACCACCTGAGTCGAAGACAGAAGCTTAACCAACTGAACTACCCAGGCACCCCCAGGCATCATTTTTTTAACACTTGGAATCTATGGAAAAGAACCCGTGGCAGGTGAGGGCTTTAGACCCTTACACACTATCCACTGGAACTTCCATTTGGAAGCCCACAATATTGAGAAGACTTAAACTTGATCATTCTCCCTCTTTGATGAATTACTGACTTCAAAGTATCAAACCTTTATCTGCCTCTTCCCACCCTCCCTCACTCCTATCCAAAAAAAAAAAATGTTTTCTTTGGCAATGACTTGGATTAAAACATTATTCAGAGATGGTAACATTAGGGAAAGTTGGTTGAACGGTATATGAGACGTTTGTACTTTTCAACTTTTTTGGAAATATAAAATTATTCCAAAACCAAAAGGGATTCAAAGAGGAATGGGTTAGGGGGCCACTGGGTGGCCCAGTCGGTTGAGTGTCTGACTCTTCATCTCAGCTCAGGTCTTGATTCTGGGGTCCTGAGTTCAAGTCCTGCACTGGGCTCCATGCTGGGCATGGGGCCTACTTAAAATAAATAAATAATAAAATAAAATAAAAGGGACTGGGTTAGATAAGGACAACAGTGGTAAACACAGCTGACTACATCTGGAGCAAGTAAAGTCAATTTTTCCAGGTTAACGGGAGCAATGAAGAGTGCAATTTTATCACCGTGAAAGAATAAGTAGTGACATCATCCGAAAATGCAAGCTGTTTCATTCCTATTTCTTATTTTTTTAATACTTTATTTATTTATTTGTCAGAGAGAGAGAGAACACGAGCAGGGGCAGAGGCAGAGGGAGAAGCAGGCTCCCCACTGAGCAAGGAGCTCAGTGTGGGTCTGGAGCCTGACCAGACCCACACTGATATGGGGCTTGATCCCAGGACCTGGAATCATGACCTGAGCCAAAGGAAGATGCTTAACCAAAAGAGCCACCCAGGCATCCCTCATGACTATTTCTTATGTAAATGTATTTAGTTTTGAAAACCCATAAGAAACCACATTGGATAATGTGCCCAGGATCCTAGCAAGAGACGGATTATAATGTCCAGCAGTTAAATGGACAAATCCACCCCTATGCAAGGCCTTTTTGAGGTGCAGAGTATAGAATATGGAATGGGTTTGCCGTGTGGAGATGCGGGATTCTCTGCTGCTGGGACCCAAATGCAAGCAGAAGTAGTGGACAACACTGCCAAGTGAGATAAAGAGGAAAGGCCAAAACCCATGTGTGTGCCCATCCAATGGGGCTCCTACCTCCCTGGGGGCAGCCCCCATGTGCCTTAACCAGGACCACACTCCACAGCCAGACCTACAGGAGGGCAATACAGAAACCCAGTCTGGTGCTATAAGCTGAGAGAGAATGGAGAGTGGGTTTATTCCCTTGTCCACAGTATAAAAACCTACAGGTATATAAGATCAGAGAAAATTCAAGTACTACGAATACTCACCCTATAGAATGTCTTCCTTTCACCCTCACTATGATGAACAGACTTCTTCTCACAAAATTTGTATGCCAATTATTCTAAGCATTTAGAGAGAAAAATCCATTCTTGAGGTAGGCAGAATGCAAACCTCCTGCATTATTTTGCTTGAATAAAACCGCATCTAACGCAGTGCTTGGTACCTCAGAAGTATCCGATAAATGCTAATCTCCTCCTCCTAACTGGTCTCATACATATGGAATTACATATTAAAATCGAAATTGATATTTCTTTATGGTAGTGCATGTGATAAATGAGACAAGAAGAATCCTACATGTCTAAAATCAAAAATAAAGATAGAGAATGTAAATTAGGCAGGAGGTGGCAGAAGAGCATCCGGGGGGTCAAAGGGAGAGCGCATGTGTATAAACAGGTGAAACAATTATACTGAAGCCTGATGACATCAAAGGCATTTTTTTATATTGGTCTCTTTGGTCACGTCTCCAAGCATCAAGGAAGATCAGCCTACAAGGTTTTAGGCTGCAAGAGCTTGGGTGGCAGCAGATAGAAGTGCTTACTAACTCCTCATCGCTTTTTAGAATAGTTTTAGATGTACAGAAAAGTCACAAAGGCAATAAAATAAAAAAGGAACTCTCTAGTTCCTATATCCCCTCCCCTTTGTTTTGCCTGTCAATGTCTTATATTACCATGGAATATTTGTCACTAGTAAGAAACCAACACTGGCAAATTATTATTAAATAAATTCCATACTTGATTCTGAGTTTAATAGTTTCTCCATTAAGGCCCTTTTTCTGTCGCAGGATCCCATCCAAGACACCACAGTACGTTCAGTCATCAGATCTCCTTAGGCTCCTCTCACCTGGGAAGGATCGAGGGATTCTCAGACTTCCCTTGTTCATGACCTTGACAGTTTTAAGGACTACTGGTCAAGTATTTTGTAGAATGTTCATTGATTTGCGTTTATCTGATGTTTTCCTCACAGTTAACCTGAGTTTCTGGCTTTCAGAGAAGAAGACTATAGAGTTGCAGTGCCTTTTTTTTTTTTTTAAGATTTATTTATTTATTTGAGGTGGAAGACGGGCAGAGGGAGAGCATCTTCAAGTGGATTCCTGCTAAGCACGGAGCCTAGTGCTTGGCTTGATCTCATGAAATCATGCCTGAGCTAAAATCAAGAGTCAGATGCTTAACTGTCTGAGCCACCCAGGCGCGCCAGTGAAGTGCCCTTCTTAAACACCTTGGACCACAGGCTATCACCATGACTTATCACTGATAATGCTGATCTTGACCACCTGGTCAAGGTTGAGCTTGCCAGTTCTGCTACTGTAAGGTTACTTTCCCCCGCCCCTTCCATACTCTGAAGTCACTAAGTATAGCCCAGTCTTGAATTGGGGGAGGGGAGCTTACTCTCCACCTGCATATTATATAAACTATTAATACCTAAATTATTTGAAATTCTTCTGTAAGGAAGATGTAATCTCTTCTCCACCACTGATTTATTTATTCATTCATTTCTATCAGCATGGACTCATGGGTATTTTATACTTTCAGTTCTAACTCGAGGTTATTGATTTTCATGCTCAAATTGTTCCTGCTTTGGTCAGCTCTGGTGGGATGGCTCCTGTATTCCTTTAAAGTGTCCACCCTTTTGTTTCTTGAACAATTCCTTACCCTGTGGTGCTGCAGGATGTTCCTGACCCCCCTTCCCTTCTGTGCCCCAGCCCTACAAACAGTCATCTCTCCATGGAGACTGGCTTCCTTTGATCAGAGAACGGTGTCAGACAAGAAGAGCCATGCACTGGGTTCCCCATTGGTTGGGTGCTCAGAGATCACACTCCAACTGTCTGTGACAGGCCTGGCCTCCCGTGGAGGCTTATCCTGGAGCATGGACTTGGTCCACCAGCATCTTCTTACTGAATTGTGGTAGTCCCATGTCTGGGACCTCACACTTCTGTGTGGTGGGACTTCAGTTTGAGGAATTTTTCTGCCCTGGACATGAGTAAGAGCCAAGGTATATGGGCTTGCCTGGACCCTGAACCATTCATTCTACCACTCAGAGGCAGAATGAATTATCTGGTGATTTTGAAAGAGGGAACTAAGTTTCCTCAGCCCTGTCAGGGTTCTCTCTTTCTAACATGTCTGACAGAAGAGCAGAGGCAGCAGTCCCTGATGCCTTCAGGAGGGTGTAGGGTGGGAACAGCTGGTCTCAGGATGAGGAGGCGCACCCTGGCCATGCTGCTAAGTCGTGTCAATCATTCATTCATGCATTTGTTTGTTCCTTGGGTAACAAGTATGTATTTACCTCATATACAAGTTGTTCCAGGCACTGGTGATACAGCAGTGGAAAAACAGGCACACGAAGACTTCCTTCCTTCATCAAGCTAACATACTTGCAGGGGAATAAGGATCACAAGCAGGAACCAATATGTAAAGATCGGAGGGCTAGCCGTGCTAGAAACACACAAGGCAGTCTACGTAGAGAGAGCCAGCAAGGAGGGAAGGGGGTCCAGGAGAGGACGACCCTCTGAATGAGGGGACGCTCATTAGTGGGCTTTGAATGGAGGAATAGTTCCTCTCCTTTCTCTTTTTTCTTAGGGGCTACACTGTCTGTCAAGTTTAAAGTGGCCTATTGATAGGAGTCTTGGGCAGTAGGAAGATAAAGGGCAAAGCAGGAAGGCTAGCTGGGTGGCTCCCACAGTCACCGAGGCCAGAGATGATGATGGCTTGGACCGGAGTGGTGGCAGAAGGAGTCGCACACGGAAGAGAGAAGGACCCATGGATTCCCAGGTGTTTGGTCTGCACCACTGGCTCGCAGAATTGGACTTGACCGAGACGGGGACGGGTGCAGGATCAGTTGGGGTGGAGAGGATCAGGAGTTCAATCAGAGACAGGATCCATTAGTAATGGTGAAGAAAGTATGAACGTCAATGTCGGAAAGCGCCACACAGATCTGGCCCCCTCAGAACTATCTGACAAACAGCAACGATCAGTGGAAACTCCTTTCCCACTCCTGTGACTCTGCACCTGGATCAGACTGTAAGTCTCAGCCTGCACAGCTAGAATGACCTAAGTCACGTGTAGAAAGTGGAACTCTGGCTTCTGTGGGTCCAGGTGAGCCCCCACGCCCTGCTCGCATTCACGTCCATGTCAGCCTTACGCAAGTCCTGTGGGAGACAGGGCAGAGAGCTGTCCTTGGCCTGCTGCCGGCCTCTCGAGAACGTGGAGACGCTGTACCTCCTGTACCTCCCATTTTGTACCTTTCTAAATTTAGCCCCCTAAATGCGATATGGGATTAAAGCCTATCTGCGTCTTGAGTCTGAGGCCAGCTCGTACCCATAACCACAGCTGCGCTACTGCATAATAAAGATGGTTTTTTCATCTCTCTCTGCCTGACTCCTGTCCTCCCATAATTGGGATGGGAAAAAAGCGGTGTTAATCATTGCCTCCCTGGATCTCTGACATCCCAGTGGGAGTTTCCTCGAGGTGGTGATATGTGCTAATCAGTCTTTATCATAGCTGAGAGGCCAAAAAGCAAACCACAGACCTGGAAATCTAATCCCCTACATCAATTAAATCTTCACCAGTTCTTGGAATGACAAAAATTCTCAAGAGCTGCTCCTCAGTGAAGAACAGATTGTTCCCCAGACAGGAAGGGGTGAGCTGCAGTTCTGTGACGCTGTCACTGAAAACTGAGTGAAATGGCCCCAGTCGGCCTCTGGGACCCAACACTCCCTGGTCACAAGAGTCATTCTACCTCTTCATGAAGCATCTCCTGATACTGAGTAAATGCAGCCCTTTGGAGCCACAGAAAGACCAACCTGGAGAGGAGTCTTTGGCAAGGTTCTGATGGGCACACGGAGCAGCTGGTGAGCCTGTCCTTTGTTCCCTCAAGTGGTGGCAAGAGGAAGAAAAGCGGCAGAGAGTATCCAAGCGATGCTGGTGGTGTTCAATGGTGATTCCCTAATAAGGAATTTCTGAAGGAAAGGTTTGGAAATCATTTTTGAGACCACAGAGTTAACGAGTGTTTCTCTGAACACTATGCTAACATGCAAGCAGTTTGCATGCCATGCACCCAGCTCCCCTTTCTTCACCCCTGCCTATCAGTGCCCTCAGGCTTTCCATTCTAATTGGGTCTGGCACATGCAATTTCTCTCTTTATTCCCATCTGGCAGATTTGACCACTTGGCATATTCACTACTTGGCCATCTACCAACCGCATAAGCACTGGTGGGGCGGAGGGTCCTGGTGGAAAGTCTCTCCTCTGCTTCAGCCCCGCTGGGTCTGGAAATACTTTGAGATTTTCAGCAACAAAAGGACAGGGAAACAATTCCGCCAGTTGATGGGGGCACTGCTTTGTTCTTGTGTAAGAGAGAGAATTGTAGTTTGCAAGTTCACGTGTACACCGTGAAGTCATCACACCCATGCCGACCTCACAAAATCTCTCTCATCTCTTAGATGCCCCAGGAACAAATGACCTCTTGGACCTATTTATTTATAATGAAGTGATCACAGTTCATCATTCCTTTCCTATGTAATGTCAGAGTTAGGGTCCGTGATCAAAGGAACGAGACTGATACAAAGCGAAGGTCAAACAAAACTTTATTTCGTGCCAAGCATCAAGAATCAAACTGACCGGTCAGGGCTATCTCTTACGAAAAGGCGATGATGATGATCCCAACAAGGTCACTCCCAAGAAGGCCGCTCCGGACGAGGCTGCTCCGCAGATGAGGCCGCTCCAGGATGGGAGCCGCTCCCAAGAAGAGGCCACTCCCAAGATGAGGCCGCTGCTCCATGAGGTTGCTCCCCAGACAAGGCCGCTCCCAAGAAGAGGCCATTCTGGACAAGACCGCTTCCCGGACGAGGCTGCTCCCGACGACAAAGAGGCAATGATGACAGCGACGATGACAAGGAGGACAACCCGGATGACAGAGACTCTGCTCCCCACGATGCCACTCTGACAAGGCTGCCACCCAGAGGAAGCCACCGCTGCGGACAAGGCTGCTCGTGGCTCAGGGTGGCGAAGCATTTTGCAGTGAGGCTGCTGGTGGCTAGGGGCCATTGGCATCTCAGGGCCACTGGCGTCTCAGGACCGCTGGCCTCTAGGGGCTGCAGGCGTCAGGACTGCTGACCACTGGACCACTGGTGTCTAGGGGCTGTAGGCGTTGGGACTGCTGACCACTGGACCGATGGTGTCTCTGGACCATCATCAGCGCAACTGCTGGAGGCTGCAGCTCGGGGCTGCTGAAGGCGGGGCTGCTGGAAGCTGCAGGCGGCTGAGCGTGCAGGCGGTGGTGGTTCGGGGCCACCAGAGGCAGGACCGCCGGAGGCGGGGCCGCAGGCGGCTGGAAGCTGCAGGTGGTGGCTCAGGGCCGTCGGAGGTGGGACTGCCAGAGGTGGACCGCAGGCGGCTGGCAGGTGGCTGGAGGCTGCAGGCGGCGGCTCAGGGTCACTGGAGGCTGAAGACTTCTGGCACAGGGACTGCCAGTGCCGGACCGCTGGCGGTGGTTATAGCTCTTACAAGAGTTGTTACAGCTCCTCCACTCCGCGGACTCTTCCCCCACTCCCGTGGACTCTTCTGCTCCCAACCACTCTTTCTTCTGCTCCCACCACAGCTCTCCTCTTCTTCTACTAGCCTCCTACAGCAACCTTTATGCGGTTGGTTGAGCCCCACCTCTATACAGGTGGCCAATTGGATCTCAATTCACCCTAGTGGATATATACATGCTGCACCAATTAGACATCTCCACCTGGCTTGCCCCACCCCTACATCCGGGGTCCACAAGCAAGTTCCTCTGGGAGGGCAGGCCCTTACAGTCAGGACTCCGCAGAAAACATATTCTTCGCTAAATCCCTCAGACATATAATTTGGAAATAAGGAGCCACCTGAAATCTATGAGTACATTACACTTATATTTTTTTTAAAGATTTTATTTATTTATTTGACAGACAGAGATTACAAGTAGGCAGAAAGGCAGTCAGAGAGAGGAGGAACCAGCCTCCCTGCTGAACAGAGAGCCCCATGTGGGGCTCCATCCCAGGACCCTGGGATTATGACCTGAGCAGAAGGCAGAGGCTTTAACCCACTGAGCCACCCAGGTGCCCCAACGACACTTATATTCAAAGCAAACAGGTAACCTAACACACAATTTAGGAAAAGATAATGTAAGGGACTTCACCCCTTCCTCTCTACTGTCTAAAAAATGCAATGCCAACAGTTTCTGCTTCTTTTATTATGCATAGGGAAGCTTCCCTATGCAAATTTGGAAGGTTTTCACTTTCCACACCCTTTACATTTTTATAGGGGATGGACCCCCATGCCAGGCGCCCTGCTGGCAGACCCCAGACAGTGGCCCCAATTCATTAGCCCACTGGACCAGTTAATGTGACACACATAGGGATCAGGAAGCAAATTAGTGGATCTCAGGTTCCATCCGGCTCCTACTGATGAGGGAGCACAAACCAAAAAGTCTCCCAACTATCTTAATGTTAATGGCTGGTCTAAAGACAACATTGATCAAGCCGCAAGGGCAAGGCCTCCGGTAGGCCTGGGACATCCTGGCACCTTGTAGGCCCTCTTTAGCATATGAAAACTCCATTGAAACCTCCCTTCCCCTCACTTCCCCCAACCCAACCGCAGGGTACATAACCTGCCATCCCTCACACCCCGGGGCAGCAGCAGCTCTTCCTGCCCACGGGTCCTGTCCCTGTGCTTTAATAAACCACCATTTTGTACCAAAGA
Source organism: Mustela putorius furo (assembly GCF_011764305.1). Classification (NCBI taxonomy): domain Eukaryota; kingdom Metazoa; phylum Chordata; class Mammalia; order Carnivora; family Mustelidae; genus Mustela; species Mustela putorius. The sequence goes on from NW_025421506.1 coordinate 130,042, forward strand.
TGTCTCAAGAATTCTTTCTTGGTCATTGGCTCCGGACCTCAGCCCACCGAACCTCACCTAGGTTCTAGAACTTCATCACTACCACCCACCACTCACCTCAATCCAGTGTCTCAGGCAGAGTAAACCTGCTCGCCAGGCCTGGAAGCTAAAGCCATGCCCCCCTCAGCCCGCCCCTCCCTGAGCCCACTGTAGTTACATGTGTTTGGGGGCCCTGTCACCTCCTGTGTAGACAGGGATGGAGAAAGCAAAGTCCAAAGGATGAGAAAAGGCAGAAGGGGTAGCTCTCTATTCCTCTACAGTTTAAAAACCTACAAATAGGCAGAGGAGAGGGATAAACAGAAAACACTTTGTCATGGAAATAAACACCCAAAGTATTTAGACAATGAAAGAAGCAAAGAGGATTGCCACACGAAGGGGTCAGCACACAAAGAACTCATCCAAAAGTTACAAACTTCAGACACCTGGTCTGAGCCCTGAGAGGCTTTCATCTCAAATTACTCCGCTTGCTGACTCCCCAACTATTTCCAAGACCTTCGCAAGAGAAAATAATATCCAACCCTCTTCCAAAGTTTGGCAGGATTTTAGGTCAGGAAACAAAACCAGGTTACACTTTTGCAAGTTGGGGTCTGGGAAGTTATCACCCCCCACCCCCACCCCATACATTTTGGAGGCACCTGGATAGACTAAACAAAACAAAACAAAAACAAAAACAAAATAGCAACTTGACCCCTGAAAACATATTAGGGCAAAGTCAGTTTTATTTTCCTGTTAGAGATCTGCTCTCGAGAGTTCTGCACTGGGGCACCTGGGTGGCTCAGTCAGTTGAGTGTCTGCCTTTGGCTCAGATCATGATCCCTGGGTGTTGGGATCAAGTCCTGCATCGGGATCCTTGCTCATGGGAGAGCCTACTTCTCCCTCTCCCTCTGTTGCTCCCCCTTCTGTGCCTCTCTCTCTCTCTGAGACAAATAAATAAATAAACAATATCTTTTAAAGAGAGAGAGTTACACACTTTCAGCAAAAGCAAGCATGCACGCAGCTACTGACTGAGGCCACTGAGGCCACCTGTCTAGCAGGAAATCGCTCACCAATATGGGCAGCCTGCGTGTTGAAACAGCGTCATCCACTAGAGGTCAGGACGAGACTGTCATGTTCAGTGCTGCTGAGGCCCCCCCCTGAGATTCCAGGTGAGTACAGACTCAGGGAGAAATGAAGCCCAAGATGTCAGAGAGTGACACCCACAGCCATGGGTGACAGATCTGCACAAGGCACTTCTGAATCCTCTTACAAAGAGTTTCCTTCCACGTCTAAATCAGGGAGCAAAGGAGAGACTGACAGGACAGCACCTGTCAGCAAAAGTTGACACAGAATGAAGGACTCAGAAGGTAGCAGGACAGAGGACAGGTCTTTCCTGAACCGAAGGTCAGAAGGAAGGATGAGAGCAGGTAGGACCCCGGAGTTGGCAAGAGAGACGCCAAGATATGCCACGTGGCCAGTAGGGGTGACAGAAAAGGAGAACAAAGAAATGGGCAGGGAAAGTGCCTCTCTAGTTCTCAGACCCGGAGGTGGGCTGGGAACCAGCCCTAGCCTAGTGCATTCATGGGGAACTGATTACAGATATCACCCATGTGACGTGGAACACGGTAGAGCTGCCAAAGACTGAGCCATACCTGTCTGTTGGTATGGAAGAACCTCTAATATGTGCTTAAGTAAGAAATAGCAGAGAGCATGCTCTTTAATGGTGGCATTTGTGTACATGTGTTATGGATACACACACACACACACACACACACACACACACATACGTACCCACATGGATGCAGGAAAGTCTTCCAAAAAGATTCACACATACCCAACCAAAAAGAATGTTCCCAATCAGGGCCTTCGCGCTTGGGGTTGCCCTTGTTCAGCTCCTCCCCAGAGCCTCCTCTCAGTTCTACAGTCAATCCTCATCTCAGTAGGACACCCCTGGCCGCCATATTTAAAATCCCAACCCCTCCAGCACTCTCTATCCCCTTTTGCTGCTTTATTTTCCTCTCAAACACTTACTGTCAGCTGCCACATTTCATGGTTTACTTATTTGTGTGTGTTATTTTTGCCTCACTTCCTAGATTATCATCTTCATGAGGGGAGGGATGTTTTTATCTGTTTTGTTGTGTGTCCCCAGTGCCTGAGGCAGTGTCTGTTCATAACAAGGACTCAATGTTTGTTCCATGAATTAGTTAAGACGAAATGTTCCCCTTACTGATGTTCCCTGAAGTACAAAGACCTAGAAATTACTTAAGGGCCACCAAGGCAATGAGACAGGGACGAAGCTGCCCTGGACATGATCTCTAGCTGACTTCACACTAGAAGTGGGTCCAAGGAATCTGGGACTCCGTCCTTTAAGGCTTTCACTCTCTGGAACATGTTTGAGGCCAAGTTCTAATAGGGAAATGCAACTACTCATAGACTTTTGATAAAAGGATGGCCCTCCTTTTCCTAGAAGGTCATTGACTTCCATCAGTTGCACGGGTTTGGGACCATCCTGGCGAAGCTGGGGAAGAAAGACACCTACCCGCTAAGTTAAACCAGCTGACTGTACCCTGACTTTGATGGGATGGCCACCGGCCTCAGGTCTCTGTCTGGAATGAGGTTCTTCTCCACATAGCGTACTTCCTTCAGCCTCAAACTGCACCAAAAACACGCAGCAGAATGCTAAGAAACGGCCCATTCAAGAGTCACAGCAGGGAAGAATGTATCTTCCTAGCATCGTATCTTGCTGAAATAATTGTAAATCATCATAGCTTGGGTATTCTCTTTGCAGAGGTCTTGCTAAGGGTCGTATTTGCTACCTCCAAATACTAATCAGATTCCAGGGCAACAGGGTGGGGGGCAATTCCTTAAGCAATCCAGCTCCATTTCATAATTTAAAAAAAACAGAATTCTAAGAATTGTTTTTGGAATAAAACGTGAGTTGTCATGTGGGCCAACATGTAGCAGTTGGGTAACTGTAGATATTAATGGGATGTTTTTTCTACTTCCTCATTCCTAACTACAAATTAGTTACCTCCTGAAGATCTAGCTCTACTTATTATGTAGATAGGGAAAATTACTTGGTACAATTTCATGCTTGGTTTGTGTTCTCTTCAATTCCATTTTTCAAGTGATTTGCATTCTATTTTAAATACTCTAACTCCTAAATGCATGAATAAATATGGTAATATCTCTCTTCCCAGATTATCAGACCTCGGATTATTCTGGGCATCCGAAAGCCAGCCCAGGACATACACGGAGGAAGCTAAAATCACTCTGCTGCATAGAACCATGCACTTTGCTCCTTAGGTTTTCACTCAAAGCCTTATTAACTCTTATTTAATGCACAAGCTTAACAAGTATGTTTAATTAATTTCTAGATCTAAAGCAGATTGGAAGAAAAATAAGGCTAGGAAAAAGACATAATAGTAAGACTGTTAAAATGATTCAGTGGTGAGAAAGATGATAATAATAAAAGGGCAAACAGAACCATAGGTAATAATGAAGATTAATTGTCAAGTATTTAACTATGACCAGCATACCTTGAAATGACAGAGAGTTTTTGTAATGTATTTTAGAAAAATTTTAAACAGAAATTGCTTTAAAAAGAAGCAGTATTTCTCAATGGAGAAAAACTGAAAGCTTTTCCGCTAAGGTCAGGAACACGGCAGGGATGTCCATTATCACCACTGCTATTCAACATCGTACTAGAGGTCCTAGCCTCAGCAATCAGACAACAAAAGGAAATTAAAGGCATCCAAATCGGCAAAGAAGAAGTCAAATTATCACTCTTCGCAGATGATATGATACTATATGTGGAAAACCCAAAAGACTCCACTCCAAAACTGCTAGAACTTATACAGGAATTCAGTAAAGTGTCAGGATATAAAATCAATGCACAGAAATCAGTTGCATTTCTCTACACCAACAGCAAGACAGAAGAAAGAGATATTAAGGAGTCAATCCCATTTACAATTGCATCCCAAACCATAAGATACCTAGGAATAAACCTAACCAAAGAGACACAGAATCTATACTCAGAAAACTATAAAGTACTCATGAAAGAAATTGAGGAAGACACAAAGAAATGGAAAAATGTTCCATGCTCCTGGATTGGAAGAATAAATATTGTGAAAATGTCTATGCTACCTAAAGCAATTTACACATTTAATGCAATTCCTATCAAAGTACCATCCATCTTTTTCAAAGAAATGGAACAAATAATTCTAAAATTTATATGGAACCAGAAAAGACCTCGAATAGCCAAAGGGATATTGAAAAAGAAAGCCAACGTTGGTGGCATCACAATTCCAGACTTCAAGCTCTATTACAAAGCTGTCATCATCAAGACAGCATGGTACTGGCACAAAAACAGACACATAGATCAATGGAACAGAATAGAGAGCCCAGAAATAGACCCTCAAATCTATGGTCAACTAATCTTCGACAAAGCAGGAAAGAATGTCCAATGGAAAAAAAAAAGACAGCCTTTTCAATAAATGGTGCTGGGGAAAATTGGACAGCCACATGCAGAAAAATGAAATTGGACCATTTCCTTACACCACACACAAAAATAGACTCAAAATGGATGAAGGACCTCAATGTACGAAAGGAATCCATCAAAATCCTTGAGGAGAACACGGGCAGCAACCTCTTCGACCTCTGCCGCAGCAACATCTTCCTAGGAACAACGCAAAAGGCAAGGGAAGCAAGGGAAAAAATGAACTACTGGGATTTCATCAAGATCAAAAGCTTTTGCACAGCAAAGGAAACAGTTAACAAAATCAAAAGACAACTGACAGAATGGGAGAAGATATTTGCAAACGACATATCAGATAAAGGACTAGTGTCCAGAATCTATAAAGAACTTAGCAAACTCAACACCCAAAGAACAAATAATCCAATCAAGAAATGGGCAGAAGACATGAACAGACATTTCTGCAAAGAAGACATCCAGATGGCGAACAGACACATGAAAAAGTGCTCCATATCACTCGGCATCAGGGAAATACAAATCAAAACCACAATGAGATATCACCTCACACCAGTCAGAATGGCTAAAATCAACAAGTCAGGAAATGACAGATGCTGGCGAGGATGCGGAGAAAGGGGAACCCTCCTACACTGTTGGTGGGAATGCAAGCTGGTGCAGCCACTCTGGAAAACAGCATGGAGGTTCCTCAAAATGTTGAAAATAGAACTGCCCTATGACCCAGCAATTGCACTATTGGGTATTTACTCTAAAGATACAAATGTAGTGATCCAAAGGGACACATGCACCCGAATGTTTATAGCAGCAATGTCCACAATAGCCAAACTATGGAAAGAACCTAGATGTCCATCAACAGATGAATGGATCAAGAAGATGTGGTATATATACACAATGGAATACTATGCAGCCATCAAAAGAAATGAAATCTTGCCATTTGCAACAACATGGATGGAACTAGAGCGTATCATGCTTAGCGAAATAAGTCAAGCAGAGAAAGACAACTATCATATGATCTCCCTGATATGAGGAAGTGGTGATGCAACATGGAGGCTTAAGTGGGTAGAAGAAGAATAAATGAAACAAGATGGGATTGGGAGGGAGACAAACCATAAGTGACTCTTAATCTCACAAAACAAACTGAGGGTTGCCGGGGGGAGGGGGTTTGGGAGAAGGGGGTGGGATTATGGACATTGGGGAGGGTATGTGATTTGGTGAGTGCTGTGAAGTGTGTAAACCTGGTGGTTCACAGACCTGTATCCCTGGGGATATAAATATATGTGTATAAAAAATAAAAAATTAAAAAAAAAAAAAAAAAAAGAAGCAGTATTTAAAAGAGGAAGATATAGGGCACCTGGGTGGCTCAGTGGGTTAAGCCACTGCCTTCGGCTCAGGTCATGATCTCAGAGTCCTGGGATCGAGTCCAACATTGGGCTCCCTGCTCAGCAGAGAGCCTGCTTCCCTCTCTCTCTCTCTGCCTGCCTCTCCATCTACTTGTGATTTCTCTCTGTCAAATAAATAAAAAATAAACTAAACTGCCTCTGACATTTATGTATTTAAAAAAATAAAAATAAAAAAAATAAATAAATAAAAGAGGAAGATATTGTTATCTGGATTATTTCTTCAAAGGACCCAACTTTTAATTCTTTAAGCTAGCAATGGAAATGTATATAGAGATGTATATGTATATATAGTCATGTGTGTATATATTACACATTTAACACATAGATATATTAGAGATGATAGATCACAGCAATCCACTAAAAATGAGGTCAGCTTTCCACAAACTTTACATTTATTTACTCAGTTATTCAATAAATAAATACTGAGCTTTTTTTAAATTATTTTTTTTCGAAGACTTTATTTATTTGACAGACAGAGATCACAAGTAGGCAGAGAGGCAGCGGAAGAGAGGGGAAAGCAGGCTCATGCTGAGCAGAGAGCCCGGTATGCGGCTCTATCCCAGGACCCTGAGATCATGACCTGAGTGGAACACAGAGGCTTCAACCCACTAAGCCAGGCACCCAATTATTATCTAAATAGGCTCCACATGGAGCCCAGCACAGAGCCCAACACGGAGCTTGCACTCACGACCCTGAGTTCAAGACCTGAGTCCAAATCAAGAGTCAGATGCTTAATTGACTAAGCCACCCAGGCACTCCTTGTGCTCTTATGAAGTGCTAAGCACAGTGCTAGTTCCAAGTGAGGACAGACTTGACCTTGGCCTTGTAGACTCTCCTTACATTCTATTTCATTCTGTTTTAGATAAGTTCCTAGAAAGAAGAAAACTTCTTTCTAGGGTGCCTTGAGAGCAAAGAGACTAATAGACCTGATCTAGTCTGGGGGTGGTGGGGTGGGGAGCGGCCCTGGGGCTTTAAGCTCAGCTCTGGAGTGGTCATCCCTTAAGTAGGTGAGTTGCTCCTGGTGCGGAGGGAAGTGGAAAGGCATAGGGGTGGAAGAGCACTGTGGCCAAGGGACTGAATGTACCGAGCACGCACTGTGGCTGCAGTGAAGAGGGCAAGAGGCAGGGATGGGGCCATGCTGAGCCCAGAGGATGTGTTAGCGAAGGTCACCTTCAATCTAAGGACAATAGTAGTCCATGGCAGAGTGACCTTTTAAGATGTTTGAAAAAAGAAATCACTCTGATGGCAGTAGGAGGAATAGATTGAAGTGAGAGTCAGAGTATTTATGGGGAACAAGGTAGGAGGTTACTATAGTCCTCCAGGGAGAGCAGAGGGTCAAAGTATGAGTGGAAGAACAATAGCCAGAATCAACAATATTCAGGAGGCAAAGACTCCCGGGATTTGGAAGGCACCACAATGGAGGGTAAAGAAAGGGGCGGAGTCAGGACGGCCGTCAGGGTTCTGACGTGGACAGCTGGGTGTGCAGGGGTGCCAGGCACTAATGGAAGACACTACAGAGGGGGGAGGTCTATTATGGGATGGGGAACAAGGACCCATAGATGTAGTTTTAGACTTGCCTACTATGGAACTCCAGTGAAACATTTGGGTGGCGTGTCAGTCAGGAGGATGTAGGCCCGTGTTTGGAGTCCAGAGACCAGATCTGAGGGTAAGATATAATGTTCAAGCCCTGTGCTTCCACTGGTTGTGGAACATAAGAGCTGAGGGGGACAACAGATTTTCTTGGAAAGAACTAAAACTTCCCAAGGGAAAAATTTGGGGGGTTTTGATACATTTGATTTCAGGAATTAAATCACTTGCCCTCTCCAAAGACATTGGATGAAGAAAGAAAAATGGATTCTACATCAGGAAGCTCAAACCAACCATGGGAACATACAATCTAATGGAGAACAGTGGCTGCAGTTTAACATAAGGATATGTCAACATGGCACAACATACAACTGCTTTCATATCCAATTATATTCAACCTAAAGTTCATGGTCACATTCTAGGGGTGGTGTTCAGGAAAACTAGAAACCAGAAGAGTTTACTGCTGGCTCCTTCATACAGGAGTTTAAAGCTGTGGTGGCATGGGCGTACACAGGAACCGGTTAAGAAATGTGGTGTTAATGACCTACAGGACTATAGAAAATCAGTCTGCAGATAAAGTAGACTGGAGGGATTCAAAGCAAGAGTTCTCAGATGGGGCTGGACACTGGCTCCGCCATGTATTAACCAGGGGAACCTGGACGAGATCCTCACCTCCCTAATCTCAGTGACCTCTTCTGTAAAATGGACTGCTGGAAGGAATAAATGAAACACTGAATGAAACATGCTTAGCACATACAAAGTAAGTACTTTGTAAACATTCACTGTTTTCAGGAAGAAGAGGAGGACTGTTAAGATAGTTGTGGGGCTATTTTATAAAAGGGGTATAAACATATACTAAAAAGATAAAACAGTTCTAGAAGTTGGGATTTATCAAATACACATAGTATTAATATTACTTTTACTAATCCTATCTTACATGTACACAGTACTTGGTAATGTTCAAAGTACTTCCATACACTTCATTCAATTAACTTTTACAATAACCCTTTAAGTAGACAAGATAATTATCATACCCATTTTACAAGTGATGAAACTGACTCTCAGAGAGTTTTAGTAACTCAACCAAAGCCACTCAGTCAAGAAATGGCAGGGCCATAGTTCCTACTCAAGTCTTTGACTTCAAGCTTCTGTATTCCGGCACTGGTTCAAGGTCACAAAACAAGTGAGGAATTCTTTGGAGAAGTCTGCTTTAGGAGACAGCTCTACACAGTTTTGCCTCATAGCCAAATGTAGTAGGAAAGATGGATGAGGGCTCTTGCCATCTTGGAAGCAAAGCCAAGAAATGGAAAGAAGCTGAATGCTGATGTCGTTGTGTTGAATTGCTAGACAAAACCATAACAAATCTTCAAATAAGCAAACCATACATTTTTTGTTACCTCAGTAGTCTGAGCAGTGTCTCTATCGCTTGCAAATGAAATAATCCAAATATAGCCAGTGCATTAGAAAACTCACTGCTCCTTCAAAATAAATCCAAGTATCTTTGACTACAGTCATGCTATTTCCACCAAATGATACTCCTTTTTTTCCTTTTCTTTTTTCTTTTTAGAGAGGGAGAGAAAAGGCAGGGCAGGGGCCTGAAGGAGAGAGAGAAAGAGCATCTTAAGCAGACTCTGCACAGGGGATGCAGGTTTCAATCTCACAATTCTGAGATCATGACCTGAACCAAAATCAAGAGTCAGACACTTAACTGACTGAGCCACCCAGGCACCCATGGAATTCCTTTTCTTACCTGTTAAACTCCTACCCATCCTTCAAAACCTCACTTACCATCAACTAAATGAAGCCTTTTCTGATTCCACCAGCATAACAACTTCTCCTTTTGCTCTCCGAGCATTTTATTTGCACTTCTCTTAGAGAACTTCATATTCTACAGTAACTATATCTTCTTCCCTTCTGTGTCCATTATAACACCCTGTATCTTGCCATGGTAGATGGCCAATACATAACTGATTTTACCACATTGTATAAGCTATAGTATGAACTAATTTCTCAGAAGATTGCCCGTATTGATACTTGCTATTTAAAATGATAATATTATGTGAGAGAAGGGAAGTCAAACCTTGGCTTCACATCTCCACATTTATGGCTGAACATGCAATATTGGACCATTTCCTGATCTCTCCCATAGCTGACCATTCTGGATGTCATTTTGAGGGAAGTAGAACATAGCCTTCCTAAAAGTACAAAATTAAAAGGTACAAATCCATCACATTTCATATTAAGCACATGGATTGGATTTTACCGGTGTCCTTTAGAATCTGCAGTGCTGGAAGTCATGCCACTCAGCTTCCCAGATCTTATAAGAATATTGTAAGCCTACTTTAATATGTATCTTCTCCCATTTCAGCTCAGCTGTATCTCAAAATAGCTTTCGAGTGTTCTATATTATTACTGTTTATAACCAATCATGTAACCTTGTTCCAAAAAAAAAAACACCCAAAAAAGAATGAATTTTAATAAGAATTTTTTTTAGCATAAAGATCTAGCAAATTGTGAATTCCTAATCTGAGTTGTTATTCTATGAAATGAAAATGCATTAATCATTTTCTGTCTACCCAGCCATCAAATTGGAGAGGTAAATTCTATTTTCTAATGCTAGGTTATTAAAATGTATTTTACATCAAACGCATAAAAATATTTCCACACAAACTACTCGACAGCAGAATGAATAGAGTCATCCTGCTCATAAAAAATGCAGGCACCTGAGAGAGAGATCTCTTCAGCCAAAAAGAATGCTGTTGCTTTGCTCTTTCCAAATAACTATTTTCTGAGATTATTATTTAATTAGCTAATGGTTTTCATCTGCCAAAATAAAGCTAATATTTGCATAATATCTCGACAGTTTATACTTTGAGTTATCCCTGGTATAGACTGAGAGCTTGTGTCCCCCCAAAGTTCAGGTGTTGAGACCCACCTGCCATGTGATGGTATCAGGAAGTGGGCCTTTGAGAGGTCATTAGGGTTACATGAGGTCATGGGGGTCATTAGAGTTAGATGAGGTCATGCCGGGGCGGGGAGGGTTCATGTTGGGATTCGTGTCCTTAAAGGAGTCATGAGAGAGCTTGCTTCCCCTTCCTGCTTCTGCGATGTTGAGGACATAGCACAGAAATAGGAGCAGACTCTCACTAGACACTGGATTTGCTGAAACCTTGGTCTTGGACTTCCCAGCCTCCAGGACCATGAGAGATAAATGCTTGTTGTTTAAACCCCACAGTCGACGGAATTTTTGTTACAGCAGCCCAAAGGGACCAAGACAATCCCCATTTTATGTCTATGGAAAATGAAGCGAAGAATTAATACATTAATACATCAAGCACATGATGAAGCCAGAAGCTTGTGGCTTATCCCCAGTGGCCACATGATAGGTGAGACAAGTGTCAACAAACGTGTGCTCATGAAACCCTTTCCCCAGCTTTGATTTTATACCATAGATGCCTTGAGGTTATCTCTTCCAGATCTCCTCCAGAGCTGCCTGTTTGGCACAGCCTTGTCCTTGGGGATGGGGGCCCCCTCACCTTCTACAGCTGCATGCTATCACCCCCATCTCTCCACTCCTTGGTCTTTCTGTCCAGGCTGGCCCTTCTGGACCTGCCCTTCCCTTCTGAAGGTGTGATTACTGACTCTGATTCATATATTCTAGGCCCCTGAAAGGCAAAGAGGAGTTCCTCTGTTCTGAAGAGACATTCCTGATCTGTTCAACATGTGTAAGTAATAGAAATGTGTCTCCAGCACATTGGCCTCTAGCTCTGGTGTACACAGTTGCTCATCGCCGTCATCTTGGAATAGAAAGGATTCTTTCAAACCAGTTATAGAAATACCTCTGGAAATAGGTTAAGGTTGAAGGCAGTATCTTTTCCATTTGTTCACGAGTTCCTTGTCTGGTGACCACTCAGGGCGCCTGTACTGATCTGCCGTCTGTCCTAGAGGGCAGCAGTTGGTCAAACCAAGTGCTGCCACGGGCACCATGTGCATCTGTGGTGGGCCCATGGAAGACAATGACACCTGAACATCCATGAAAAGCAGCATTCTCCAAGGAGCCCTCTGCCACATCCATTGAAAGGCAGGCAACTTCAGGGTCCAAATAACTTTCAGGATGTTAGATCAAATTGCTTCTGAGTTATCAAAGAAGGACTTTTTTTAGTAGAACTCTGCATGCCTCTGTTCTGACCTCCTCTTGGCATTCCCCCCATAATAGTCCCTTCTACTCTCTCTCTCTCATGGCATGTTTCCATTCATTTTTGTGGTTAAGATCAGTTTGGGGGACCCTAAAGTGAACCCCACATTATCTGATTCCTTCCTTTTTCCACTGGAGCTGTGACTGGAGGTATACTGAGACCCCCAGGAAGTTTCTGGATGGGCTCTTCGCCTTTGGAACTGTCAGCCTTGAATTGCACTGTGGTCCTCAGAAAGGACTCTTCTGGTCCTCTGCACACCTACCTGACTTTAGCCTGCAGGATGCACCCCCAGGGGTAGGGGAACCACTTAGCCCTATGATTCTTGACACTAGTATGTGGTCACTTGTGGGAGACAAGGCAATTTCTGAGAACCCTCTACACTGCCTGCCTAGAACATACCTTCTAGGTGTCCCTTTACTTTCTCCAGGTTCATCCAAACATTCCTCCTCTAAGCTATCAGTCAGTGGAGTCCAGAAGTAACTCTTTCTGGGTGAGCTCTATCTGCTTTCCTCTAAAATCTTACATCCTTCAGAACTGTCGCAGAGTTGTGGCCTCTCAGGAAATGTCTCATCCTCACTGCTCTCTGAATACGACTATTTCCCAGTCAATAGGGGTTACCTCTCCATCTGTCCCCATGTAGAACATCATCCCAGCTAACCATAGGAGCTCAAGATGCTGGGGTGTCATTGGAGAGGCATATCAATAGACTTCTGGAGAGATAATATCTCAGCTGAGACCTGAATTTCATACCAAGTTAGTCCAGCCAAGAGAATGGAGGAAAGAATGTTCCAAGCAGACAGAACAGCAGGTGGGGAGGCTTCCAGATAAGAGAAAATTTAGCCAGAAGACTCTTGGCCCAAGCAGAAGGCTGTAGAACCCCAGAAGTGGGGTGAATCAGTTACTACAAGTAGTTGAAGAATCTTTATGTGAGCTTATGTGACAATGGCCTGGGCAATAAACAAATGACCCTGGAATTCAGGGTCACATAAGAACAACTTCTGAGCCCAGAGAAGTATTTTGACATTGTGAATTTTCTCAATCATTATCCTAAAAGTATAATGACTGTAAGGTTGTTTTTGGAATAAAAAAATTCAGATTGGGACCAGGACCTTATATTCAAATAGTCATGTTCCATTGACCTGGACTTCACCTCTACCCTCCCCTTCTCCAATCCCATTAAGTGTCTGCAGGTTGATCTGACTCTCCACCCAATAGAAAATTAATCTTATAAATAAATGCATTCCCAGGTGTTACTAACTGAAAAATTATAGTGTCATACAAATAATGCTGATACTAAATAGTATTAAATGGACACTTTCTCTTAAACATGCAGGTATGCACTTTGAGAAATGATTCCTGAAGATACCATGTCTGTCCTGAAAGTAACAGATAGTTGCATCATGGAATTTTCTAAGGAAAAGGGACCCATCTATCTTAGGAGGCAAGGGAACCTCCCTACTGTTTTCCATAGTGGCTGCACAAATTTACATTCCCATGAGCAGTGCACAAAGGTTCTTTTTTCTTCACACCTTCTGTCTTTTGTTTTTTAATAACTGCCATCTGAACAGCTGTGAGATGTTATGTCTTGTGGTTTTGATATACATTTCCCTGATGATGAGTGGTGTTGAGCATCTTTTCATATATTGGCCATCATATGTCTTCTTTGAAGAGATGTCTATTCAGATCCTCTGTCCATTTTTTAAAAAATATTTTATTTATTTATTTGACAGAGATCACAAGTAGGCAGAGAGAGAGAGGAAGGGAAGCAGGCTTCCTGTCAAGCAGAGCCTGATGCGGGGCTTGATCCCAGGACCCTGGGATCATGACCTGAGTGGAAGGCAGAGGCTTTAACCCACTGAACCACCCAGGTGCCCCTTCTGTCCATTCTTAAGCAGGTTATTTTTATTTTATTTTTTGCTATTGACTTATATGAGTTCTTTACATATTTTGGATATTAACTTTAATCAGATACATGATCTGCAAATATTTTTTCCCACTGCATAGGTTCCCTTTTTGTTTTTTGTTTCCTCTCAAAAAAAATAAAAGTAGAAGTGCTGTAGCTGTAGGTTCCAGTAATCCCACTTCTGGGTCTAAATCCAAAGGAAATGACATCAGTATCTTAAAAAAAAAAAAAAATCTGCACTTTCATGTTCATTGCAGTATTATTCACAATAGCCAGGATATGGAAACAGCCTAGGTGTTGATGGATAAATGGATTAAAAAAAGGAATTTTAATATATATATAATTCCTATACATATTCATATAGTCATATATATATATATATATATATATATGTATAATTCAGCCATAAAACAAAGATGGTCCTGCTATTTGCAACATGGATGAACCTAGAAGACATGATGTTGAGTGAAATAAGACAGACACAGAAAGACAGACACCAAATGAAATCACTTAGGCATGGGTTCCAAAAAAGTCAAATTCACAGAAAAAGAGAGGAGCTGTGGTTGCCAAGGGCTGGGAGGTAGGAAAATGGAGAGGCATTGGTCAAGGGGTAGAAACTTCCAGCTATAAGATTAACAAATTCCAGAGATCTAAGTTATAGTACAGTGACTATAATTAATAATACTGAATTGTATACTTGCTACTTGCTAAGAATGTAGATCTTAAGTATTCTTACCACACACACATACAAAATAGTAACTATGTGAAGAGAAAAAAAGGTGATCATAAATAACAAAGAAATATTTTCCCGCCCAGTGCCTTCCGTTACATTTCCTCCAGCCCCAGGGTGTCAGGGAAGATAAGAGTACAAGGTAGCAGGCTCAGGTGAAGCCAGTGGTTTGGCAGGACGGCGCACGCGTCATACACTTCAATTAGAGCAGTTCCATTGCCTCGGAAATAGTAAGACTGCCTTTCCGGAAAGGATTCTGCCTCTCAGAATGTTGGAAACTCACATTCTACAGCATTTGTACAGACGAGGAGACTGAAGAATGGAATAACTAAGCAACAAGGTCAAGGTCAGCTGGATCCAGATCCACCCTGGATCCTACAGGTGCAGGATCCACCGCACACAATGGTGTATAGTTGGAGGGGGGGGGCACCATGAGGATCTCGCAGATGGCACACGGGCCCTCACCTGCCCTGGCAGGTCCAACGACTGTGATCACTTCTGCCCACTACTCTGCTTCCTATCTGTTCTATTGCTTGGAAATGAATCACTTACTGCTTCTTTAACCACGCTTGCAGGAGTCACTTGAATTATTATTACTCAAATTATTTTACTTTTCACTAAAACATTTATTTTGAAACAACTGAAATTTCCAGAACAGTTGCTGGCACAGTAAAAATAGGGTGACCAATCATTTTCCTGGGACAGAGGGGTTTCCCAAACACAGGACTGTCAATGCCAAAACTGGGACTGTCCCAAGCACACCAGAGTGGCTGTTACTTCAAGTTCAAAGACACCTCCCCTCCCCCTGTAAGTTGCCCACCTGGTACTCCACCACCTCTGAATACTTTGGTGTAGATTTTCTATAAGAACATTTCCTTCATAACTTACGACCATCAAAAGCAGGAAAGTAACATTGACATCTTATGACTCTCATTTCCCAGACCCCATTCATGTGTAGTAACTGTCCCAAAAATGTCCTTTCTAAGAAAGAAATTCACTTCTGATTCTCACGTTGCATTTAGTTCTCATATTTCTCTGGTCCGCTTCAATCTGGAACAGTTCCTCAGTCTCTCCTTGGCTTCAGTGATGTTTTAAGATAGCCACAGGTGGTTTCTCTGACTGTAAGGGCCTACTTAGCCAGAGGGAGCCATTTTGTTGTTTATGCAGTAAACTTAGATTGACCCTGCCCCTCCCAGAGGAACTTACTTAAAAGCAAGTT
Source organism: Mustela putorius furo (assembly GCF_011764305.1). Classification (NCBI taxonomy): domain Eukaryota; kingdom Metazoa; phylum Chordata; class Mammalia; order Carnivora; family Mustelidae; genus Mustela; species Mustela putorius. The sequence goes on from NW_025421506.1 coordinate 145,581, forward strand.
GGGGAAACCAGTCCCAGGTAACACAGCCCAGATACAAGGGTGGGTCAGGCCAGGTGGAGACATCCAATCAGTGGGGCACGCATACTGTCTCCCTGGCTACCAAAGAGAGTAGGCCCCACCTTTTGGGCGCCAATTCTGACCAAGGTGATAGGCTAGTTCAAATATCTACGAGGGTAAATTGAAATTCAATTGGCCACACATGTGTGACCTAGCATGACTGTGCAGTTTTCTCTGTATGCTGCAATCTCATTGGCCACCTGTGTGTGGCCAGGCTCAACCACATGGCCTTTGCTCTATAAAAGTTAGTCTGTGAGGTTGGGAGGGGCCACCTCTTTGTAAGAGATGGCCCCGACTGGTCAGCTTGATTCTCAATGCTTGCCATGAAATAAAGCATTGCTTGACCTTCACTTTATATCAGTCTCGTTCTTTTGATTACGGACCTAACACTGATAAGCTAGGGTCCAAGTTCCTTTGGGACACACATTGTATGCTAAAAGCATAGAGCACCAAGAAAATGTTTATCCTCATGGAAGTTGCCCCATAAATAACTGGTCAACCAACAGGAGCGAGCAGGTAAAGGTAGCCATGATTCTACTGTGGTACTGAACTAGTTGTTCTTAGCAACAACCAAAAGTCCCCCAAACCCTGGTGGTCCCATGCTAGCAGAGCTGAAGAATGGAAAGACTCTGTCTCTTTCACAGTCCCTCACCCCTCTCCATTCTCTTTAGAAGTCAAGAACATACTCATTCTAGGCTGGCCCCACAAACACTAGCAGCACTGGACTAACCCAACAAGGAGTGAGATACTGGGACTATGGAAATGAGCCTGTGTATTGCCTTACATTGACCTTGTTTTTGTGGTGATGCACATTGAGAATTATTAGGGCCACAGTGGGGTAAGAGGACTTGGCTCTTGCCTAGGCCAATGGTGCCTGTTGCTTGTTAGAGATGGACACTCAGATCTGGAGAGAGGAGGACCACAGCTATGCCCACAGGCAGTAGTGGGTGAGTTTTAAGGGAACCTGTAGATTCTGGAAGCCCAGTGCTCTTTCCACAGGTTTTTGACCATAAATAACGATGGCATGAGCACAACTATCAGGAAATTATATGTTGATTATATTAGAAATCCCAAATCCAGTAACTTAAAAGTAAAAACAAACAAACAAAACCCCAAACCCTTAGATGTGTGGGCTATCTCTATACCTATATCATGATCAATGATGTAGGCATCTATAGATCACCATGTAATCACAATAACAATAATTGCTAACACAGGGCACTTAATGCTTTAAAAATAGAGGCACAAAGAAGCCAAGTAAATTGCCCAAGGTCACACTGCTCATAAGTGGAAGGGTCAGAGTTCTTGCTCTTAACTCTTGGATAATAACTTAATTATTTAGTTGGCCCAAGCACTGACATAACCAATGAATAGCTCAAAATGACAAGTGACTAATTTAAATACAAACAGGACGGCCTGCCCACTGAAAAGAAAACATCTGAAGCCAAATTGAAAAAAAAAAAAAAAAAAACAAATGTTCTAAAATCAAAGCCGGCAATGACTTCAGAGCAGGGTGCAGAACTCGGCAGTGGCAGTCTCCACAGATAACAGATGTCTACTTAATAGGTCTGTTTCTCATTCCTTGGTAAATGTCAAGCTTTCTTTCAAGACCCCAGTGCGTCATTGTTTCAATCCTGTTTCTTGCAATCCACTGAAATCTTCCAAGAGCTCAGCCCTTGGAAGCCCAGCCCCTCCACGGACTGCAGTCTGCAGTCTGCACATGCCATCTACAGGCATAAGAGGATGCTGGTTTTATCCAAGGCAGCCAACAGGATTGCTTAATGGATTGCCATCCCCAAAGCCCCAGGAGGCAGAGTGGAAGGAAGTCAAGGTAAGGCAACGGCAGGGAGGAGATGGTTGGCACAAAAACTAGCAACATTAAGAGAGCCGCCAGAGGGGAATAAAGGAAATGGCAATCAAATGGGAGAGAAGAAAACAAAAATGTTAACCATATTAAATGAACAGCTGGGAAAAGTAGAAAGGGTATCAGTTACAGACCCGAAATGGAATTTGACTTCACCTCAACCCAAACCATGAGTACCCCGATAAATGATTAGAACACACAAGAGAATCTTCTAGGAAGATAAAGCTGGAAACACAACACAAACTTTAAAGGAACTATAGACTCCACAGCAAACTGTATCCCCCACAAATCCATCAGAACCCACTGCTCCGTTCTGTGCTTACACAATATCTTCTTAGTTTAAAACAAAACAAAATAATCTGCAATTTCATCTCAGGCCAGCCTGTGATGGAAGGAGCTGATAGAGAAAATGAGAAAACGCTTCTATTCCCAGCCCCCATTTTCATGTGGAAGCTGAAGGATTCTCTAAGCCAGGACCCAAGTGAAACAACAGTAAAGGAAAGGCTCTCTTGGCCACAGCACGTTTGCTCTTATGTACATGTTTTCCCTCTCAGCATTCATGTGCTTATTGACTGACTAAAGAAAAATACGATCACAGTCCAATTTTCACTTTTCAGTTGTCACTTAGAAAAAAAAATTTACCTTCTCCTTAGCCACTACCACATCATTCTAGATGTTCCAGCAGGCAATGTGGTATGTGGGAAAATTGTGGATTTGGGATTCTGGCAAAAAATCCATACTTTAAATTCTAGCCCCACAAGTGATCAGTGCTTCTTAGCCCTAGTTACTTCATTCATTAAAAAAAAAAAAAAGGTAGAAAAACAGTTCCCTCCCTATCTCATGGTGTAGAAATAAATGGGGATATTTACTCCAGATTCCTGGGCCAGAAGAAATAATTTTAAAGCTCAGTTGTGTTTCCTGTTCCTCTTAATTTATACAAGTGCAAAAACTCTGAAGCACTTGTTCTCTTTTGTTTTTTGTTTTTTTTCATTTGTCAAATGTTCCTGGGAGACTTCTGTAGGACAGAATGGATGTGGTTCTCTGTCCCCATAGAACTACAGTGAAGGGGTGGAGACAACAATGAAACAGCTCACTGTTGAATGAGTGGATGAGTTTGCTTAAATTAATGAGGGGGTGGGGCTTGAATAAAGCTCCATTATGAACAAAGAAAATGAGCTTAAATTTAGAATACTGAGTGTGAGCTCATAAGCCAGACCCCGAGTGGATTTAATTCTGGACTCCACCACTGGGCAAGTTTCTGAAATTCTCTGTGCCTCCCTTTTGTTGCAGGGTTCTGGTCTCATGGAGTTAAAGAATGATTCTCAGGGGGAAAAAAGAATGAAGTGAAGTGAAAGTTTACCAAGTGAAGATAAGAACTCAAAGGAAAGGAGCTCTCTAGAGTGAGCGGAATCCTGAATGGGTTGCCCCTAAGGGTTTTTATGGTCAGTCTTTTGTAGAAAATGGACCAGGGAACTTGGTATATATCTTGTCTATAACATTAAGGACCAAAAAAGTAGATGTTAAGTTCCCTTCTCTCTGGTTAATATCTTGTCTACAACATTTCTCCAAATCTGGGATTTCTGTGAGCCAGGTTACTTACCCTCTGCTTGACCCTAGTCACCTAGCCCTGCCTGTCCCTTATTCTCATCTTTGCTAAGCCGGAGATAATAATTCCCCACTAGGTTACTGAGAAAAGGAAAAAGCAACACTTCTTCCTAGAGTTCCCCACTTCTCCTCTGAGGCACTTACTCTATAAATCTACTGGTTTCGTGAGATGCCTAGATTTCCATGTAGTCTCCAGGCATCTCAGACTGCCCTAAAGAAGCATTTCAGAAGTGGCCCAATGGTTTTTATCAATAACCAAAAATAAGAGATGACACCCAACCCAGCCCCCAGCTGGAAGGTAGGACCCACTAGCTAAAATGCACATAACAGCAAGCTACTTTGGCAGATTTTAAGGGTTTGCTCAAGCCTAAAGGTTGACAACAGAAAACCCAGCAGTTTTTGAGGCTATGGCCCTCTTCTAAAGGAAACTGACTGGAATGAGCTGGGGCTCATTGATTAGAATTACCAGGCTCAACCCAGATGTATCTGATCGCACAGTTTTCATTCCCACTTCACCCCCTGAGAACCTGACCTCCATCTGGTTCAGCTGAAGCAGCAGCCCTTGAAAAGAAAGGCAGGACTGAAAGGGACAAAAAGTTCAAGTTCTGGAAATCTCCTTGGTGTGGCCGCTTACTGGCACAAATGCATAAGCCACAGGCCTGAGTGCCCTCGTGCATCACAGGAAGACCATGCAAAGGTAAATCGCTAAGGCAAGTAGAAATCCCAGATTCTCACAGCCGGGGTAGGGGGGTGGGGGGGGGTGTGTGTCAGTCTGTCCCAAGCATTTGAACTGAAGGTAAAAATGCTACATAAAGCTACTAGGAAAGCGTGTATTCCTCTTCAACCCCAACAAAAACAAAAACAAACTCTTAAAGCTTATTTTAAATAAGGCACAAAAATACTCAAATCAATAATAATAGTAGTGGCAATAATAATAAGATGCTTCTTAGCCTGACTGTCCTGGACCCGACTCTCCTCCGTAGTGTGGTGGGCGCTGGGACAGACAGGTGAACCCGGCTGGGTCTTAAGCAAGCAGCACGCGGCGCGGTTTGGGTCGCCATGGAAACCGCGGGCGGAGGGGCTGATCCGCTGCAGGTGGGAGGGTCGGGCAGTGGCTGCCAGGAGCCGCCAAGGGAATAAAGCTACTGACTTCCTTTGACCCTCAAGAGCTGGGCCTTTCCCGGGGACCGGAAACAGAAAGTTGCTTCTCAACTCAGAATCACACTGGTTGGAAACCCAGACCCCAGGCCTCCACTCCCGACCTGCTGAATCAAAATCTCCGCAGCGAGGACCCGGAATCTGGATTTAACCAGGTGCTACATAGGGTAGGGAGGTTGGGGGAACACCGGGTTCACTTGTTCTTTTTTTCCTCAACGCCCCCCCCCAACACACCGCCTCGTAGTGGTAGAAGACTCTGCACCCACTTTCCTCACCAGTGGCTCTCTAGCTTGGGGGAGTCCTTGGAGCTGGAAAGGCAGGAACACTTCAGTTCCTTAACCTGAAGTGTAAACCGACTGGAAGCGTCGCTGCTCTTTGTGGGTTCCCCACTAGGGGGCAGCCTCGTCCTTTGCTCCTGTTCGTTCCGCCAAACGGGTCCACGTGTTTTTAAATCCAGTTTATTTCTGCCGCAGTCTGGTTAATATCAGCTGTTCTAGAAAGCGGAGTTTGGATGCAGAGAGAAATGTCTCCTTAGGAGGAATGGGGCAGTAATGGAGCTCCCTAGAGTGGGATCATCTATGGGTCTCTAGTACCCCGTGCATTTACCATGCCTTATGATGGTAACCTGTTTCTAGATCGGACTTCCGTGCCATATGCATGGCATGTAAAGGCAGATGTTCTATATTAGCTTAGAATGTACTTCCTCCAATTCAAACTTCTTCCAAATCGGAACTATTGCTAAGTGAGTGCGAGGGAGTTGAAATGAGTAAGGCCAACAAAAGCTGTTTTACACAAGGGGCTTTCCTGAGCTAGTGTGTATTGTAATTTCTCAAGATAAAGCTACAACAATGAGCATTTATTTCCCATGGCACCTTCTTTCTGAGAGTGACTCACAGACCAAACTATGGTCACAGAACCCCCTTTGGGAAACACTCAGCTAGGGAAATAGTGTGACCTCCCCCATGAAGTTTGTGTAAGGTGGATGGTACAGAGCTGTTGGGGCTTCTGGTTTCTCAGCATGGCGATGGCAAAATCGATTAGGTCCACCTTCCAGGAGAGGGATGGAAGAGGTCATTTGAAAAAAGGGGATGGGGTGCCTGAATGGCTCAGTGGGTTAAAGCCTCTGCCTTCAGGCCAGGTCATGATCCCAGGGTCCTGGAATTGAGAGTCCTGGGACTGAGCCCGGCATCCGGCTCTCTGCTCAGCAGGAAGTCGACTTCCTTCTCTCTCTCTCCGCCTGTCTCTCTGCCTATTTGTGATCTGTCTGTCAAATAAATACATAAATCTTTAAAGAAAGTGGGATAAAGAATTCAATTGCTGGGGGATATGTTAATGGGTATGTTTCAGGCGCTTGGTATTTTTTACCCCTTGGAACCACCCTCTGAGATATCAGTCTATCCCCATTTTAGAGAGAAATTGAAAACCAGTTATTCCAAAACCATATCCAGCCTTGAGTAGGCAGAAAATGACAGGGCTGATATTCAAAGTCAGAGCTTCCTTAGTACAAGGCAGAACCCAGCCCAGCACCACTGGAGCCCGCAGGACTTGGGCAGAACACAGGTTTTATTTCCAGGGTCAGCTGAGTAATAATGGTGAAACAGTAGTCCGCTCTCAAATAGTGAGCCCCCCAGTGTCAGCTTTTGATGGCGGGCAGGAAATTATTCTTTTTCAAGATCTATATGGTTAGGAAAAATTGGAAAATTTGCTGGAACAGCATCAAAGCAGTGACTTCATGACTGACAATTTCCATAGCGTCTGAGTGGAGAGTCGAGTTTGACTTTGAGTTTCCTGGTTTCACTGAGTACCTTCAGGAGAAGGTACTGCCATTAGGCTTAGCAATGAAAGCACAAGGATTTTTTATTATTAATTTTTTTTCATTTTTCAAAATTTACGTATATTTAGGGTTGGATAGAGAGACAGGGAGATAGAGAATGCACAGCGGGTGGGAAGGGGCAGAGGGAGAGGAGAGAGAGAATCCCATGCTGATTCCTACCCCAGCGTGGAGCCTGACTCAGGGTTGATCTCAGGACCATAAGATCATGACCTGAATGGAAACCAAGAGCCCAGCGCTTAACCGACTGAACCTCCCAGGTGCCCCTGGCTTTGCTGTTTCAATTTTATTTTATTGGAAAGAAAATAAGTTAGCCTCAGCTAGAATGAAACCAAACCCAAAAAAGCTATGGGATATTTGGGTGGACCAAACACAGGTGTGAAATTGGATCCTGATTCTGAATTATACTGATTGGGATCCCCGGTGCTACTGAAAATTATTGGCATAATAGTGTCAGCTACAGAGAAAATGTTCGGGGGTGGGGGGGATAGAGAGGACAGGCGTGTTTCAGGACACTTGAGGAAAGGGAGATTTTGAAGATGACTCTGATGGGTCTTTGAACTTTTTCTCAGTTTCCGATCTTTTCTGCCACAGCCTACACAGACACAGCAAAAAGCTAGTTTATCTGCAAAATAGAGAATCTAAATGGCAGAAATACAGAGGGGTTTCTATCGAAGACTCAGTTTCTGGAAAGCATTATGACTTTTCAGAAGCCTTATCAGAAGTCTCTCTCATGTTTCAAGTTCACAGTCAAAGAAAGGCTGAATCACTGAAGGGAATGAATCATTAGTTAAAAATAACATAAAAGTCTGTCCATTGAGCCTCCTCTTAAATGCTTGCTAACATGTGTGTTCCCGCAGGGCTCCTATGGAAGGCCCATTTAAGTACAACTGAGAGGCTTTCTGGAGCTGGGGCGGGCGGGGGTGGGGGGGTGGGGGGGGGGTTGGGCCGAGGGCGGCGGGAGTTCCTACTGGAGGAGGGCTCCTCCTATCCTCGGGCTCTTCCAGAATGTCTCTCAGTCTGCAGAGTTAGCCAGACTCAAAGCACACATGTCCAGGGAGAGAGTGAGTTAGCCCGCATCCGTGTCACTGTGGGAAACCGAGTGGGAAGTACAGCTGAAACGGAAGGATCAAAGATGAGAAGGTGGCCAAGGCTCACAGCCTCCACTGCTGAAAGAGCGAGCCTGGGGCTTGCTGCTTTCCTGCGTGCTTACAATGATTAACTAGCAGATATCAGAAAAGACTTGCTCGCTCTTAGGATTCAACAACTCTTTGGTGAGAGGCAGGACCCCATGTTAAAAAAAAAAAAAAGCTTATTCCTGAAGTCATTTGTATGTCCATTGCTTGAACCTGAAAATTCTTGATTCTCAGGATGGGTCCTCTAAACTCTTTACCTCTGTAGGCATTCACTCCTTCTGTGATCACCCAGCAGATATTTAGTAAGCTCCTACTGTGTGTCATGTAGAGTTTGAAATCTACAGCAGTGAACAAGAAGACGAAAACCCTAGCTGTCATGGAGCTTATGTTCTAATGGGAGGGGCAGACAAATAATATATAAGAAAATCATGCTGTATATGAAATAGTGGCCAATACAGAAGAAAAGGAAAGCAGGGATGAGGGATAAAGAAGTGTTGGGGCATGTGGTCTCCTTGCAAAGGGGACATTCAAGCACAGACCTCAGCAACTGGAGAAGTTAATTGTGCAGTAGTATGTGGAGGATTGTCTTCCAGGGCTGAGGGGAAAGCAAGTGCAAAGGCCCTGTGGTGGGAGTGAGCTGGCAGGTTTGGAGAGCAGAAAGGAGGCAGTGTGGCTGGAGCTGACTGAGCAGGCAGGAGAGTGATAGGAGGTGAGGTCAGAGAAGCAGTGGGAAGCGTGGCTTTACAGACCCTTGTATTCCTTTGACTTTTTCTCTGAGCTATGAGCCTGCTGAAGGAGAATGTTATGATCGGCTCCTTAAAATATTGAGATCTAATTCACATATTATTAAATTCACCCATTCAAAGTATACAGTTCAGTGGTTTTAGTCTACTTAGAGTTGTGCACTATATAATTCCAAAACATTCTCATCCAACCAAAAAAAGCTCTAGTACTTGTTAGCAGTTACTCCCCATTCTTCCCTCCCCCGAGTCCTGGGAAATGACTAACCTGTTTTCATCTCTGTGAACTTGGCAATTCTGGACATCTCACAAAATTAATTCCTATATTGTATGAATTCTTGGGCCTGGTTTTTGTTTCCCTTGGCATATTTCGAGGATTCATTCTTGTTGTACCCTGCATCAGTACCTTAGTCTTTTTCATATCTGAATGATACTACTTCATATGGCTATACCACATCTGTTTCTCCATTCCTCAGTTGATGAACATTTGAGTACTTTCCACTTTAGAGCTGTTACAAATAATACTATCATAAATACTCATATGCAAATGAATAGATTCTTGTGTGTGTGAACTTGTTTTTAATCTCTTGGGTATGGATCTAGGAGTGCAATTGCTGGGTTATGTGGTAACTGTGTGTTTAACTTTCTGAGGAACTTGCCCAACTTTTTCCAAGCAGCGTACGTCGGCAATGCATAAGGGTTCCAATTTCTCCATATCCTGCCATCTGCTTTTTTTTTTTTATACCATCCTGGTGGGTGTGAGGTGGTATTTAATTGTGGTTTTGATTTGCATTTCCCAAAGACTAACAATACTGAGCATCTTCTCATGTGCTTATTAGATATTTGCACTACTTCTTTGGAAAAATAGATCTGTTATCTTAAAATGGGGTTATTTGTGTGTTTATTGTTGAGGTGAAATGCTTCTTCATATATTTTAGATACTAGATTCTTATCACTTCGATGATTTGAAAATATTTTCTCCCATTCTATGGATTATCTCTTTTTTTACTTTCTTGAGGGTGTCCTTTGAAGCATGGAAGTATTTAATTTTGATAAGTTCCAATTTATGTATTTTTATTTTGTTGGTAATGCATTTAGTGTTATGTTTAAAAACCAATGCCTAATTTAAGGTCACTAAGATTTATGCATTTTTTTAAGTTTTATGGTTTTGGCTCTTACATCTAGGCCTTTGATCCATTTTGACTCATTTTTAATTTTTGTTTTAAGCACTGTGAGGAATGGGTCCAGCTTCATTATTTTGTATTCGGATAGCCAGTGGTCCTAGGACCATTTGTCAAAGACTGTTCTTTCCCCCTTTGAATTGTCTGGGTACCCTTTTTGAAAATCTTTGTCCATAAGTGTGTGGGTTTATCTCTGGAGCCCTGATTATATTCTGTAGATCAATTCATCTTATGCCAATGCACAATGTCTGGATTACTGTAGCTTTTTGTATTAAGTTTTGAAACCTGGAAGTGTGAGAATCCAACTTTGTTCTTTGTTTTCAAGATTGCTTTGGCCATTCTGAGTCACTTGCATTTTCATATGAAATTTCAGGAACACTTGCCAACTTCTGCAAAACAGGCAGCTGAGATTTTGATAGAGATTGCCTTGAATACAGAAGTCAATTTGGGGAGTCTTGTCATCTTAATACTAAATTTTCCAGTCTAAGAACATGCAATGTCTTTCCCTTTACTTAGGTCTTATTTGATTTCTTGTAATGATGTTTTGTTATTTTCAGCATACAAGACTTATACTTTTTTTTTTCATTTTTAATTTTTTATTAACATATAATGTATTATTAGCCCCAGGGGTACAGGTCTATGAATTGCCAGGTTTATACACTTCACAGCACTTACCATAGCACATACCTTCCCCAATGTCCATCACCCAACCACCCTCTCCCTTTACCCCCGCCCCGGGCAACACTCAGTTTGTTTTTTGAGATTAAGAGTCTCTTATAGACTTGTACTTTTGTTAAATTTATTACTGGATATTTTACTCTTGTGTATTGTAAGTAGAACAAGGTTTTCTTGATTTCATTTGTGGATTGTTCGTTGCTAGTATGTAGAAATATAAAAATTTTTTTGTATATTGATCTTGTATCCTATAACTTTGTTGAACTCCTTTATTAGCTCTAATAATTTTTTATGTATTTGGTAGGATTTTCTATAAACAAGAGCATATCATATGAAAATGGAGATAGTTTTAATTCTTTCCAGTTTATATGCCTATTACTTTATTTCCTTGCTCAGTTTTCCTGGCTAGAACCTCCAGCACAATGTTTAATAAAAAGGCAAGAGAGAAGACATTCTTGTTTCTGATCTTTGGGGCAGGGAAAACTTTCAGTTCTTGCTGATTCAGTATGAAGTTAACTGCCAGTTTTTCTTAGATGCTCTTGACAAAGTTAAAAAAAAATTTTCTTTTCCTAGTGGTTGTGTGTTTCTGTCATAAAAAGATGTTGCATTTTGTCAGATACTTTATTAAAATGATCATATGAGTTTTTTCATCCTGTATTTTATTAATATTTTGTATTGCATAGATTTTTTTTTCATATGTTAAAGCAACATTGCATTTCTGGGATAAATCCTACTTGGTCATAGAGTATAACCCCTACTCTATGTTGCTGGAGTCTGTTTATATTTTATTGAGGATTTTGTATCTATATTCCTAAGTGATATTGACCTATAATTTTCTTGTGAGATCTTTATCTGTTTTTGTATCAGGGAAATGAGTTGGGAAGTGTGCCTCCCTCAGACATGTTTTGCAGGAGTTTTTAAGGATTGGTGTTAACTCTTTTTTAGTGTTCGAAAGAATTCACCAGTGAAGACATCTGGGCTTAGACTTTTCTTTGTTGGAGGTTTTTTTGATGACTGATTCAATCTCTTTATTTGTCATAGGTATATTCACATATTCTGTTTATTCTTTTTTTTAATTTTTAATTTTTTATAAACATATATTTTTATCCCCAGGGGTACAGGTCTGTGAATCACCAGGTTTACACACTTCACAGCACTCACCAAAGCACATACCCTCCCCAATGTCCATAACCCCACCCCCTTCGCCCAACCCCCCTCCCCCCAGCAACCCTCAGTTTGTTTTGTGAGATTAAGAGTCACTTATGGTTTGTCTCTCTCCCAATCCCATCTTGTTTCATTTATTCTTCTCCTACCCCCTTATCCCCCCATGTTGCATCTCCACTTCCTCATATCAGGGAGATCATAAGATAGCTGTCTTTCTCCAATTGACATTTCGCTAAGCATGATACCCTCTAGTTCCATCCACATTATTGCAAATGGCAAGATTTCATTTTTTGATGGCTGCATAGTATTCCATTGGGTATATATACCACTTCTTCTTTATCCAGTCATCTGTTGATGGACATCTAGGTTCTTTCCATAGTTTGGCTATCGTAGACATTGCTGCTATAAACATTCGGGTGCACATGCCACTTCGGATCACTACGTTTGTATCTTTAGGGTAAATACCCAGTAGTGCAATTGCTGGGTCATAGGGTAGTTCTATTTTCAACATTTTGAGGAACCTCCATGCTGTCTTCCAGAGTCCACCAACAGTGTAGGAGGGTTCCCCTTTCTCCGCATCCTTGCCAGCATCTGTCATTTCCTGACTTGTTAATTTTAGCCATTCTGACTGGTGTGAGGTGATATCTCCTTGTGGTTTTGATTTGTATTTCCCTGAAAATACAAATTTGTATTTGTATATCCCTGAAAAGTGATATGGAGCACTTTTTCATGTGTCTGTTGGCCATCTGGATGTCTTCTTTGCAGAAATGTCTGTTCATGTCTTCTCCCCATTTCTTGATTGGATTATTTGTTCTTTGGGTGTTGAGTTTGCTAAGTTCTTTATAGATTTTGGACACTAGCCCTTTATCTAATATGTCATTTGCAAATATCTTCTCCCATTCTGTCAATTGTGTTTTGGTTTTGTTAACAGTTTCCTTTGCTGTGAAAAAGATTTTGATCTTGATAAAATCCCAATAGTTCATTTTTCCCTTGCTTCCCTTGCTTTTCGCGATGTTTCTAGGAAGATGTTGCTGTGGGTGAGGTGGAAGAGGTTGCTGCCTGTGTTCTCATCAAGGATTTTGATGGATTCCTTTCTCACATTGAGATCTTTCATTCATTTTGAGTCTATTTTTGTGTGTGGTGTAAGGAAATGGTCCAATTTCATTCTTCTGTATGTAGCTGTCCAATTTTCCCAACACCATTTATTGAAGAGGCTGTCTTTTTTCCATTGGACATTCTTTCCTGCTTTGTCGAAGATTAGTTGACCATAGAGTTGAGGGTCTATTCTGGGCTCTCTATTCTGTTCCATTGATCTATGTGTCTGTTTTTGTGCCAGTACCATACTATCTTGATGATGACAGCTTTGTAATAGAGCTTGAAGTCTGGAATTGTGATGCCATGAACTTTGGCTTTCTTTTTCAATATTCCTTTGGCTATTCGAGGTCTTTTCTGATTCCATATAAATTTTTTGTTAATATGATTATTTTTATCCTAACAAATAGGATTATTTGTTCCATTTCTTTGGAAAAAATGGATGGTATTTTGATAGGAATTGCATTAAATGTGTAGGTTGCTTTAGGTAGCATAGAGATTTTCACAATATTTATTCTTCCAATTCAGGAGCATGGAACATTTTTCCATTTCTTTGTGTCTTTCTCAATTTCTTTCATGAGTACTTTATAGTTTTCTGAGTATAGATTCTTAGGCTCTTTGGTTAGGTTTATTCCTAGGTATCTTATAGTTTGGGGTGCAATTGTAAATGGGATTGACTCCTTAATTTCTCTTTCTTCTGTCTTGTTGTTAGTGTAGAGAAATGCAACTGATTTCTGTGCATTGATTTTATATCCTGACACTTTACTGAATTCCTGTACAAGTTCTAGCAGTTTTGGAGTGAAGTCTTTTGGGTTTTCCACATGTAGTATCATATCTGCAAAGAGTGATAGTTTGACTACTTCTTTGCCAATTTGGATGCCTTTAATTTCCTTTTGTTGTCTGATGGCTGAGGCTAGGACTTCTAGTACTTTGTTGAATAGCAGTGGTGATAATGGACATCCCTGCCGTGTTCCTGACCTTAGTGAAAAAGCTTTCAGTTTTTCTCCATTGAGAATGATATTTTGCGGTGGGTGCCTTCAGGATTTTCTCTTTGTCACTAAGATTTGTAAATTTTACTATTAGGTGACAGGGTGTGGACATATTCTTGTTGATTTTGAGGGGGGTTCTCTGCACCTCCTAGATTTTGATGCTTGTTCTCTTTGTCATATTAGGGAAATTCTCTCCAATAATTCTCTCTAATATACTTTCTGCTCCCCTCTCTCTTCTTCTTCTGGAATCCCAATTATTCTAATGTTTCATCTTATGGTATCACTTATCTCTCAAATTCTCCTCTCCTGGTCCAGTAGCTGTTTGTCCCTCTTTTGCTCAGCTTCTTTATTCTCTGTCATTTGGTCTTCTATATCACTAATTCTTTCTTCTGCCTCATTTATCCTAGCAGTGAGAGCCTCCATTTTTTATTGCACCTCATTGATAGTTTTTTTTTTATTTCAACATGGTTAGATTTTAGTTCTTTTATTTCTCCAGAAAGAGCTTTTATGTCTCCCGAGAGGGTTTCTCTTATATCTTCCATGCCTTTTTCAACCCCCACTAGAACCTTGAGAATCGTCATTCTGAACTCTAGATCTGACATATTACCAATGTCTGTATTGATTAGGTCCCTAGCCTTTGGTACTGCCTCTTGTTCTTTTTTTGTGGTGAATTTTTCCACCTGTCATTTTGTCCAGATAAGAGTATATGAAGGAGCAAGTAAAATACTAAAAGGGTGGCAAAGACCCCAGGAAAATATGCTTTAACCAAATCAAAAGAGACCCCAAATCATGGGGGGGGAAAGGGAATTAAAAAGAGATTCAGAAAAAAAAATTTTAAAAAGAAAATGAATAAAGAAAAAATATAAAAAAGAAAAAATATATACATATTACATAAACTAGTTAAAAAATGTTTAAAAAGAAAAGGGTAAAAATTAAAAAAAATTAGTAGAAGAAAAAAAATGAAAAAGAAAAAAAAATTAAATTAACTGCAAGACTAAAGAATCATGGGGAGAAAGCCATGAGTTCTGTGCTTTGTTTTCTCCTCCTCTGGAATTCTGCTGCTCTCCTTGGTATTGAAACCGCACTCCTTGGTAGGTGAACTTGGTCCTGGCTGGATTTCTTGTTGATCTTCTGGGGGAGGGGCCTGTTGTAGTGATTCTCAAGTGTCTTTGCCCCAGGTGGAATTGCACCACCCTTACCAGGGGCTGGGCTGAGTAATCTGCTCTGGTTTGCTTTCAGAAGCTTTTGTTCCCTTAGAGCTCTCTGTACAGTTCCAGAGGACAGGAATGAAAATGGCGGCCTCCCAGTCTCCAGCCCGGAGGAGCCGAGAGCTTGGGCCCCACTCTTCAGTGTGCCCTCAGAGAATAGCACCCAATTACTCCCTGGCCTCTGGCCGCACTCTGAGCTCACGGAGCCTGCGACCAGTTCAAGGTAACCCCGATCTGAGAGCTCACTTATCGACTCTGTCTCTGTAGCCAGCTTCCCGGTTCTAATACCTGTGAGTTCTGCAACACTCAGACACCCTTGATCCTTCTGTGACCCTGCCGTACCTGAGGCCACGCTGACCCCACGTGGGCTTCACCCTGGTTTAGCCTCTGGAGTGATGTCCCTCAGCGGAACAGACTTTTAAAAGCCCTGATTTTGTGCTCTGTTGCTCCCCCGCTTGCCAGGAGCCAGCCCCTCCCCCGGCAGTCTATCTTCCCATTGCTTTGAATTCACTTCTCCACCAATCCTACCTTTCAGAAAGTGGTTGATTTTCTGTTTCTAGAATTGCTGTTCTTCTCTTTGATCTCCCCTTGGATTTGTAGGTGTTTTCAATCTTTAGATAAGCTATCTAACTGATCTCCTGCTACCTGATGTAGTCTCAGCCTGCTACTTCTCAGCCATCTTGACTCCTCCCTTATTCTGTTTCTTCTTGATTCAATTTTGGTACTTTGTGTCTTTCTAGAAATTTATCCACTTCATCTACATTATCTACTCTGATAGTTCATGATATTCACTTCCAGTCCTTTTTATTTTTTTGAGGTTAGAAGTAGTTATCTTTCACACATAATTTTAGTAACTTGAGTTTTTCTGTTTTTTCTTATGTATGTCTAGCTAAACTGTTTGGAAGTTTTCCTTCCATTTTTATTTTTTCAAACTCATTTTATGAGGCCCACATCACCTTGACCCCAGCATCATCCTGACCAGAAAAGACCCCACCAAAAAGGAGAAGTACCGACCAATATCCTTGATGAACACAGATGCAAAAACTCTCACCAAAATACTAGCCAGCAGGATCCAACAGTACATTAAAAGGATGATTCACCATGACCAAGTGGGATTTATTCCTGGACTGCAAGGTTGGTTCAACATCTGCAAATCAATCAATGTGTTATAATACATTAATAAAAGAAAGAACAAGAGGGACGCCTGGGTGGCTCAGTAGGTTAAAGCCTCTGCCTTTGGCTCAGGTCATGATCCCAGGGTCCTGGGATCAAGCCCCACACTGGGCTCTCTGCTTAGCAGGGAGCCTGTTTCTGTCTCTCTCTCTGCCTGCCTCTCTGCCTACTTGTGATCTCTGTCTGTCAAATAAATAATAAATAAAAAAAAAGAAAGAACAAGAACCATATGATACTCTCAATAGATGCTGAACAAGCATTTGACAAAGTACAGTATCCTTTCTTGATGAAAACTCTTCACAGTGTAGGCATAGAGGGTACATACCTCAATATCATGAAAGCCGTCTATGAAAAACCCACAGCAAATATAATTCTCAATGGGGAAAAACTGAGAGCTTTTCCGCTAAGGTCAGGAACATGGCAGAGCTTTCCACTATCACCACTGCTATCCTGCATAGTACATGGTACTGTAATCCTAGCCTCAGCTGAATGAAATAAAAGAAATAAAGAATATAGAAGAAATTAAATAAAAGGCATCCAAATCGGCAAAAAAAAAAAAAAAAAAAAAAATCACTTTATCTTTTCAAAGAAGCAAGTTTTGATTTTGATTTTTTTTCTTTACTAATTATCCATTTATTTCTGCTCTAATATTTATTACATACTCAATTCTGTCTGCTTTGGGTTTAATTCTACTTTTTCTAGTTTAAGGTGAAAGGTTATTGATTTGAGATCTTTTTTAATATAAGCATTTATAACTCTAAATTTCTCTCTGAGCCCTGTTTTTGTTGCATCCATGAACTTTGATATGTTGTTTTTGTTTATAGTCATCCCAATGTTTTTTCTCATTTTCCACTCTCCCCCCACTTTTTAAATATAATAGAACCTTTGCTAGCATGTTTCAAGTTTCATATTAGTTGGTTTCATCTATATTTTTCCAGAATTTAAATATTAGTATATGTATCTATTATTATGGATCTAATTTTTCCATCTATTTGGAGTAATTCAAAGAAGAGAAATGCCTATCCCTCTTTCCACACTGAATAGCACTATAGTACCAGCAAGGTATGTTTTCACCTGGTCATTCTCTAGGTAGCCTATGCCACCATTCATACCAGAATGCAGTTCTACCAGGGACTTGAATGAAGCCAGGGAGGAAAAATGATTGGTTTAGGCAATAATCTCATCCTTGACATCCATTGAAAGTAGATGTTCAAATCAAGGTCAAGATCACAATTTTAAGTATTCTCATCATTTGTTAGCAATCCAAAGAAGAGATAAAATTGCTGAAATGCCCACCATTTTCTAAATATGGAATGGTATATGTTTCATAGTCCATTATTAATCTAAAAGAAACATTTTTTTAAGATTTTATTTATTTATTTGACAGGCAGAGATCACAAGTAGGCAGAGAGGTAGGCAGAGAGAGAGAAGGGGAAGCAGGCTCCCTGCCGAGCGGAGAACCCAATGCAGGGCTTGATCCCAGGATCCCGGGATCATGACCTGAGCCGAAGGCAAAGGCTTTAACCCACTGAGCCACTAAAAGAAAGGAGCCCCTAAAAGAAACTTGGCCTTACTTCTTGATCATGGCATCCCCTGGGTAATTTGCCCTGTCACTTATTTATCATGGAAGAAGAGCTATAATAAGAGGCCATGTAAGAAAGGGCTCAGTCATTAAGTGTCTGCCTTCAGCTCAGGTCATGATCCCAGGGTCCTGGGATGGAGTCTCACATTGGGTGTCCTGCTCTATGGGAAGCCTGCTTGTCCCTTTCCTACTCCCCCTGCTTGCGTTCCCTCTCTCACTGTGTCTCTCTGTCAAAAAATAAATAAATAAAATCTGTTTTAAAAAGTCATGTAAGAAATAATCAATACTTAAGTAGGTAACACACAGCTGGCCAGAATCACGTTTTATTGTTATATGAGCACTCCTAACTAGTAATTAATCTATTAAGATCTTTTATTTCTTCATGATTCAGTCTTGGTAGGTTGTAGACTTCTAGGAATTTATCTATTTCTTTTAGGTTGTCCAAATTGTTCACGTAGATCTCCTTTAGTTCCCAATTTGGGATTATCTAGGATTCCTGGGTCTGGGTGCATATTTCCTTTCCTAGGTTAAGAAAGTTTCCAGCCATTATTTCTTCAGATTATCTAGGATTCCTGGGTCTGGGTGCTTATTTCCTTTCCTAGGTTAAGAAAGTTTCCAGCCATTATTTCTTCAAGCAAGTTTTCTGCCCCCTTTTCTCTCTCTTCTGCTGGGAGTCCTATAATGCAAATATTTGTCTGTTTCATATTGTCCTTTAAGTTCCTTAGCCTACCTTCTGTCTTGTTCATTTTTTTTTTTTTTTTTTTTTTTTTTTTTCTGCTCTCATTGGGTGAATTCCCCTGCTGCCTTCTCGAGTTCATGGAATTTTTCTTCTGCTTCATCTCCTCCACTGTTGAACCCCTCTATCATATTTTTCATTTCAGTTGTTATATTCTTCATCTCTGTAACTGCTCTTTGGTACTTTCTTATATTTTTCTATCTCTTTGTTGAACTTCTCACTGGATGAACCATTCTTCTCCTGGGCTTGGTGAGCATCTTTATGGCCATTAACTTGAATTCTGTATAGGCAAATCATAAGATTTTTCTCTTTCATTTGGGACATAGTCCGCTTTCTTCATTTTCCTTGACTCTCTGTGTTGGTTTCTACGCATTATAGAAATAGCCACCCTGGGGTGCCTGGGTGACTCAGTGGGCTAAAGCCTTTGTCTTCAGCTCAGGTCATGATCCCAGGTCCTGAGATTGAGCCCAGGGTCTGGGGATAGAGCCCCACATCGGACTCTCTTCTCAGCAGAGAGCCTGCTTCCCCATCTCTCTCTCTGCCTGCCTCTCTGCCTACTTGTGATCTGTCAAATTAAAAAATAAAATATTTAAAAAAGAAAGAAAGAAAGAGCCACCTTTTCCAGTCTTGAGGGAGTGGCCTTGTGTTGGAGATAAACCTTAGCATTCAACCCTTCCCTAACTCTTGGTTGTCTCTCAAAACTTTTTGATTGTCAAAGCAGCCTTCTTTATTCTTAGTGGCTCCCAGTAGTTGATTAGTTGATGGGGGTGCCTAGGCTTGTCAGGGTCCCAAGGGGAGTATCTCAGTCAGCACCTAAATTCGGCAGCTGGGAAGCCATACCCTGATGCAGAAAGTTTTAAAGTATGCAAATATACTTCCTGCAGGAGAAGAATGGAAAATGGGTGTTTCTGTGTGCTCCCTCTGCACTGAGCCGTGGGGCAATGGCTAGTTAAGTACTGTTTCTTTGAAAAATACCAGAAGAATTTTTATAGGAATGGCATTAAAGTACAGATTGCCCTAGGCAATATAGACATTTTAACAATGTTTATTCTTCCGATCCAAGAGCATGTAATGGTCTTCCATCTTTTTGTGTCTTCTTCAATTTCTTTCATGAGTGTTCTGTAGTTCCTCAAGTACAGATCCTTGACCTCTTTGAGCTGGAGCAAATAATCCTAAAATTTGTATGGAATCAGAAGAGACCCCAAATTGCTAAGGAAATGTTGAAAAAGAAAAACAAAACTGGGGACATCACATTTCAAGCTTTACTACAAACCTGTGATCACCAAGACAGCATGGTACTGGCATAAAAACAGACACGTAGACCAGTGGAACAGAGTAGAGAGCCCAGATAAAGACCCTCAACTCTATGATCAGAAAATCTTTGACAAAACAGGAAAAAATATACAGTGAAAAAAAGACAGTTTCTTCAATAAATGGTGCTGGGAACATTGGGCAGCTATATATAGAAGAATGAAACTTGACCATTCTTTTATACCATACACAAAGATAAACTCGAAATGGATAAAAGACCTTGATGTGAGACAGGAATCCATCAGAATCCTAGAGGAGAACATAGGCAGTAACCTTTTCGAAATCAGCCACAGCAACTTCTTTCAAGATATGTCTCCAAAGGTAAAGGAAACAAAAGTGAAAATGAACTTTGGGGACTTCATCAAGATCAAAAGCTTTTGCACAGCAAAGGAAACAGTCAAAAAAAAAAAAAAAAAAAAAAAAAAAAACAAAGAGGCAACCCACGGAATGGGAGAAGGTATTTGCAAATGACAGTACAGACAAAAGGTTGATATCCAGGATCTATAAAGAACTTCTCAAACTCAACACACACAAAACAGATAATCATGTCAAAAAATGGGCAGAAGACATAAACAGACACTTCTCCAATGAAGACCTACAAATGGCTATCAGACACATGAAAAAATGTTCATCATCACTAGCCATAAGGGAGATTCAAATCAAAACCACATTGAGATGCCACCTTATACCAGTTAGAATGGCCAAAATTAGCAAGACAGGAAACAACGTGCATTGGAGAGGATGTGGAGAAAGGGGAACCCTCTTCCACTGTTGGTAGGAATGCAATTTGGTGCAGCCTCTTTGGAGAACAGTGTGGAGATTCCTCAAGAAATTAAAAATAGAACTTCCCTCTGACCCTGCCATTGCACTACTGGGTATTTACCCCAAAGAAACAGATGTAGTGAAAAGAAGGGCCATCTGTACCCCAATGTTTATAGCAGCAGTGGCCATGGTCGCCAAACTGTGGAAGGAACCAAGATGCCCTTCAACGGACAAATGGATAAGGAAGATGTGGTCCATATACACTATGGAGTGTTATGCCTCCATCGGAAAGGATGAATACTCAACTTTTGTAGCAACATGGACGGGGCTGGAAGAGATAATGCTGAGTGAAATCAGTCAAGCAGAGAGAGTCAATTATCATATTGTTTCACTTATTCGTGGAGCATAACAAATAACATGGAGGACATGGGGAGATGGAGCGGAGAAGGGAGTTGAGGGAAATTGGAAGGGGAGATGAACCATGAGAGATTATGGACTCTGAAAAACAATCTGAGGGTTTTGAAGGAGCGGGGGATGGGAGGTTGGGGGAGCCAGGTGGTGGGTATTATGGAGGGCATGTATTGCATGGAGCACTGGGTGTGGTGGATAAACAATGAATGATGTTACACTGAAAAAAAAAAAAAAACTGTTTCTTTGCTACTGTCTGGTTGAACCTGTGAACACAAGCTCTGCTAGCTCCCAGAGCCTGGCAATCAAAGGGTGGCCCTTGGGTGGCAGCCTCAAAAACTGTGGCAGGAGGGATGCCTGGGTGGCTCAGTGGTTAAGCCTCTACCTTTGGATCAAGTCATGATCTCAGGGTCCTGGGATCAAGCCCTGCATCGGGCTCTCTGCTCAGCAGGGAGCCTGCTTCCCCCCCCCCCTTTCTCTCTGCCTGCGTCTCTGCTTATTTGTGATCTCTGTCTCAAATAAATAAATAATCTTTTAAAAATAAATAAATAAATAAAGCTGTGGCAGCAGACATGTGCACACTTTTTTTCCTAGGAGATACCAACAACATGGAGTAAGGCAGAGGGAGAGTCTAAAGGCAGCACCCATTCTCTCTCAAGCAACAGCTATGCTCATAAACTAATAACCTCTCTCATACAGAGACTTGGGGTGGTTCAGTTTGTTCCCGTCTGCTGTGCTCTGGGGTATAGCTTGTTGAGAACTCTCCATTAGTTCTAGTCCCTAGGGGACCCATAAACCTAAGCCTACCGACTTATATGTCCATGAGCAGCAGCTGCAAAAGCGTGCATGATTTCTTTTTTGAAATTATAAGCCCCTTGGGATTTCTTGTTTGACCCAATATTTATTTAAAAATGTGTTTCAGGGACGCCTGGGTGGCTCAGTTGGTTAAGCGGCTGCCTTCGGCTCAGGTCATGATCCCAGCGTCCTGGGATCGAGTCCCACATCGGGCTCCTTGCTTGGCGGGGAGCCTGCTTCTCCCTCTGCCTCTGCCTGCCACTCTGTCTGCCTGTGCTTGCTTTCGCTTCTCTCTCTATGACAAATAAATAAATAAAATCTTTAAAAAAAAAATGTGTTTCATTTCTACATTATTGTGATTTTCTCATATTCCCTTCAATAATTGATTTATAGTTGTGATTAAAGAACAAATTTTGTGGGGCACTTGGGTAGCTCAGTGGGTTAAAGCCTCTGCCTTTGGTTCAGGTCATGATCCTGGGATCCTGAGATCGAGCCCCACTTCGGGCTCTCTGCTCAGCGGGGAGCCTGCTTCCCCCCCTTCTCTCTGCCTACTTGTGATCTCTGTCAAATAAATAAAATCTTAAAAAAAATTTGTATAAATTTTTTTGCCTTAAATGTACTGAGACTTGTTTTATGGACTAACATGTGATCTGTCCTGGAGGATGATCTACATCTATTTTTTTTGGAAGAAAAGATATTGCTGTCATTGGTTATAGGCTTCTCCAAATGTCTTATGGTCTAACTGGTTGATAATGGAATTAACATATTTATTTCCTTCTTGATCTTCTGTTAGGGGCTTAGCCATTATTACAGTTAGGGATATTGAGGTCCCCAGTTAGTCTCTGAATTGTCTGTTTCTCTTTCAGATCTGACAGTTTTTGCTTCATGTGTTTTGAGGCTTTATTGGTAAATATGTGTACATTTGTAAATGCTGTATCTTCTAATGGATGGATTCTCTTATCCTTATAAAACATTCTTTGTCTCTATTAACAATTAGTGTAGCCACTGATATCAGACAAAATAAAAACTAATAGAAGTTGTCAGCAGGAGGGGGAACTGTGTGCATACAAAGGGCAGAGAAACAGGCCATGGCACCACGGAGCTCACACAAGGGACACTACTCCCCATAACATTTGGCTTTTAAAACCAGAGGTCATCCTGGGTGGCTCAGTCCATTTGGCATCTGCCTTTGGCTTAGGTCATGGTCCCTGGGTCCTGGGATTGAGCCCTGTGTTGGATTCCCTTCCCAGCGGGGAGTATGCTTCTCCCTCTCCCTCTGCTGCTCCCCCTGCTTGTGCTCCCTTGCTCT
The DNA here is from genome assembly GCF_011764305.1 of Mustela putorius furo. Taxonomy (NCBI): domain Eukaryota; kingdom Metazoa; phylum Chordata; class Mammalia; order Carnivora; family Mustelidae; genus Mustela; species Mustela putorius. The sequence continues at coordinate 168,357 of NW_025421506.1, forward strand.
CTCTGTCAAATAAATAAATAGAATCTTAAAAATACATTAAAAACATACATACATAGCAGAGGGGCTGAATTCCACGAGTTTGGGACAGAATTTCACGAGTTTTTTTAAGTAGTGGGACATGGAACTTGGAGCTTTAAATGTCAGGAAAAGTGACTCAGACACAAGAGTAGAGTATAAGCAACAAACACAAGATACTCACCTGAAGGGCCAGGTTCTGGTGAATAGGGGACACTGTACCTACTTTGTTGAGGGTTTTTATTGGGAATAGATGTTGCACTTTGTCAAACGCTTTTTCTGCAACTATTGAGAGGATCATATGGTTCTTTTCCTTTCTTTTTTTAATGCAGTATGCCATGTTGATTGATTTGTGAGTATTGAACCACTCATGCAATCCAGGGATAAATCCCATTCGATTGTGGTGAATGATTCTTTTAATGCACCACTGGATTTTATTGAGAATTTTAGCATCCATGTTCATCAGGTATATTGGCCTGTAGTTTTTTCTTTTTAGTAGAATCTTTATCTGGTTTTGGTATCAGGGTAATGCTGGACCCATAGAATGAATTTGGAAGTTTTCCGTCTTTTTCTATTTTTTGGAATAGTTTGAGAAGAATAGGTATTTACTCTTCTTTTATTAATTCATTATTAGTGTATAGTTGCAACATATTTTTATGTATTAAGTATGTATCCTGCTTCTTTACTGAATTCTATTCTAATAGTTTTTCGTGGCATCTTTAGGGTTTTCTAATATAGTATGTCATCTGAAAATAGTCACTTTTTAACTTTTACAATTTGAGTGTCTTTTTTTTCTTTTTTGGGGGGGCATCTGATTGTTGTGGCTAGGACTTCCAGTACTATATAAATAAAAGTGTCAAGAGTGGCCTTGTCTTTTTCCTGATATTAGAAAAACTTTGAGTTTGGTTTTTTTTAACATCATATTCCTACCATTGAGTATGATGTTAGCTGTGGGTTTGTCTTTATGGCTTTTATTATGTTTAGGTATGTTCCCTCTCTATGCCATGTTGAAAGTTTTTATCATAAATGGATATCAAATTATATGCTTTTTCTGCATCTATTCAGATGATTATATTACTTTTATTTATTTATTTATTTATTTATTTATTTTTTTAGTGTGGTAGATCATTTTGATTGATTCATGGATATTGAACTCTCCTTGCATCCCTGGAATAAATCCCACTTGGTCATAATAGATGATCCTTTTAATGTATTGTTGAATCTGGTTTGCTAATATTTTGTTGAAATTTTGTGTAAGTGTTCATTAGGGCTATTTTTCTATAATATTATTTTGTTGTAGTGTCTGTGTATATTTTTGGCATCAGGGTAATGCCTCGAAGAATGAAATTGGAAGCATTCTGGGCTCTTCAATTTCTGGAACAGTTTCAGAAGTATAGTTACTAATTCATCTTTAAATGTTTGGTAGAATTTATCTGTGAAGCTATCTGCTTCTAGGCTCTTATTTGTTGGGAATTTTTTTATTACTGTCTCAATTTCATGATTGGTATTTTTTTCAATTTTCTATTTCTTTTTGACTCACTCCTGGAAGATTGTACGTTTCCAGTAATTTGTCTAATTCCTTTAAGTGGTCCTATTTGTTGGCATATATCTGTTTCCTAGTAGTCTCATGATCTTTTGTATTTCTGGATTGTCAGTTGTAACTTCTCCTCTTTCATTTCTGATTTTATTTTATGTTTTTAGAATGAGCCTAGATAAAGGTTTATTATTGTATCTTATCCAAGTACCAGCTATTAGTTTCATTGATTTTTTTTTTCATTGTTACTTAGACTTTATTTCATTTATTTCTACTCTCGTGTTTATGATTTTCTTCCTTTGACCAATGTTGGGCTTGATTTGGTCTTTTTCTCTAGGTCCTTTAGGTGTATATTTAGATTTTTTTTTATGTATTTTTTCTGTTTGTTTCTTCAGGTGGACCCATATCACCAAAAACTTCTTAAAACTGCTTTTGCTTCATCCATTACATTTTGGACTCTTTGTTTTCCCTTAACTTTGTCTCAAGATATTTTTTTAAAATTTCCTTTGTTTTCATCATTGACTCATTGATGGTTTAGTAGAATGTTGATTAGCCTCCAAATGTTTGTGCTTTTTTTCCCTTATAAGTGAGTTTTCATCTTATTGTGGTCAAATATTGTCTAACATGTTGTTAAAATACACCGTTTCCTTTTGATTTTCTGAATGGATCTATCCTTTGATATATATAGGTTATTAAATTTCCTATTTTATTACTGTCAATTTCATCTTTGTGCTTGTTCATACTTATTTTATGTGTTTAAGTGCTCCAATGTTGCATGAATCAATATTTACACTTGTTTATCTTTTTGTTTGATTGATCTGTTTTACCATTATGTAATCCCTTCTTTGTCTTGTGTTTATAATAAAGTCCCTTTTGTCTGATATAAGTACCATTACCTCAGCGCCCCCTCCCCCACACTTCTATTAACATGGAATATCTTTTTCCATCTTTTCACTTTCAGGCTGTATGTATGTATCTTTTGGTCTGAATTGAGTCTCTTATAGGCAGCATACAGATGGGTCTTGTTTTATTTTTTATTCATTTTATCACCATATGTCTTCTGATTAGAGCATTTACACTATTTACATTTAATGTAAGTATTGATAGGTATGTACTTATTGCCATTTTATTTATTTTTTAATTTTGTTTATTTAAAAATTTTTTTTAAAATATTTTATTTACTTGACAGAGAGACAGGAAGAGAGGGAACATAAGCAGGGGAAGTGGGAGAGGGAGAAACAGGCCCCCCATCGAACAACAAGCCAGAGGTGGGGCAACATTCCAGGACTCTGGGATCATGACGTGAGCCAAAGGCAGATGCTTAACAACTGAGTCATCCAGGAACCCTGAAACTGATCATTATTTTTTAAAAAAACACAACCTCCCCAAATTCACCTCAGTAGGGAGAGAGAGTCTAAACAAACAAATTAAAGTGGAACAAAGAAATTAAAGAGCCCCTCCAACCAAAATGGCACATACAGCTTTTCAGGGTATTTCCATCAAACTGTTAAAGAGAAAATAATGCCAATTTTTTTTATTTCTTTTCAGTGTAACAGTATTCATTGTTTTTGCACCACACCCAGTGCTCCATGCAATTTTATTTATCATTTCTTGGTTTTTTGTCATTCTTTTCTTTTTTTCTTTTGTTCTTTTCCTTGTGAATTATGATTTTTCTTTAGTGTTCAGCTTACCTTTTCCTTTATCCTGTGTCTATTACAAATTTTTAGTTTATATGGGGTTAATAGACAGCATCCTAAATATATCGTAGTGTGTGTGTGTGTATATATATATATATTCATGTATATTAAGTTTGAACTTAAAAATAGTCTAAAAATATTTATTTTCACTTCCCCGGTACCTCCACACATTTTGTGTATATGTTGTCATATTTTGCATCCTTTCATTTGTGAGTCTCCTGAACTAATTTTTTAGATCTATTTTACTACTTTTAACTTCTAACTTTCATATTAACTTTAAAGTGTTGATCAACTCTATTGTATGTTTGCTTTTACTCATGAAATTTTTCTTTCATAGTTTTGTCCTAATTATAACCATTTATTTTCCACTTAAAGAAGTCCCTTTCATATTCTTTTAAGCCCAATTTAGTGGTGATGAACTCCATTAATGTTTGTTTGGAGAATTGTATATCTCTCCTTCAATTCTGAATAATAAACTTGTTGGATAGAGTATTCTTAGTTGTAGATTTTTTTTTTTCCTTTCAGCATTTTGAGTATATCATACCATTCCCTCGTGGCCTTCCAGGTTTCTGCCAGAAAAAAAAAATCAGCTTATAACATTATGGGGTTTCCCTTGTTTATAACTAGACACTTCTCTTGTTGCCTTCTAAAGTTCTGTCTTCATCTTTCATCTTCGACATTTTAATTTTTTTTTTTAGATTTTATTTATTTATTTGACAGAGAGAGATCACAGTAGACAGAGAGGCAGGCAGAGAGAGAGAGAGAGGAGGAAGCAGGCTCCCCGCTGAGCAGAGAGCCCGATGCGGGACTCGATCCCAGGACCCTGAGATCATGACCTGAGCCGAAGGCAGCGGCTTAACCCACTGAGCCACCCAGGCACCCGACATTTTAATTTTTATGTGTCAGAGTGTGCACCTCCTTGGGTTGATCTTGTTTGGAACACTCTGTGCTTTCTGAATTTTGATGTTTGTTTCCTGGGAAGTTTTCAGCTATTTTTTCTTCACATACGTTTTCTGCCCATTTCTCTCTTCTCCTTCTGGGACCTTGAACTGTGGTAGTTTGTTCATTTAATGTTGTCTAAGAAGTCACTTAAACCTATACTCCTTTTTTTAAATTCTTTTTTTCCTTTTTGCTGTTCAGAGTTAGTGCTTTCCATTACCTTGTCTTTCAGGTTACTGATCTGTTCTTCTGCATCCTCTAATCTGTTGATTTCCTCTGATGTAGTTTTCATTTCAGTTATTCTTCAACTTGGGTTCTTTTTTTTTCTATTTTCTCCTTATGTTTAAGTTCTCACTGAGTTGATACACAGCTCCCTCTATCCCAGTGAGCATCTCTCTGCCCATTACTTTGAGCTCTTTATCAGGCAGATTGTTTATCTCTGTTTTATTTAGTTCTTTTTGTGTTTTTGTCTCATTCTTTGTTTGGAATGTATTCTGTCTCCTCATTTTGCATGACTTTCTGTGTTTGTTTCTATGTATTAGGCAGAACAACTAATTATCCTAAACTTGAGGGAATGTTCCTGTGGATGGGCATCCTCTCTGTAAACTCTGTGTGCCTGGTGACTTTAGAGGGCTAGCTGGAGTTATGGCTGTTGTGTGCTGGTTTTTCCTTGGCACTCCATGCTGGAGCCATCCTGGTGGATGGTTAGAGCTGAAATAAGCATAAACTGGGGCAATCTCAGGCCTTGCTGTGCAGAGGGTGCCTTAAGAAGACAGATGAAGCAACAGTGAGCACAGCCCACTGTGCTGTCATTCTCCATTCTAAGCATACTCTGGCAGGATAAAACTAAAGCTTTTTTGTGTGCAGCTTGGGCAGCCCAAAGGATCTCTGTGCAAGGGGCATGCTGGCAGGATGATTGAACCTGAAGTGGGTGGAAACTGGAGTGTCCCAGGGAGCTCCCCAGATGGGCAGGCTGTCAGGTCAGCTGGAGGAGAGGTTTGCATGGACCCTGTGGCTCTGGAGCAGTTTGCTCGGGGGATGCTTTTGTAGGGCAGCTAGAGCCGAGGTAGAGCCCAATGCAATGGTTTAGGGTGTTATACACAGGGTGATCCTCATGGGATGGCTGGAGTAAAGGCAGGTGCAGTCCAGGGTGTTCTAGGGGCACACATTCTGGCAGTACAGTCTTTGTTTTGATGTCTATTTTGTCTGATATATAAGTATTGCTACTTCAGCTTTCTTTTAATTTCCATGGAATATCTTTTCCATCCCTTTGCTTTTAGTGTGTATGTCTTTAGATCTGAAATGAGTCTCTAGTAGGTAGCCTATATGAGTCTTGTTTTTTTAATCCATTCAGTACCTTATTTTTTGATTGGAGCATTTAGTCCATTTATATTTAAAGTAATTGTTGATCTGTACTAATTGCCCCTGTAATTTGGTGACTCTCTTTAGGGCTATGTTTGCATCCCTTTGGTTTTTTTGTGTATCTATTATACAAATTTGTTCTGTGATATCATGATGATCACATATAATATCCAATGAGTATATATATGGGTAGCTGTCTATTTTATTGTTGATGGTTACTTAAGTTCAAGTGTGTTCTAAAAGCACAACATTCTTATTCCCTGCCACTTCTTTTTAAGTTTTTGATGTCCTATTTCTTGACATCCTATTTTACAACTTGTTTTGTGTATTCCTTTACAAATTATTTTAGGTTTAGAAGATTTTTTACTACTTTTGTCTTTTAGCCTTTATATTACCTATACAGGTGGTTTATCTACTACCTTTACTATATGTTTACATTTTCCAGGTTTTAAAATTTTCTTGTTTCTAATATGGCCTTTTTTTTTCCAATTTAAAGAAGTTCCTTTAACATTTCTTGTAAGGCTTATTTGGTGTTGATGAACTTTTTAAGCTTTTGCATATCCAGAAAACTTCCTAGTAGAGCATGTTTGGTTGTAAGTTCTTTCCTTTTATCACTTTGAATATATTTTGCCACTCCCTTTTGGCCTGTGAAGATTCTGCTGAAAAATCAGTTGATAATCTTATGGGTGTTTCCTTTTATGAAACTAGTTATTTTTCTCTTGCTGCTTTTTCTCTAACTGCTGACACTTTGTTCATAATGTGTCTTGGTATGGGACTCCTGGTTTATCTTCTTGGAGACTCCCTAGTGTGATTCCTGGACTTGGATGTCTGTTTCCTTTACCAGGTTAGGGGAGATTATTATTCCTTCAATATTATTTCTTCAAATAGGTTTTCTCTTCCTTTATCTCTTTTTCTTTCTGAGGCCCCTAAAATATGAATGTTAAGTTGATACTGTCCCAGAGGCCTTTAAATTTATCCTCATTTGTTCATTCTTCTTTTTGCTGTTCTGATTGGCTAATTCCTACTACCCTGTCTTCTAATTTCTAATTTCTACTACCCTGTCTTCCAGATTGCTGATTTGTTCTCTGCATCATCTAATCTGCTATTCATTCCCTCTAGTGTATCTTTCATCTATTATCATATTTTTCAGCTTTAAAGATTCTCTATTATAATTTCTATCTCTTTGTTGATGTTCTGTGTTCACCCATTCTTCTTCTAAGTTTGATGAGCATTTTAATGACCATTACTTTGAACTCATTATTGGTGGGCTGCTTAGCTCTATTTCATTTCATTTTTTTCCCTGAGGTTTGTCTTATTCTTTAGTTTGGAACATATTTCCACATTTTTTACAAGTCCCTCTTTCTACGTATTGGGTAGGTGAGTTATGTTTCCTTAAAAGCTTAAAAGCTTTTTGATAAGCCTAGTTCTTGCCACAGTGGCAAGAACAATTGAGTTTAATTGTGTTAGACAAGTGTTCTGGAAAAGAGATTTTTCTTACTCAGGGAAAACTCTGAGTGAGGGCAAATCAAAACAGCATTTCAAGTGGAGTCTTCCAGAGAACCACTAGATAGGTCACATAATGACAATTCTTTGAGACTAAGGCTTGGAAGAAGGTCTACCCATGTTCTGCCCTCCTATGGCTTCCAGACTGCTGGTTTTCATCATAATTTAAAGCTTTTTTAAGACCATCATGGAACTGGAAAAAGAAAGATGGGAGTAGTGGGAGTTAAAATGCCACAAAACTTTTTATTCTCACCTAAATACTGTTGTTTTTGTTAAATAAATGCTCCCCAAATTGCTGCAAATCTTTGATCACTTTCCAGAGTTCTGGAAGAGTCAATTCTAACAATTTTTGCTGATTTTTTTTTTTGTTGGTTTTTATGGAGGAGAGAATTTTAAGAGGTCATTATTCCACCAATGTTACCTGATCATTTAGAAGTTTCTTTTTAGCTTTTCTTTGAAGAATGGACAGCAAATGGGCCAGAGTGGAAGCAGGGAGACCAATTAGGTTATTGCAGTAATTCAGATTATGTGATGGTTTGGGTTAGTGTGGTAGCAGTGCAGATGGTTAGTAATGATTAGACTCTAAACATATTTTTTTTTTAAAGATTTTATTTATTTATTTGACAGACAGAGATCACAAGTAGGCAGAGAAGCAGGCAGAGAGAGAGGAGGAAGCAGGCTACCCGCTGAGCAGAGAGCCCGATGCGGGGCTCGATCCCATGACCCTGGGATCATGACCTGAGCTGAAGGCAGAGGCTTTAACCCACTGAGCCACCCAGGCGCCCCAGACTCTAAACATATTTGAAGGTACCTGGTTTTGCTGATGAATTGGATATGGCACGTGAAAGTCTCTGAGCAGCATTTGAACAACTGGAAGGATAGACTGCCCAAAAGAGAAGACTTGAGAATAACAGTATTTTACCTAAGTTGTTGGTATATATTGTTAATTAGAAAACTTGACAAATGGGTCCAACACTGCACTTTTAGGAAATATTTTGAGTTGCCACTTTGAAGGCAAGGAGCTCACCTGTCTTGGGGGAAAGAGAACCAAGGTCTCCTTGAGCTCCAGTCGGTCCAAATCTGCCTTTCTGGGGTGATGGACAACTCATATGGGATGTGGACTTGTGGATGGAAAATAATGGATGGATTCTCAAGTAGCTGCTCAGGGGAGTCATCCAAAGGAGCTCTTTAGAACAAAGGTAGAGCCAGGGCTGTAGCCCTTGATGGTGGATCAGGAGCCCAAACCAACCAACTTAGAGACACCCACAGAAGGAAGAGGGATGGAGCCATATTGTGAGTGAGAAACAGGATATAGTTTCTTGATGATTGCTTCTTTCATTATTTTACCCCAGATATGTGGGATGTAGACATGTTGCCCCAGTGGTACAGGGTCAGGAAAAGTACAAGCTACTTGATGCCTTTTTCTTCCATAACACTTAACACAGGAAAGTGTCCTTACTACTTTCCTTATATATGTTTTTAACCAGACAGTGGGCTTTTGAAGGGAGACACTGTGCAGTAGTCTTCTCTCCATCCCCAGTGCCTGGTAGAATGCCTAGAACATAGTAGGACTAATATATATTTGTCAAATAATTGAATGGTGGCTATCCTGTGTTTTGGAACAGAGGCTAAGGAGAATAGGCAAAACAGGCAGAAATCTGAGGGTCTGGGTGAGGGTTCAGGAGAAGGTCGGGTGCTGAGGTCTCTTCCTTGAGTACATTACAAGAAGTTAGAACAACCAGAGCTTCATAGTTTTGCTCTTCCTAACAGCTTCCAAAGAAGACACCAAATTTGGGATTTTCTCAAAGTGCTACTTTTGATAACCAACAAATAGTTTTGTTGTTGTTGTTGTTGTTGTTTTTCCCCCTTTCCCTTTCCTTCTTTTTTCTGCCTGGGTTCTATTTAGGTCATAGATAATAATGAAACATCTTTGTACGTATGAAGGGGGAAATACCTCAACTTTCTGAGAAAAAAATGGAGAGTCAGAATCTTGTGGGTTGGGTCTTGGAGAGAAACATGGAATGAAGAGCAGGATAGAACCAGGGCAGTGACAGGAGGGGTTGTGTGGTATGTGGGAAGCTACAGTAGCTAGGTAGGACCTCCAGTTACAGACTGAGGGACAGGCGGAGTGTGTGTGTAGGGGGAGATACAGAGCAGTCTTGGGCCATCCAGTTTTTAGATCCATGACCTGAGTCACAGCTGTAGACCTTAGCTTGCTTCTGGCCCCAGAACTGAGGATCAGAGAACAGGTAGAATAAGGGTAGCAGAGCCATCTGAAGGCAGGGGAGGAAAGGCTAAGCTAGGGCAACCACATCCAGCAAGAACACTCCCAACGGCCCCTATTCCATTACACCACACTGCTGAGAGGGGGGCCAGGATTGTTCCTAGAAGGCTAATGCTGGTCCCAGAGCTTCAATCCATAATTGGATCAGGAGAGACATTGTGTATAGGTCTCTCTGCTTCCAACGAGGAGCCTGGTAAAAGATATTCTTAAGAGAGGAAGCAGGGGGTGCCTGGGTGGCTCAGTGGGTTAAAGTCTCTGCCTTCGGCTTAGGTCATGGTCCCAGGGTCCTGGGTTCGAGCCCCACATCGGGCTCTCTGCTCAGCAGGGAGCCTGCTTCTCTTCCTCTCTCTCTGCCTGCCTCTCTGCCTACTTGTGATCCCTGTCTGTAAAATAAATAAATGAAATCTTTAAAAAAAAAAAGAAGAAGAGGAAGCAGCCTTGGATATAAGGGACTATAGAGAAGGAGGGAATTTAGGGGGATTAAAAACTACATAGTCAAATTTTAGCTTCTGTACGTTGGGTGTGTGAGTTGGTTCCCATAAGTTGGAGAAGTTACCTAGAAAATCCTAGAATCTGTAGCTGTTGCCGCCTCTAAGTACTTCTCCCTCTAGGGAGGAGGGTCCAGCTGGCCCCCAAACTTCCTTTCTCTTTCCTTGGGGCAATTTCTTTGAGCTCTGCTATATCTTCCCGAAATACCCATATTATTACTCAAAAATAACCCTGCTACATGGGAATATACAATATTAACTTTAGATTTTTTATTTTTTCAGAGTTGGAGGAATGCTAAATCCTTCAATTGGAGCAAACGGACTGAGCAGAGGGTCTTTCAGAGTTTCCGACTTCATGGTTTTCTAACAATAAAAATCTACCCATCTGCCTTTTTTTAAATAAAGCTTTTTTTAAAGATTTTATTTATTTATTTGACAGAGAGATCACAAGTAGGCAGAGAGAGAGGGGGAAGCAGATTCCCCACTGAGCAGAGAGCTCGATGCAGGGCTCCATCCCAGGACCCCAAGATCATGATCTGAGCCAAAGGCAGAGGCCCCAACTCACTGAGCCACCCAGGCACCCCCCCCAACTGCCTTTATTCTAGGCTTTTGACCTCTTCCATCTGTCCAATCCTACCCTTCCCCACAGCAGCACTAGTCTTTCATCTTGGGTATCTTTTCCCTGCCTGCATGACTTCTCTCCCTTCTATTCTTGAATACCACCTAGTTGGCTCCAAGAATCTAGTTCTTCTGATACACAGCTTTGCACGTAGTCCTGCCCCTGGCCAGCTGCTGGCCATCCCAGAGGCCCTTTGGCATAGTGCTTTGCTTTGGCCCAACAACATTAAATGTCAGTCATCTTTTCAACCACATTCATTTTTGGCTTCTCTAAACAGCATGGCTAGGAGATCTCTGGGCTCCAGCCCACAAGTCCTGCCAGAGGATTAAGTTTCCAGAAGTTTGGCCCCTAATATCCAGATCAAATTTAAATTGGGTGCAAACTGCTCCTTTTGCTGGAGCCCTCATGGGCTGCCCCGGCTCCTCCCCAAAAGTAGATCTCTAATCGTGGTTAAATATTTCACAGACAGGCTAATTCTAGCTCAAAGGAAAGAGTGTGTGTTCTTCCAGGGGAGAATTCTGTAAATAGTACCATCATCTGCTCCAAAGATCAGAGGAAGGCAGGCATTCTATACTCTTCTCAGACGTTCCCTTCCATATATACAGGACGGGGCTTCCTTTGATCTCTGCCTCTTTGTTTGATGAAGGTTTCCCTTTATTTGCAATTCAGCTTCTAGCAAATTAATTTCCCAGTTTTTCCTGGCCATATGACTTTTGAAGAAGGATTACCTCCTGTCTATCAGAAGCTGACACTTCACACTTTCTTCTGCTATTCAAGGGCTGACTGCTCTCTACTCCCACTTTTCACCATTACTCAAGTGACCATAAAAAATAAAACCTCTTATTCTCCCCACCCTCTTGCTGGCTTCCCTGGTGCTGGGTCTGGGTCTTACAGGTACTAAGGGTAATCTGGCTCCAAATAGCCCTATCACTTCCTGCCTACATGAGCTTGGATGTGATATTTGTGTAATTCATGTGTATTGGTTTTTGTTTATAACACAGAACAAAATACCAGATAGGATAGTGTTGCACAGAAATAGAAATCCAGTAGATCTCTAGATCTCTGCTCTAGTATGCAGCAGAGTAATGATCAACACATTACGTGAGGAAGCTACTTAATAACCAAGAAGAATTGCCCAAAATAACTAGAAGAAATAGTGTCTGGCACTCACATAGAGTAGGGAATACTGCATGTTCCCATCATCAGTGATGAAAAGCTCATAATTTGGCGAGCTTTCACTAGAATACACAGAAGATTCTTGCTTCAGATGTGGACAATTATTAGCCCAACAATAAATTCTTCTCCCCTCTTTCCTAACAAATCTTAAAAGCAAGCCCCAAAGACTCAAACTATTTCTAAGAAAACTAATTGTACCTCAGAACAAGCAAAAGAAAATTTATACGAATACAAATGTATCTAGCACCCAAGAAAGTAAAATTCATAGTGTTATCCAATTAAAGATTACCATATAAAAAGTTACCATGCATATAAAGAAACAAGAAAATATGACACATAAGGTACTAAGGGTAATCTGGCTCCAAATAGCCCTATCACTTCTTGCCTACATGAAGAAAAATAAAACCCAGAAGTGGCAAAGGTGTTGTAATTAAAAGCTAGGAACGTGGGGTGCCTAGGTGGCTCAGTCAGTTAAGTGTCTGCCTTCAGCTCAGTTCATGATCCCGGGGTCCTGGGATGGAGCCCTATATCTTCTCCCTCTCCCTCTGCATGCTACTCCCCTGCTTGTGCTCTCTCTGGCTGTCAAATAAAGTCTTAAAAAAAAAGCTAAGAACATTAAATGTGTTTTAATATGTTCAAAGATTAAGTAGAGATATGAAAGATAAATTTTTAAAAATTTCTAGGGGTTCTGAGTGGCTCAGTCAGTTAAGGATCTGACTCTAATTTTTTCACTCAGGTCATGATCTAAGGGTCATGAGATTGAGCCCTGCATCAGGCTCCGCACTCCGCAGGGAGTCTGCTTGATACTCTCTCTCCCTCTCTCTCTGCTCCTCCTTCCTGCTCGCATGCTCATTCTCTCTATATAATAAGTATATCTTTAAAATAATAAAATTTCTAGAGATGAAAATTACATTGTATAAGATAAAAATCGATATACTCTTGGTAAGACTAATAGCCATCATGTTATAGAACACAAATTAGTGAATTTGAAGACCAAACAATAGAAACTCTCCCAAAGGAAACCCAAAGAGAAAAAAAGAACTTAAATAAATGAAAAGAGCATAAGCATCCTACTATACTTGCAACTGAAGTCCTCAACAAGAGGAAAGACAATAGGAAAAGTGGACCTCAGAGGTAGATATAAAACCCAAAACTATAAAATATCTAAATGGAAACATAGGAGCAGATCTTTCTGCCCTTCAGTTAGGTGAAGACCTCTTTGCTATAACACTAAAAGTGTGAGGCATAAAAGAAAAAAAAAATCAATAGAATGTGCTTCACTAAAATTAAAAACTTAGACTTTTCAAAAGGTACTGTTAAGAGAGCAAAAAGATAAGCCACAGACTGGGAGAAAATATTTGCAACGTGTATATGATAAGTAATTCTACCTGGATGATATGAAGAACTCTCAAAATTCCATAGTAAGAAAACAACCTAGTAAAAATTGGATGAAAAAGTTGAAAGTTCACCAGAAAAGATGTATGAATGGCAAGCAAACACATAAAAATATCCTCAATATCGTTAATCATAAGGAAAATGAAAAATGAAGGTGGCTCAGTTAGTTGGACGTCCGACTATTGACTTTTGGTTCGGGTCATGATCTCAGAGTCATGGGATCAAGCCCCGAGCTGGGGTCCCTGCTGAGCATGGAGCCTGCTGGGAATTCTTTCCCTTTGCTTCCTGGCCCCACTTGCATGTGTTCTCTCTCTCTCTCTTTCTCGCTAAACAACAAAAAAATTATTTAAGAAAACGAAAAATGACATCACTGTGAGATACCACTGCCCACTATTAAAATGACTACAATTGGAAGGACAGACTATACCAGCTGGTGTCTAGGATATTGAGAAATTGGAACTTTTACAGGTTACTCTTTCTTCTTTTTCTCTTCCTCCTCCTCTTTTCTCTCTCTCCCCCCTTCCTTTTTTTAATGGGCTGAGTTTATTTCACTTCTGATTATAATCAGGAAGTGTATATACACATCTGTCCAAGCAATTTTGCATGGTGTGGATTTTACAATAGGTATCATGCACAAGATTAAAATAAGACCCAAAAATGGAACTTTTAAAAGAGGACCCATCAGGGAACTGAGGTCCTGGGACCTGGAATATGGAGATAGAGAGGAATCTGGAGTCACAGCTAGAATCTGTTGTGCCTAGAACAAAAGCGACCAGAGTCATAAACCCATAGGAATGGTTATTTTGACAACTTGCCAGATGCTCAGTGTGGACAAAATGAGTATGAAGAACTCCAGGTTTTGCCTAGGGGTAGTTCTCATGTTTTTGTGGGCTTTCCCTCCAGAAATGCCATCAGGTCCTTATGATGAACCTAGAAAGGTCTCTAGTGATAGTGGAAGAGTCACCACTGGGAAATCTATCTGAAGCATTCTTTATAGTGAAGGCTTACTCTGGTGGGAAAGAAAGACTTTATCAGAGCTTCTCCCAGGTGGTGAAAAGCATTCCTCCCACTTCACCCCCTCTAGCTTTCCTGTCTCATGTAAGGAAGAAAAGAGCTAAGGAAGGTCACAGCCCAGGGACAAAAAAACCCCTGAGATTTAACCATAATATTGGAATGCTCCTCCACTATACCGTACCACCACACAGACAGGACCCCAGTATCATAATAGTGAATTACAGCAGCAAGAGAGACACGGTCTCTCTTTGAAGTGAGGTACTTAAGGCAACCCGCTATAAACCGGGCAGGTGAAAACAAGAACCCTGGAGGAAGTGGAATCTTCTGGCACTTATAGCTACAGCAAACATCAAACCCTGCCCAACTGTCAGGCAGATCACCGTAAAAACTCATGCTAAAGATCCACCAGCAGCATTTATCTGATATGTCATATCTGACTTTCATCTGTACCCCAATGTTTATAGCAGTGATGGCCACGGTCGCCAAACTGTGGAAAGAACCAAGATGCCCTTCAACGGACGAATGGATAAGGAAGATATGTGGCCCATATACACTACGGAGTATTATGCCTCCATCAGAAAGGACGAATATCCAACTTTTGTAGCAACATGGATGAGACTGGAAGAGATTATGCTGAGTGAAATAATTCAAGCAGAGAGTGTCCTATGGTTATCACATGGAGGACATGGGGAAATGGAGAAGAGAAGGGAGTTGAGGGAAATTGTAGGGGGAGATGAACCATGAGAGACTATGGACTCTGAAAAACAATCTGGGTGTTTTGAAGGGGGCGGCAGGAAATTGGGGGAGCCAAGTGGTGGGTATTAAGGAGGGTACGTATTGCATGGAGCACTGGGTGTGGTACAAAAAAAAAAGAAAAATTCTGTTACGCTGAAAAGAAAAAACAAACAAATTTAAAGCCTGATAAAAATGCAATAAAAAAAATAATACTCTGAGGAGCCTGAAGTATAACCTAAAGCAGGCATTAGAATCTGACGAAGATACACACTCGTGTTAGAATAATTGGACCGGGAGTTTAATTGCTTTATGTGACGGGGCTCTGTGGTCAGCAGGGAGCCTGCTCCAGATTCTCTCTCCTTCCCTTTCCCCTGCCCCTCCCCCCACTCGCACACGTGCTTGTGCTCTCACTCTAAAATAAATAAAATCTTTAAAAACAAAATCTTAAAAAAAAATTCTGTAGTTCAGACTAGTAGGATCTGAGCTTATGTGACCCAGAGAAAAAGTATACATTTCTACAGTTTCATTTCTGAAAATTTTCCATTTGACCATTCTGTTACTTAGATTTTAGCTTTTGCTTCCTGTCTTGTCTTTTATCTTTCATAAAAACAGAACAAAACAAAACCAAAAAGCGTATTTTGCTTCTCTTATTTTTCACTTTTCTTTCTGGTTCATAGAGATTCTGCATCAAGTCCCTCTGACTTCTCTCTTTACCCTCTCTGAGTTTCTCTACCCCCACCTCTAACTCTATCACCTTCCGCTTTACTCTGCAGGGTAGTTGAGATCTGACCCAGTTTCTACCCCAAACTTTGGGCAAACAGAAACCAAGAATTCTAGCAGCTGGACAGCCTCTTCCTTAAGAGGCCACTTATACTTCCATTTGTAACTTGACCTTTTATATACTCCCTGCCCCAAAACAACTTGTCCAAGCATTTCTTTATGAATATAGTTTTCTTCCTGAAAGGAATTTTGATGTATTACATTTTCTCCATCTTGTGCCTTAAAATTCCACAGGAATCCATAATGTGGAAGAGTCTCTCTTATTCTTGACATATTCCATACCTAAATTGCAAGTATACCGTGGTTTTGGACCATGTGGCTATGGACACATTCTTAGCACTTGAACTTTGAGAAGAATTAAAACTCTTTTGGATGCATCTGCATCCAGTGTGACTTTACAGATCACAAAATGTTTGGTTTATAGGTGGAGATAGAAGAAAAAGAAGAAAAAAGAAGAAAAAGAGATGTTTGTTTTTAAAAAGCAAATTCTGATTCTTTATGGTTAATATCTTTTTCTGAAACTTCCAGATCCAATTTTGTTATTTTTGTTTCAGAGATGCTGTTGCTTTGGTAGAACAGAAGGTTCTAGATAACTGACCAGGTTACCATGAGTCTGCAATGCCCTGGGGGTGCAGGACTGTACGCCCCACCTGCTAACACTTCTAAAGCAGTTACTCTTCCAGCTCTCTTCCAAAGGATTTACAAATAAGAACTCACTTAAACTTCACAACTCTGAGAGAAGTGCTATAAATCATGTCATTTTAAAGGTGAGGAGATCAAGACAGAAAGACAAAACCACCTGCCCAAGGTCACACCTTAGAACAGCAAAGCTGGGCTTAGAGCCCAGGCCATCTGTCTCAGAGCCCAAGCTCTTCATCATCCTACTACAACGGTTTCTTCTCCAGGTATACCAGATGCTTTCATTATGCCTTTTAGGGACCACTTTGGTGCTCTGGCTTTTTGTCATTATTATAAAAGCACTAAACCATCACTATCCTCATTAAAGTTTTTTTTTAATTAAAAATGCAGTATTTCTTAATATATGTTTTTATTTAAATCCCAGTTAACATACCATGTAGTGTCAGTGTCAAGTAAGTGTACAGTATAGTGATTCAACACTTCCATACAACACCCAGTGCTCCTCACAGCAAGCACACACCTTAATCTCCAGCCCCCCACCCACCTCCCCTTTGGTAACCGTCACTTTGTTCTCTATAGTTAAGAGTCTGTTTCTTGGTTTGCCGCCTTCTATTTTTTTCTCCCCTTTGCTTGTTTTTTTTTTTTCTTAGATTCTACATATGGGTGAAATCATACAGTATTTGTCTTTCTCTGACTTATTTCACTTAGAATTATGCTAACTCCATCTATGTCCTTGCAAATGGCAAGATTTCATTTTTTTATGCCTGAGTTATATTCTACTGCATATGTCTGTCCATATGCATGTATGTATATACATACATATATATATACACACCATATATACATACACACCACATCTTTATCCGTTCATCAGTAAGTGGGCCCTTGGGCTGTTTCCATAATTTGGCTATTGTAGTTAATGCTGCTGTAAACATTAGAGTGCATGTGCTCCTTTAAATCAGAATTTTTGTATCCTTTGGGTCAATACCCAGTAGTGCAATTGCTGGGTCATAGGGTAGCTCTATTTTAACTCTTTGAGGAACCTCCGTACTGTTTTCCAGAGTGGCTGCACCAGCTTGCATTCCCACCAACAGTGTAAGAGGGCTCCCCTTTCTCCGCATCCTCACCAACACCTGTTGTTTCTTGTGTTGTCAATTTTAGTCATTCTGACACGTATGCGGTGATGTCTAATTGTAGTTCTGATTCACATTTTCCTGATGAGTGATGCTGAGCATCCTTTCATGTGTCTGTTGGTCACCTGTATGTCTTCCTTGAAAAAAATGTCTATTCATATCTTCTGTCCCTATTTATTTATTTTTTTAAGGTTTTATTTATTTATTTGACAGAGAGATCGCAAGTAGGCAGAGAGTCAGGGGGAAGCAGGCTCCCTGCTGAGCAGAGAGCCTCATGCGGGGCTCAATCCCAAGACCCTGAGATCATGACCTGAGCCGAAAGCAGCAGCTTAATCCACTGAGCCACCCAGGTGCCCCTTCTGCCCCTTTTTAATCAGATAATTCATTTTTAGGGTATTGAGTTTTACAAGTTTCTATATGTTTTACATACTAACCCCTTTATCCAATATGTCATTTGAAAATATTTTCTCCCATTCTGTAAGTTGCCTTTTAGTTTTGTTGATTGTTTCCTTCACTGTGCAGAAGCATTTTATTTGGATAAAATAGTTCATTTTTGCTTTTGTTTCCCTTGCCTCAGGAGACCTATCTAGTAAGAAGTTGTTATAGCCAATGTCAAAGAATTTACTGACTGTGTTCTCCTCTAGAATTTTTATGGTTTCAAACCTACATTTGGGTTTTTTTTTTTAAGATTTTATTTATTTATTTGACAGAGATCATAAGTAGGCAGAGAGGCAGGCAAAGAGGGGCGGGGAGCAGGCTCCCCGCCGAGCAGAGAGCCCAATGTGGGGCTCAATCCCAGGACCCTGGGATCATGACCTGAGCCAAAGGCAGAGGCTCAATCCACTGAGCCACCCAGGCGCCCCTACATTAAGGTTTTAAAACCATTTTGAATTAATTTTTGTGTATGGTGTAAGAAAGTGGTTCAGTTTCATTCTTTTGCATGTTCAGGTCCAATTTTCCCAACACCATTTGTTGAAGTCTCTTTTTTTCCCCCCATATTCTTTCTTCTTTGTTGAAGATTAGTTGACCATATAGTTGTGGGTCCATTTCAGAGTTTTCTCTTGTTCTATGTGTCTGTTTTTGTGCCAGTACCATCATGTTTTGACCACTATATATAGCTTTGTAATATAACTTGAATCCAAAATTGTGATGCCTCCAACTTTGCTTTGCTTTTTCAAAGGTTGCTTTGCAGTTCAGGTCTTTTGTGGTTCCATACAAATTTGAGGATAGTTTTTTCTAGCTCTGTGAAAAATGCTTTTGGTATTTTGATAGGGATTGTCTTAGGTGTGTGAATTGTTTTGGGTAGTATAGACATTTTAACAACATTTGGTGTTCCAATCCAGAAGCATGGAATGTGTTTCCATTTTTTTGTGTGGTCTTCAGTTTCTTTCATGAGTGTTTTCCAGTTTGCAGAGAACAGGTCTTTCACCTCTTTAATTAGGTTTATTCCTGGTGTCTTATATTTTTGGTGCAATTATAAATGGGATGGATTCCTTGATTTCTCTTTCTACTGCTTCATTACTAGTGCATAGAAATGCAAAATATTTCTGTACATTGATTTTGTATCCTGTGACTTTACTGAATTCATTTATCAGTTCTACAGGGTTTTGGTAGGGCTTTCAGATTTTCTATATATAATATCATGTCATCTGCAAATAGTGAAATTTCAACTTACTCCTTACTGATTTGGATACCTTTTATTTCCTTTTGTTGTCCGATTGCTGTGACTAAGACTTCCAGTACTGAGTTAATAACAGTCGTAAAAGTGGACACCCCTGTGTTCCTGACCATAGAGGAAAAAACGTTTGGTTTTTCCTCTTTATCATCCATTGTGGATGATATTAGCTGCAGGTTTCTCGTAGAAGGCCTTTATTATGTTGAGGTGTATCCCCTCTGTCCCTACTTTTTTGTGGATTTTTCTCATGAATAGGTATTGTATTTTATCAAATGCCTTTTTGTATCTATTGAAATGGTCACATGGTTCTTACCCTTTCTTTTACTAATATGGAATATCACATTGATTCATTTGTGAATATTGAACCACACTTGCAACCCAGAAGTAAATCCCACTTGATTGTGTTGAATGGTTTTTTTAAAGCATTATTGGGTTTTATCTGTGAGTATTTTATTGAGAATTGTTGCATCCATGTTCATCAGGGATATACTAAGTAATTATTAAAATAGCTTAATAATAAAAAGAAAATTTTATTAGAAATTTATCTCTTAATGTTACAAATGAGATTATTCTTTATTCTTTATCCATGGAGAAATACTAGTACTGCTAAAGCACATCTGGGTTCAGTACCAACATATTTCTCATTGTGATAGAATTAAGTGCTGAGAAGACTTGATGACAAGTAGATGGAAATGGAAAGATGTGTTTATAGCAGAGCCACTCAATTCATGAACCCTTTACAAAATATTACAAAAACAACATAAGGAACTATAAACAAATGTAATTTTTGTAACAACTTTATTGAGATCCAATACACACACCATTAAATCACCAATTTAACGTGTATGATCCACTGATCTTTAGTCTATTCACAGTTATAAAACTCTCCCCATCACCAGTACCTAATTCCAGAACATTTTCATCACCTAAAAACTATACCTGTTAGCAGTCACTCCCCCTCCTCCCTGCTCCTACCCTGAGAAACCAGTAATCTTTCCTTTTTTTTTTTAAATTTATTTTTTATTTATTTTCAGCATAACAGTATTCATTATTTTTTGCACCACACCCAGTGCTCCATGCAATCCGTGCCCTCTATAATACCCACCACCTGGTACCCTGACCTCCCACCCCCCACCCCTTCAAAACCCACAGATTGTTTTTCAGAGTCCATAGTCTCTCATGGTTCACTTCCCCTTCCAATTTCCCCCAACTCCCTTCTCCTCTCTAACTCCCCATGTCCTCCATGCTATTTGTTATGCTCCACAAATAAGTGAAACCATATGATAATTGACTCTCTCTGCTTGACTTATTTCACTCAGCATAATCTCTTCCAGTCCTGTCCATGTTGCTACAAAAGTTGGGTATTCGTCCTTTCTGATGAAGGCATAATACTCCATAGTGTATATGGACCACATCTTCCTTATCCATTCGTCCGTTGAAGGGCATCTTGGTTCTTTCCACAGTTTGGAGACCGCAGGCATTGCTGCTATAAACATTGGGGTGCAGATGGCCCTTCTTTTCACTACATCTGTATCTTTGGGGTAAATACCCAAAACCGCTAAGGAAATGTCGAAAAACAAAAATAAAACGGGGGGCATCATGTTACCTGATTTCAAGCTTTACTACAAAGCTGTGATCATCAAGACAGCATGGTACTGGCATAAAAACAGACACATAGACCAGTGTAACAGAGTAGAGAGCCCAGATATGGACCCTCAACTCTATGGTCAAATAATCTTTGACAAAACAGGAAAAAATATATAGTGGAAAAAAGACAATCTCTTCAATAAATGGTGCTGGGAAAACTGGACAGCTATATGTAGAAGAATGAAACTCGACCATTCTCTTACACCGTACACAAAGATAAACTCAAAATGGATAAAAGACCTCAACGTGAGACAAGAATCCATCAGAATCCTACAGGAGAACATAGGCAGTAATCTCTTCGATATCAGCCACAGCAACTTCTTTCAAGATATGTCTCCAAAGGCAAAATAAACTTTTAGGACTTCATCAAAATCAAAAGCTTCTGCACAGCAAAGGAAACAGTCAAAAAAACAAAGAGGCAACCCACGGAATGGGAGAAAATATTTGCAAATGACAGTACAGACAAAAGGTTGATATCCAGGATCTATAATGAACTCACACAACCCTTGGGAGTCCAGAAAGATTCCCCTTATACAGGGGCTCATTCTCCATTTTAGAACTCCTCCGGTGGTCTCTGATGTGCACCTCCTCGAGAAATGAGCGTCAGCCTCTGGAGGGCCCCAGATAAACTGTGGCCTGTCTGGGCTACCTGGGTTCCGTAGAGGCTCCCCCAGACCTCCTGTCAATGGAAAGAGTCCCAAGGCACCACGGTCCCTTCCTCCCAGGTGGTCATGGCAGTGTGGCCAGAACGGGACTCCGCCTTGGCTGGGCAATGAGGGGCTCTACCCTGGTGGCTGAGCCTGTGTGTGGTGTTCCTAGACTGAAAGCCTATGTTTTATGGAAGTACCTTTTTTCTAGACACTTAGAATTTAGTAGGGTGTATTAGACAAATTATATGTTTAACTGGAAAAATCTAACTGCATTTCAAATCCTTTCTTTATATCTACCTGGTATTTAAAAAGCCATTTTGGTAAGGTCTGACTGGGTTTATACCTTAGGCAATTGAGACAGTTAGATTGACTCTCTTTCCCACCTCAAGATGTTTAAAAAAATAAATAGCATTTAATGGGATTTTGCATGCCAAGGTTTAGGCTGTGACTGTAGGAGCATAAAAATGGGTTTGTATGGAATGGGAAGGTTAACCAGCCATCCCCCTCAACTCCCAGCCTCCCTCTCACAGAGTGGTCCTGGCAGTCCCCTTCCTGCCTGTAAATACTCAGGGTTGCCTCATTGGCATGTCAGCACGGGGGGGAGAAGAGCCAGATGATTTTATGATCCATAAATGCAAGCACCAGACATGCTCCGAAATTCATTAGTGTTTGCCTGTCATTACAAATAGCCTGTGTTGTTTGCTTTCTGACTAGACGGGCGGACTTCTGGGGCCCAACTTCTGGGGCATGGAGGGCTGTGAAGCCCTGACTCTTGAGAAATGAGAGTTTAAAGCAAGCTTTTAATTTATGGCTGAAGATTGTTTCTTGCTCTTGAGTGTAAGTTTTGAAAGTTTAGATGTAGATCGGCTTTTCCTTCAGTGGAAAATATGAGGTTCTTCTCATAAAATGAGAAGTGATTTCTTGGTTTTTTTCAGCTCTAGCGGTTCGCCCCTTGGAATAGCTGGACAGAGAAAAGCAACTCAGAAAGAGCTGGGTCCGGTAGGTCTGCTCACTGGGCGGGTTAAGAGGGAGACGCCAGCGCACCTGTGAGGGCAGGTAACCCCGTCCTCACCTCCCGCCCGCCAACCCACACACGCACCTGGGGATGAATTTGGCCTCCTCTCCAAGTCGCGCCTGGAAGTCCTGCCAAGCCTGGCCAGCGCTCGCCCGACCCCAGGGGGCTGCCAGCGTGTCCCCGTCGCCCTCATCCTCTTGGCTGTCCTCGGGGTCGGGTCCCACCTGGGCTGAGGCGGACGCGGGCTCCCAGGGAGCCCAGCCTCGGTGCCGCCCCCCGCGGCAGGACCCACGGAAGCCGCGCGCGAACTCCTGGAAGGTGATGGCGCCGTCGCGGTCAGCGTCTAGCCGCTGGAACACGGCCTCGGCGTCGGCCGGCCGCACACGCAGCTCCGCGCACAGCGCGCCGAACTCCTCGCGCTCCAGGCGCCCCGAGCGGTTCGCGTGGCAGGCAGCGAAGAGCGAGCGCAGGTGGGCCAGCTCCTCCCGTCCCCGTGCGCCTCCATCCCGCTCCGTAAGGGTAGTCCAAAGGGCTCCAGGGGCAGCGGGGCGCGCGGTCCGCCAGGGCAGAGGTGACAGCGGGAAGTCCGGGGCCACCTGCTGCTGCCGGAAGCCCCGGGAAGTCGACCTGGTCCAGCTGGTTGGGCCGCTTGCAGGAATGTCCGGGCGGGGCGGGGCGCTCCAACTCTGCTCCCGCGCGGCCCTCGGAGCCCGACTCCGAGTACAGCGCAGCAGCGGCCGCCGGAGACTGAGCGCCCTGGGAGCGGCCCTCACACTTTCCGTTAGGCCTGACTCTGCCCAGCCAGGTAGGAGGGGCGCGTGGCTCGGACTCCCACGCCTCCGGAGCCCGCTGTCCCTTCTGTGCCAGGCTCCAGCCGGCCCAGCCCGGGTTGGGGCCTCTTGGACTTGGGACACCCGGCCAGAACCGGGGCTTCAGCGGTAGCGTTTGCCAGGCTCTTTGGAGTAAAACACTGGTTGCTCAGGTAAAGCAAAGGGCTAGCAGGAGTGTGCAAAGCTACGTGGACAAAAAGAGCAAAGGAGGATAGGGGTAGGCCTCCCAAATTGGTTAACGTTATGCGTATTTCAGTCTCTTGTAATTGCAGAACTTTGGTCAACGTCTGCATATACAAGTTTTCTTGCAAACTAATCTACGAGATTTACCAGAACACCCCATTTTCTGGTTAATACACATCAGAAATCACATAGATCCCTGCATCCGAATAATTTTTCTCCGTCCTTGTCTCCACAACCTGAGAAAGAATTAGTAATCAAAATCCTTTGGCAGGCAGCGACAGTTAAAAACTAGGGTGATTTAAAAAAATTTTTTATATAAATCTTAGGGAAATCTTATGTCCAAGTGCATGTTACCCTTTGTTTTTAAACACTTACTTTAGCAGTGCTATTGTTTCTTTAATACTGACTGCTTGCTTAATGGGTAGTAGATCTTAAAAATTCGATCATTTTGATATTTCTTTTTTTCAATCTATGATAATTTTGTTTCCCGGGAGACATCTGGCAATGTTTGGAGACATTATTGGTTGTCACAATTTGTCAAGGGAAAGATCTGGATTATGTAATTAACATAATAGCTCCTTATTATCATCACAAAATGTGAATATCAAACTTAATTTTCCCCTCTTCTGTCTAACCATACCATTTCCCAGCCTTCATGGAAGAGTTGGATCCTTCTGTTCCTACCAAAGTTTCCACAATTTCATTGTGACCTGTTCACAAAGATATTACTTAGTATGAATTATGTCAGCTCAAATAAACAAGGCACAGGAAAGCCCCCCCCCTTTTTTTTTATCCATGCTTTTACTTTTCAAGTTCTATTCTGTCTGGAATTTGGTTTGGGTCAGTTATGAGTTATAGAATTAACTTCACTATTTTTACTGTTTTTCTAGTTGTTCTAACATTGGTTATTCAACATTTGTGGAGGAATGCCATATATTTAGGATTTTGGAAAATAATGTAAATTCCATTATATCTTCTAAGTTCTCATATTTTTTAGTAGTAAACAAATTATTAATTTTTATAAGACATAGACAATCAGCAAACTGAATTTCCTCAAACTGTTCCATTATTTTGTTCATTTTGAAACCTAAAAAGTTCTGGGGTTCCATACAGAAGTATTTGTTCTATGGATTCCTCTATTTCCTGGAAGATTAACTCATTACAAAAATCTCAGATTTCCTCCAAGAAGTTCAGATTTCACATGAGGAGACTAGGGTTAATCAAATAATTCTTGAAATATGGGACATCTGAAATGGTAGTTTCAACTCCAAAAACTCCTCGAATGTTTTTCTTTCCCTGGCTTGTCTATCATTCAGGTAAAGGGTATCCCAAGGACAGAGGCCAACATAACTGAAAAGTATCTAATATGCCTCAAGTATGTTTTCCTGAACTCTCAATGAGTTTCAAAGTACAAAGGAACTAATATGATTTTTGTGCTATATGAGAAGTCATGAAAACTTGGTATGGTCTTAAATGAAGTTACCAGAAGC
Source organism: Mustela putorius furo (assembly GCF_011764305.1). NCBI lineage: Eukaryota > Metazoa > Chordata > Mammalia > Carnivora > Mustelidae > Mustela > Mustela putorius. Next base: position 193,160 of record NW_025421506.1, read on the forward strand.
TATTTTCTGGGAAATATTTAATGATGGCTAGAACTCTGTGTTGATAAAATGGAAACAACACTGAGAATTTATAAATAATAATAATATAAACATTAATAAACCAATGCATAGCTGATATCAAGTTTTCATTTTGTGATGACATTTAGGACTGAAAGAGAAACAAGTGGACAAAAATCAATATTCTCTTACCATCTACAGTTTTCGCAGTTTTTGAACCACATCCAGGGTGACATTCTTACAGAGACTGAGTTTCACATGTTCCAAACTAATGTGACAATAATTAGCCAATGAATAAACTCTGGAAAGGAGAATGAGAACAAAAAGTTATGAGAATAGATAGTAAAGTGTACTTTTTAACGAAGTTTTCAAAAACTCAGCCCCCAAATTTACCTTGGCCTTGCGGGTTCACTAACCCCACACTATCCCTCCTCCCCTACCAGTCCTGCCCTCCCATCCAGACAGAGACTGCAAACATAGTTCCCTAACAGCAGCACATGCAATGAACACACCGAATAAAATTTCCAGACAAAAACAAAAAACAAAAATAGTTAAGAAGACATGGGCAAAGATCTAAAGATTTCAGATTCTACTTGGAGATACTTAGAGAAAGGGTAATAGTAGATAAATCCAGAGGGTTATTACAGTGTTGCCATTTTGATGGGTATTTAGTAATAATAAAGTAAAAGTGATCGTTATCTTAACATCTGGCACCAGACTTACTCCCAGGAGGGTCCTGTCTTTGTTTGGGCTAATACTGTGCTAGACGTTTGTAGGAGGAAAGGGCCTGCAGAACAACATGTGATAGTTCTGCCACTCTTCATGGACAGGGATGGGTTTTTCTTCCTCCTGACAGCTGGGTAAAGACCGTGGAGTGGGGAGAGACAGAAGGCAGAAAATGGGGCGAGGCCAGAGCTGGCAAGGTGAAGTTGACGGGACACTTGAGGATGAGGGAAGGTGTTCTCTTTTGTGATCTAGGCCTTTCTTCGGGTTCCCTGAAACATTTCTACTGAGGTTTATTTCACTCACAACTGAGATAGAAGAAGAGGCTGAGTCACCATTGTGCATGTGAGAGGGAGCAGGACCCCAAGAAGCACAAGACAGGAGGGGACCTGAGAGTGTACGTCTCACTCCAGGATTTGTCAGAATCATGAGCATGGAATTTTGGTAGCTTTGGAGAGGTTACCTAGATCTCGGGAGTAAAATGTCTTCTCCCAGGACAAGGGATCCATGTATAACCTAAATTGAGCGAGAGCACATGGAAGGAGGGACAGAGGGAGAGGGAGAACATCTCCAACAGACTCTGCTCTGAGCACAGAGCCAGAGGTGGGGCTCAATCTCATGACCCCAAGATCATGACCTGAGCTGAAATCAAGAGTTGGATGCTCACCTAAGTGCCCCACACCAGTCTGTGTTTTAACAAGTCTTCTGAGTGATCCTGATGTACATAAAAATTGAGAATTACTGGTCTTAACGATGGTTCACAGCCTTGGCCACACAGCAGATCCATCTGTGTTCTGATGATTAGCAAATATGGATGCCAGAGAATCATTGTCAGTGATTCTACCAATCTAAACAAATTGTACTTCTAAGAAACAGATTACCGAAAGTAAATCTCTGGGAAGCAGGATTTTTTTACTGACCTTCTAGTTGGGCTCCCTAAAAATAGTAATTCTGCTTTAACAGAATCCATGTTCAGTATTAGTGCCCTCTAAAAGCATTAATTCTTCTGTCCATTTCAGACTCTTCTGTTAGGCTAGTTACCAGGTCTCCATTTAAAATTGGGGGACTGTGGGAAGGCAGGTAAGAATGGGGAATAGCAAGAAGGGGAGAAAGTTAGGGCAAGTAGGTCTGTAGCAAACATATTCCCACTATCCCCAGAACTGTTGGGAAATGGGACAGTCATCAATGTCAGAAACATGAGATGGACCCATGGAAATAAAGCCATGCCAACATTAAAAGCAAAGGAACTTTCAAACTTAAATGCTAAGTATTATCATCTTTGCTCTCTAGATATATACCCAGATAGTATGTGTGGCCTGTACTCACTATCAAAGATGATCTGGTTGGGGATATTGAATATTTCACAGAGCATACCATGGAGAGGTCTCTTAATGTTAACAAGGGCAAGGGGAAAAGCCTCCCTGATAGACTGTCCCTGAAATAGAAACAGACTGTCCCCGAAATAATTCCCCATGTTTAATACTGGTGAAAGCACATATCTGTAGTAAGAAATCTATGCTTTTCAATGTTAAAAGAACATTACACATACAAAAACCTTGACAATTTCTGTCCTCCGCTTTAAAATAGATATTTTCTTAGGACACTTGGGTGGCTCAGCCAGTTAAGCCTCTGCCTTCTGCTCAGGTCATGATCCCAGGGTCCTTGGATCAAGTCCCACATTGGGCTTCACTACTTGGCTAGGAGTTTCGTTCTCCCTCTCCCTTTGCCCCTACCACCCCTCAACTCATGCTCTCTCCCTTTCTGTCTCTTTCTCAAATAAATGGGTAAAATCTTAAAAAAAAAAATGTACACTTTCTCTAGCTTTCAATTAACAGAAAATTTGGAGGACCTTAAATGTCTTTATAATCTCCATAAATATTGAAATTCTGATATCTCTTTGGGTTCTACTGAATGATTAGGCCAGTGCTCTCAAGTCTTCCCTATAATAATTATGAAAACTCAAAGTTCTTTACAATGGGTTTATTCAAACCGAATAATGATAATTTTTACTTTCTAAGAAAAAACCACCTTAAATAAGTAGCATGAGTGTATACATAGTGAATAATACTCATTATTTGAAGAAAAATAATTTTAATAGTATTTATAAACAAATAATAATGCCTAACACAGAGTGCTTTTCATATTCTGGGCTCCTAAATCTTTTCCTGAGTTAAGTCACTTAGTCCCCACGAAGACCCTAAGGCAGGACCTATCATTTTCATCTTCGTATTACTGATGAGGAAAGTGAGGCACAGAGAGGTTTAGTATCTCATCCAAGGTCACCCAGCTGGGTGAGAGCTGGGGTTTGGGCCAGGGAATTGGGCTCCAAAGTCCATGCTAAATCAATCCTGCCTCTCAAATGAAACAAATGATTTAGACTACTTGCCCAAAAGAATTAAATGAGTGTTTTCCTGAACGTTTTAGTTAGAGATCTTATCGCCTCACAGGAAAAAAAAAAAAAGTAGGGGCACCTGGGTGGCTCAGTGGGTTAAGCCACTGCCTTCGGCTCAGGTCATGATCTCAGGGTCTTGGGATCGAGTTCCGCATCGGGCTCTCTGCTCAGCAGAGAGCCTGCTTCCCTCTCTCTCTCTGCCTGCCTCTCCATCTACTTGTGATTTCTCTCTGTCAAATAAATAAATAAATAAAATCTAAAAAAAAAAAAAAGTAATTTGCTTCTCATTCCTGAGTGTCTTACCAGTAAATGAGTCGGCAAGACTCTGTTTGATAATTGTTCCTGTTCATTTCTGGTCCAAACCTCATTGATAATATAAAAACCACAGGACGCAGATCCAGGTTTCTGTTGTGTGTTTTCATGAACATGAGAACAGTGTTTCATGTCCTCCTCTAAGAAAACAAGTTCACTAACATGAGGAAGGCAATGTAAGGACAGGTTTCACATTGCTGTAAATGTTTCTCTCAGGTTATTCAACTACTTCCGGAAGTCCCCATCGCTTTCAGGATAGAACATTCTTTTCTCCTACAATCAAATAAATCCTGCTCAGATAGGTTTTGTTGTGGAGGTACCCGTGCTCTGAGAGATGCAATAAAACAATAAGACACCCACTCATGTCGTATATTTGCCTACTTGATCACCTCTCTCTAAATTAAGCTACTGAATGGCTGGCTTGGGGGCAGTAAACAAGGCAACATAACTGGTTTTGAATTCACATTTGAATTAACTGAATGTTTTATTGGAGACAAAGTAATAGAAAAGGCAGATCCGGAGGCAGCATGAAGCAGATAATCCAGTAAGAGTGCCAGGAGAGCCAACAAAAATGGGGGTGTTGCCAGAGTTACCAACACACACACACACACACACAGCCTACAATCTCCATGTCAGTAAGATAGTGAAAACCAGCAAAATAAGCTCTCAAGTCTGGGGTTGTTCTCTCCTCTGTACTTTAATTAGTATGATCCAGCCTTTGGAGACAAGCCAGAATGAAAAAAAAAAAAGTCTTTAATTCTGCCTGTTAGTAGGTTCTAGCCTTATGAAACCCTCTCTGAAGTGAAGCCTCTGGTACATATCAGTGTAATTAGAGACACAACACCCTTCTACTGTGAAGGTAGTCTCCTAATTAGGGACTGACCTGATCTGTGTATCATTCATGCAGGCCCCCCGCCAACAGTAACACAGGAAAGACTCGGGTTCCAGTCAAGTCACACTTTTGTTAGTTCTGTATCACCCAGACAAGGGACTTTTGTCTCAGAGACAAAATCAGTAAAAGCTAATAGTGGCTTATCATTAGCCTAGCACACTGTATATTCACTTTATATTTTGTTATATTTCAGTCTGACATTTATAAGTGGAAACCAAACACGTATAGTAAGTAAGATGATCAGCGGGATCATAAGCACAGTCTTTATCCAGATAGTCACAGATAAAAGACAAAATGTAAGAAAGGTCAGTGGGGTCCGGGGTAGTTTCCATCTGTAACGTGGCTTAAGCATAAATAAAAATTGGGCCTGAAGGAAAAGCAGGCCTCAAGGCTATAATGAAGTACATTTATGATGTCTTCCTTTCTATTCTATTCTACTGATTTTTCCCATGTAGAGATCTGTAGGATCTGACAAGCGTCCTCTGTCTACCAACTGCGGCATCCATTATGACGATCATAGACCGACGTGATGAGCAAGAGGGATGATATTGGTGAAGTTGCAAAGAGGAGAGGAAGCATGTCGGTTCTGTAAATCCAGCAGAAGTGTGTGTGGGCCCAGTGGTCTGCTAACCCAAGGGCATAGATCTGTGGTAAATACTGTTGTAAATGAATAGAAAAGACCAGGGTAGTTTGAATTCATGTCTATTTTACATGCCCCTCTTATTTCCATTCGGACCCATTTCCAGACCCTGCATCTAGTATATAGATGCAGTTCCACAGGAGGAAACCAAGTATAACCTTTATATTTTTCACAGACCAACAGGGGGTCACACCCTAAAATACCAACGCAAAACAAATGAATTCGATAAAAAGGGCTTTGTGGGTGCTTCTCTCAAACTGATAAATGATTGTCTCATATATTATCTTTAATCAGAGATTTTAAATTCAACAGATGTTAACTAGACTTATTGTGGTGATAATTTTGCAGTATATACAAATACTGAATTTTTAGGTTGTATGCCTGAAACTCATATAATGTTATCAGTTAAACTCCAATAAAATAAAATAAGTAAATCAAGCAACTTAGCTCTAGAAAAATAGGACAGTATGTATTTATCATTGTAACACATTGTAAAGTATGTATGTTTTATACATATTCATGTATTCTACTTTAAAATGTATTCAGTGTATCAAGAAAACCTGAGAATCACCTGGAAAACTTTTCATGAAATGGTACCCTGGAACAAATATTTACAACATTTTTAAAAAGGGCTTTGTGTGTGATCATTAATACCATAATATCTATAAAGAATATTTCCTAACCTATGGAGCTACACATATGGATGTTTCTTTTTTTAAAGATTTTATTCATTTTTTTTTAAAGATTTTACTTATCTATTTGACAGACAGAGTGAAAGACACAAGCAGGTAGAGCAGCAGAGGGTGAGAGAGAAGCAGACTCCCCACCAAGCAGGGAGCCCGATGTGGGGCTCAATCCCAGGATCCTGGGACCATGACCCAAACCGAAGGCAGTTGCCCAACCATCTGAGCCACGCAGGCCCCCCTAAGATTTTATTTTTTTGAGAGAGAGAGAGACAGAGCATGAGTAGGGAGAGGGGCAGAGTAAAAGGTAGAAGCAGGCTCCCCAGTGAGCAGGAAGCCTAAACAGGTCTCAGTCCCAGGTCCTCAAGATCACAACCCTGGGCAGAAAGCATCCGCTTAGCTGACTGAGCCACCCACGCACCCCCCAAGATATATGTTTCAATAATACAAGGGAAATCCCCCAACACAGAAATAAATAATGCAAAATACCATTTAAAAAGGGGGAGACTGCTTTCCCCCCTTCCTCTGCTGCTCCCCCTGCTTGTGGTCTCCTTCTCTCTCAAATAAATAAAAATCTTAAAATATATATATTAAAAACATTTAATGTCAAGAAGCATCATCAAAACAAATCAAAATAAGATACGCTGTCCATAACATTGGCTCTGTATGTACCAGAGCACTGAGGTCTCCACTGGCGAGGCAAGGCAGGCAGGTCCACACACCGCTGTTGGAAGAATGCACTGTACAGCCTTTCCGAGAACACTTCAAGCAATATTAATTTGAAAGCCTTAAAAATGTTAATTTCCTAATTTTTTGAACTAGTAATTCTATTTTTTAGGGCTTTCTATGAATGAAATAATCAAAGATGCAAATATTTGCATACGAGGCTATTTTTTACTATGTTATTTTTTATTAAAAAAATCAGAAGCAATCTCTATGCCCAACAATAAGATAATTTTTAAATTAAGTATATCATATTTATGTAATGGGATATCAAGCAAACATCAGAATAATAGTTTTGAAAATTAATGTTTCATTAGAAGAATATGGCGTAAGTTTAGATGGAAAAGTGACAAACAAGACTATATTTATGGGATGATTCATATTTAAGTATATTAAGTGATTTGTAAGAAAGCTTTTGGCAAATATAACCTCTTTTTTTAAAAAATCACAAGGTGAAAGAATTTGTTCTTGCCTAGACTTCCTTTTCCTCTCCTCTGCCCACCTGAATCCTACCAATCCTTCAAGGATTATCTGAGGTTAAACCATTCTCCAGAAGTCACCCCCCTCTTAAAGGATGTGTATGCTATTTAGACTTTTGCATGTGTGTGTGTGAGAGAGAGAGAGAATTTTCTTAAATTAGGTGATAAGTACCTTGAAGGAAGTACTTGTCTGAGATATTGTTTTCTATCCCTTACTGCAAACAGCTCACCTAATTATTTTGAATTTATTATCTATTTAAAGTATGCCGATTAAACTCGATGGCAGGAGTTTGTTGCATCTATTCCCGGAACAGTCAGCTCTTGTGATTCTAAGGAGTAAAGACTTAACCACAAAGCAATCGTTTGTCTGAAAAATTTTAAAGATATGTACCCGTAAGAGCAAATAGGTACAAGAACATTATTTGATGTTTCCAGGAAAATAAAATGCTTCCAGGAAACCATTACCCTGCCCTCCAACTTCCCTGCCAACTAAAAATAGTGATAGTAATAATATCTAGAAGCTAGAGAATCTATTGTCTTCTTATAATCATTAAAAAGTTGATTGGGGGCGCCTGGGTGGTTCAGTGGGTTAAGCCGCTCCCTTCGGCTCAGGTCATGATCTCAGGGTCCTGGGATCGAGCCCCACATCAGGTTCTCTGCTCAGCAGGGAGCCTGCTTCCCTCTCTCTCTCTCTACCTGCCTCTCTACCTACTTGTGATCTCTCTCTGTCAAATAAATAAATAAAATCTTTTAAAAAAAGTTGAATTTCTGTAAGTTTGATTATTTTAAATTATTTTATAGATATAAAATCTTGATTTTCATGAGACAAATTAATTTAAGCATCCTTTACAATGTTGCAAAACTTCAGACAGTAATTATTAAAGTCTCTGTGACCCTTCATATTTGTACACATTCCAAACCAATATCCCCTCTATGTTTATTTTATTGTTTTTATTTTTTTTTAATGTTTTCAGGTATCTTTGGCAAAGAAGATATTTTAAGTAACCAACCCTGATTTGGAGCTAACCCACTAATGACCCTGTGGTGTAGTAAATGTGTTAGGTCTTATGAGAGATGGAATGAAGTACAATTAATCCCTTAAAATCATTTTTTTACGAGATGGCCCATTCAGAGCTCAAGAATATATTTGTGAAGATATAAGCTATAAAAGCAACCAGATGTGATATATGGGTTTAGGCAACAGCTGTCATCAGTGTCTTACTCAGAAAGTGAAAATAATGCCAGCTCTGAACTCTTCTTCATGAGTTTTAGTTACATGGTGTATACCAAGTTAACCCCCAACTTAGCTTAAAATAATAATCACATAATATCTCTGTTTCTCTGCCTCAGGAATCCAAGTACAATTTAGTTGAGTGGTTCTGGCTCAAGGTGCCTCATGAGATTGTAGTCAGACTGTTGGGAGGGTTGAGTCTCATCCACAGGCTTGGCTGTGGGAAGATTTCCTTCCAAGCTCACTCACATGGTTATTGTTCCTTTCTGGCTGTTGCCCAGATAATTTAGTTCCTCACCGTGTGGACTTCTTCCCAGATTGCCCGAGTGTCCTTATGATGTAACTGCTGGCTCTCCCACAAGAAATAATGAGCAAGAGAGAAAGAGAGAGAAAGAAGAAAGCTGCCCTAGATGGAAGGCTCAGTCTTTTATCACCTAGTCTCAGATGTGAGATGCTATCACTTCTGCTGTGTTCTGTTGGTCTCTGAGATCAATGCTAATACAGTGTTGGAAGGACCTACACAGGGTATGAATTCTAGGAGCTGGGAATCCTCAGGGGCTAGTTTGGGAGCTCGCTACCACAATGATAGAATATCATCTATCTGTTATTAACTGTGATCAAATATTAAGAGTCACTGAAATAGGCATTTTGTCACATCCCTTGACTTGGTTGGGGCCCAGGAATGTCATAAGCAGATTCAGATTCCTTTTGGCCTACCATCTCATGGTCTACATTATAGGCTGCATTTAAGGTGCCCTTAAAATGACGAACTGAAGTGGATAATTAACTCATGATTCATTTTTGTAAAGCAACTGGATAAAAAAGGACAATTGCATTTCCCTACCCTCTTCTGCTTATTCCTGTAGAGCTGAGGTCTAGATATTTGAGCTGGCGGCAGCTTCTTGCCAACACGGGGATTCCTGCATTGTAATCTGTCAGTTTTCACTCACATCGGGATACCTGTAGAGTTTAAGTAAAAAGGATTTAGTAGGGGCTTTTCATAAATGGGCACACTCAGCTGCCCCTTTCCTAGCTAGCAGATCAGGAGTTGGTGTTTCTATATGGGGAAACATTAGTGTCACATTTAACTGAGTAGCTGAGAGGAAAGGACACTTCACTGAAATTTGCTGTTATAAAGAAGGCACACACCGACGCAATTCAAATCACATTGTCCTTTGCCCAAGTCTTACTTTCCTAGAGATAGAGGTCTGTCTACACTGCCCCCCCCACATCTACTTAGTTAACTATCATGAGCTCTAAGTATTTAAACAAGTTTAGTCTTAACCTAGAATTTCATAGATTGATCTGATCGTGAGAGTTATTTTAAAAAGCATTAAAGATAATATAAGCAAGGTACACAACCTAACCCTACACCTAAAGGAGCTGGAGAAAGAACAAGAAAGAAACCCTAAGCCCAGCAGGAGAAGAGAAATCATAAAGATCAGAGCAGAAATCAATGAAATAGAAACCAAAAAAACAATAGAACAAATCAATGAAACTAGGAGCTGGTTCTTTGAAAGAATTAATAAAATTGATAAACCCCTGGCCCGACTTATCAAAAAGAAAAGAGAAAGGACCCAAATAAATAAAATCATGAATGAAAGAGGAGAGATCACAACTAACACCAAAGAAATACAAACTATTATAAGAACATACTATGAGCAACTCTACGGCAATAAATTTGACAATCTGGAAGAAATGGATGCATTCCTAGAAACATATAAACTACCACAACTGAACCAGGAAGAAATAGAAAGCCTGAACAGACCCATAACCAGTAAGGAGATTGAAACAGTCATTAAAAATCTCCAAACAAACAAAAGCCCAGGGCCAGACGGCTTCCCGGGGGAATTCTACCAAACATTTCAAGAAGAACTAATTCCTATTCTCCTGAAACTGTTCCAAAAAATAGAAATGGAAGGAAAACTTCCAAACTCATTTTATGAGGCCAGCATCACCTTGATCCCAAAACCAGACAAGGATCCCACCAAAAAAGAGAGCTATAGACCGATATCCTTGATGAACACAGATGCGAAAATACTCAACAAAATACTAGCCAATAGGATTCAACAGTACATTAAAAAGATTATTCACCACGACCAAGTGGGATTTATTCCAGGGCTGCAAGGTTGGTTCAACATCCGCAAATCAGTCAATGTGATACAACACATCAATAAAAGTAAGAACAAGAACCATATGATACTCTCAATAGATGCTGAAAAAGCATTTGACAAAGTACAACATCCCTTCCTGATCAAAACTCTTCAACGTGTAGGGATAGAGGGCACATACCTCAATATCATCAAAGCCATCTATGAAAAACCCACCGCAAATATCATTCTCAATGGAGAAAAACTGAAAGCTTTTCCGCTAAGGTCAGGAACACGGCAGGGATGTCCATTATCACCACTGCTATTCAACATCGTACTAGAGGTCCTAGCCTCAGCAATCAGACAACAAAAGGAAATTAAAGGCATCCAAATCGGCAAAGAAGAAGTCAAATTATCACTCTTCGCAGATGATATGATACTATATGTGGAAAACCCAAAAGACTCCACTCCAAAACTGCTAGAACTTATACAGGAATTCAGTAAAGTGTCAGGATATAAAATCAATGCACAGAAATCAGTTGCATTTCTCTACACCAACAGCAAGACAGAAGAAAGAGATATTAAGGAGTCAATCCCATTTACAATTGCATCCAAAACCATAAGATACCTAGGAATAAACCTAACCAAAGAGACACAGAATCTATACTCAGAAAAACTATAAAGTACTCATGAAAGAAATTGAGGAAGACACAAAGAAATGGAAAAATGTTCCATGCTCCTGGATTGGAAGAATAAATATTGTGAAAATGTCTATGCTACCTAAAGCAATCTACACATTTAATGCAATTCCTATCAAAGTACCATCCATCTTTTTCAAAGAAATGGAACAAATAATTCTAAAATTTATATGGAACCAGAAAAGACCTCGAATAGCCAAAGGGATATTGAAAAAGAAAGCCAACGTTGGTGGCATCACAATTCCGGACTTCAAGCTCTATTACAAAGCTGTCATCATCAAGACAACATGGTACTGGCACAAAAACAGACACATAGATCAATGGAACAGAATAGAGAGCCCAGAAATAGACCCTCAAATCTATGGTCAACTAATCTTCGACAAAGCAGGAAAGAATGTCCAATGGAAAAAAGACAGCCTCTTCAATAAATGGTGCTGGGAAAATTGGACAGCCACATGCAGAAAAATGAAATTGGACCATTTCCTTACACCACACACAAAAATAGACTCAAAATGGATGAAGGACCTCAATGTACGAAAGGAATCCATCAAAATCCTTGAGGAGAACACGGGCAGCAACCTCTTCGACCTCTGCCGCAGCAATATCTTCCTAGGAACAACGCAAAAGGCAAGGGAAGCAAGGGAAAAAATGAACTACTGGGATTTCATCAAGATCAAAAGCTTTTGCACAGCAAAGGAAACAGTTAACAAAATCAAAAGACAACTGACAGAATGGGAGAAGATATTTGCAAACGACATATCAGATAAAGGACTAGTGTCCAGAATCTATAAAGAACTTAGCAAACTCAACACCCAAAGAACAAATAATCCAATCAAGAAATGGGCAGAAGACATGAACAGACATTTCTGCAAAGAAGACATCCAGATGGCGAACAGACACATGAAAAAGTGCTCCATATCACTCGGCATCAGGGAAATACAAATCAAAACCACAATGAGATATCACCTCACACCAGTCAGAATGGCTAAAATCAACAAGTCAGGAAATGACAGATGCTGGCGAGGATGCGGAGAAAGGGGAACCCTCCTACACTGTTGGTGGGAATGCAAGCTGGTGCAGCCACTCTGGAAAACAGCATGGAGGTTCCTCAAAATGTTGAAAATAGAACTGCCCTATGACCCAGCAATTGCACTATTGGGTATTTACCCTAAAGATACAAATGTAGTGATCCAAAGGGGCACATGCACCCGAATGTTTATAGCAGCAATGTCCACAATAGCCAAACTATGGAAAGAACCTAGATGTCCATCAACAGATGAATGGATCAAGAAGATGTGGTATATATACACAATGGAATACTATGCAGCCATCAAAAGAAATGAAATCTTGCCATTTGCAACAACGTGGATGGAACTAGAGCGTATCATGCTTAGCGAAATAAGTCAAGCAGAGAAAGACAACTATCATATGATCTCCCTGATATGAGGAAGTGGTGATGCAACATGGAGGCTTAAGTGGGTAGAAGAAGAATAAATGAAACAAGATGGGATTGGGAGGGAGACAAACCATAAGTGACTCTTAATCTCACAAAACAAACTGAGGGTTGCCGGGGGGAGGGGGTTTGGGAGAAGGGGGTGGGATTATGGACATTGGGGAGGGTCTGTGCTTTGGTGAGTGCTGTGAAGTGTGTAAACCTGGTGATTCACAGACCTGTACCCCTGGGGATAAAAATATATGTTTATAAAAAATAAAAAATTAAAAAAAAAAAAAGATAATATAAGCAAGATTTCTATGACCAGAGTTCAAATAAAGCTCAAATGTTTTTGCAGCTTTCATTTAAGTATTTTTAAGTATCAAAATCAAGACATAGAATAAAGAGGTTTCTAATCGAAAAGCTATTTGAAAAATCATTGTCAAATTTTTGCAAGAGCAAGAACAGCTTCAGCTTTCATAACAGGGAAGGGCTTGTAATATAAACATCTACTCAGATATGACAGTAACTATATTTTAACATTATCTGTATTATTTATATTCTTTGTTATTAATCTCTTTTTTTGTTGTTTAATGTCGAAAGTCACCTTGGAGAGTCAGTTTACAACCCTTCAAGCTCATGAGACAAAAATCACTTCCAGGGTCTTCTCTTCTAGAGTCTTACTTCCAGAAACCACCACAGGTTCCCTGCCTGGTTTCTCCAAGGAAGCAAACAAGCATTTCAGAATGCCTTTGCTTGATTTGCATGAAAGCCAGCAGTAGGTGCCCATAAAAAGGGGTGCATTCCTAGCAGCAAGAATGGCATTGTTTGCCTTTTACTCCTTTTTCCCTCTTCTAAAGGAAAAAGGACATTCTTAAGAAATGAAAGGCTTGGGGCACCTGGGTGGCTCAGTGGGTTAAAGCCTCTGCCTTTGGCTCAGGTCATGATCCCAGGGTCCTGGGATCAAGTCCTGCATTGGGCTTTCTGCTTAGCAGGGACCCTGCTTCCCTTCCTCTCTCTCTGCCTGCCTCTCTGCCTGCTTGTGATCTCTGTCAAATAAATAAATAAAATCTTAAAAAAAAAAAAAAAAGGAAATGAAATGCTCACTAGACAGGTACAGGGGCTGGAGTCTAAAGTGCTGGTTTTGTGTCCTTGTCCTCCGATGCATCCCATGACACCCAACCCCTCCCCTCGCATAAGGCAAACTTCCATAAAATTAGGAATTAGGGTATCCTTATCTACTTATGTTGCAAATGAAAGATTAAAACCACTTTTCTGTTGGGGAAAATACGACATATGATGTGCAGCTATATGACTTGGGTGTGGGGTCTCACAGTGCCATTCATTAATTATGCAAATTTGGACAAGTTACTTAATTCCTTTAAACCCCAGTTTCCCTTGGGGAAAAAATAATGGGAGTAACTGTTTATCATTTAGTTATCATTTAGTTATTATCGCCATTATTATGGCTATCAATGTATGTGTCTACTCTCCCTCTCTAGGTCCTGTAATGTCATGGGAGATTTGCTGAGGCCAAGAATTCTTCAAAGCTCTGCCAATATCACACTTAAGTTCTCTGTCTACAACCATTTCCACCCTCTGGCTTCGGGTGATGAGAATCTTTTCAAAACCTACCAAGGAGGCCTCTGACACTCACACTTTACTTTGAATTATTAAGAGGTCTGAACCTGTCATTTTCTTTTTCACTAAGTCAATGGTACTTAGCAACAGCCACTCAGTTTCACAGTCTTTAGAGTTGCTACTTGCCCATATCTCTCCAGTGCCTAAGAAATTGTGCCGGTTAGTGCATCCCCTCCACCTGCATCTCATCCCATTCCCCTCAAGTGAAAGTCTTAGTAGTTGCCTGTTACAGCGTCCCAAAGACTATCAGTATATCACCTACCACTCGTGATCCAGCTGGCAAGTTAGATCTAACTACAAAATTCTATCCTTAGCTTCTGCTTCTCAGATCTATTTCTAGGACAAACCAACTTAGGTTGAGTTTTTTAAAAGTGGAGCGTGACATGGGGATTCTTATTCAAGTCACTAGAGGAGTATTCTTAAGAGAAAAGGAGTGAACAGTGCCTGACAGAGCTGGCCATAAAATCATGAATAATGGTCTCGATCAAAGACAAGCTTTAGTCTGAACCCAGGAGGAAGTTTTGGAACACACCCTGCACTAAGTAATCTCACTGTAAGATGAGGAACCAGGCTTTCATCCCTTGGTACCAGTCAACTGTTAACTGAAGTTTGTTGGGTGGGTACTATGTAACCTTTCCAAGTGCTGAAGCTCCTATTTGGCCAGGGGTAACTCTCTAGATAAAGGGCCAGCTGTGAGTTGTTAGCAGCAAGCACTTGCAGCAGCTAAAGGATGGGCACATTGGCAGATGAAAAGGATCCATGCACCAATACCATCCCTACAACAGATCAGCGGGATGTCTGAGATTCTGTACTCTAGAACAGTTCTTGGGTGATGCCAATGTGACTAAGCCAAGGACCACACTCTGAGTGGTATGAAATAGATTGTTTTGTTTTCAGGTTTTTCTTTTTTTTTCCTTTTTCCCCTACATCCCTTTAACTTTTCTTTCCTTCATTTTTCTCCTTTCTAATTACGCTGATCTCCAAACCAGTTTCTGGGACTGCATTCAGAGGTTTGGGTATCTCCCAAGTTTTTTTTTTTTTCAGAAGAAAGGAAGAAAAGCCTCAATTTACTACTTTTCTTTTGACACATCCAGTTACCTAAACTAAAGTTGATTTTTTAAGCAGGATTCTTTCTTCACATGAGTGAACAATTCTTTTTACTTTTTACAGTATTTATGTCATTTTTATTTTTTATTTGCATATAGTTGATACCCAATATTGCCTTAGTTTCAGATGTACAACTCAGTGATTGGACAAGTTTTTCCATTATGCTGTGTTCACCACAGGTATAAGTATAGTTCTTTTGGACAGGTTTATTCATTTATTCATTCATTCAAGATTTATTCACTCATTGGGAAGAGAGAGTGTGCACATGCACATGGAAGTAGGGGGAGAGGCAGAGAGAGGGAGAGAATCTCAAGCAGCCTCCCTGCCATTCAGGGAGCCCCATCTGGGGCTCGATCTGAAGACACAGGAGATCCTGACCTGAGTGGAAATTATGAGTCTGATGCTTAACCTTAACCAACTGAGCCCCCTAGGGGCCACAGGTCTTTTTAAATATTATAGTCTTGGGATCTGATTCAAGAACAAGGCAGGACTCTCAGCTTTTCGTGAGAAGACCAGTAACAGCAGAGCTACCTTAAAGTAGGAACCACAACCCATCTTTTGATTCCAGTGTAGCACTAAAAGTATTTACAAGCCTAATTGCTATGGGGTCTCCTGATTGGATGGGGGTCCCCAAATGTGAGGTGAGCCGATCTGGTGGAAGCCTATAGGGCATGAGTGGTAAAAGAAATCACCTAAGGCAGAACAAAGGAGATAGAATACACCTTGAGCACACTGCAAGGGAGCAGCAGGCAGGACAGCAGAACAGAGACTGCGGCAGGCTGTCGTTATAGGGGGGGAGGTGAGGAGGTATGGGAACATACAGAATTTTCCTTTTTTGGTACCTGTGTCCGGGTGTAAGTAACCTATTGATCAGCTAGGGCTTAGGGATATTTTGATGTGGGCCACCCACTGGGCTTGTTCGAACTCAGCCAGTGTGTCACTGTGGGCCCTTCGGCCTGACTCATGTTTCCATTGTTTGAGTTGATTGCCTGAAAGTGGCCTCTACAATTACTTCCAAGTTAGTTGGAAATGCTGAGATCCCAAAATGTTAAGGAATGTATTCAAGGTCGCACAAGTGACTGGCAACTTTTGGATAAGGTACATCCTCATCCTTGGGCCTCTTGTTACGCTATGCTACAATTAATTTGAAATTGGATCGCTGCAACTTGAAAACAATTTTCAAAGGAGGGCTACCAGCCATCATTTTTATACTTACACTTTATTCTTAGAGCACAGTGGAGTAGAGCATTGACATGAAAATAAAAACACTGTGTCAAAGCCAAGCTTCAGGACTCTAGACACTCTAGAGTGGACTGAAAGGTCTGACTTAGTTTAGGATGCCAATATTCACTTCATAGAAAATCTCCCATTATTATAGCATCATCCTCTGTAGTGTAGAAAATTTTTAATAAGACCATGATACCTGCTTCAGATTGGAGAAGATGACTTTTATTGCTCTCTGCTGTATCTTAAGTATTGCCATTTTTCATAGCATGGAGGTGACTGGGAAACAGGATGTATTCAGTACAGTACAAGACTATCTTTCTCTATTCACATTAAAATTGGGACATTATTACTAGAATCATTAACATTATTCTCCTACTACTCCCCCTTCTCCTATCAAAATTAAGTCTCACTGAGGGCTCTGAACTAGGCATCTCTCGGCTTCCAAAAGTAACTATTTATTAAATGAAAATGTGGCTGAGACTGCATGTCAGGATGAGGAAGAAGCGGTGCCTCTGGGCAGGTCTGATCATCCAGGCAGGTGACCTGTTCCTGCAGAACCAAAAAGAGACTCTGCTGGGCCAGGGTAAAGGCTGTCCTACCCTTTCACAGATGACCAAGTTCATAATGCTAGGCCAGGAGTGTCAAATAAAGGGCATCCCAGTTTAAGAAAGACGTGAGAAGTTAGGAGCAGTTCAGAGGACAGCTGCTGTGAAGATAAAAGAAGATGGAGGAAGAGTGGGATTATTTAAACCTGACAAAAAGGAACCTGGAAAACCTGTCACAGGTAGTTGATTTTCAAACATAGGTGGGGATGATAATCTAGGGTGGAGCTTCTCAACCGCTTTTCCTGTAAGGCGCTCCTAGGAAAGGATATACAAGGCCCACAAGGGCAATCAGGTGAGGATCTTCAAGACTACATTCTGCAGGAAGGCTGTGACACTCCTGGGTCCCACCCTGCCACCACAGGAGGGGATCAGTAGCTTACTTAGCAGCCTGTAACCTATCCCAGCCTTTGGGGAGTTTATGAACTATATGTTTGTGCTCCTCCCCAAATTCATATGATGAAACCCTAATCCCAGTGTGATGGTATTAGGAGATGGGGAATTTGGAAGGTGATTAGGACATGAGGGAGGGGCCCTCATAAATGAGTTTAGTGTCCTTAGAATAGAGACCCCAGAAACCTCTCACCCACTTTTTCTGCCACATCAGGTTGTAGGGAGAAGATGCACCTGCGTGTGAATCAGGAGGAAGGTGTCAACAGACACTGAATCTTCTGTGCCTTGACCTTGGAATTCCCGTCCTCCCGAATTATGAAAAATATATGTGTGTCGTTTAAACCACCCGGTCTATGGCATTTGTTACAGGGCTGCAACTCACTGAGAAGGAACTTGTACAACTATTAGGGTGTTGATGTACAGAACACAGTATTTTAGGTAGAGTAAGAAGACCTGGGGTCAATATTTTATGAAATACTGAAATAAAAGGAGAAAACACTTTATTCTTCAATATGAAATATACTGGATTGTTTTGTCAAAGGGTGTGTGTGTGTGTGTGTATGTGTGTGTGTGTTAGCTTGTCCCCAAACCTTTTATGCAGTTTAGCTTCACTAACTTTAGGAATACGAGTGCTACACAGTTACCCCCAAGACTATTTGAAGGTTTAATTATTTACAGTCATTTTACATTGACTTTAGTTTTGGGATTATTGAATAATGCATTATTGAGTTTAATGGAGTCAGCCTCTCTGACGGAAGATACTAAAGGCCGAATGAAACAAAAACTGAAATGTGCTGTGCAACATGTACGGAACTAAGTGAGTGTGAAAGAACATTAAGGTCACTATCTGGGCTCATGGAAGCCAAACACATTTTCTTTTAAAGGTTTTATTTATTTGACAGAGAGCACACAATCAGGGGAGCTACAGGCAGAGGGAGTGGGGGAATCAGGCTCCCCGTGCCGTGGAGCAAGGAGCCAAATGTGGAGCTTGATCTCAGAACCCTCAGATCATGACCTGAGCTGAGGGCGATTACTTAGCCGACTGAGCCACCCAGGTGCCGCAGGCAAACACACTGTATATGAAAGCTGGATCTGAGGACCTATGTGATCCAGGGTACAAGCAAAAACTCCAGGTAGCCTTGCAGACTTTCAAGGCACAGACCTGGTAAGACCAAAGCCAAGTTCTCAAACAGTGAAGAGGGACCCAGGTAACATATGAATTATACATGGAACGACAGAAAATTTCATAAGTTTCATAAGTGATGAAAAGGAGTAGGAAAATAGGATGGCAGACCTGAAGGACCAGGAGGATGGAGGGGTCTTCTGAGCTAGTAGGTGGGGAGGGGCTCTGGACACACCTTGTTCAACTGTCCCCTCCCTCACCCTCAGAAACTCTTTGTGACAGTGCTCTGTGATGTAAGCCTGGGGAGGATATATATTCAGCGTGTGCACAGATAGGCTGTCTTGTGATTTAGACTATGGATTTCCAACACTGGAATGTTCTCTCATTTATGAATAGCGATACCAAAACATGTCTGAGCTCTGGCTCAACATGTTGGGAGATTGATCCCAACTTCACCTTCCTGTGTGGTTTGGGATTGCTCCTTCTGTTCCTGTGCTACCTGGTGGGGATTCCATTTCCAAATTGCAAAATCAAAACTACCCAAAAGGTAAGAAAACCTTGGAGGGTGGGGGGGAACTCAACATGGATTATTACGGTTTCCATTTCTAATCCCAATTCTTATTCCTTTTTTTTTTTTTTTTTTTTTTTTTTTTAGATTTTATTTAAGACGAAGAGAGCACAAGTGCGGTAGAGGGGCAGAGGGAGGGCAAAACAGGGAGTGCAATGTGGAGCTAGATCCCAAGACCCTGGAACCCTGACCTGACCCCAAGGCAGACACTTAGCCAACTGAGCCATCCAGGAGCCCTAATCCCAGGTTTTAAAAGGAGTTTGGTAGAGTGGGAGAAACACCTAAAATGGGAAGTCTTAAGAGAACAGACATTCACTCCTCTAGGAAAAGAGGCCTGGGCAGGGGTAAGTGTTAAGAAAGGACTAGGGGTTCTAATTGAAACTACAGTCTATCTGGGTATGGTGGTGGTTCTTGGATAAGATCCCAAACTCAGGGATTCTGTAGTCCTGGATTGGGTTATTTTGAGAGGATGGGGTCTGTGTAAGAGAACAAAGTTTCCCAGCACTCGACCATATCAAGTCACATTCCCATGTCCAGCATCACTCGATCAAGCCTTCCTTCATGCTGAGCTGATCAGGAGAACACTGCTAAGCCTCTGAGAAGACAGTGAGGTTGGAGCTATGACCTAGTTTACAGGGTCCTACCTGAGGCAGCACAGGTGTGACTGTTGGGCTTCCTTTTCTATGTCCTCAATGAACAAAGGACTTCTGATTGGGAATACCAAGTGTGGACCTCCTAGACAAAGTCGTCCCCTGGGTTTTCTAAGGAGTAAATATTGACAACATTTTATCCTCTTTAAAACTGAAAAAAGCAAGGAACACAAAGTTCTACTAAAGTCCTAGAATTCTTGCATAAAGGACGTTTCCATTTCTGAGAGAAGAGTAAGACATGGATCCCAACCCCCCTCATTGTTCATTTTTCTTCTAGCATCAGGGCAGAGCCAAGAGGAGGAGGAGGAAGGAGGGACACTGGAAGGTAAGGTTCTGCCTATTCCACCTGAGCTCTCTCCAAGGCTGATCCTTGCTGTCCTCTCCATGAGGGCCCGGTCCATGAACTCTGAGGATGCGAGCTTCTAGATACATTCCCTCAGAGGAGAGGCTCATGGAAATGTAGCCAGAGTGCAAAACCCTTCTCAGATCCCTGCTCTGACCATTACTGAGCATGAAGCAGTGATGGATCTGGACGAGTGCTTCCCACTAGGTGGCCATGTGAGATGACGAGTCAGAACTTCTGTCTCCTGACTTTGTGAAAGCTCTCTGACATCATGGACCTTCAGGAGTCTTCCCTGACCTCTCTGCTTCATAGAGGTGGTCTGATCATCACATGGATAATTTACATGAAAGCTAGATTACTAACCAGCTTCACATCACTGGCCATTTGCCCTCATCTATTGATTGTTGGGGCTTTCAGAGTCCAACATCCCAAGGCTGTCCTATAAGGGGACTCCTGGATTAATACCTATGTTTCTGCTTTCACTATATAACACAGTCTCCTGTTTCCCCAGATGGCAGATGGTACCAACGGGAAGTGGAGGAGGCCCGGAAGCTGATCTCGATTTTAAGAAGGTGACCATTTTTCCCCCTTGATCCTATTGCCTTTTAGAGCAGGTTTTATGCAATTGCAGGATTCACTGCAGTCTGTCATAGCCATGGGGTGGGGGTAGCCATAGGAACAGATATTGGGGTCAATGCTACTGAGTACACTGCCAGGTCATAAAAGTGGGGCATTGTGAAGGGATAGCAGGCTTCAGGTGGCCCCTCCCTTGTCAGGTCTGCATGGCCGCCTCCCCTTGTTCTGGTCCTGGCTGCAGTTTTTTACCTCCTGTCTCCTGCAGCCCCCTCGGCCGGCATCATGATACCATCCACTTTCGTCAACTGTTATGTCCAGACCCCTCCTGTGAGATATGTAACAGCACATCTGCTGAGATCGATCGGCTGCTGTTCCTGCAGGCTCTGGAAGATTCTACTCCCTTGGCTTCCACAGCTTCTGTGACTTCTTCATCATTCACTCTCTCCACTGACTTCTCAGCAGTCCCTCCAGGAGAGCTAATACCAGCTTCGCTGTCTGAGTCTTCCCCACCACCTGCCTCCATCTTCTCACCTAACCCAGTGATCCCTGTGGCTGATTTCTTTCCACCCTCACCACCGGGGGTGATTCTGTGCCACCAGAGCCCTTTCCTCCCTTGGATTCCAAATTCCCAATGGACCATTTCCCAGCCCAGCCCCCTGCCTTTCCACCTCCTGTCCCACCCCATCATGCCCATTCAGTGGACCGTAGCGTCCAAACAGAGACAGTGTCTCTAAATACCCTTTCCCAAGATGTCAGCCCCTTACCGGAGTTGTGGGAGCAGTGTCCATATCCTACCACCTCGGAAGAGGGCCATTTACAGCAAACCCCCATCCAGTTCTTCTGGGGTCTCCAAACTCCAAGCAGGTCCTTCTTCCCTGCTGCCTCCCCAGAGCAGGAATCCCCAGGAGTTCCCCATCCACTTCCTCCATCCTTGCCTGAGAACCCGCCTCAACTCCTGCCTCAAACCCAGCCCCTACCTCTCCCTCATGTCCAGCCCCAGGCCCACCTTCAATCCCCACTCCCAATCCTGCCATCTGGTCCTCTACCTGACATCAAAATCTGTGGAGCTTGTTTCCACAGACCTCAAAATGAGTCTGAGAGTCTGCCATCAACAGAAATGGAACATCTGGAATCGAACGTGTTGCAGAAGATACAGAAACGTGTGTGGGGTTTACCCACTATAGTCCAAAGATCCCAGGAGGACTACTGTTCTTCTGCGTCTAACCCTTGTTTCAGCCACAAGGCCACCAAGGCTCATGCTGCAGTTTTTTTCTGTCCCCCCTGGGCAGTTTCCTCTGAATGAAGAGCTTCGGAGAAAACTGGAGTCTCATCTTGAAGACAGGCTCATCCTACACCAGAGGGGCCTAACCCGCAGGATCTATGAGTCTCTAGCACTGACTCTTCCACAGCTACCTGAGTCTCAGCGCCATGGTGGACGCTCGGCAATCTCTAATAAGAGTCCGATCAGAAGGAGTATGTCAAAAAGCGTCTATGTGGAGCTCCCAGAAATTCTGCTAGAGGAGAGTTCCTGCAAAGATGACCTGGACAAGGATCAGGGACACAACACCGAGAATGATCTGGAGAAGGATCAGGGACACAACACCGAGAATGATATCGCGTATGGTTCTGACCAAGAACATAGCCCATCCGTGAAAAACTCGATGGTGGCTGTGGAGACTACGGGACAGAGACAACTTAATGCCATGAAAACTCTCCATAATTCATGGCACTCCGTGGAGCAGACATCACTCACTTCTAACAAATCCCAGAAAGAAAGAAGACAGGGAAGTTTGCCACCATCACAGGTTGAGGATGACTCCCTGAATAACTTCCAGGAGCTTCCCCTTGTTACACCTACGGCAGCACAGATGCTGGAAGATCACATTAAAAAGCTTAGTAAGAGGGTGACTTGGGGCCTTCCCCCTAGGGTCCTTGAATCCATACAGCACTTTAAATACAAAGAGTTCAATGGAAGCTTAACATCTCTCCATGGACACAAAGCAGGAACAGCAAATTCAGCCCCCATCCCTGATCATCCTTTCCCTGCCACCTCAAGTGCGGGCAAGGAGGAACAAAGAATTTTGAGGCCATTAGCCTCTAATATAACCCATCAGACTCCTACATCTGTCCAACGTGACTCCATAGGCAACAGATGGCCCCCAAGGCCGCCTAAAAGGCAAGGTGCACTCAGACGGCCTACAAGGCAAGGTGTGCTCACATGGGAGCCAAAGGTCAAAAGTGCAAATGCCGATACTGGAAGGGGACAGTAACCAGGCATAAAGGGGAAGCAGCCAGAACCTGGTGGTGTGCCCACAGAGTAAATATTTCTCTAGTAACATGTTGTCTGTTCTGTGTACTGTCTTGGGAGCAATGGTTTTGGGCAAATCAGTTCAGCCGTTATTGATTGCTTCCTTCATCTTCTAAAAGGTGACCAATCTCCTGGACCTCTTGGGAAATATGTATCATGTGCCCCCGAAAGCCCCCAAAGCCCATTCTCCCTCTGATGGGCTCTCTCTCCTGTCCCATGGCTTAGCCTTCCTGAAAATATACAGTAGCTCACACCTCTCCCCCTGAATGCTTTACACCCTTTACAGTAAGTCTTCTATATCGGAGGAGAATCAAAGACAGGTATAGCTTTCAGAAAATAATGATTAAGACACTGATGTTTCTTCACTGTTACTGTGTTAGCTTAATTATGACTTAGAAGTCAGTGATCAGAGGATCCCACAGGTGGATGAACTCTGAGTGGGAGTGTTTTCGGGGGATGGGGTGTTGTTCTTGGGCTGGTTGGGTCACTTAGCTGTTAGTGATAGGAATGTTGACAAGGCAGCTACCACCTTCCAGGATAAGACACCTTTGATGAAATGAAAAGGTGAAAGAGAAACCTTGCTGGTAGAACAGAAGTTTATGTCTAATCATCCCCTTCTCAGGACTCTGTCCTGCTTCCCTCCTTCCTCGTCTGATCCAGGCACCACCACTTTGAGGCAGACTGGAATCTGACACAGCCTACTGATGCCTTATACCAAAAAGTCATGGCTCTGTTATTTGAGTATGCAAGCAATACCTGCAGGCTGTCAGGCATGGCATCCCCTTTGGGGGAAGGTGATCTTGGTGCCTGCCTTCCATCCACACACGATGACAATATATAAGATATGGCCTTTACTATGGCTAGGATGGCGGTATGCCACCTTCAATATTCACGGCCTTAGTGGAGCCATGGTAGCTCTTCCCCAGAACACGTGCAACTTATGAACCAGAGGTGAATTCTAGACTGTGTACCAGGATACAGATGTTTGGGGGCTTACCATGGAACTCCATGGAATGCTTTTGTTTGGGGGGGGGTCCATGATGGCACACATTCCCACATTTAAAACAGGGCTCTGTAGGGAGGGCAACTCCATCTCAGACTGGGACTCAAAATGGGGTGAGTGTGCTAGAGAACACCTGAGGTAGTCTTCTGGACAGTCTCAGGACTGCTCAGTGCTAAAACAAAATACCAGTTGTCAGAGGGTTTTGAAGGGACAGGGTGTGGGAGGCTGGGGGGACCAGGTGGTGGGTATTAGAGAGTGCATGGATTGCATGAAGCACTGGGTGTGCTGCAAAAATAATGAATACTGTTATACTGAAAATAAATAAAAAGTAAAAAAAAAAAAAAGTTGTCCATGACCTCTCTCACTACCACACTTGTACACTTGTAGCTTCTTGTCCAGGTTATCATTGACCCTACACTATCTGAATGTTGGGGGTCAGAGAAAGAATGCAGATTTGATGCTGTGGAGTCCCTGAGTGGGACAATAGGTGGGAAGGGGCCCCGGGCAGGGAGCCTGAAGAGGTGAGGAGGGGGTGCAGGAGGCTCTAACATCTATGCGGACAGACCAGCCAGTAATCCAGCCTGCCGGTTCCTACATAATCTCATTTTAGAGTCCATTATGGCCAATCCAGTGCACTTCGTGCCACCCTGTAGAGCTCATTACCGGGAATATTTCTGGCATCAGAATCCTATAGTTTGACATTCTGTCCCTCTGCCTCATGCCCCTGTCCTTCCAGCTTGTATGTCCCTGTTAATTTTTCTACTCACATCATTCACCTTCCACTTCTTGCCTATCCAGCAAGGGCTTGTTCTTCCTTTCCTCACTCTCCAAGGTACAACTGATGGCTTGTTGGTTAGTAACCAACATGTAAAAACCACCAGTCCAGCATAGGAAATAGAGTCCATGGTACTGGAGCAGCGTTATCTGGTGACATGTGGTAGCTGCAGTTGTGGTGAGCACAGCAGAGCATAGAGTTGCATACCTGACACTAATGTGATATTGCATCAGCCATTCTTTAGATAAAACAAAACAAAACAAAACAAAATAAAACAGGCTCTAGTACAAATGGACAACCCGATCTAATCCCTTTCAGTCCTTCCTGCCTGACAAAATCTTGTCTCTCTTCCTTTTTTAGAAATGCCTTTCTGTATGTAATTGATTATTGTTGGATTAAATCTCCCATGTCAAAACTGAGTCTAATCACAACTCAGTCTACTGATGCCACATGAAATTCAGCCCCAGCACTACCTGGAAATCATTCATTCATTCCACATATATTTATCCAAGACTTATTAACTTGAACAAAATAAATGGAGTTAGGTCACTATTTCCTTAGTACATTCTCTCCTCAGTGTACTCAGATCTAATTTATTTTATTTGACAGAGAGCAGGGGCACAATCAGAGGGAGTGACAGAGGTAGAGGGAGAAGCAGGCTTCCTACCAAGCAGGATCAGGACTCAATTCCAGGACACCCGGGTCATCACCGGAATCGAAGGCAGATTCTTAACCGACTGAGACACCCAGGTGGCCCTCAGATCTATTTCAAATTTCCTTTACTTTCCTCAAACTTAGGCCATCTTCACTTGCCCAGCGGATGTGCTGGATCAGAGCTCACAGAAGAGCAAGAAAGTAGTGATCGAGCCTCTCACAAAACAAAGCAAACCCAAATCCTTTCAAAAAAGTCTCCCCATTCTTCTTTTTCCTCTTCCTTCCTGTTATACGGAAAGAGGTTTCCTTCCCAATCTCAAAGGAAATATACTTTCTGAGATGTCTTTATTCAGAGAGCTAACTTCTGGTCTTGATGGACTGATCCACCCTTGCCAGGTCTCCTTCTGACCCCTCCTCCCTCTCCCTTTGAGGCACCCAACATCGTTGTTTTTTATTTAATGGTTTTACTACATCTATTTTTTTTCTTTTAATGGCTTGTACTACAGAAACATGTCCAAGAGCACATATAACAACATGACTTCGCACATATCTGCCACCCAACTTGTACTGTTATCATTGGGCGGGTGAAGTGCAAAAGCCCCTTTAAAACACCTTGCCTAGGGAAGCAAGGGCAAAAATGAACTATTGGGATTTCATCAAGATCAAAAGCTTTTGCACAGCAAAGGAAACAGTTCACAAAATCAAAAGACAGCTGACAGAATGGGAGAAGATATTTGCAAACGACATATCAGATAAAGGACTAGTGTCCAAAATCTATAAAGAACTTAGCAAACTCAACACCCAAAGAACAAATAATGCAATCAAGAAATGGGCAGAGGACATGAACAGTCATTTCTGCAAAGAAGACATCCAGATGGCCAACAGACACATGAAAAAGTGCTGCATATCACTCGGCATCAGGGAAATACAAATCAAAACCACAATGAGATATCACCTCACACCAGTCAGAATGACTAAAATCAACAAGTCAGGAAATGACAGATGCTGGCGAGTATGCGGAGAAAGGGGAACCCTCCTACACTGTTGGTAGGAATGCAAGCTGGTGCAGCCACTCTGGAAAACAGCATGGAGGTTCCTCAGAATGTTGAAAATAGAACTGCCCTATGACCCAGCAATTGCACTACTGGGTATTTACCCTAAAGATACAAACGTAGTGATCCAAAGGGGCACGTGCACCCGAATGTTTATAGCAGCAATGTCCACAATAGCCAAACTATGGAAAGAACCTAGATGTCCATCAACAGATGAATGGATCAAGAAGATGTGGTATATATACACAATGGAATACTATGCAGCCATCAAAAGAAATGAAATCTTGCCATTTGCGACAAGATGGATGGAACTAGAGTGTATCATGCTTAGCGAAATAAGTCAAACAGAGAAAGACAACTATCATATGATCTCCCTGATATGAGGAAGTGGTGATGCAACATGGGGGCTTAAGTGGGTAGGAGAAGAATCAATGAAACAAGATGGGAATGGGAAGGAGACAAACCATAAGTGACTCTTAATCTTACAAAACAAACTGAGGGTTGCTGGGGGTAGGGGGGTTGGGAGAAGGGGCGGTGGGGTTATGGACATTGGGGAGGGTATGTGCTTTGGTGAGTGCTGATTCACAGACCTGTAACCCTGGGGATAAAAATGCATGTTTATAAAAAATAAAAAATTAAAAAAAAACCAAACACCTTGCCTTCCATCTCTGAGACATATGCTATGCGTCCACGTCGAAGCCCTCAAATTTCTTTGATATTTATCAGCTTTGCTACACACTTATTCACAACAGATGTATGGAACTTGGTGTTAAAAAGGCCCTGGGCTTTAGAGGGTTTGGCAATCAGTTCTGCTCTGCCTTATAGTAAACGCTGAGGAGCCATCTGAGTGAATTCCTCAACCCCACAGAAGAAGTAATCTTACAGAGCAAATTAAGGGCAGAATTTCACTGTCCCTTAATCACTCGGTAACTGTAATATGTAAAAAGCATAAAAGAACACTTTATATGTTGTTAAAGGCTTGACATTGTGTGCTTTCAAATATTTAGAAGAAAAATTTGTCATGTTACTGTTTAAATAAGCTACTGTGTATCACCTTAAATGAAATAGACCAAACACTCCCCTCTTTCCAAAATTCCATTAAGAGTTAAAGATTAGATGAAAACGGCTCAATATCATTAACCATCAGGAAAATGCAAATCAAAATCAATATTTAGCAAAACTTCACACCTACAACGCTGGCTAAAATCAAAAAGAATACAAATGTTGGTGGAATGTGGAGAAATTAGAACCCCCATGCAATGTCGGTGGGAATGAAAAACGGTGCAGCCAATTTGGAAACAGTGTGGCAGTTGATCAAAAAGTTCAACATAGAGTTAACATAAGACCCAGCAATTCCACTTCTCGGCATATACTCCCCAGAAATGAAAACATGGGTCTACACAAAAACTTGTAAACAAATGTTTATAGCTATCTTATTTATAAGGTCAAAAGATGGAAACAATTCAAACATCCATCAACTGAGAAATGGGTGAATTAAAGATAACATATTCCTATGATACAATATTTTGGGGAATAAAAAAGACCAAGCTATGCCACTACAGGGATGAACCTTGAAAACATGCTAAATGAAAGAAGCCAGTCACTAATAACCACCTATGTCTCCATTCACATGAAATATCCAGAATAGGGAAATGTAGAAGCAGAAAGGAGTTCATTTTAGAGCTGGAGGGAGGAGGGCAGAGGAGAATAATAGCAAAAGGTTTCAAATTTGTTTCTCTTAAATCATGACAACATTTTAAAATTGATTGTGGTGATGCTTATACTGAAATTCAAGGAATTATACATGTTAAATGGATGAATTTTATGGCATGTGAGCTGTATTTCAATAAAGCTGTTAAAACAAAGGATTTAAAAATAAATGCTTATTGATGACAAGAAGAGGAGCATAAAGGCCAAAAGTTGTCAACACATTTTTTGGAAGATGGAAATCTGGTGGAGGACTGGTAACTGACTAGCAGAGCAAAGTACTGGCAAATCAATTCACACCGCAAAACCCAGAAGAGGAGCAACCTGGTGGCACTAGAGAAAAAGGAAATTAGGTGTTCCATGTTAGTAAGCAATGTTGATGTTGAATTTTTGTTCTTTGTTTTTTGTTTTATATTGCATATAATTTCTAAAAAATTTTTTTTGAGTGGGGGTGCTCTTTTCCAATTTTGTAAAACCTTGTTGAAATGTTAGCACGTTTCAAACGTGCAGAGAAGATCCCACATTTCTTGCATTGGACAGAACTTGAGACAACTGTTTTAAAGTTGGCATTGCACACATCTGGGGCTGGGGTATGGTGGAGGCAGTAGCTTCTGGAATCAAAGCCAGAAATCTCAAAGGTTGGGTTAAATTAATTTTTAAAATGTATTTGAAAATAAAGTTGTGGAAAAGTTGCATAGATGGAAAAGCCATGGATGGTAAAGCCATATACACTTTATCCAGATGTACCTATTAAGATTTTGACCTGTTTACAATCTCTCTCTCCTTTTCTCCTTCCCCTTCTCTATATATAGGAAGACAGATATATGCATATGAAAATGATGCATATATTCTTGAATATTTGAGAGTACAATTCATGCATCACACACATTCTCCCTGAATATTTCATAGTGTATTTCTTATGAAAAAGAATATTCTCTGACAGCACATTTATCTCCTTTGGTAAATTTCACGTTGATGTAAAACTTAACTATTCTCCCACTCAAATTCCATTTTATCAATTTATCAAGTAATGTCCTGTGTGTGTGTGTGTGTGTGTAAACCTCCTTACAGGATTTAGGCTAGAATCATATACATCCAGTTGCTGTGTATCTTTAGTTTCCTTTAATTGGGATCAGTTTCTCAGCCTCTTTTAGAACAAGGGCAGGTTTGAAAACTCAATTTGATGTGCCATATTTATAAGCTCTTCTTACCTGGAAATTTTTTTGGGTGGAGCTTATCTTGCTCAGACTTTGAAGGATGTTTGTATAGTTGTGAGTCCTGGGGGCCTATTTAAAAACAATTCCAGAAATTCAAAGATGTGTGGAGGGATTTTTCTTAACAGACATACGTCCTGTAGTCAAGGGAGGGTATGTGAAGTGGGGCGGGCTAGAAGTCTACTTTCCTTTGGGAGGGACAATGGTGGAGCTGTGGATTCAGTTTAAGAGCGGAAAATAAGGCTGTCGTTACTGGCAAACCCTCCTCATATGGAAGGGAAAGGATTGGGTGTCTAGGGCCAACACTGATTCATTCAAGTCAAGTAAGAAAATGATACAGGGCTTAATTTCAACAGTTTATAATCTGAATAATGAAGCTGTAAGGGTTCCAACTATTAAATGACTAGGTAGCATGGGTAGAAGAAATAAATACATATAACCATCAACAAAAATGACATTATCATTTCACATTGGTAGAGATGACAATAAGGTATTTTGGTGAAAAGGTAGAAGCTATCTAGGAAAAACAGTTTTCATGGAAGAAATAAACATAGGTGTCATTCAAAACACCAAAAGGTATTGCTAGGTATAGTTACAGTTGTGCTCATTAGACATTAAGCTAGAGGAGCCCACCTCCTAAATCAAGAGAGTTTGGTCTGCTGTGATGCAGCACCCTTGCTGTGTAAAATAAAGGAACCTTTAAAAATGTTGGGGGGAAAAGGGGGACTTGACATAGAGGGAAGAGGGAGCTGCAGGGACAGACACAATACATGTGGAAGAGAACCTGTAGGGCATGAATAACCCAAGAGGGATTTGGGGAAATGAAAGAATTACTAAAGTTTTTAAGTTGTTTGCCTCAGCTCCATGGGTGTGTTGTGCCCTTGTCATCCTCTTTGTCATGCTTTCTGTTCCTTGGTACAGGCTATTCTGCTTTCTTGTGCTTTTTAGTGAACTTTTGAATACTTTTTGGTATTCAGTACTTTTGGATACTTTTGAGGAGCTATGGGGGTGGGGCTGCGGCTGAGTCTATTTCTGGCTTCATACAGGGAAAGATGCATGAGGGAGAGCTGCAGCTGAAGGCAGAGTAGATCTTGAGGGTGTAAATCCCAGGGTAGAGCAAAGCTTCAGAGACGAATTGCAAAGCTTCAGAGACCGAGAACATTTCACTAAGGTAAATATATGATATGTGACTAGGTGGAGCAGGAAGGTAGGCTGGAGGCATCTAACATACCAGGAAGGATGGACACATCTGCTGGGCTGGATAGTGGGGGAAGGGTTGCATGTGAGTTTCTCTCTCCTGTGTTGTCCCCTCCCCAGCACTCAGGAACCTTTGGTGTCTGTATTAAAGCCCTGTGATGTGGGCCTGGAACTCTAGTCTACCACATGGATTCTCCATGCCCAGCTGCCTGAGGCAGGAGTGCACTTGCAATGATGTGAACCATCTTTGTCTGAGAAGCCTTACTGCACCATGGCTGAACTCCAATTACACCTGCTTAGTCTTCCCATCCTTGCCTTCCTGGGTTGGGTGGGGCTCCTTCTTCTGGTGCTGAGCTACTGAAAGAGGAAACTATGTTTACCAGTACTTTGGAAACAGCGATGGCAATCAGGTAATTAGAGTCCCTCAGAGATACTAAATCTTTCTTTTCAAATAGATGAATTCAAAACAACTTCCAAATGATGCTTTTGCTGAATCTTACAAATTTTAAGTAGTTTATTTTATATTTCATTTCATTTCATTTTATTTTATTATTTTATTTTATTTTTTATTTTATGAGTCTCTATGCTCAGTGTAGAGCCCAAGACAGGGCTTGAATTCATGACCCTGAGATCAAGACCTGAGCTGAGACCAAGAGCCAGATGCATACCGATTGAGCCACCTAAGTGCCCCTTCAGTTGTATTTTAATTTTCATTTGGTTTAAAATATTTCTTTCCTTTGGAGTCTCCTTTCATGGCCTGAGTATTAGTTGTGTGTCATTTAATCTAATCTAAACATATTGGGATTTCCAGTTCTCTTTCTGTAGTTGATTTCTAGTTTAAGTCTACTAGGGTCTGAAAACATACTTTGTGTGATTTCTATTTTATATTTGTTAAGGTGTGTTTTATGGCCCTCAATATAGTCCATCTTAGCGAACGTTCCATATGAGCTTGAGAAGTATGTGTATTCTGTGGTTGGATGAGGTATTCTATAAATGTCAATTAGAGCAAGTTGATTGATGATGTTTGTTTGGGGCAACTGTATCTTTACTGGTTTTCTGCCTGCTGAATCTGCCCATTTCTGAGAAGGGTTGTTGAAATCTCCAACAATAACAGTGGATTCATCCGTTTTTTCTTGCAATTATGCCAGTTTTTTGCCTCACATATTTTGACACTATGTTCTTACATGTGTACCTGTTAAGGAGTGTTCTGTCTTCTTGGAGAATTGCTGTCTTTGTTGTTATGCAATGCTCTTCTTTACCGCTGATAATTTTCCATGTTGTGAAGTTTGCTTTGTCCAAAATAATAGAATTATTCCTATTTTCTTTTCATTAGTGTTAGCATGATACATTTTTCTCTGTCTCTTTCTTTTTAATCTATCTGTATCATTATATTTAAAGTGAGTATTTTATAGACAAGATATAATTAGGTCTTGTTTTTTTTTTAATGTGCTCTGACAGTCTCCTCTTTTAATTGGTGAATTCAGACTACTTCCATTTAGTGATTTCATTTATTTAATTTTTAAGATTTTATTTATTTATTTGACCAAGAGAGGGAGCACAAGTAGGCAGAGCAGGAGACAGATGGAGAGGGAGAAGCAAGCTCTCCACTGAGCCAGGAGCCCCATACAGGACTCAGTCCCAGGACCTTTGAATCAGGACATGTGCAGAAGGCAGCCGCTTGACCTACTGAAACACCCAGGTGCCCCAAGTGATTTTTATATATAGTAGGATTAACATCTCTACCTTGTCCGTACTATTTGCTATTCATTATACCTATTCTTCACCTCTTTTTCTATCTTTTCTGGTTTTAAAAAAGCATTACATATAATTCTATTTTCTCACTTTTGTTAGTCAATCACTTATTCTCTGTTTAAAAATATTTTAGTGGTTGCCCTAGAGTTTGTAATATATATTTACATCTACTCTAAGTCCACTTTCATATAAGAACTACTCTAAGTCCACTTCATAGATAGTGCAGGAGTGTCCAATTCCTCCTGTCCCTTGTACCACTGATGGCATTCATTTCACTTATCCATATACTATAATCACCCGACACACTGTCATTGTTATTATTAGGTCAACTGAGAATAAGATGAATGAAAGTTTTATTTGATCCTCATTCATTCCTTCTCTTCCTTTCCTTTATGTAGATCTGAGTTATTTTCTTTCTCGACAAAGAACTTCTTTTAACATTTATGGAAGGCAGATATGTTGCTGATGAATTCCTTGTTTTTATTTTCCTAAGTTTTTATTTCTCTTTTACTTTTGCAAGATAATATCACTAGATATAGAATTTTGGATTGGTGTTTTTTTTTTTCTTTCAACACTAAACATTTTACTCCAATCTCTTACTTTCATGGTTTATGATAATAGATCCTAATTCTTATGTTTTCTCTCTCTAGAAGTAGGGTTTTTATTTACCTCTGGATTATTTAAAATTTTATATTTTGTTTTCATACAGTTTGAATATGATATGTTCAGGTATCGACCTTTTTAATATTTCCCTGCTTGGTGTACTCTGAACTTCTACAATGTATCGCTAACCTGTCATTATCTTGGAAAATCCTTGGTCATTATTACTTCAAACATTTTTTCTGTTCTTTCTTCTTCTGGTCTTCCAATTACATATCTATTATACAGTTTGAAACACAGTTCTTGAATATTCTAGATTTTATCATTAAGAAAATTATTTTCCTCTCTGTATTTCAGTTTAGAAAGTTTCTACTGACATTTATGCAGACTCACATATTCTCTCCTTAACTTTATGCAACCTACAGAGGAGTTAATCAAAGGCATTCTTCATTTGTCATACTGCTTTTGTTTTCTAACATTTCCTTTTGATTCTTTCATAGAATTTCCCTTTCTCAGCTTACATGCATCATCTGCTTTCATATATTGTCTACCTTTTCAAGTAGAGCCCTTAACATAATAGTCATGGTTATTTTAGCTTCTTTGTATGAGTATTCTGAAATGTATCATGTCTGAATGTACATCTGATGCTTAGTTTGTCTTATCAGTTTGCTTTGCCCTGCCTTTTAGCATGCCTTGTAATTTTTCTTTGAAAGCCAAACATAATGTATTGGGTAATGGGAACTGAAATAAAGAGACCTTTAATATGAAGTCTTATGCTAATCTGGTTAGGTGTTAGGGTGTCTTTAATATTTACTGTAGCTACACATATCAGAGGCCACAGTTTCCTCTATTGTCCTTGTTTTTGTCTCCCCTAGTGTCTTTAGTTTCCCTAAATCTCTCTAAATAAAACCTATACCTTGCAGCTCTTTTTAGCTATGATCCTGTTCCTACACAGAGCTGTCAATACGGTAGTAAGGTGTCAGGGGAGGTGAGATGATTAATCATTCGTCTTTTAATGGTCTTATGTTCCTGGATTGTGATGTTCACTAATATTTCAAAGATTTCTGTTTTGTTTTCTACCACTCTATAGATGAGAGAGGAAAGCTAGAGGTGGCTGCTGTAGTTGGGTAATTTACCTTCTCCCATGGGGCATAAAGCTCTGATAGGCTTTTCCCTGCTGAGCAGGCTTCTGTTATGGAAAACACACTGGGAATAATTCACAATGTTTTCAAAATGGGTACCTTTCTCCTTTCTCTCAGACACTACACTCCCCTGCCAGAAACAAGAGCTTTTTTTTTTTTTTTTCTTTGTAGTTTACTATGAGAACAAGGTGGGGTTCCTGGTAATATAAGCCATAAATAAATGGGAGGCCCCATTGGTTGTGACTCTGGGAGTTTCTCACTCTCAAACTAGCCCATATGCATCCTCCAGCAATTTGTCAAAGTGTCTGTTTAAGTTTTGTACCAGGAGAGCACTGTTGAGCCTCCAGCGTCTTCTGCTTCAAGTAAGTGAATCTTAGGTATGATTTTCTGCACTGACACTCTCAGAAGATTTGAGGTAGTGGATTGCCACTATGATTCCAAGAAATGTCATTGATTTTTAGTCTGTTGAGCATTTTACATCTTTCATGGACTGAAGCGATGACTCCCAAGCTTCTAAAATGTTATATCTGGAGCCAGAAGTTGCCCTTCAGAGAATTGGTCTTTATTTTCCTGTTCCTCTTCCCACATTTCTAAATGAGTTTGGTAGGGTCAGAGAAACACCTAAAATGGGAAGTCTAAGGAAAGAATAGACATTAACTCCTCTAGGAAAGGAGATCTGACAGGGCGAAGGATTAAGAAAGTACTAATATTTCCACTTGAAACACACAGTCTATTTGTGTATGGTGGTGGCTCTTGGATAAAATCCCAAACACAATGATTCTGCAGTTCTGGATTGGGTTATTTCAAGAGTATGACGTCTGTGTAAGAAAACAAATTTTCCCAAGTCTTGATCATGAGTCACATTCCCATGTCAAGCATCACTCAATCAAGCCTGCCTTCACGTTCGGCTGATCAGAAGAACAGTGCTGAGCCTCTGAGAAGAGACTGGGGTCTGAGTTATAGCCTAGGATACAGGGTCTACCTAAGGGAACAAAGATGTGACTGTCGGGATTCAGTTTGTATGTCATCATTGAGCAAAGAACTTCTGGTAAGAACATCGAGTCTGGACCTCCCAGACTAAATCCTCCTTTGTTTTTCAAAATAAAACCTTAAAAATTGAGAAAAGCAAGGAACACAAAGTTCTATAAATTACAATATAGTC
Source organism: Mustela putorius furo (assembly GCF_011764305.1). NCBI lineage: Eukaryota > Metazoa > Chordata > Mammalia > Carnivora > Mustelidae > Mustela > Mustela putorius. The sequence continues at coordinate 228,248 of NW_025421506.1, forward strand.
CTGATGTTCTTGGATCAAGAATGTCTCCATTTCTGAGAGAAGAGTGAAAGATGAGTCCCCACCCTTCATTCTTTCCTTTTCATTCTAGCATCAGGGAAGAGCCAAGAGGAGGAAATGTGGGACTCTGAAAGGTAAGGTTCTCCCTATTCCACCTGAGCTCTCCAAGGCTGACCCTTCCTGTCCATTCTGTGAGGGCTCAGGTCCATGATCTCTGAGGATGCCAATTGCTAGATACATTCCCTATCAGAAAACAGAGCCCTCAGAGGAGAGGCTCGTGGAAACACAGAATGCAAAACCCTTCTCAGATTCCCTGCTCTGACCATGACGGAGCATGAAGCAGTGATGGATCTGAGCAATGGGTGCAGTGCAATAGGAAGCCATATGAGACACTAAAAGTCAGAATTTCTGAAGTTCTGAGACTTTCTGAAAGACCTGTGACATCATGGATACTCAACTTCCTCTTTAAGGTAACATTGACCTATGTTCCACATAAGGTGGTTTCCAGTATCACATGGGATAGATAATACATACAAAAGCCCATTGTGAATGATCAAATAATTTAAGTCTTATTATTATCATTGATCATGTGACCTTGTATCCTAATTCTTGGAGCTCTCCAAGTCCAATCTACCAAGGATATCTTTAAAGGACTCTCTATTCAGCCTCTTATAAGATCTCTTGCTTCATCATTCTCCTGGTTTCTCGGAGTAGAGAACTTGTCAGAAGTAGGGGAGGCAAGAAAGGTGCTTTCTATTCTGTAAAGGTGAGTAAACATTACCTTCTTTCCTGTACCACTCTTTTAAGCAGAGACTGTGTATTTCTAGGGCCTCGGGGAAGCCTGGAATTGACATGAGAAGGAACATTCTCAGAGTTAGAGTTTGAAAATCTTGGGATGCTGGTGGGTGGGGGGCTACCTTTGCCAGACCAACCAGGGTCATATATGTTTGTTCTGGTCCTGGTTGCAGTTTTTTACCTCCTGTCTCCCACAGCCCCTAGTCTGGCATCATGATACCATCCACTTTCATCAACTATTACACACCCTTCTGTGGGGTGTGTAACAGCACAACTGCTGAGGTGAATTGGCTGCTGCTCCCAGAGGCCCTGGAAGATGCTACTCCTTCTCTGATCCCCTTGGTTTTATAGCTCCTGTGACTCACTCATCTTTCACTTCATCTTCTGACTTCTCTACAGTTGCTTCAGGAGACCTAATACCAGCCTCTTTGCCTGAGCCTTCCCCTCAATCCCCTCCATCTTCTCACCTAACCTAATGACCCCTTTAGCTGACTTTTTCTTACTCTCAGCCCTGGGAGCTCCCTGTCACTAGAGCCAAAAGCCCAGGATTCTTTATTCCCAGAGAACCATTCCATACCTCTACCCCTTCCTTTGACTTCTTTACTACCATATGATGCTCAGACAACCAGAGGCCACTTTACCTCTGAATACCATCTCTGCTCTTGACCTCACCATTTCACAGGGTATCAACCTCTTACCAAATCTGTTTCAGACGGGGAATCCCACTGATGCATTTGCTTGTCATCATGTACCAGCAACTCCATCTGTTTCACCACTGCCAGACTACCCTTTAACTGTGATTCAATCTAAATTGATTTCCATCTCATTGAAACCTGTTCCTGATAAATCATCTCCAGATAACCCTGGTGGGTTGTCTACTTATGTCCCCACAATCAGAGGTAATGACTGCTCAAACCCATCAGGTTCAGAATTCTCCTATTGACAGGCCCATGCCAAGAACATGTTCCTTTCCTTCCCACATTATCACACTCTGATGTTCAGCAAGAGCAAGTTTACCTCCACCAACCAGAAACCTATTTCTGGAGAGACTGCTACTATGAACAAGGAGGCCAGTGGAATTTCTTTCCCTGGCCTTAACTTTCAGACTCTCTTGGAGAGATAAATTAAGAAGAGAATGGATTTCCAGATTTTAGAGAAGAAAGTAAAAGAGGAGGGGCCATTTTCCAAACAAATGTGGTCAGAATACCAATGGACATCTTTAGGGAATTTGTTGCATCTGTTTGATGTACAGGTCACCACAGCCTCCAAAAGTGGCTGGAACAATGAAGGCAAACCAGAGCAGCTCTCTATCTATCAACAGCACCTCTGTGTCAAGGCTTTGGCAGAAAACTTGCATCAGAAATATAGCCAGCTCTTCTGGGGTCTTCCTTCTTTGCACAGTGAGTCCCATGTTCCAGAAACCTGAAGAAACCACTGGTTAGCCGGTCATCCCATGCCTATGTACCAGTCTCCATCCTTCCTGGCCATTTTCATATCTTCTGTGAACCCCAGGAGACACTGGAGTTACATAGCCCTAGGAAGGTAATCCCACGCTGGTGCCTCCATGACTGTAGAAATCTAAACTCCCTAGCAGTGATGGAGCCTCAGCATACATTATCAGAACTCTCTCAGCAAAAAGGCAGACATGTTCACTTACAAATCTCTGAGTTCCAGGGCCATAGTAACAGGGATCTAGCAAAGATTGAATTGAGTCTCCCCGGAAGTTTCCATGGGAGGGTCCAAACAACGTTCCAGCTAAGAAAAGATATGAGGAAGAATCTTGGGTATATCCTAGAGAAGAGTCCAGAAGACAGCCCAGGATCTCAGAATCTCACCTGAGATTTGAGGATCTCAGAATGCCACCTAGTGAAGGGTCTGAGGGCTGCCTTGGAGACAACAAGGAACTGTGTGTGTCATTCAAGGAATCACTCAGGGAATGAATTATTGAATGTCTCAAGGAAGGACACAGACCAGAATCAAATGAAAAGTAATCTTAGTTTACATATGAGCAAGAAGTTTTGGCATATCACTGTGGGTAGGATTTCTATAGGTGTATGTTATTCGTGGCTAGCTGATGACAATACATTGCCTTTCTCTGGGAGTTCTCAGACTGCTACGGAAAACACAGATTCTAAAAAGACAATGGTGGGTAGGGTTTACTGCCAGAGCATCACTCTAGAGCATTCTTTTCTTCATCTCAGTACACGACAGGTGCTAGAGGCCCATATTATTAGATTTCGCATGAGTGAGAGGTGGGGTTTACCCCTCAGGGTTCTTGAATCCATAAAATTCTGTATGTTGAGAGTAGCCAAAACATGGCCTCTCCCCCAACTTTACTTTCCCTTCTCAGCCATGCATCTTTCTGTGGTGGGTTCCAAAGCTGAGTTTTTTAAACCCCTTGAGGGAAGCTCTAAACCTTTTTTGGGATACAGGGTAAGAACAACAAAGTCAGTCCCCACTGCGGATCATCCTCTTCTGCTATGTCATCTGTGGGCAATGAAGGACATGGGGGCCTGAAGGCATCACACTCTGACACTGACCGTAAGACTGCAGAGTGTATCCAGATAGCTGAGTGGGGAAGCCAGACTTTTTAGCCCCTTACACACAGCATCAGAGCTCAAGTGATCCAGTGAGACTGGACAAGACAACACATGTGGCCCAGAGGTGCACTCGAAGGCAAGCTGGGGCTAGACATGAGCCAACGCATGAGAATGTGAGTTCCAGTAACAGAGTAGAAACGCAGCAGGGCAAAGTGATGGTGAAGAAGAACTTACAACATTTTGCTATGTCCAACCTGTCCAGGAATATATTCGACACCGAGAAGCTCTGCACTCTTCAATCCCAATCTTGGGACACCTTGACAACCAATGAGCTAGGAAGCTCCAAAATGATAAATGTCAACATGAGTAAAGTAGATACTGCCCTGACCACGGAACGACCCTCACCAAAAATACTGGTTCCCCAAGATTCTAAACTATCAGATATGAAAAGACAGATCCTGAGTGAGCTAAAGTTTAAACTGGAGAGTGAGGAGCATAACCAGGCTCAAGGATGTCCCACTGACATGCCCCTTCCTTCAGATAGCTTGACTTCCAAGGCTTCACTGACTCAGTCCCAGAGTGTGTGCATCCCAGGTGCTGCATGTCCAACTGAAAGACAGCAGAATTAGCATGGAGCAGATGCAGGAATCCTTGGACTTGAAGCTGGCCTTCTGTAAGGGCAGCTTACGGATTTCTCACAAAAAATAAGTGCAAAGAAAGTGAGACCTCAGGATCCCAAAGCAAGAAAATGCAGAAGTGAGGACTCAGGAGTAGGGACATCTGCAGGCAGAGAGGAGAGCCACCATGCTGAGGACAGAAAATGAGAGAGTGCTTGCCCAACTCTCACAGAATGAACAGTTTCCTCTTGAAAGTTACTTCAGAAAAAAGATGAGGCAATTTTCTCAGTGGATCAATTCCAAGAAAAAAAATCACAGGGCATCAAGAAAGTCCCCAGCAAAAAACCAAGACCCAGTTGAAAGTGTGACTACTTTTGGGAGTGATTGGCCTCCTGAAGCTCGCAAGCTCACTACCATTGGGAAGGTCCTAGAAGAAAAGCTGGAACATATGTACGTATTTGAGGCCTCAGAGTTAAGCCAGCAGCAGGAAGAACTACAGGCCCAGGTAGGGCCTGACAAGAGCCCTCCCTCCAAATATCGGGCTTTTTCTGACCCACAACAAGAGAAATGGGCAAGTATCAAGTCCTGCAGCCAAGAAGCTGTCTGTGTTGACAAGAACCATCCTACACGTATCAGACAGAAGAGAGACAGGGTCAGACAGCCCCGGAAAGCTGAGGCCTTCAAGAATCAGCTATTAATCCAGAGTCAATGCCCTTCTTCTCTGCATTCTGGAGAGCCTGTGCCTCATCCAAGCCCTACCTGTGTGCATCAAGTATGCCAGGTCCTTCAGTCCACCAGGGGCGACCCTGATGAAAGTACTGTGTTTAGCGATTTGACTCTTCTACTCAGACAGAAAATGCTTATCCAGCACTTCCAGGGAGAACAATTTCTCTAAAAAATACAACTTCCCTATGACCCTGCCATTGCACTACTGGGTATTTACCCCAAAGATACAGATGTCGTGAAAAGAAGGGCCATCTGTACCCCAATGTTTATAGCAGCAATGGCCACAGTCACCAAACTGTGGAAAGAACCAAGATGCTCTTCAACAGACAAAAGGATAAGGAACATGTGGTCCATATACACTATAGAGTATTATGCCTCCATCAGAAAGGATGAATACCCAACTTTTGTAGCAACATGGATGGGACTGGAAGAGATTATGCTGAGTGAAATAAGTCAAGCAGAGTCAATTATCATATGGTTTCACTTATTTGTGGAGCATAACAAATAGCATGGAGGACATGGGGAGTTAGAGAGGAGAAGGGAGTTGGGGGAAATTGGAAGGGGAGGTGAACCATGAGAGACTAAGGACTCTGAAAAACAATCTGAGGGTTTTGAAGGGGCAGGGGGTGGGAGGTTGGGGTAGCAGATGGTGGGTATTATAGAGGGCATGGATTGCATGGAGCAGTGGGTGTGGTGCAAAAATAATGAATACTGTTATGCTGAAAATAAACAAAAAATAAATTTAAAAAAATACTTCAGTCCTTGTTGAGAAAGCTTCACAATTTTCATGACAATATATCCTCTGATGAGAACAACCTTCAGCACAACCAAGAACATTAATCCTCCTCAATAAACATTTCTTCTAATAGAGAGTGGTGTTCTTTGTGTGCTGCACTGGGACTGGGGCTGGGGCTTGTGCTCAAGGAAAGGAAGCAGTGCATTAAACTCTTAGTAGTTAATGCTTTTGGCTTCTACAAGTACACCAGTCCCTTGTACAAAGCCGAACAGTGGCCTTCTCACTTTTATCCTGGGGTCCTTTATTTGATCCTGCTCCAATATCCTGTATTTAAAACATTTACTTTTTTTCATAAGAAGTATAATGTGCTTACTCTGAAAACCTTCAGGCCTTTACAAATAGTGAGAAAAACCCTTAAAGTCTAGAACTTGATTAAAACTGTCTTTCATCTGCTCCCAAACTATTTGTCAGGTAGGATACTATGTCAGCTAGGCCTCACCTCCCGGAGGCTACTCAGGCCCAGTGATACCATTTCAATATATAAATATACGGGATTGTCTTTGAGCATAAAGATAGTACCTCCAGTGTACTTCCAGGGATGTCGTCCTCCTAAATGGTGCCTTCCTTCCCAGACATGCAACATTTTACCCCAAGGTTACAGTAATTGAGGGGTACTTTAATTATCTATTGCTGTGTAATGGTTATTCCAAAATTTAGTGGGTTAAAAAATACAAACTTATTACCTCATGGCTTCAGTGGGTCAGAAATTCGGGAGAGGCCTACCTGGATTCTCTGCTTCAAGGCTGCATTTAAGGTGTCAGCTGAGGCTACTACATTCTCATCTGGAGGCTTGACTGGGGAAGGACCAACTCCCGTACTCAGTGACATAGTTGCTGGCAGGATGCAGTTCCTCAAAGTCTGTTGGAATGAGATCCTCAGTACCTTGCTGGCTCTTGGATGGGGCTGGCTGGCTCCTTATAAAGTGGGCTTCTCCAGCATGGCAGCTTACTTCATGAAAGCAAGGAGAGAGTTTGCAAACAAGATAGAAGTTACAATCTTTTGGAAACTAGTAATGGAAATGACATCCTATAATCTTTCCTTTATTCTATCACTCAGAGGCAAATCACTAAGTCCAACCTATGCTTAAGGGGAGGTATAATTACACAAAGTGTGAACACCAGAAGTGGGGATGATTGGAATCTTTTCAGAAGTCTTCCTAATGCAAGGGTTTCTTCTTGGACACCCTATTCAGTTTGCTAAAGCAAAAGTGGCGAAAGGTGCCATGTGGATTTTTGTCCTCATTCATATCCAAGTCATTACGGTCAAAAGTGTTTAATGGCTAAATGAAGTGGCACCTGGTAAGTAACCATCAAAGAGACTGCAGCATCCAAAGAAGGAAGGAAAGGTGATACAGGGAGGTAAAGTAGTTTGGGTTTATCCTGAATGGTTAAGTAAAATAAACCCTGAGAACCACCCGACTTACCAGTATTCAAACTGGGGGGTGGGGAGGGAAGCTGGTGTAATATGGCTCAAGCAGCTCTACCACAGTCTCTCTCCTTTGCCTTAGCTCCCAGACCATAGGTGTGTAGAAGTAACCTTCACCTTCTGTAGACTTATCCAATGTTATAGAGGAAGGGAACCCTACAGGTTGCAAGGTTTAATTTCTGTTCTTGTTAATATATTTAATATAGCACATCCATCATCTCAAATTTAATTCTCACAGCTTGAACATCAGAGAGAATGGGTCACTCAACTATTGGAAAAGGCAGTATTAGGGATCTTAGAGCACATTCTCCCATTTTGGGATATTTTCCATATACCTATGTTGAAGGCTCTGATGCCTAGGAACTCCTGTCACACTCAGGCACCCCTTCTTTCCATGATCCCGGGAATCCTGAGACCACATTGCCCCTCCTGGGATTCTGTCTGCTTCAGCACCTAGGAGGCTTTCAGGCAGGGACGTCCTTCACTGGAGCTGCCTTCTAAAAGTTCTGATTTTGTGCTCTGTTACTCTATCACTTGCTTGTATCCAGCTAATGGAGGTTTCCTACCCCCTCATGGATTATCTTCCCATATATCGCCTCGGATTCCCTCCTTTCCACCTCCTACCTGGCATAACATGGTCACTTTTCTGTTTGTAGAGTTGCAGGTATGCTTTTCGTCAATCGCCCCTTGATTTTTCAGGTGTTCAGAATGATTTGATAGCTATCTAGCTGAATTCCTGAAACCAGACAAAACTAAAGTCTCTTACTCTCTGCCATCTTGGGCTGCAATCTCAATGCAGATTTCTTAATCCCCTCTGAAGGACAACCTGAAGGACAGAGAAGGTATTATTTATTTAGTGGGCTAGCATGAAAGTGGGAGCCAGGGATGGAGAGCCCCCCTTATACTGTGAGGAATTATCTGGATGTAAAAGATGGGAAATACAACTTCACTGACTTAAAAAGGAGAATCTGTTGACTTAGGTACCTGAAAAAGTCTGGGAATAAGGCTGGCCTAAGGTACAAGGGTTCATGCTGGGCCTCAAATGATGCCTTCAAGATTCACTTTCTATCCATTTCTTGGCATTCTGGAAGGACTTTCTGTCTGACTGTTTTGTAGCTTTAAGTGTATCTTCCAAGTTTTAAGTGTAGCTAATAACAGTTGTGTCTCTCATTAGTCCCTGCAGAAAATCCCACTGTGCCTTATTGGCTCCACTTTTGGCTCAGTTTTGCCCATCCCTCACCAATCACTGTTGTCAAAAGCATAAAATCATCTTTTGGCCAAGCCAGAGTTATAGATGCATTCTTAAAATAGGAGTGTTAGGGAAAGACAACTCCACCTGCCCGTAGACTGAGACTGAGAATGGGGTTAGTTCCCTAGAGGTCAATTAAGGGACTGTTTCCAGAAGGTGAATGAATGCTAGGTATCAAAAATAAAACAGATGTCTACTCCAGACCTCTTTCTCTCTGCCCCATTTCTGCTTTCTTGTCCAGAGTATTGCCATGACTAAAGCTTGGAGTTGTAGAAAACACTGATTCTGAGGAGACTTAGGGATAAGAAGAGCCCCCAACCTCCAGGTGGATAGAGTATCCAATAATCTGGTCTCTCACTGTTCACCCCTTCTCATCCTTGAGTCCTTTACTTCCATTCCAGTTTAGTTATGGCCATGTCCTAGAACTTATCACCAGGAACACTTCTGCCACCTGAACAGACAGTCTGACATTCCACCCAATTTCTTCCTTTCAGCTTATGCCCTCAGTATGCCAATTCTTCAACTTAGTCAGAAACTACAAGACACTTTATACATCTCCCTGCCCATCTGAGAGTGGTTTGTCTCATTTCCTCACTCTCCAAGGAATACTTCATTGTTCGTCAATTCCAAACCTAAAGAGCTCTACTTTAAAAAAAAAAAAAATTATTTTTAAAATTTCTTTTCTTTTCAGTGTTACAAAATTGTGTTTATGCACCACACCCAGTGCTCCATTCAATACGTGCCCTCCACAATACCCACCACCAGCCTCACCCAACCTCCCACCGCCTTCCCCTCCAAAACCCTCAGTTAGTTCCTCAGAGTCCACAGTCTCTCGTGGTTTGTCTCCCCCTCCAATTTCCTGCAGCTCCCTGCTCCTCCTCATCTAAGAGCTCTACTTTTGACAGCAAAAGGCAGTTGTGTCTTTTTTAGACCTGTATTCTGTTTTTTTTTTAATTTTTAATTTTTTATAAACATATATTTTTATCCCCAGGGGTACATCAGACCTGTATTCTAATCAAGGGGTGATTTGTCTAAGATAAAATCAACACAAGTAATTGTGTCGATGCCACCATAAATGTTCTATAGTATTAGTCAACTTCAACAATCCCTGAAAACACCCATTAGTTCCTTCAGCGTTTAGTGTGCACTAGGCATTCTTCGAAGCATTAGGGGCACACCAGTGAAGGAAAAAAGCTCCCTGTCTTGACCGACCTCATATGATTGTTATTTAGTCAATTATCTTACCTAAGTGTTCAAAACGATTTCACTTTTCTACAATTTCTCCTGTCTCCTCCCTCGTTGAGTGTATGTGCTGGACCACGGCAGGGGAATAAAAAGTCACCAGAACTTTTCATCATTGAAAAAAACTTCAAAAGTGTAACAAAAATCAAGACATGAACACCTATCCATTCTTTTCTCTTTCCTTCCTATTATACTGGAAGGTTTTCCTCAGGGATCTGTCCTTGCTTCCCAACTTACAGCACTTTTTTTCACTGTTTGAATATTTGGCTTAATCATCTACTTTTCTCGAAAACTGAGAACATATTTACCTCAATACAGTCTGGCACGCCAGCAGAGTTCAGAAACATCCAGACAAAAGGGCCAGTAACGGAAGGGATTTCGAAGGGGAGGTTCCAACCTGCCTTCTCTGGGGGCGGAGCCATGCACAGGGCCAGTCGCACTGGGGTGTGGCTACGTACAGGGGAAGCCGCACCCTTCCGTGGGTCACATCCAGGAGGGGACTGCATCCAGGGGCGGGCTTCGTCTCGGGAAAGCCACACCCAGGGGCAGTATTACCCCAGGGGCGGCCACGTCCAGGTAGGCGCCCTCAGGATGGGGCCACTTTGAGGTCGAGCCACACATGGGGTGGTCACTATGTCCAGGGCAAACCGTGCCAAGCGCGGGATAACGTTCAGGGCAACGCATAGGCGGGGTCGGACCATGTCCAGAGTGAGCCCATCTAGGTGCGGGGCTGAGGAGGCTGTGGTGTTTGGCTTCTTCATGGCGGCGGTGCTGTACCGTCTGACTGTTAAGCATTTCACCTCAGTCTTCTGGATCCTGTCTCCATCACTTCTGAAAATCGAGTTTTGATTTGCCTCAAAGTCAGATTTTGACGGAGAACTTCTGGGTATCTGAACGACCTTCCCTTCTGCCCAGAAGGACCCTTCCCACAGTCTGCCTTTTCCATCCTGGCTGTTGGCTCTAGAGGCCTCTCAACGCTTAAGGGCCTCAGAGAACGTGCTGAGGCTTGGGGGTGGGGCCGCGCCTCGGCCACGCGAGCGCCCTTTGCGGAGGTCACTGGATGGAACTTGCTGAGGTGATCCTAGTAATGAATAGGGCGGCGATATGGACCCCTGTTAAGACTTCACCTTGTACCAGCTGCCTGCCCTTGTACAAGAAGGCTGGCTCAGATCTCATCTATTATTTGCAGAGATAATAATATCTGACAGGGGTGGCCCTGAGACGTGGAATGAAGTGAAACATTTAGAGTCGTGTTAAGGGTGGATGATACTGAAGGGTTTGGGGCGCCTGTGGTGACCTCGTGGGACTTCCGGCCCCGGAGAGCCTAGTGCCTTGCAAGTGCCTGCACTGGTCGGGACAGTGAGACGTCAAGATGTGAGTTCAGACACTCAATTAACAGTCATCATTTCTGATTCGCGGCAGAACCCGGAACTGGAAGGATGTTCGCAGTTCGCCAGTTTTCAAACAAGCCAACAAGAGCTTCAACCACGGGGACCTAGTGGTGAGTTCAGTAGGAATGGTTTGTGGGAACCTCAGGTATAGGTCATCGAGGCATTATGGACAGGCTAGAGGCAGAGCCCTTTGTCACGCCTTGCCTGAACCAGGATAGCAGGACGCGCACCTCTCCAGCAGGCGGGACTACGTGTCTTTGATTAGAAACACTCAGGTAATTGCTTTACTTTGCGGGCATTGATGCATTCATGCAACTTTGTGTCCTGGTTCTGTGTTAGGAAGTGTCACCATGTTTATCATAGTAAGCGGTGGAAGAGAATCCCATTTGTAACTGTTTCCACTATTAGAAAGTATTAAATGTGAATTCGAAAGATATGTGAAGCTAAAATAAACCTCGTAGATTCCCACCTTCAAAACAATTACTGTTAACTTTGTGGTGCATCTTCTTAGAGATTTCACTATGTCTACTATTTTAAAAATATTAATTTATTTATTTGACAGAGATCACAAGCAGGCAGAGAGCAGGCAGAGAGAGAGGAAGGGAAGCAGGCTCCCTGCCAAGCAGAGAGCTGGATGTTGGGCTCCATCCCAGGACCCTGGAATCATGACCTGAGCCGAAGGCAGAAGCTTTAACCCACTGAGCCATCCAGGTGCCCCACTATGTCTACTTTTAATACTGCTTAAATAATATATATTTTAACTGAAAAGCACTATCATAAACATTTTTAAGTTATTATAAACTTTAATAATGTTTTTATGATAACATTCTTTTAATTGGTGGAATATTCAACTGCTTTTTGTTGACATTTGGTTATTTTCTAACTTCTGAAATTTTACTATTTTTGCTTGCCATGTTTGGTCATAATTGTACTTATTTATAAACCCTCCTGTTCCAAACAGCATCAAGCTTTTCCTATGTCCGAGTAACCCTGGATTCTGCCCTAGGCCAAATGCTTTTTTCTTTCTCCTGCTTCCTTAGATGAGTTGTGTCCTCATGTGGTTAGCTGATTCAGCAGTAGACTGTCCTCTGAGTGCCAAGCCAGTGAAACCAAATGCTAAACATCCTCAATATAAGATCCTACAGACTGAACCTGTTGTCTTCCTCTATCTCTAACCTTCCCTTCCCCATACAGTTCCAGTTTCAGTAGCACCTGAAAATCCAAGTAAGAAACACAAGAGCCACTTTACAGTCTTCCCTCTTTATTGTAGCTAGCAACTACTTTGTGGAGAAACTGGAAAAATATGCCGTGCAGAGAAATCCTCAAACTCTCATAATATAGGACATTCCCCAAAGAGATAATAAGATTCTTCATGTCATGAGCTATATTTTGGTAATTAATTTTAATTATATTAGTAATAAATGTTCACATTCTCCTGAGTCAAATTCTAGCAGTTTTGGAGTGGAGGCTTTGGGTTTTCCACATATAGTATCATATCATCGGGAAAGAGTGATAGTTTGACTTCTTCTTTGACAATTTGGATGCCTTTAATTTCCTTTTGTTATCTGATGGCTGAGTCTAGGACTTCTAGTACTATGTTGAATGGACATCCCTGCCAGGTTCCTGACCTTAGCGGGAAAGCTTTAAGTTTTTCTCCATTGAGAATGATATTTGCAGTGGGTTTTTCATAGATGGCTTTGATAATATTGAGTTATGGGCCCCCTATCCCTACACTTTGAAGAGTTTTGATCAGGAAGGGATGCTGTACTTTGTCAAATGCTTTTTCAGCATCTATTGAGAGTATCATATGGTTCTTGTTCTTTCTTCTATTAAAATGTTGTATCAGATTGATTGATTTGTGGATGTTGAACCAACCTTGCAGCCTTGGAATAAATCCCACTTGGTCGTGGTAAATAATCCTTTTAATGTACTGTTGAATCCTATTGGATTGAATCCTAGTATTTTGGTGAGAATTTTCGCCTCTGTGCTCATCAAGGATATTGGTCTGTAGTTCTCCTTTTTGATGGGATCCTTGTCTGGTTTTGGGATCAAGGTGATGCTGGCCTCATAAAATGAGTTTGGAAGTTTTTCTTCCATTTCTATTTTTTGGAACAGTTTCAGGAGAATAGGAATTAATTCTTCTTTAAATGTTTGGTAGAATTCCCCCAGGAAGGTGTCTGGCCCTGGGCTTTTGTTTGTTTGGAGATTTTTGATGACTATTTCAATCTCCTGACTGGTTATAGGTCTGTTCAGATTTTCTATTTCTTCCTGGTTCAGTTGTGGTAGTTTATATGTCTCTAGGAGTGCATCCATTTCTTCCAGATTGTCAAATTTGTTGGCATAGAATTGCTCATAGTATGTTCTTATAATTGTCTATATTTCTTCGGTGTTAATTGTGATCTCTCCCCTTTCATTCATAATTTTATTAATTTGGGTCCTTTCTCTTTTCTTTTTGATAAGTCTGGCCAGGGGTTTATCAATCTTATTAATTCTTTCAAAGAACCAGCTCCTAGTTTCGTTGATTTGCTCTATTGTTTTTATGGTTTCTATTTCATTGATTTCTGCTCTGATCTTTATGACTTCTCTTCTCCTGCTGGGTTTAGGGTTTCTTTCTTGTTCTTCCTCCAGGTCCTTTAGGTGTAGGATTAGTTTGTGTACTTGAGACCTTTCTTGTTTCTTGAGGAAGGCTTGTACTGCTATATATTTTCCTCTCAGGACTGCCTTTAATGTGTCCCACAGATTTTGAACCATTGTGTTTTCTTTTTTTTTTTTTTTTTAAGATTTTATTTATTTATTTGAGAGAGGGCCAGGGAGAGAGAGCATGAGCAAGGAGGAGGTCAGAGAGCGAAGCAGACTCCCCATGGAGCTGGGAGCCTGATGTGGGACTCGATCCTGGGACATCGGGATCATGACCTGAGCTGAAGGCAGTCGTCCAACAAACTGAGCCACCCAGGCATCCCTGAACCATTGTGTTTTCATTATCATTTGTTTCCAGGAATTTTTTCAATTCTTCTTTAATTTCCTGGTTGACCCACTCATTTTTTAAAAGGATGCTGTTTCATCTCCATGTATTTGGGTTCTTTCCAAATTTCCTCTTGTGACTGAGTTCTAGCTTCAGAGCATTGTGATCTGAAAATATGCAGGAAATGATCCCAATCTTTTGATACCAGTTGAGACCTGATTTAGGACCGAGGATGTGATCTCTTCTGGAGAATGTTCCATGTGCATTAGAGAAGAATGTGTATTCTGTTGCTTTAGGATGAAATGTTCTGAATATAATTGTGATGTCTGTCTGGTCCAGTGTGTCATTTAAGGCCTTTATTTCCTTGTTGATCTTTTGCTTGGATGATCTGTCCATTTCAGTGAGGGGAGTGTTAAAGTCCCCTACTATTATTGTATTATTGTTGATGTGTTTCTTTGATTTTGTTATTAATTGGTTTATATAGTTGGCTGCTCCCACGTTAGGGGCACAGATATTTAAAATTGTTAGTTCTTCTTGTTGGACAGACCCTTGAGTATGATATAGTGTCCTTTCTCATCTCTTATTATGGTCTTTGGCTTAAAATCTAGTTGATCTGATATAAGAATTGCCACCCATGCTTTCTTCTGATGTCCATTAGCATGGTACGTTGTTTTCCACCCCCTCACTTTAAATCTGGAAGTGTCTTCAGGTCTAAAGTGAGTTTCTTGTAGGCAACATATAGATGGGTTTTGTTTTTTTATCCATTCTGATACCCTGTGTCTTTTGATTGGGGCATTTATCCCCTTAACATCAGGGTAACTATTGAGAGATATGAATTTAGTGCCATTGTATTGCCTGTAAGGTGACTGTTACTGTATATTGTCTCTGTTCCTTTCTGATCTACTACTTTTAGGCTCTCTCTTTGCTTAGAGGACCCCTTTCAATATTTCCTGTAGAGCTGGTTTGGTGTTTGCAAATTCTTTTTTTTTTTTTTTAAAGATTCCATTTATTCATTTGACAGAGAGAGATCACAAGCAGGCAGAGAGGCAGGCAGAGAGAGAGGAGGAAGCAGGCACCCCGCTGAGCAGAGAGCCCGATGTGGGACTCAATCCCAGGACCCCGAGATCATGACCCGAGCCTAAGGCAGCGGCTTAACCCACTGAGCCACCCAGGCGCCCCCGGTGTTTGCAAATTCTTTCAGTTTTTGTTTGTCCTGGAAGTTTTTAATCTCTCCTTCTATTTTCAATGATAGCCTAGCTGGATATAGTATTCTTGGCTGCATGTTTTTCTCGTTTAGTGCTCTGAATATATCATGCCAGCTCTTTCTGGCCTGCAAGGTCTCTGTGGATAAGTCTGCTGCCAATCTAATATTTTTACCATTGTATGTCACAGACTTTTTTTCCCGGGCTGCTTTCAGGATTTTCTCTTTGTCACTAAGACTTGTAAATTTTACTATTAGGTGATGGGGTGTGGACATATTCTTGTTGATTTTGAGGGGGGTTGTCTGCACCTCCTGGATTTGGATGCTTGTTCCCTTTGCCAGATTAGGGAAATTCTCTCCAATAATTCTCTCCAATATACCTTCTGCTCCCCTCTCTCTTTCTTCTTCTTCTGGAACCCCAATTATTCTAATGTTGTTTCGTCTCATGGTGTCACTTATCTCTCGAATTCTCCCCTCATGGTCCAGTAGCTGTCTGTCCCTCTTTTGCTCAGCTTCTTTATTTTCTGTCATATGGTCTTCTATATCACTAATTCTTTCTTCTGCCTCATTTATCCTAGCAGTGAGAGCTTCCATTTTTGATTGCACCTCATTAATAGCTTTTTTGATTTCAACTTGGTTAGATTTTAGTTCTTTTATTTCTCCAGAAAGGGCTTTTATATCTCCCGAGAGGGTTTCTCTAATATCTTCCATGCCTTTTTCAACCCCCACTAGAACCTTGAGAATCATCATTCTGAACTCTAGATCTGACATATTATCAATGTCCATATTGATTAGGTCCCTAGCCTTCGGTACTGCCTCTTGTTCTTTTTTGTTGTGGTGAATTTTTTTACCTTGTCATTTTGTCCAGATAAGAGTATATGAAGGAGCAAGTAAAATACTAAAAGGGTGGCAAAGACCCCAGGAAAATATGCTTTAACCAAATCAGAAGAGATTCCAAATCGTGGGGGTGGGGCGAGAAAGGGGATAAAAAGAGGTTCAGAAAAAAAAAGAAACAATTAAAAAAAGAAAACAAATAAAGAAAATCTATAAAGAAGAATATATATATATATGATAAACTACTTAAAAAACGTTAAAAAAGAAAAGGGTAAAAGTTAAAAAAAAATTTAGCAGCAGAAGAAAAAAAAATGGAAAAAGAAAAAAAATTAAAAGCCCTGAGTTTCGTGCTTTGTTTTCTCCTCCCTAGAATTCCGCTGCTCTCCTTGGTGTTGAACCTGCACTTTTTGGTAGGTGAACTTGGTCTTGGCTGGATTTTTTGTTGATCTTCTGGGGGAGGGGCCTGTTGTAGTGATTCTCAAGTGTCTTTGCCCCAGGCAGAATTGCACTGCCCTTACCGAGGGCCGGGCTGAGTAATCTGCTTGGGTTTGCTTTTAGGAGCTTTTGTTCCCTGAGCGCTTTCCGTAGAGTTCCGGAGGATGGGAATGAAAATGGCGGCCTCCTGGTCTCCGGCCGGAGGAGCCGAGAGCCCGGGGCCCCACTCCTCAGTGCGCCCTCAGAGAACAGCGCCCACTTACTCCCGTCAGCCTGAACTCCGGCCGCCCTCTGAGCTCACCGAGCCTGTGACCGGTTCAAGGTAACACCGAGCTGTGAGCTTACTGTCAGCTCTGTCTCTGTAGCCGGCTTCCCTGTTCTAATACCCGCAAGCTCTGCGACACTCAGACACCCCCGATCCTTCTGTGACCCTGCCAGACCTGAGGCCACGCTGACCCCGCGTGGGCTTCACCCTGGTTTAGCTTCTGGAGCATGTCCCTCAGCGGAACAGATTTTTAAAAGTCCTGATTTAGTGCTCCGTTGCTCCGCCACTTGCCAGGAGCCGGCCCCTCCCCCCGCGGTCTGTGGACTCTTGTTTTTTGAGAGGTTTTTGATCACTGCTTCAATCTCATTACTAGATATTGGTCTATTCATGTTGTCAGTTTATTTCTGTTTCAGTTTTGGAAGTTTATAGGTTTCTAAGTTTAATCAGTTTCTTCTATGTTGCTTAATTTACTGGCATAAAACTGTTGTTAATTTCTGATGATTGTTTCTATTTCCTTGGTGTTAGTCATGATCTCTCCCCTTTCATTCATAATTTTATTAATTTGGGTCCTCTCTCTTTGTTTGGATTAGTTTGGCCATTGGTTTATCGATCTTATTAATTTCTTTCAAAGACCAGCTTCTAGTTTCATTAATGTGTTCTACTGTTTCTCTAGTTTCTAAGTCATTGATCTATGCTCTAATCTTAATTATTTCCCTTCTTGTGCATGGGGTTGGCTTAATTTGTTGATTTTCCAGTTCTTTAAGGTATAAAGAGAATTGGTGTGTTCAAGATTTTTCATTTTTTTGAGTGAGGCTTTGATGGTTATGTATTTCCCTCTTAGGACTGCCTTTGCCATATCCCATAGGTTTTGGGATATCCTCTTTGTTTCTTTGTTCTCATTGGTTTCCATGAGTTGTTTAAGTTCTTCTTTGATTTCCTGGTTGATCCAGACATTCTGAGCAGGGTGGTCTTTAGCGTCCAAGTATTTGAATTCCTTCCAAACTTTTTCTTGTGGATTAGTTCCAGTTTCAAAGCATTGTGTTCCAAGAAAATTATCTCAATCTTTTGGTATCGGTTGAGCCCTGATTTGTGACCCAGTATGTAGTCTATCCTGGAGAAAGTTCTGCATGCACTCAAGAAGAATGAATATTCCCTTGTTTTAGGGTATTTAGGGTAGAATGTTCTGTATATATCTATGAGGTCCTCTGGTCCAATGTGCCATTCAAAGGTTTTGTTTCTTTTTTGATTTTTTCTTTGTTGATTTTTTGCTTAGCTGATCTGTCTCTTGGTGAGAGTGGTGTGTTAAGATCCCCTTCAATTTAAAAAAAAAAGATCCCCTACAATTAATGTATTCATATTAATATGACTCTTAATTTTGTTTAACAGTTGGCTTATGTAGTTGGCTGCTCCTGTGTTAGGGGCATAAATATTTTTAATTGTTAGATCGACTTGATGGAGAGACCCTTTAAGAATGATATGGTGTCCTTCTATATTTCTGACTACAGTCTTTAGCTTAAAATCTAGTTTATCTGATATGAGAGCTTTCTTTTGAGGCCCATTGGCATGGAAGATCGTTCTTCATCCCTTCACTTTCTTTTCTATTTTGTTTTATTTTATTTTATTTTATTTTACAAAGAGAGAGAGATCACAAGTAGGCAGAGGCAGGCAGAGAGAGAGAGGGGGAAGCAGGCTCCCCGCTGAGCAGAGAGCCCAATGCGGGGCTCAATCCCAGGATGCTGAGATCATGACCTGAGCCGAAGGCAGAGGTTTAACCCACTGAGCCACACAGGCGCCTCTCCATCCCTTTACTTTCAATCTGGATGTATCTTTAGTTTCAAAATGTATCTCTTAGAGACAGAAGATGGACAGGTCCTGTCTTTTTATCCCATCTGCAACCTTGTGCCTTTTTATGGGAGCATTTAAGCCATTCACATTGAGAGTGGTTATTGCAAGGTAAGTTTTTATTGACATCATGTTGCCTGTGAAGTCCTTGTTTCCACACAATTATCTCTGTAACTTTCTATTGTATGTCACTCTTGGCTTCTTTCTTCTTTTATAGAATCCCTTTAATATTTCTCATAGTGCCAGATAATCTTTTAGACCTTGCGGGTCTTGGAAGATCTTTATATCTCCATCCATTCTGAATGTCAGCCTTGCTGGATAAAGTATTCTTGGGTGCGTGTTCTCATTTAGTGCCATGAATATGTCTTGCCAGCCTTTTCTGGCTGCCTGGACAGGTCTGATTTTATTCTGATCTTCTGTCCTCTGTATGTAAGGAATCTCTTCCCCCAGCTGCCCTTAAGACCTTCTGTCTGAATCTCTGATTCATAAACCTAACAATTAGGTGTCGGGAGGTCTTTCTAGACTCATTGATCTTAGGTTTTTCTAGACTCATTGATCTCTGCCTCTACAATGTGAACACTTATTCCATTCCCCAGATGAGGGAAATTTTCCCCAGTATTTGTTCAGCTATATCTTCTAGTCTTCTCTCTTTCTCCACCCTCTCAGGGATCCCAATAATTCTGACATTGGAACATTTCATGGCATCATTTATTTCCCTAATTCTGTTTTCATGGCTTCTAAGTTGTGTTCCAGGCTTCCTCCTGATCCTGCTTTTCTGTCAGTTTTTCTTCTACATCACTAATTTGATCCTTTGCCTCGGTTACCCTAGAATACCTTAGAATATTTAGATTAGATTGGATCTCCTTGGTAGCATTTTTAACTTCTTCCAGATCAGTTCTCTTTACCCCCCTTAGAGATTCTTTATTGCCACAAATGGTCTTCTCCAACCTAGCCATTGCCTGGACAATTTTTACCCTGAATTCCATTTCCAACATATTTCCAACATATTCCATTTCCAACATATGTTTGTATCCATATCCAATAGTTCTGTGGCAGAGGTTGCAGTCTCTGAATTTTTCCTCTGTTGGGTGTTCATCCTCCTAGTCAATTTGGTGAGAGGTGGTTAGGAGGATGTATATATATCAACTACGATCCAGTCAAGGTGCCCCTCTCCACTGATGATCTTCTGCCCCCGTAGAGATCCAGAAGTGTATAATATTACATCTCAGGCTGATTTCATGGGTGTTCAGTGTGTTCTGGTAGATATTTAGCTCAATTCAGAGGACCAGCTGAAACAGGGTCTCCTACTTCTCTGCCATCTTGCACCTCCCCTCTGAGATTCTGTTTCTGTTATTTTGTTTCTAGGTTTTCCCATCATGTAAATACTCACCTTTGCTTAAATTACTGTGCCATTGGAAATAATTTAAAAAAAAATTTTTAAGAGGGAGCATGAGCAGAGGGAGGGAAGGTCTCAGAGGGACAGGGAGGAAGAAAGACTTAAGCAGACTCCAGGCCTAGTGCAGAGCCAACACAAAACTTGATCTCATGACCCTGAGATCATGACCTGAGCCTAAATCAAGAGTCAGACACTTAATGGACTGAGCCACCCAAGTGCCCTGAATATTTGTTAATCTTGAGGAGAAATTTTCTTTAACTTCTAGATTATGGTATTGTTCTTATCAGTACAAATGTCAGGATCAAATCAGAATGGATCAAACTTGGGATGTTCAAATAAATGATAGCCTTGGCATATTCTTCCCCAAGGAGACAGATAGCAAAACCTGGAGTTTATTTCTTATCCCTCCATTCTCACCTCACTAACTTTCTTCCTTTTTTAGGATTTTTTGGGGGCCTTTTTCTTTCACACTGGAATTTCTGCCATAGAGATTTACCATTTCCTCAGTGTTGTTATCTATTAAAATCATCTCAATGTTGTGTTCTCATCAAGACTGTGAAATAGATATCATTTTCATTTTACAGATTGGAAACTGGGGCCTAAATGGCCAATTGCATTGCTCAGGGCCACACACTAAATATCATCTTAAGGATTTAATTCTTCAGACGTGATACTGACTACCTGAAATGTTACATGTAGTGTAGAACTTTGCAGTTTTAAGCAGCAATATTGTCTTTTGGTTCCTGTGTTATTTTTTCTTTCTTTCTTTTCCAATTTCTTTGAACTCTCAACTTTTACCCTTGTACATTTTTTTATTTATTGCTTCTTCTGTTTCTCTCATTAAACAGATTCTTTCTTTTATTGCTTATACTCTGCCCTGGCAGTTTGGCTTCTGTAATTTCCTTTTTTTTTTTTTTTAAGATTTTATTTATTTGACACAGAGAGAATAGGCAGAGAGGTAGTCAGAGAGAGAGGAGGAAGCAGGCTCCCTGCTGAACAGAGAGCCTGATGCGGGGCTTGATCCCAGGACCCTGAGATCATGATCCAAGACGAAGGCAGAGGCTTTAACCTGCTGAGCCACCCAGATGCCCCTGGCTTCCATAATTTCTGTACAGAATTTTAGCTAAGTCAGCCTCAGAGTTTGAGTTTGGTTGAATTCCTGCTTTCTGTTTTCATCCTTTCTGAAATCCTCATTGGTCATCGTCTGACTTTCCTCAAAATCTGGTGACTTTCTGCTTTCGTACCATGGGATTAGCTTCTATTCCTGGTATAACATGTAGGTGGCTTCCCTTGTGGAGAGGATGCACCTTTTAGGATTCTGCTGTGGGCCTGTTCAGAGAGGCCACAATTCTTACAACAGGTCCCTCTGCATTCCTTACCTCAGATAATACTTCTCCTGCCTTGCTGCTTTAAGAAGGAGTCTCTAGTCTCCTTCCAGGCTACCTAGCTTTATTTATTTATTTATTTATTTGGGACAGAGAGAGTGAGTGAGAGCTAAAGAGCATCATCATTGGGGGTTGGGGAGAAGCAGACTCCCCACTGAGGAGGGAGCTCAACATGGGACTCCATCTTGGAATTCTGGGATCATAACCTGAGCTGAAGGCAGATGTTTAACCAAATGAGCCACCCAGGCTACCTAGCTTTTGAAATATATTTTAAAAAAAAATTTTTTTAACCAGAGTAATAAGCACCTGCTTCTTTTTTTAAAGACTTTATTTATTTATTTATTTGTCAGAGGGTGGGGGGGGGGGGGGAGAACACAAGCAGGCAGAGTGACAGGCAGAGGCAGAGAGAGAAGCAGGCTCCCCGCTGAGCAAGGAGCCTGATGTGGAACTCGATCCCAGGACCCTGGGATCATGACCTGAGCTGAAGGCGGTGGCTTAACCAACTGAGCCACCCAGGCATCCCAGCACATGCATTTTAAAGCAAATATTTTTAAGACTTATAAAGAGAAACAACCTTTCTACCCCCTCAATAACTGTTTCCTCTTTTTTGATATTTCTAAATAATAGATACATCCTACAAATGTCAGGATAAAATCAGAATGGATCAAACTTGGGATGTTCAAACAAATGATAGCCTTGGCATATTCTTTCCCAAGGAGACAGATAGCAAAACCTGGAGTTTATTTCTTATTCCTCCATTCTCACCTCACTAACTTGGGTATTGCATGTTAATTTTTTTATATAATAACATTTATTTCTTTTCATTATTCTTCTAATTTCTGTCCTCATTATTCTTATACAGTCTTCTACCACAATTTTTGGTTAAATCAGCTGTTAGTGTTTATGATATTATTACCTTGAAAATATTATGCATTGCAGACTCAAGTAACATACTCTGACTTCTTTTATTTTGGGGTATTTTTTTCTGTAGTTAAATATTTCCTCTAATATTTGTTTAGCTCTCTATGAACCTATGGCTTTTTTTCCCCCCAAAATAGTCCAATTGTTCTGTTCTAATCCTTAAAATATCTCTATATACCAAAACACCAATTACTATATTGTTTTATTTTTTTTCCTCAGTAACCCTTGTAGGGACCAAAGGCAAGCAGCCCCAAGATGGGCCACTTTGGTATCAATATTATTTTGAGTTAAAAGCAATCCAAACCCTGCAGTTTCAGAAAAATCTCCACCCCTCCCCCCAAATGCCTGCTTGTACCAGGAAAAGACCAATTAATAGAGATTCCTCTTTACCTAAGAAACTTACCTAAGTAAAAAGGCAACCTTTGTTTTCCAAGCATCTCCTTTCACCTCCCTACTAATGGTCTTTCTCCTCTTGTATCCTCATACCACTTTCTTTCTCCTTAGATCATAGAAGCATCATGTTGCCTCACTGTCTTTGGAATTTCCATGTCTGTGTGGATTCCCCATAAGTAGGCTATTAAATTTTATTTCTCCTGTTAATCATCTCTTGTCAGTTTGACTCTTAGCCCAGCTAGAAGGACCATGAAAGGTAAACTCTTCCTCCACAATACTCTCCTTTGACATGTCTCCAATTTACTCTAGTCTTTCACTTTCTCCTTCTGTCAGAAGGAGAGATGTAATTCTGGAACTTTTTTTTTTTTTTTAACCCTTCCTGTGTTGGAATCCTTATTTCCTGGATTTCATGTAGATAATTTTCCCATATTCTATAATATATCCTTTCATGATGATGTACTTTGATACTTTTTCATTCATAGTTCTTGGCTTTCAGTGGACCTGTGTGCTTCGAAATGCATATCCTTCAGTTTTTGGAAATTTTATTACATTATTTGATAGGTACCAGCCCTTTCTTTTCCCTTTTCTCTCTTCTTGGAACTGTTCTCAATGAGAAGGTAAAACTCCTGAATTAATTCTCCAATTGCTGTTATTTTTCTCAATTTTTCCTGCTGTATTGGTTTTTTTTTTCATTTATTTATTTTCAGCATAACAGTATCATTATTTTTTCACCACACCCAGTGCTCCATGCAATCCGTGCCCTCTATAATACCCACCACCTGGTA
Organism: Mustela putorius furo; assembly: GCF_011764305.1. NCBI lineage: Eukaryota > Metazoa > Chordata > Mammalia > Carnivora > Mustelidae > Mustela > Mustela putorius. Next base: position 251,445 of record NW_025421506.1, read on the forward strand.
CCCTGACCTCCCACCCCACCCCCCCGCCACTTCAAACCCCTCAGATTGTTTTTCAGAGTCCACAGTCTCTCATGATTCACCTCCCCTTCCAATTTACCCCATCCCCCTTCTCTCTGACTCCCCATGTCCTCCATGCTTTTTGTTATGCTCCACAAATAAGTGAAACCATATGATAATTGACTCTCTCTGCTTGACTTATTTCACTCAGCATAATCTCTTCCAGTCCCGTCCATGTCTGCTGTATTGTTTTATCATTTTATTTTAATGAGAGATTTTTCTCAACTTTGTTTTACAACATTTATAAAGTTAACCAATTTTATATGTATATATAAATATATATAAATATATATAAATGTTTCCAACATTTATAAAGTTAATTTAAAAACCTTTTTTTAGCATATTTTACTTATTCTTTCTTGTTCTTTAAATGTTTCTGTTTTTCTGTTTTACATAGCATGTGGTGGTCATTGTTTTATAGATATATCATTTCCATTTATTACTTTGAATATTTGAAAAATTTTAGAAGTGTCTCTCATTTTTCTTTCTTTTTTTAATCTTACATTTGTGTTGGAACTTTTTCTCAGTTGCCTGGTGACTCATAGGTATCAGTGAATAAGAGGCATCGGAAAATAAAATTGACAGGCTACTATACTTTTTCATTAGTCAGAATTGACATTTGTCATTTACAGAAACTCAGTTTAAGCTGGCTTAAGAAAAAAGGGAACTCTCTTGCCATACACAGAAATAAAACACAGAGTAGTCTTTAGATATGGCAGGATTCGGGAGCTGATACAGTGTTGTCACTGTGATCTCTCTTTATTTTGGGATGAGGGCACTTCCTTTTATACCACATGAAATAAGTGAAAGAAAAGAGGAAAGAGGAGTGCTGTTATCAAAAGGAGGTTATAAGGGAAAGGAATACTTGAAAGAGAAAAACCATAGCTATTTTCTAAAGCCCCTTCAGATGGCACATGTGAGACTCGGGATCCTTAAACTTAAGTTTATTTTATAGTTGAGTTATTATCGCTCTTAATAAAGCAAAATCTATTCCCTTCCAGGACTGTGATGTGTTATTCTCTCACATACTTACTTCTCTCCCCTACCCAAATGTGTTTGAGATGTATCCTTCTGAAAAACAGCGTAGTCTTGACCCAGAAATTCTTTAAGACAGCAGTTCTTATTCTTCAACAAGTGTACAAATTTGTAGGGTTCTTATTCAAATGTAGGTGCTGATTCAGCATGTTCTTGGTGTTCTATTTTCTATGTTCTATTTTTTTGAAAGATGCCAGTTAATATTGTTGCTACTGGTTCTTAGATCACACTTTGAATGGCAAGGCTTAAAGCATTTGGTTTAACTTCTCAAGTTGCCATTGCTTGGAAACTTTTCCAGAAAATCTGAAACCTGAGTTTGGTTACAGTGTCTTACTTTCACAAACTTCAGGATCAAACCAAGTCCTTCATGACTTAGTAGGTAGGTTAACATTTCCAGAATGAGTAACTTCCAAAGGCCAGAGTAAAAAGAAAAAAAAAAAAAATGAGGAGGAAAAAAAAACCCACAAGACTTTCTGGGAAGGATTTAGATTTTCTGAATCTCTAGTACCTCAGGCTCTCTGTTCTTCTGTGTGAGCACAGACCTTGGAGGAAGTTTTAGACTATAAATGTGACTACAAATGGTTGTGAGATTGGCCAAAAACAATCCCCTACCTAACAGATGCTAACTGGTTATTTTTACACAATCTGAAATCCATGAAGAAATTAGGAAAGCCCATAAGAATTAAATCCTAGGCTCAATAACTGGTAAGTGAATTGTCCCATCATGAGAGCATGTGTATTCACAAGTAGTGGGAAGTACATGTCATCCTGTAGCAGTGGTCCCCAATGGATATACTTTTGTTATTTAATAGTAGTACATCAGTTCCACAGTACTATCACTCCTAAATTAAGCTATGCATATTTCTCTATGATAAGAATAGAAACTTGAATAATGGCAGCATGTATTTTTCACTGAAGTCCCCTGACCCTTTTCTATATCCTTTTATATCTTTTAGAACTCATATTTAATCATTCCTCACATCCATGAAATCTTTAAATAATAAAAAATGAAAGCATTGCTGAGTGTAATCTGGCACCAGGAACAATCCCGGCTTTGGCTGAGGGGTGTGGAGTGAGCACAGGCTTGGGGACAGGGGCACCCCTGTGTGCTAAACCTGGCTCTGACATTACTTCCTTCAGAAACCTGGGGCAAGTGCTCAGCTCAATTGCCCCCAGCTCAAATGGGCAAGAGACTGATAACAATCTTCCTTTCCCAGAGAGAATTAATTAACTGGCAGAGCAACTGTGGGGAGGGGTTGGGGGAAGAAGGCCTACAAAATACTCAATAAATACATAGGAGTTCTGTGAGAATGTGTTCACTGGACCTCATCAACCTCAAAAGTGGCTTGCAAGTTTCTGTGCAATTAATAATTGCTAGAATCTTAAAGAGCAGTTGACACATTATATTGGAATCACAATAATGAGTATGTTTATATTTTTCATATGTATTTATATAAACCAGAGGGTTATTATGAATACCTGTGATATCCTTTCAGATTCCTAGATTTATATATTGAAAAGAACCTTAAAAGTTGACTAAATAATTTCATCCATTTTATAGGAAAAGAAGTGGCGGCACAAGGAGATTGATTTAGCCAGAGTCTAGAGTGTGACTGCTTTTATGCCAGAGGCAGGACAAGAAAAAGAAGAAAGAAAAATGAGCATTTGTTGAGGGTCTCCTAAATGCCAGATATCCTGCTAGGATTCTTCATATAAAGGAATCAATTTAATTCTCACAGCAAACCTTTGGATGATATCTGTATAGGTTTTCTTTTGTCTAACTCAACACGATTAGCAAAAGAGGCAGAGTATATGTCTTAGTAGTTGAAAGATCACGTTTTGTTTCTTTGTTTCTATATCTAACTACCTCTCTAATACGGAATTGCCAGTGGTTGAAGATTCCAGGATAGTGTGGCAGGAGGCCTGGGCAGGAGAACTGGGGCAGCTGGAACCAGTCCTCCTTGACATTTTCTGGCACCTTGAATGGAGAGAGTTCCTTTCCCCCATAACAGGTCCCACGTTCCTGGTTCCAGAAATAACACTAGTTCTGGTCTCCAGGGACAGTTTTGCAGTCTCCTGAGGCTCCCATTATCACCTATAATTCCTTAGCTTTTCTTTTCTTTATCTATTAACTTTTCCCAAAATTATTTTTGAAACTTTCCAAAATGTATCTTTGAACTTCTCTTTATCTTGGACAGTGTTGAATCTTTCCCCAGGTTTTAGAGGCCCTCTTCCCCCCAGAATACTTTAGAGTTAATTTTTTTAGTTGGTAAAGAGTAACCCTCACATGTTGTAGAATTATGCATGAGCCAAATATTCTACAGATCAGAGAACAAATGGCCTGTTTTCCACAAATTATGTTGCAGTGTAGTCTATAGCCTACCAACATATCTATGAAAACATGATATCAGAAAATTCAACACAAACTCAGAGCCTTCCCTACTTGAACACCTACCATCCATTAATGTCACATTTTACTAATTCTAACTGGTAACCTCTCAGTCTTGCTGTAGACCCTTGTCAGTTTGTTATAGGAAATCGGTCTTCCATATAAGAGACTGCTTATATTTAAATGCTGAGAATATTTTAATTTTCCCTCTTCATCTCTTCCAGTGAAACTTCATATGTGAAAACCATGTACTCCATGGTTTTCTTGGCTGTATATATTTCCAGACTTATAATTTAGAAAATTTATAAAATTATGTGATCAATAGTCATGAAGTTGGGTCTCTTAAGAAAAGACATGTTGGCAATGCTAAGCTTATTAAGAGCATAACACAGTCTTGAGAATGACATCAAAAAAGATAGAATCCAGGACTTTCATAAACTTGGTACATAATATATATTAATCCAGTGATTCATGCATTAGTCACTTATGAAGATTAGCTTCTTAAATAAAATTCCACTTGGATTTGCTATTTGTAATCCAAGGGAAAGTCATTTGTGGGAACCTCAGTCAAGGTAGTGTCTTTACAAAGTTTGCTATTTCTATGAATCTTCATCATGGAGCCTCTTTAATCAAGGGAAGCAAAGGTTTATTGTGAATTACTGGGTGAATCTGAGCTATTTTTATAGTAATTCTGAATATTCAGAAAGATATCAGAATAGTCCAATTTGGCTGTTAAGACAATTGAGAAATTCAGAATTCTCTGAAAGGGCTGCTAAGAAAGCTCCATATTCACAAGTTAAATGTATATCTCATTCATTTCTTGCTTTGGTTATACTGATAGAACAAATGTATGAGAATGATTGTTTGGGGTTTTTATGCTTCTGGAGTATTCTATCATTTACCTATGGCTGTCTACCAGTCCAGCCCAAAATAATGGTTTAAAACCACTACTACTTTATGATTTTGTGGCTTGGCAACTAGGGCTGGGCCCAGCTGAGTTGGCTTGACTCTGCAACACCAGATATTGGATTAGGCTCATTTCTGGGACAGCTCAGGCTGCCCTCTGCATGCTCTCTTATTCTCTAAGAGGTTTGCCGAGGCTTTTCTGTAGTTCCAGAAGACCAAGCAGAAAAGGTGAGTCCCAGTGCACAAGCCTTTGTGGATCTTTTGCTTGCATCATATTTGCTGTTATATCGTTGGCTAAACAAGTGACATGGCTTAGCAAAGTCACTGTGGGAGAGGACTACTCAGGGAACAGATATAGAGAAGAATGATTCTCTGGAATCTTATGGAAAGGGGTAACAACAATAATTACTAACACAGAGATCCATAGAATCCTTTCATCTTTTAGGAAATGAATATTAGATCAGATCAGGTGTGAGCAAACTATGGCCTATGGGACAAATTCAGCCTGCCACCTGTTTTTGTAAATAAAAGTTTATGGAAACACAACTATGCCCATTCATTTATATATTGTTGATGGCTCTTTTGTGCCACACTGGCAGGGTTGAGTAATTGCTACAGACACAAAGTAAGGCACAAAAAGCCTAAAATATTAGTCTGGACCTTCACAGAAAATGTTTGCCAACCATGAAGTGGACAATTCACCTTTTTCTCTATCTCTAAACTGTAAAGCAATGGAGTGCTTTTTAATAACTGAGTTCCAGAGGTTGAAATTAGATGTCATTTGGGGAATCAAAAACTAGGATGAAAAAGGCTGTATTACTAGCCAATACCTGAAACAATGGTCTTTTCCCTATGTATAAAGGATATGTAAAAAAATTCTACCAAGACAGGCTGTGGGTAATTTGGAGAATAAGATTAAGCTACTAATCCTTTTCCTATGTGTATATTAGTGTGTGTGTATATGTGTATTTTAAATCTAACTGACTAGCACAGCAAACCAGTTCATGAGAGAGTCAATTCTTTTCCTTGGTACTCCATTTTGAAGAGTTTTCCAATGTTCACAAACTCAACACTGGAAAAGTTGAAGCTGGTCAAGTAATTTTATTATATCCTATTTCCATGATCAGAGAGCTGTGATAGAGAAGGTGAGAGAGATACACACACAAACACACATATACACTACAGGTGTTTGAATAATTAGATTTTTATTATTTTATATGTTCTTAGTTCCAGATGGTCATATTTCATATGCAAGAGAAATAATTTTACATGTCCATGCACCAACTATGATAATTTAATAACTGTAATATGTAATTTATGAGGTAGTATATAGAATGGTATGAATAATATATACATAGGCAGATAGATAGATAACATGGTAACATAATGTTACCTGACCATGAACATATCCCCAGCCCCTTTTTTGTTTGTTTACCACCATGGTTAAAAATACATCTGATGATAGTCTATGAGGAAAGAAAATGTGGTTTTTGTAATGCATACTGTATATGTTGTTGAAAATTTCCATTAACTGTCACTTCAAGTGTCTTTGATTCAGCCTAATTTCTATCAAGCTTTGAGTCTTGGGAACATCCAATGTGCTTGACACTATGTATGTGTAGGTTAGTATTCTATGCTGGGCTAATGTTAACGTTAGACTGAGGTACTATTTAATAATCAAGGGTCAACAGAAATCAGAAAAGCAGAAAACACATTAAGTGTGACCTTTAACTTATGGCTGTTTTGTTAATCTTGAAAACTTAATGGTTACCAACTTAAATTTTTCATTGATTTGATGTTGATGGGGTCATGATTAAATTTGTTAGGCTATGTAGAGTGTTTCTAAGGGTGTCAGGTACATAGGGTTTGCTGTTATTATTTTGTTTGCAAGGACTTGGGCTTGCTTCAGTAGCACGTATAATAAAATTGTTTGCATGGACTTTAGTCTTGTTGGTTCATGTTGAGTATATTGTATACTACATATACATATATTTGTTTAATTTAATATGTGTACATATAGATAAATGCATACCCAATCCTATAGAACTATAAAAAAGAGAAGTAAGGCTAAAAGTTAAGTTTAGAAAGACAAAATGAGGTAAAAAAAAAAAATGGAGAAATAGTATGGTTGGCATCTGGGGGAAGTACAAGCAGGATGTAACATATGCAAGAACTAAGGTTGTAACTGTTGAATATATGTAGATCCCCAATTCATCCCATGTTGAGGGTGCTCTCTGGGAATGAATATGGTGGCTTAAAAACAAATTTGGCAAAGTTGAGCATAGAGTTTTTTTATCTGTGTTTAAAGAAGATTTCAATTTCTGGAGCAGTTTTAGGCTTACAGAAAAATTGCTCAAGAGAGGGTTGCCATATACCCCTTCCTACTTCTTCCCATCCCCACAGTTCCTACTATTATCAACATGTTGCATTAAGCTGATGCTTTTGATATAATTGAACAACCATATTGATATATTATTATTAACTGAAGCCTCTAATTTATATTAGAGCTCACTCTTGGCTTTGTACATTTTAAGGTTTTGGCACATGTATAATGTCATATATCCACCATTACATTATTATACTGAATACTTTCTCTGTCCTAAAAATGCCCTGTACTCCATTAATTCATTCCTGCCCTTCCATCTGAACCCCTTGGCAAGTACTGATCATTTTACTGCCTCTATAGTTTTGTCTTTTCTGGAATGTCATATAGTTGAAATTATTTAATATATATCCTTTTCAGACTGGCTTCTTTTACTTAGTAATATGCATTTAAGTTTCCTCCTCCTCCCAGCCCCTCGCCACAATAGCTTGATAGTTCATTTGATTTCAACACAGAATAATATTCCATTGTATGGATATACCATAGTTTGTTTATCTCTTCACCTATTAAAGGACATCTGGTTGTTTGAAAGATTTGGCAATTATGAATGAAGCTGCTAGAAGGGAGTTGAGGGAAATTGGAAGGGGAGATGAACCATAAGAGACTATAGACTCTGAAAAACAATCTGAGTTTTTTGAAGGGACGGGGGGTGGGAGGTTGGGGGAGCCAAGTGGTGGGTATTATGGAGGGCACATATGGCATGGAGCACTGGGTGTGGTGGATAAACAATGAATTCTGTTATGCTGAAAAGAAATTAATAAAGAAAGAAAATAAATGAAGTGGCTATAAACATTAGGTGCAGGTTATTGTGTGGAAATAAGATTTCGAATTATGTGGGTAAACACCTAGCAGTATGATTTCTGGAACTTGTGGTAAGCCTGTGTTTTGCTTTGTAGGAAACTGCCAAACTGTCTTCTAAGGTGGCTAAACTATTTCGCATTCTCTCAGTGAATGAGAGTCCCTGTTGCTTGATGTCCTCACCAGTGTTTAGTGTTGTCAGTGTTTTGGATTTTAGCCATTCTTTTTTTTTTTTTTTTTTTTTTTTTTTTTTTTTTTTTTTTTTTTTAATTTTTTTATTTTTATAAACATATATTTTTATCCCCAGGGGTACAGGTCTGTGAATCACCAGGTTTACACACTTCACAGCACTCACCAAATCACATACCCTCCCCAATGTCCATAATCCCACCCCCTTCTCCCAAACCCCCTCCCCCCGGCAACCCTCAGTTTGTTTTGTGAGATTAAGAGTCACTTATGGTTTGTCTCCCTCCCAATCCCATCTTGTTTCATTTATTCTTCTACCCACTTAAGCCTCCATGTTGCATCACCACTTCCTCATATCAGGGAGATCATATGATAGTTGTCTTTCTCTGCTTGACTTATTTCGCTAAGCATGATACGCTCTAGTTCCATCCATGTTGTTGCAAATGGCAAGATTTCATTTCTTTTGATGGCTGCATAGTATTCCATTGTGTATATATACCACATCTTCTTGATCCATTCATCTGTTGATGGACATCTAGGTTCTTTCCATAGTTTGGCTATTGTGGACATTGCTGCTATAAACATTCGGGTGCATGTGTCCCTTTGGATCACTACATTTGTATCTTTAGGGTAAATACCCAATAGTGGGATTTTAGCCATTCTAATGGGTTTAATTTGCAATTCACAAATGAATATGGTGTTGAGCTTCTTCCTATATGCTTATTCGCCATCTGTAGATCTTCTTGGTCAGGTGTGTGTTCGGATCTTTTTCTGTTTTTTTAAATTGTGTTGTTTTCCTACTGTTGAATTTTAAGAGTTCTTTGTATATTTTGGACAAGTCTTTTATCAAATTTTGTGTTTTGCAGATATTTTCTTCCAGTCTGTGGCTTGTCTATCACTCTGTTAGTTTCTTTCACAGAGCAAGAGTTTTTAATTTTAAGAAGCCCAACTTACTGTGATTTTATTTTTAAGAGCATGATTTTGATGTTGTATCAGAAATGACATTGCCAAACTGGTCATCTAGATTTACTTCTGTGTTTTATTATGGAAATTTTCTACCAGTTTATTAGGTAAATTATCCCCACAGTACAAAACTTTGTCTCCCTTAATGCTTTCCTTTCATCATATAATGCCTCCCCCTACCCTTTCTTTACTTATCTAAAGAAATCCTAACCATTCTTCAAAGAGTGAGTTCAAGACTTGCATCCCTAAAATTTGCCCTGACTACTTCAGACCATTTTGATCTCATCCTTTGAACTCCTAAAGCTATGTAATCTGCACTACATTGTTCTTCACTGTATTATACTCTGTTTAGTGCCATTTCACTTTAGGGTACAGGTTGAAACGGTGCCACCTCCTAGTTCCCTGCCATCTTGTCTCCCCCTTAAAAATTATTTCCACATGGTAATCATATCTTGCAGGCAAGAGCACTTAGAAATTATACATTCTTTATAACTACAAGCAACTGGGGGTTGAACCACAGTAGATTCTCAAAAAAAACAACAACAACAACAACAACCTGGAATCAGGAAGCTGCAAAGTGAAATTGTTAAAGGTCTCAGTTTTGAAGTCATATTTGATAAGGTTTTTATTTCACCTAAACAGTGGATGTCTGAAATGATCTTTGGCCAACTAGTTACTGAACCTCTCTCACTTGAGCATATCGATCTATAAACAGAGGGATAAGAATAATATCTACCTGATATGGTTGATGTAGGTATCAACAGGAGATAAATACATATAAGGATCTTAGCATACATGCTGGCTCATGGTATGTGCTGTTGTTGTTGTTATTATTATATTATTCTTTCTATAAATAAAGTAGGCTAGAGTATCAATGAGTTAAGTTAGTTATAGTGAAGAAGCAAATGTGAAAATACTTTGTGACCCCTATGTGTCATAATTCTTATTAATATTATTATGTTTAAAAGCACATGTTGTATTGAAGAATGTTAAAATGAACTAAGAATCCCAGACACCATATTTCCAATCCTGATTTCACTTTTCTGCTTCTGAATTGGATCCAGCTTTCATAATTGCCACTGAATACTCAATTTAGTGACCACATTTACTAGATCTGCAGTCCTGAGAAAGCTGTGCTCATTCTTCTGTTTTCTCCTTAAAAACCTCAGTTTTCTTCTGTTAGAAACCTATTAAAAACTATCTCAGAATTATTATAAGGGTGAAAAGATTATTATGTGGGAGTAGGATAGCATCTCACGTCTTCTGGCTATTCAATAAATACTACATTCTGTTTTCCTCACAATGAATATCCTTTAAATTTCTGCACACAATTCTCCCTTATACTCCATCATCCACACAATTTTCAGAGCAGGCTACCAGAAGGGCCAACAGGCTGGTCTGCTTCTCTATACTTCAGTGGCTTCCTGCCATTGGATGAGTCAAAGCTCCTTAGCACACCATTAGAGGCTTCAGATCTTCTCTTCCAGTGTGGATTCAATTTCTCCCTATCTGTCTCATTTTAATAACATGACGTGTTGGTAATTTATCTCCCCTACTGTGTGCTGTTGGTTGATCAGTTCCTTCCTCTTTCACATAACTCAGATTTTGTTAAAGTGTTCACCCCCTAATAGCTCCTGTCATTCAGGGGCAACGGATGTCATCTCCAGCTCCAGATGAGTTTAAACCAGTCAATATATTCCCTATACTCTTTGCTATGGATTGGCCCTGGAAACCAAGCTTAACCCATTAGTTTATGATATTTCCCTGGGGACTATTTGTGATGAGCACATGACCCCAGTGACCTCAGTCAGCCTGGAGGCAAGTCCTTTTTCTGCTTGTTAAGAAGAGGTTCTCTCTTTCTTGCTTACTGGATAGAAATGAGAAAGAACAGAGCCTTGTTTGATTTTGGAACACTATATAACTGACAGGGGAGCCAATGCCACAGCTAGTGGTACAGACAAGTGAAAAAACTGTATGTTTGACATTACTGTGTATCTGCATAGGTGAAATAATTTTCTTATTGTTTAAAATCGCTTTGAGACAGATTTGTTTTTACTTACAACTGAAAGGAACCTAAGGGGTACCTGTTTATAACTTTTCTATGCTTCATATAAACTAAGCTATAAAATAGTCTCTTCCTGACTCAGCGGTGAATGAGTATAAAAACCTATAACGATTATCCCTAGGAAACAAGGGCTGAACTTGCAGGTATATGCATGAGATTTAATCATAGAACATCACTATCTCTCATCAAAGTGTGAACTATTGTGAAATCAGCAGTCCACTGGACTTGAGGGAAGAAAAGTAAAGAGGAGGTTCTGCATGTGAAGGTGATAAGAAGAATCACTAGTGGAGAAGGGAGGGCAATGCATCTTTTCTGGTAACCAAGAAAAGTGGAATGCAGTATGCCTTGAGGTAATTTCACTTTTTTTTCCCTCTGGATTGTCTAATGGTAGTTGAGAGCAAAATGTCTCCCTTAGGATGTAACTTCCCATAAGCTGAGGAGCCAAGCATTAACATGAGGGAGAAAGCAGGAAAGGAAGACTGTGTGCTTTCCTGGAGCTGTTAATAATATACTGGACAAGGGCAATAAATAATTGATGGTTGTCACCTCACTGCTTCTTGGTTATTCATGGACTTCAAGATGGTCCTTTATCTTAGCACCATCTAATCGTGTTACATCACAGGCATTCCTCATCACCAACATTAATATGACTGCTAGTGACATGTGGTGTACGCTGGCTTTTCAGAGCTATCACATACTGCTGATCTGCGCCAGTCAAGAGCAATGTAATTGTCACCAGCAGACAGAAATATTACCGCCAGACAGAATAGTGTAAATAATACAAACCAACACCCATGACAAATCTCCATAACTAGGGAGAGGTCTCTTTCACCACATCTGCTGTATAACTCCCCTGCATGAGAATTGTAATCTGGTGGGAAGAGGGCTCATTTCAATCAGGCTGAGCACCTGCACTCTTTTGATGATTTACATTGCAAAGACAGAGTAGGTGTGGATTCTGGAGCAAAGCAATGGGAGTCTGTGAGTATTTTAGATTTTTGTTCCTGATACCTTTACATACACCTTCACAGGTACCATAGCAACCTAGAGGTGATTGCTTTCCATGGCAATGGAAATTAACCACATACAGTAATTCCTAAATTTTGATTATAGGTAGAATGAGAGTCCCAACAGAGTGAATAAATTCAGAAAGGAAGAGAAGGCAAAATATGTGCTATAACTGGCCCCTAAAACTACCTAGATATTACACAGTTCATTTTATTCCCAAAGCGTTCAGAGAGCATTACCTAATGAATTCTTTTTATCAGATGCAGCAAGATCCCCCATGCACCTGTGGCAAACACTATCCATTCCTCCTCTTTCTTGCCAACAGATTATCAATTTTGAATAGGATGGCAGAATGCCTGGTTAAATAATAGCTTCTTTAGCCTTTCTTGTAGCTTGGTGGGGGCAGGGGGTGGTTGGTGGTGAGGGTCTGGCCAGGATGGGGGAAGTGGCAGAGTTCTGGCCAATGAGACATGAAAGGAGGACTGTTGGGCACTTCTATGAATGTTTCTGTTTTCATAATTAAGGGGGAAAGATGGCGCTGGTGTCACTCTTCTACTTCCTACCTTCTCCCTACCTTGAATGTCTGGAGCCAAAGTAGCTCCATGTAGAGATCAAGACATGGACAGATATAGACCCTGATGTCAGTGAACCAATGAATCAGTGCCAGCAGTCATCTTTGTGTTTCTTCTTATTTGATAAAAAGAATCCTGTTTTTTTGGTTTTTTTTTTTCAGGTCAACACTGGTCTGGTCATGTTTTCTTTTGTTACTTGCTGATGAGTATATACCTAACTGTAGCACCCAATCTAAAAAGCCCTTGTTACAGCCCCAACATTTAAAACAAAACAAAAACTTTAAAAAATCCTTTTAAAATTCATGTGAAGGGGTGCCTGGGTGGCTCAGTCAGTTAAGCATCTGACTCTTGGTTTTGGCTTAGGTCATGATCTCAAGGATCATGAGATTGAGCCCTGCCTCTGGTTCCATGCTCAGTGGGGAGTCTGCTTGAGCACTCTCTCCCTCTATCCCTCTTCACCTCTAAAATAAATAAATAGATCTTAAAAAAAAAAAAGTCATGTAGAGAAGTGACAGCAAGGAGTACAATAAGAAACCCAGCACTTACTGAGAATATACTCTGTGGTCAGCACCTTTGTAGGAACTTACAAGTACCAACTCATTCAATTTCACAACAACTTTATGAAATAGGTTCTGTTGTATATCCATTTTATAAATAGTACAGATTTATAGTGAGGTCAAGCAACTTTCTTGACGACTCACAGCTAGAAGGGGATAGAGCCAGGATTCTAGGTTCCAGAGTCTAGGCTTTTAACTACCACATTTTCTAATGTTTCCATTTCCTAGAAGGAGAAAGCAAAGTTAGAGTTTTAATGGACAAATCCATAATTATATAAGGTGCTTTTTGTTGTGTCTTGCATATTACTAGGGAAAGATTCTTTAGTGAGATGTGATTTCGAGCAATTTTTGCTTTGTGTTGTATTTTTGTTTTCAGAAGCTCAAAACAAAAATTCAATCTATCCATCCATCCATCATATGGAGATTCCCATGGCAACTATCTTCACTGCATCCAACATATTTGCATTGATATATATTGAAATTGCCCAGTTCTTGAACTGTGGCATTAGAACAACACATTCTTTAAATTTAGATTATTCTAAAGTGGAATTGAAATCCAATTTCTCTTTTTTATTATTTATTTATTTATTTTACTGAAGGCATCTATTTGTTTATTCAATGATTATCACTGAAAATGAGATAATACATGTAAAAATGTTTTGGAAACTCTAAAATAAAAATCCATATAAATATAAATTATTATTATGTTTTGGAGGTGTTATGACATGGTAGAACAAGAATTAGGAAACCCAAATGTTTCTGGCTGTGTCTCAGAATTACTATGTGACATAGGGCAAGTCAGGTATATTTTCTGGGCATCACTGACCTAATTTTAGTTCTCTTGCCCAGTAAAACCCCTTTGTTACATGTACCTATCAGTTAATAGAAGTTAGCTGAGAACATTAGTCATGTGTGTGAAAAACCTCATGTAGAGCCTCATTCTTCCCCGTTTCTAGTTTGCTTTTATTTGATCTCATCTAACTGCACATAAAGACGTGACTCCAAATTTAATCTCTGTTTTCAAAACTGGCTAATAATAACACTTTATAGTTATTGAGTACTCTATCTGTATCTGGGACAATGGGCAATGCTTTGCTTATACATACTACAACTGGGATGGTCACCTGCAGGTGGTGGTGTGGCTGGGCTGATTTTTTTTTGTCTTTGCTGTGCTCTACTGGTTACTAATATTTTTCATATCATCACTGACCACAGCTTTAAGAAGACAGGTATGACTATTATTTCCATTTTAGAGATTAGGAGATACATTAATATTTGGGATCCCTGATATTTGGGGCTTCTTTGTTTCCAATGGATTCTCATTTGGTTTACTCCTGTCACCAACGGTAACAATTTACTTTTGTAGTAACTGCCTACCCATGCCAGCCCCTGCCTCTGTGCAAGCCTCTAGCCCAGGGAACCCATCCCCACTTTTGGCAGTTTGTCTAGTGCCAGACCCCTTGATCCATCTACCAACTTGCTTATAAATGAATAAATGACTAAATGGGTTTGGTCTCCATCTTTGGGCTTTGGATTGTCAGTATAGAATAAAACATTTTCCCTTTTTAGTTGACAGTTCTGAATAACCCTGTTCTGCCCTCACTGCCACCCTCAATTCAGATACATTCTATGAGGGAGAGGAGGTGGAGAGTATGTATGCCTCCTGTTTCTGTATCTGTATTATATGAAGAGATGGAAAACATAGCCATAGATCTATCTTTCCTATATTTTCTGAAGTTTATTCTCCTTTGCACATGGTAGAAAATTAAAGTCTGTTTGGAGATTTGAATTAAAAAATACTTAAGGACTTCAGTTTTGGAAAGATGTGGTCTAATCCAATATAACAACACTGCTACTATAAACTCTTAGATACAATAAGAAAAATATAATAAGTTATTTAAAAATTCATGGTGTAACTCTTCAGTGAGAAAGGAAAGTAATCAGGTGCCAAAAAAAAAAAAAATCAGTAAGTCTATAAACCAATGAAAATGAAAAATGAAGGAAAGAAAAGTAAAAAAAAAAAAAAAAAGTAAAAGGGACGTAGGGAGAATCTGTTGACTTAGGTACCTGAAAAGGTCTGGGAATAAGGTTGGACTAAGGTGTGAGGGTTCATGATGGGGCTCAATTGATGCTTTCAAGATTCACTTTCTTTTTTATTCTTTTTTTTTTATTTATTTTTTATTTATTTTCAGCATAACAGTATTCATTATTTTTGCACCACACCCAAGTGCTCCATGCAATCCATGCCCTCTCTAATACCCACTACCTGGTACCCGGACCTCCCACCCCCCGCCCCTTCAAAACCCTCAGATTGTTTTTCAGAGTTCATAGTCTCTCATGATTCACCTCCCCTTCCAATTTCCCACAACTTCCTTCTCCTCTCTAACTCCCCATGTCCTCCATGCTATTTGTTATGCTCCACAAATAAGTGAAACCATATGATAATTGACTCTCTCTGCTTGACTTATTTCACTCAGCATAATCTCTTCCAGTCCTGTCCATGTTGCTACAAAAGTTGGGTATTCATTGTCCTTTCTGATGGAGGCATAATACTCCATAGTGTATATGGACCACATCTTCCTTATTCATTAGTCCGTTGAAGGGCATCTCGGTTCTTTCCACAGTTTGGCGACTGTGGCCATTGCTGCTATAAACATTGGGGTACAGATGGCCCTTCTTTTCACTACATCTGTTTCTTTGGGGTAAATACCCAGTAGTGCAATGGCAGGGTCATAGGGAAGTTCTATTTTTAATTTCTTGAGGAATCTCCACACTGTTCTCCAAAGGGGCTGCACCAACTTGCATTCCCACCAACAGTGTAAGAGAGTTCCCCTTTCTCCACATCCCATCCAACACATGTTGTTTCCTGTCTTGCTAATTTTGGCCGTTCTAACTGGTGTAAGTTGATATCTCAATGTGCTTTTAATTTGAATCTCCCTGATGGCTAGTGATGATGAACATTTGTTCATGTGTCTGATAGCCATTTGTATGTCTTCATTGGAGAAGTGTCTGTTCATATCTTCTGCCCATTTTCTTTATATGATTGTCTGTTTTGTGTGTGTTGAGTATGAGGAGTTCTTTATAGATCCTGGATATCAATCTTTTGTCTGTACTGTCATTTGCAAATATCTTCTCCCATCCCACGGGTTGCCTCTTTGTTTTCTTGACTGTTTGTTTCTTGCTGTGCAGAAGCTTTTGATTTTGATGAAGTCCCAAAAGTTTATTTTCACTTTTGTTTCTTTTGCCTTTGGAGACATATCTTGAAAGAAGTTGCTTTGGTTGATATCTACTACCTATGTTCTCCTCTAGGATTCTGATGGATTCCTGTCTTACGATGAGGTCTTTTATCCATTTTGAGTTTATCTTTGTGTACAGTGAAAGAGAATGGTCGAGTTTCATTCTATTACATATAGTTGCCCAGTTTTCCCAGCACCATATATTGAAGAGACTGTCTTTTTTCCACTGTATATTTTTTCCTGCTTTGCAAAGATTATATGCCCATAGAGTTGAGGTTCCATATCTGGGCTCTCTACTCTTTCCACTGGTCTATGTGTCTGTTTTTATGCCAGTACCATGCTGTCTTGGTGATCACAGCTTTGTAGTAAAGCTTGAAATCAGGTAACATGATGCCCCCCATTTTATTTATTTTTTCAACATTTCCTTAGTGATTCGGGGTCTCTTCTGATTCCATACAATTTTTTGGATTATTTGCTCCAGCTCTTTGAAGAATACTGGTGGAATTTTGATCGGAATGGCATTAAAAGTATAGATTGCTCAAGGCAGTATAGACATTTTAACAATGTTTATTCTTCCGATCCAAGAGCATGGAATGGTCTTCCATCTTTTTGTGTCTTCTTCAATTTCTTTCATGAGTGTTCTGTAGTTTCTCGAGTACAGATCTTTTACCTCTTTGGTTAGGTTTATTCCCAGGTATCTTATGGTTCTTGGTGCTATAGTAAATGGAATCAGTTCTCTAATTTCCCTTTCTGTATTTTCATTGTTAGTGAATAAGAAAGCCACTGATTTCTGTACATTGACTTTGTATCCTGCCATGTTGCTGAATTGCTGTATGAGTTCTAGTAGTTTTGGGGTAGAGTCTTTTGGGTTTTCCATATAAAGAATCATGTCATCTGCAAAGAGAGTTTGACTTCGTCATTGCCAATTTGGATACCTTTTATTTCTCTTTGTTGTCTGATTGCTGTTGCTAGGACTTCTGATACTATGTTGAACAAGAGTGGTGAGAGTGGGCATCCTTGTCGTGTTCCTGGTCTCAATGGGAAGGCTGAAAGCTTTTTCCCATTGAGGATGATATTTGCTGTGGGTCTTTCATAGATAGATTTGATGAAGTTCAGGAATATTCCCTTTATCCCTATACTTTGAAGCATTTTAATCAGGAGTGGACGCTGGATTTTGTTCAAATGCTTTTTCTGCATGGATTGAGAGGACTATGTGGTTCTTCACTCTTCTCATATTAATTTGTTCTATCACATTGATTGATTTGCGAAGGTTGAACCATCCTTGTAGCCCAGGAGTGAATCCCACCTAGTCATGGTGGATAATCTTTTTAATGTGCTGTTGGATCATGTTTGCTAGGATCTTGTTGAGAATCTTAACATCCATATTCATCAGTGATATTGGTGTGAAATTCTCCTTTTTGGTAGGGTCTTTGCCTGGTTTAGGGATCAGGGTAACGCTGGCTTCATAGAAAGAGTCTGGAAGTTTTCCTTCTGCTTCAATTTTTTGAAACATCTTCAGGAGAATAGGTGTTATTTCTTCTTTGAAAGTTTGGTAGAATTCCCCAGGGAATCCATCAGGTCCTCGGCTCTTGCTTTTTGGGAGGTTTTTGATCACTGCTTCAATCTCATTACTAGATACCGGTCTATTCAGGTTGTCAATTTCTTCCTGGTTCAATTTTGGTAGTTTATAGTTTTCCAGGAATGCATCCATTTCATCTAGGTTGTTAGCTTATTGGCATATAACTGTTGATAATAACTTCTGATGATTGTTTCTACTTCCTTGGTGTTCGTTGTGATCTCTCCCTTTTCATTCATAATTTTATGAATTTGGGCTTTCTCTCTTTTCTTTTGGATTAGTGTGGCCAATGGTTTATCGATCTTATTGATTCTTTCAAAAAACCAGCTTCTAGTTTCATTGATACATTCTACTGTATCTCTGGTTTCTACCTCATTGATCTCAGCTCTAATCTTTATTATTTCCCTTCTTATGTGTGGAGTTGGTTTGATTTGTTGTTGATTCTCCAGTTCTTTAAGGTGTAGAGACAGCTGCTGTGTTCTGGATTTTTCAATATTTTTGAGGGAGGCTTGGATGTCTATGTATTTCCCCCTTAGGACCGCCTTTGCTGTATCCCATAGGTTTTAGACTGAAGTGCCTCCATTCTCCTTGGTTTCCATGAATTGTTTCAGTTCTTCTTTGATCTCCTGGTTGATCCAAGCATTCTTAAGCAAGGTGGTCTTTAGCTTCCAGGTGTTTGAGCTCCTTCGGAACTTTTCCTTGTGATTGAGCTCCAGTTTCAATGCATTGTGATCTGAGAATATGCAGGCAATAATCTCAGTCTTTTGGTATCGGTTGAGTCCTGATTTGTGACCCAGTATGTGGTCTATTCTGGAGAAGGTTCCATGTGCACTTGAGAAGAATAAGTATTCTGTTGTTTTAGGGTGGAATGTTCTGTATGTATTTATGAGGTCCATCTGGTGAAATGTGTCATTCAATGCTCTTGTTTCTTTATTGATTTTCTGCTTCAATGATCTGTCTGTTTCTGAGAGAGGTGTGTTGATATCTCCTATGATTAGTGTATCCATATCAATATGACTCTTTATCTTGATTAACAGTTTTCTTATGTAATTGGCTGTTCCCATATTGGGGGCATAGATATTTACAATTGTTAGATCATCTTGGTGGATAGTCCCTTTAAGAATGATGTAGTGTCCTTCTGTATCTCTGACTACAGTCTTTAGTTTAAAATCTAATTTGTCTGATATGAGAATCACTACCCCAGCCTTCTTTTGAGGTCCATTGGCATGAAAGATGCTTCTCCATCCCTTCACTTTCAGTCTGGGTGTATCTTTAGGTTCAAAATGGATCTCTTGTTGACAACATATGGATGGATCCTGTCATTTTATCCAATCTGCAACCCTGTGCCGTTTTATGGGCGCATTTAGGCCATTCACATTGAGAATGATTATTGATAGATATGTTTTTATTGACATCGTGTTACCTTTGAAGTCTTTCTTTCTGCAGATTGTCTCTCTATTTCTGTTCAATACTATTCTTAGGATTTTTCCTCTTTTATAGAACCCCCCTTAATATTTCCTGCAGTGTCGGCTTAGTGGTTGCATAGTCTTTTAAGCCTTGCCGATCTTGGAAACTCTTTATCTCTCCATCCATTTTGAATGTCAGTCTTGCTGGGTAAAGTATTGTTGGCTGCATGTTCTTCTCATTTAGTGCTGTGAATATATCTTGCCAGCCCTTTCTGGCTTGCCAGGTCTCTGTGGACAGGTCTGATGTTATTCTGTTGGGCTTTCCTCTGTACGTAAGGAGCTTCTTTGTCCTAGCTGCTTTCAAGAGGTTCTGCCTACAACTATAATTCTTCATTCTTACTAGGTGTCTCGAGGACTTTCGAGAATCTGTAATCTTGGGGGAAAACCATTTGGCCTCTAGTACATGAATGCTGGTTCCATTCACAAGATTGGGAAAATTTTCATGAAGAACTTGTTCCACTATATCTTCTAGACTTCTTTCTTTTTCCTCCCCTTCAGGGATTCCAATAATTCTGACATTGGAATGTTTCATGGCATCATTTATTTCCTGGATTCTGTTTTCTTGGCTTCTAGTCTGTTTGTTCCAGGCTTCCTCCTGATCCTTTCTCTCTATCTGTTTGTCCTCCAGATCACTAATTCCATCTTCTGTCTCAGTTACTCTAGCTTTGAGAGAATTTAGATTAGATGGGAACTCATTGAGAGCATTGTGAAGCTCGTCCCTGGTAGCTTTCAGCTCTTCCCTAACATTGGAAACATGATCTCTGGTCGTTTTCAGTTCGGCCCTAATCAATTCCGTTTGGTCACCCATGGCTTTCTCCAACCTAGCTATTGCTTGGATAATTGTTAGCCTGAATTCTCTTTCTGACATATTGTCTATGTTGATAGCCATTAGCTCTGTTGCAGAAGGCCCATCCTCTGTATTTTTCTTCTGTTGGGCATTCCTCCTCCTAGTCATTTTGGTGAGAGATGGCTAAACGGGTGTAGCTGGATGTATCGACCGTGTTGCAGTCAAGGTGCACCCTGGAACACTTCTGCCCACTGGTGTCTTCTGCTCTGGTAGAGATCCAGACGTGTATAATTCGGATCTCAGGCTGATTTTGTGGGTGATCAGAGTTCTTTGGAAGATAATCATCTCACTTTAGGGTACAGGTTGAAAGGGCGCCTCCTCCTACTTCCCCACCATCTTGTCCCCCCCAAGATTCACTTTCTCTGAATCTTGGCATTCTGGACTGACTTTCTGTTAGACAAGTTTTAAAAATTTTTCTTTCCATTTTTCTTTACTCCCCTCCTCCTCCTCCTCCTCCTCCTCCTCCTCCTCCTCCTCCTCCTCCTTCCTCCTCCTCTTCTTTCTTGATTTATTTATTTATTTAGACTGTATTATTAGCCCCAGGGGTACAGGTCTGTGAATCATCAGGCTTACACACTTTTCAGCACTTACCATAGCACATACCCTCCCCAATATCCATAACCAACCACCCTCTATCTACCCACCTCCCCCCAGCACCCCTCAGTTTGTTTTGCGAGATTAAGTGTCTTATGATTTATCTCCCTCCCCATTCCATCTTGTTTCATTTTTTCCTTTCTTACCCCTCAAGCCCCCCACATTGCCTCTCAAGTCCCTCATATCAGGGAGATCATATGATAATTGTCTTTCTCTGATTGACTTATTTCTCTCAGCACAGTACCCTCTAGTTCCATCCACATCATTGCAAATGGCAAGATTTTATTTCTCTTGATGGCTGCATAGTATTCCATGGCATGTATGTGTGTGTATATATATATATATATATATATATGTATTCCATGGCATGGAATATATACATATATATATATATATATATATATACTTATATACATATGTATTCCGTGCCATGGAATGTATATATACATGTGCACATGCCCCTTTGGATCACTACATTTGTATCTTTAGGGTAAATATGTAGTAGTATGATTCCTGGGTCACAGGGTAGCTTTATTTTCAACTTTTTGAGGAACTTCCATGCTGTTTTCCAGAGTGGCTGCATGAGCTTGCATTCCCAAGAGTATATGAGGGTTTCCCTTTCTCTGCATCCTCACCAGCATCTGCCATTTCCTGACTTGTTAATTTTAGCCATTCTGACTGGTGTGAGGTGATATCTCATTGTGGTTTTGGTTTGTACTTCCCTGATGCCGAGTGATGTGGACCACGTTTTCATGTGCCTGTTGGCTATCTGGATGTCTTCTTCAGAAATGTCTGTTCATGCCCTCTGCCCGTATCTTGACTAGATTCTTTGTTCTTTGGGTGTTGAGTTGGATAAGTTCTTTATAGATTTTGGATACTAGCCCTTTATCTGATATGTCATTTGCAAATATCTTCTCCCATTCTGTCAGTTGTCTTTTGGATTTGTTAACTGTTTCCTTTGCTGTGCAAAAGCTTTTGATCTTTTTTTTTTAAGATTTTATTTATTTATTTGACAGAGATCACAGGTAGGCATAGAGGCAGGCAGAGAGAGAGATAGGAGGAAGCAGGCTCCCCGCTGAGCAGAGAGCCTGATGCGGGACTCGATCCCAGGACCCTGAGATCATGACCTGAGCCAAAGGCAGTGGCTTAACCCACTGAGCCACCCAGGCACCCCAAAAGCTTTTGATCTTGATGAAGTCCCAATAGTTCATTTTTGCTATTGAATTTTCCCCTCATGGTCCAGTAGTTGTCTCTTTTTTGCTCAGCCTTTTTATTCTCCATCATTTGGTCTTCTATATCACTAATCCTCTCTTTTGCCTCATTTATTCTAGCAGTAAGAGCCTCCATTTTTTATTGCACCTCATTAATATCTTTTTTTAAATTTCAGCTTGGTTAGATTTTAGTTCTTTTATTTCTCCAGAAAGGGCTTTTATTTCTCCAGACAGGGTTTCTCTAGTATCTTCTGTGCCTTTTTGAGCCCAGCTAGCACCTTGAGAATTGTCATTCTGTATTCTAGATCTGACATATTACCAATGTCCATATTGATTAGGTCCCTAGCCTTTGGTATGGACTCTTGTTCTTTTTTTTTTTTTTTGTGGTGAGTTTTGTGGTGAGTTTTTCTGTCTTTTTATTTTATCCAGATAAGAATATATGAAGGAGAGAATAAAATACCAAAAGGGTGCCAAAGACCCCAGAAAAATATATGCTAACCAAATCGGAAGAGACCCTAAATCAGGGGGAGAAGAAAGGGGGTTAAAAGTTTAAAATTGTTTTTTAAATTAAAAATATATATATATAAGATATATTTTTTTAATTAAAAAAACAATTTTAATATATATAACAATTATATATATATAATATATATATATATATATATATATATATATATATATATATATATATATATATATATATATATATATATTAGACTGGTGAATAGAACAGAACCACCCACTTGATTCTCGGTGTATTTTGGTCTCTTAAAAGAAACTACCTCCCAGAATTTTAAAGAAAGAAAAACTTATATATATACAAAAATGAGGGTAAACATGAAGATGGGATGGAATATGACTGTAAAGATGAAAAATTTTTAAAAATTCTAAAAAGGAATTGATAAGAGAAGTTGGTTGGAAAAAGAAGTGGAGAGAATTTTCTCAGGCTGCAGACTAGAACAAAGCCCTGTGCTAGATTTAGGGTAAATTTTTATATTAGAAGAAATTGTATCCCAAAGTTTTTTAGAAGAAAAAACCTGATATGTATACAAAAAATAAAGTTATATACAATGAAGGATAAAACATGACTATAATAATGAAGGTTTAAAAAGATTTTTTTAGAAAGGTGTTAAGATAAACTAGTTAAAAAAACACATAAGAAGGGAAATAATCAAACCAACTCCACACATAAAAAACATTAAAAGAGGAAAGATGAAAAGTTTAAAAAAATTAAAGAAAAAAATAAAATTATAAAAATTTAATTAACTTTGCAAGACTAAAGAATCATGGGGAGAAAGCCATGAATTCCATGCTTTGCTTTCCCCTCTCCTGGAATTCCACTGTTCTCCTTGATCAGTGAGCTTGGTGTGGGTTGATGTTCTTGCTGATCTTTGGAAGAGGGGCCAGTTGCAATGATTCTCAAATTTTTGCCTGAGGTGAATTGCACCACCCTTGCCAGGGGCTGGGCTAAGTAATCTGCTCAGGTTCACTCTAGGGAGCTTTGGTTCCCTGAATGCTTTCTGTAGAGCCCTGGAGGACAGGAATAGAAATGGCGGCTTCCCAGTCTCCAGCAGCCCGGAGGAGTGGAGAGCTCAGGGTTGCATTCCTCAATGCACCCTCAGAGAAAAGTGCTCAATCACTCCCGTCTCCATAGTCTCTGGCTGTGCTCCAAACTCACCTGGCCTGTGACCGACCATTTCTGTCTCTGGCATGCTGCCCCACTTAGAGTCTTCAAGCCCAACAGATCCTGCTGCTCTGCTCCTCTGGCGGATGAAGATTGGTCTCCCCTGATCTGCCACTTGTGGGATCCCTGCTCAAAGAGCACTGACCTGTCTGTGCCACAGATCACAGTTTAAGGTAACCCGGGCTGAGAGCTCACTCCTCAGCTCTGTCTCTATAGCCGGCTTTTCTGCTCTGATACCTGTGAGCTCTGCCACAATCAAACACCCGCAATCCTTCCGTGACCTTGCGGGACCTGAGACTACTCTGTCCCTGCAAGGGCTCTACCCCCGCTTAGCTTCTGGATTGATGCCCCTCAGTGGAGCATACTTGTAAAAGTTTCAATTTTGTGCTTCATTTCTCCACTGCTTGCTGGGAGCTGGCCCCTCCCCCCATAGTCTATCTTCCCCTTGCTTCAGATTCTCTTCTCCCTGCGTCCTACCTGTCAGAGAGTGGTCAATTTTTGTTTCTAGAATTGCTGCTCTTCTTCTCTTCGATCTCCTGTTGGGTTTGTAAGTGTTTGGAATGGTTTGATAACTGTCTAGTTGAACTCCTGCCACCTGATGTCATCTCTGTCTGCTACTCCTCCCCCATCTTGACTCCTCCCCTTTGTTTGACAATTTTATAGCTTTAAGTGTATCTTCCAAGTTTTAAGTGAAGCTGAAAATGATTGTGCCTCTCAGTAGTCCCTGCAGAAAATCCCACTGTGCCTTATTGGCTCCACTTTTGGCTCAGTTTTGCCCATCCCTCACCAATCACTGTTGTCAAAAGCATAAAATCATCTTTTGGCCAGAGTTATAGATGCATTCTTAAAATAGGAGTGTTAGGGAAAGACAACTCTACCTGCCCGTAGACTGAGACCGAGAATGGGCTTAGTTCTCTAGACTTGAATAAAAGAACTGTTTCCAGAAGGTGAGTGAACACTAGGTATCAAAAGAAAAACAGATGTCTACTCCAGACCTCTTTCTCTCTGCCCTATTTCTGCTTTCTTGTCCAAATGTATGCCATGACTAAAACTTGGAGTTGTAGGAAACACTGATTCTGAGAAGACTTAGGGATAAGAAAGAGGTGGGATGAGGAAAGGAACTTGAAGGAGGAGGAATCAGTCAGAATCCCCAACACCCATGTGGATAGACCATCCAATAACCTGGTCTCACTGTTCACCCCTTCTCATCCTTGAGCCCTTATCTTCCATTCCAGTTTAGTTATGGCCATGTCCTAGAACTTATCACCAGGAACACTTCTGCCATCTGAAAAGACAGTCTGACATTCCACCCGAGTTCATCCTTTCAGCTTATGCCCTCAGTATGCCAATTCTTCAACTTATTCTGGAACTACAAGACACTTTATACATCTCCCTGTCCATCTGAGAATGGTTTGTGTCATTTCCTCCCTCTCCAAGGAAAACTTTATTGTTCGTCACTTAATTCCAAACCTAAAGAGCTCACTTTTGACATCTTTTCATTTGCCTTTCTTCTGTCATGCTGGGGACAAGTGAGTGTGTCTTTTTAAGACCTGTATTCTAATAAAGGGGTGATTCGTCTAGGATAAAATCAACACAAGTAATTACGTTGATGCCACCATAAATGTTCTATAATAATAGTCAGCTTCAACAATCCCTGAAAACATTCCATTAGTTCCTTCATCATTTAGTGTGTACTAGGCATTCTTCAAAGCATTAGGGGCACATCAATGAAGGAAACAAAGATCCCTGTCTTAGCCGACTTCATCTGATTGTTCTTTAGTCAATTCTCTTGCCTAAGCACTCAAAACAATTTAACTTTTCTACAATTTCTCCACTCTCCTCACTCGTTGAGCATGTATACTAGATCACAACAGGGGAATTAAAAGTCACCAGAACTTTTCATCATTAAAAAACTTCAAAAGAATAACAAAATCAAAATGTGAACGCCCATCACTTCTTTCTTCTTTCTTCTTTCCTTCCTATTATACTGGACGGACTTCCTTGGGGATCTGTCCTTGCTTTCCAACTTAAAACACTTTTTTGCACTACCCATCTACTCCTGATTTTTTGGAAGAAGATGATAGAAGATAGAAGATGATAGAAGAAGATAGATAGGTAGGTAGATAGATAGATTGATTGATTGATTTGATAGTACCATGGGCAGTTGGCTGCTTATTGATCTTGCCTCCAGGAATACCATGTACTCCTAGTTATTTCTAAAGATCATTTTAAGTCAGGCCCCTCTTGGCTGCCACTCATACTTTGCTAACCATGCTATTCCAAGATCCTGTCATCCCCATTGCTTCTAGGGAACTCAGCTCTATAATAGTTACTAACTCAACCCACAGAAGACAGGCATTACTGTACATTGCATTGCTGATGTGTTCCTCCCCTGTTCATTTCTTATTACTTTAATTAATGGAGTGCTCTCCAGGCCTCTTAAGGAAAACGACCAGCTGGTAGGTTTTCCAGTTGTATATGATTGATCCATTCTAGCAGCCTCAGCTCTATAATCCTATTTCTCACAAAGTTCCATGGCCTCTCTAATTTAATGCCAGCTATTGTTTTCTTTTTTCCTAAGTCTTTTAGAAGCATTACTTGGGGTTCTTGTCAGGTAGTTAAACCCTGTATCATTAGAAAGTTTTCTTATAATGTAAATCCTCCTTTATCTACCATTACACCCCACCTTCTTGATCTAGCACCTTCAGGATTCAATCCCAGACACATTTTCCTGGCTCCTGCCAGTGCATTCTACCCATGTCCTATAGCAACTTTGATGTATAATCCCTCCTCATCCCTCACAGGTTCAGCACTTCTCCAGGCTAGCTCTACTGAGATTTGATTATATTAAAGGGCCTGGTGTATGGGTGGAGATGAGAAGGAAGATTCTAAAGAGGTTATTCATTGTTTTGTCTGGCACCTATCTCATTGAAGACCTCTGCAGTCTTAAACGAGGTGACTGATCTCTCCTCCAAAAGAAGTAGGCCACTTCTTCTGACTTGGTAGGCTCAGAGAAATTAAGGATACAAGATCACAAGTTCATCTACCTACAGATCCTCATCTCAAATCTCAGAGTTCCACTCTTTCCCTCTCTAGGTCCTGTAATGTCATGGGAGATTTGCTGAGCCCAAGAATTCTTCAAAGCTCTGCCAATATCACGCTTAAGTTCTCTGTCTACAGCCGTTTCCCACCCGCTGGCTTCGGGTGATGAGAATCTTTTCAAAAGCTACCAAGGAGGCCTCTGACACTCACACTTTACTTTGAATTATTAAGAGGTCTGAACCTGTCATTTTCTTTCTTCACTAAGTCAATGGTACTTAGCAACAGCCACTCAATTTCACAGTGTTTAGAGTTGCTACTTCCCCATATCTCTCCAGTGCCTAAGAAATTGTGCCGGTTACTGCATCCCCTCCACCTGCATCTCATCCCATTCCCCTCAAGTGAAAGTCTTAGTAGTTGTCTGTTACAGGGTCCCAAAGACTATCAGTACATCACCTACCACTCGTGATCCAGCTGGCAAGTTAGATCTACAAAATTCTATTCTTAGCATCTGCTTCTCAGATCTATTTCTAGGACAAACCAACTTAGGTAGAGTTTCTTAAAAGTGGAGCGTGAGATGGGGGTTCTTATTCAAGTCACTAGAGGAGTATTCTCAGGAGAAAAGGAGTGAACAGTGCCTGACAGAGCAGGCCATAATAGCTAATCATGAATATGGTCTCGATCAAAGATGAGCTTTAGTCTGAATCCAGGAGGAAGTTTTGGAATACATCCTGCACTAAGTAATCTCACCCTAAGATGAGGAACCAGGCTTTCATCCCTTGGTACCAGCCAATTGTTAACTGAAGTTTGTTGGGTGGGTACTGTGTAGCTTTCCAAGTGAAGAAGCTCCTGTTTGGCCAGGAGTAACTCTCTAGAGAAAGGGCCAGCTGTGAGTTGTTAGCAGCAAGGGCTTGTGGCAGCTTAAGTGTGGGCACATTGGCAGATGAAAAGGATCCATGCACCAATACCATCCCTACAACAGATCAGCGGGATGTCTGAGATTCCGTACTCTAGAACAGTTCTTGGGTGATGCCAGTGTGACTAGGCCAAGGACCACACTTTGAGTGGTATGAAATAGATTGTTTTGTTTTCAGGTTTTTCTACCTTTTTTACCTACATCTCCTTTTTAAGTCAGTTAAGTTATATTTTCTGTCATTTACATCCAAATACTTTCTCACAGTATAAGGGGGCTCTCTATCCCTGGCTCCCACTTTCATGCTAAACCACTAAATATATATTACCTTCTCTGTCCTTCAGGTTACCCATCTATGAGAGGGGACTAAGAAGTAGGCATTGAGATTGCAGTCCAAGATAGCAAAGGAGTTAGAGACCTTAGTTTTGTCTGCAGAAATTCAGCTAGACAGCTATCAAATCATTCTGAAATGAGCTTGATCCCAGGACCCTGAGATCATGACCTGAGCTGAGGGTGATTACTTGACTGAGCCACCCAGGTGTCCCAGGCAAACACATTGTATATGAAAGCTGGATCTAAGGACCTCTGTGATCCTGAGTGTAAATGTCAGGGTACAAGCAAAAATTCCAGGTAGCCATGCAGATGATCAAGGCATGGAACTAGTAAGACCCAAGTCAAGTTCTCAAACATTAAAGGGGGACCCAGGTAGTATATGGATTATATATGAAACAAACAGAAAGTTTCACAAATTTCATAAATGATGTAAAGGAGTAGGAGAATAGGATGAAAAGAAAACCTGAGGGACCTAGGAGGGGTGGGGCTCTTCTGAGCTAGTGGGTGGAGGAGGGGCTGTGGACACACTTTGTTCAGTTGTCCCCTATCTTTGTGACAGTGCTCTGTGATGTAAGCCTGGGGAGGATATATATTCAGCGTGTGCACAGTATAGGCTGTCTTGTGATTCAGACAATGGAGTTCAAACACTGGAATGTTCTCTCATTTTTGAATAGTGATACTAAACCATGTCTGAGCTTTGGCTCAACATGCTTAGAGACTGATCCCAACTTCACCTTCCTGTGTGGGTTGGGATTGCTCCTTCTGTTCCTGTGCTACCTGGTGGGGATTCCATTTCAACTTGGAAAACCAAAACCACCCAAAAGGTAAGAAATCCTCGGGGGAGGGGTGTGTGTGTCTCAACATCGATTATTATGGTTTCCATTTCTAATCCGAAATTAATCTACTTTTAAGATTTATTTAAGAGAAAGCAAGTGAGGGGGGGGGGGGGTGAGCACAGGGAGAGCTAAGCAGGGAATGCAATGTGGGGCTAGATTCCAAGATCCTGGAATCCTGACCTGAGCCCAAGGCAGACATTTAACCAACTGAGCTATCCAGGTACCCCCAATCCCAAATTTTAAAATGAGTTTGGTAGAGCCAGAGAAACACCTAAAACAGGAAGTCTTAAGACAACAGACATTCATTCCTCTAGGAAAAGAGGCCTGGCAGGGCTAAGGGTTAAGGAAGGACTAAGATTTCTACTTGAAACTCACAATCTATCTGGATATGGTGGTGGATGGTGGTGGGTCTTGGGTAAAATCCCAAACGCAGGGAATCCATACTCGTGAGTGGGTTATTTTGAGAAAATGGGATCTGTGTAAAAGAACAGTTTCCCAGCACTTGATCATGAGTCACTTTCCCAGGTTAAGCATCACTCGATCAAGCCTTACTTCGTGCTGGGCTAATCAGGAGAATAGTGCTGAGCCATTGAGATGAGAGTGGGGTCTGAGCTATGGCCTAGGATACAGGGTCCTACCTAAGGGAGCACAGATGTGACTGTCAGGGTTCATTTTCTATGTCCTCATTGAACAAAGGACTTCTGACTGAGAATACCAAGTGTAGACCTCCCAGACAAACTCCTCAGAGTTTTTCAAAGAAGCAAAAAACTGAAAAAAGCGGAACACAAAGTTCATTTTAATAAAGTCCTAGTATTCTTGGATAAAGAATGTCTCCATTTCTGAGAGAAAGCTAAGACATAGTTTCCAACCTCCCTCATTCTTACTTTTCTTCTAGCATCAGAGCAGAGCCAAGAGGAGGAGGAAAGGCAGGACTCTGGAAGGTAAGGTTCTGCCTATTCCACCTGAGCTCTCCAAGGCTGATCCTTGCTGTCCTCTCCATGAGGGCCCAGTCCATGATCTCTGAGGATGTGAGGCACTAGGTACATTCCCTCTCAGGAAACAGAGGCCTCAGAGGAGAGGCTTATGGAAATGCAGCCAGAGTGCAAAACCCTTCTCAGATTCCCCACTCTGACCATTACTGAGCATGAAGCAGTGATGGATCTGGACAATGAGTGCTGCCCAATAGGTGGCTGTGTGAGATGACAAGAGTCAGAACTTCTGTCTCCTCACTTTGTGAAAGCTCTGTGACATCATGGATACTCAGGAGTCTTCCCTGAGGTAACCACTGATCTCTCTGCTTCACAGAGATGGTCTGATCATCACATGGATAATTTACATGAAAGTACTTTATAAGTGAAGCGAGATTACTAACCAGCTTCACATCATTGGCCATTTGCCCTCACCTATTGATTATAAGAGCGTTCAGAGTCCAACATCCCAAGGATGTCCCATAAGAGGACTCCTGTATTATTATATGTCTTTCTACTTTGACTACATAACTCATTCTCCTGGTTTCCCAGACAACGGATGCCACCGAAGAGAAGTGGAGGAGACCCGGAAGCTGATCTCTGTTTTAAGAAGGTGAACATTCTTTCCCCTTCGGTCCTGATGCCTCTTAGAACACATTTTATACAATTTCAGAATTCACTGCAGTGTGTCATGCCATGGGAGGGGGTTGCCATAGGAACAGGTATTGGAGGTGAAAGCTATTGAGTACTCTGTGAAGTCATAAAAGTGGGCACTGTGAAGGGACATGAGTCATCAGGTGGCCCCTCCCTTGTTCTGGTCCTGGCTGCAGTTTTGTACCTCCTGTCTCCTGCAGCCCCCTCAGCCAGCATCATGATACCATCCACTTCCATCAACTGTTATGTCCAGACCCCTCCTGTGAGGTATGTAACAGCACAACTGCTGAGATCGATCGGCTGCTGTTCCTGCAGGCTCTGGAAGATTCTACTTCCTTGGCTTCCACAGCTCCTGTGACTTCTTCATCATTCACTCTCTCCACTGACTTCTCAGCAGTCCCTCCAGGAGAGCTAATACCAGCTTCGCTGCCTGAGTCTTCCCCACCACCTGCCTCCATCTTCTCACCTAACCCAGTGATCCCTGTGGCTGATTTCTTTCCACCCTCACCACCGGGTGATTCTTTGCCACCAGAGCCCTTTCCTCCCTTGGATTCCAAATTCCCAATGGACCATTTCCCAGCCCAGCGCCCTGCCTTTCCACCTCCTGTCCCACCCCATCATGCCCATTCAGTGGACTGTAGTGTCCAAATAGAGACAGTGTCTATAAATACCATCTTCTCTCTGGACCCAACCCTTTCCCACAATGGCAGCACCTTACTGGATAGCACCTTACCAGAGGGTGAATCCCACTGAGACCTTTGCTCTTCATCACACACCAAGAACGCAGTCTGCTTCGCCAGACTACAGTTTAACTGTGACTCAATCTAAAGCGATTTCCATCTCAAGGACGCCTGTTCCAGACAGCTCACCCCCGGAGAGATCTGGTGGGGTGTCTACTTATGTCCTAACAATCACAGGCATTGACCCCTCCAGCTTGTCAATTTTAGACCTCCCTTGGTGGCAAACTCATGCCAAAGAGTCTTCCCTTCGACCCTGGCTCCACGGGCTTTCCAACAAGAGTTTCTGGCCCTCCATTCTTCCGAGGCTTCTTCCAGGGGAGACCCTGCAGCCAACCTTGTAGAGCCTGGTAACCTCTCACTTCTCAGCCCTGATGCCCTGGCACTCCCTAGAGAAACAAGTCCAAAAGAGGTGTGACTTCCTCAGATGGAAGGAAACAAAGGGTTCTTTTCCAAAGCAAAGAGTTGCTGATGAGCATGGTTTGGCATCCTCCCTTCCTTTCTGCAGCAGCAAAGACCAAACAAAGGAGCTGCCTATGCAGCAGCAGCAGCGCCCATATTCTGCAACCTTGGAGGAGGGACATTTACAACAAACCCCCATCCAGCTCTTTTGGGGTCTCCAAAACTCTGCATAGTGAGTCCTTCTTCCCTGCTGCCGATGCCTCAGATTAAATCCAAAGTGCCTCCACAGAGCAGGAATCCCCAGGAGTTCCCCATCCACTTCCTCCATCCTTACCTGAG
The DNA here is from genome assembly GCF_011764305.1 of Mustela putorius furo. Classification (NCBI taxonomy): domain Eukaryota; kingdom Metazoa; phylum Chordata; class Mammalia; order Carnivora; family Mustelidae; genus Mustela; species Mustela putorius. Next base: position 283,199 of record NW_025421506.1, read on the forward strand.
ACCCCGCCTCAACTCCTGCATCAAACCCAGCCCCAACCCCTCCCTCATGTCCAGCCCCAGGCCCACCTTCCATCCCCACTCCCAATTCTGCCATCCGGTCCTCTACCTGACATCAAGATCTGTGCAGTGTGTTTTCACAGACCTCAGAATGAATCTGAGAGCCATGTCAACTGAAATGCAACATCTCGAATGGAATGGGTTGGTTAGGGGCAGGACCGTGTGTGGGATTTACCCACTGTGGTCCAAAGATCCCAAGACTATTACCGCCCTTCAGCTCATAACCATTCTCCCAACCCCTGTGCCACCAAAGCCCAAGTTGTAATCTCTGCCCTTCCCAGGCCCATGCTGCTATCTCTATCCCTCATGCACAGTCTCCCCTCAGTTATGAGATTCGGGGGGAAAAAACTAGAGAGACATCTTCTAAAGAGGCTCATCCAACACTGGTGGGCCTGCCCTGCAGGTTCTATGAATCTCTCGCAGTGATGAGTGGTACAAGTACTCTTCCACAGCTACCTGAGTCTCAGGGCCATCGTGGAAGCTCAGGGAACTCTAATTTTAAAGAATGAAATCAAATTGAGTGTCTCTAAAAGTGTGTACGTGGAGGACCCAGAAATGCTTCAGCTAGAGTACAGTGACCTGGCAAAGTACAATGACCTGGAGAAGGATCACAATGATTTGGAGAAGGACAAAAATCTGGAGAAGGAAAATGATGACTGGAAGAAGAATCAGGGACACATCCCAGAGAATGGCCCAGAAGATTATCTGTTGAGGGACCCAGTTAGCTCTTCAGATAATGAAATGGGGTAGGATTCTGAGAAAGAAATTAGAGGAGCCCATCAGTGAAGAACTCCATGGTGTCTGCGGAGACTGTGGGTGAGGGACAACAGGAAAATGCCCTGAAGATACATTTAAGCAAAAGTCTGAGGAAATCAATGAGGGCCAGTTTCCTGGGACTGTGCATAATTCATAGTATGCTATGAAGCAGACATCACCTCTTTCTGAGAAGTTCGCCAGACTGAAATAAAACAGAGAAGATTGCTACCATCAGAGGTTGAGGTCTACTCCCTGAATACCTTCCTGGAGCTTGTCTTTGTTGAACCTAGTGCAGTGACCTGGCAAAGTACAAAGATGGAATACCATGTTTAAAGATTTCATAAGAGGGGGACATGGAGCCATCCCTCTAGGGTCCATGAAATCATAGAGCTCTTCTAATTGAAAGAGTCCACATTCCATTCTAGCCTTTCCTCCTCAACCAATGTGATTTCTGGGGCAAATTGTAAACCTGGGAGCTTCAGCTCCCTTGAAAGAAGCTTGAAATGGCTCCATGGAGACAAAGCAGGAACAGCAAATTCAGCCCCCATCCCGGATCATCGTCTCCCTGCTACCTCAACTGTGGGCAAGGAAGAACAGAGAATTCTGAGACCATCACCCTGTAATATCAACCATCAGTTTGCAGAGGATGTTCCGAAAACTAAGGACGGCAGCCAAACTCTTAACACCTGTCACACATGACACCATAGGCAACAGATGGGTCCCCAAGGCTATCTACAAGGCAAGATGCGTTCAGATGTGAGACAAAGGGTAAGAGTGCAAATTCCGGTGGTAGAAGAGGAGGGCAACAAGGCATAAAGATGAAGACTCCAGACTGGTTGTTATGTCCAGAGTCCAGAGAGATATTCAGGACCAAGGAATTTCATAAACATCAGCCACAACCTAACCAACGAGCCAGTTAGCTCCCAAATTATACAGGGGAATGAGCATCACGTCAAAACCACCATCCCACCAAACATACGAATTCCACAAGATCCTAAATCATTGAATCTCAAAGAACAACTCTTGCATGAGTTAAAGCTTACGCTGAAGGACAGGGAGCTTAGCCAGGTCCAAGCCCAATGCACTGGCCTTCCCCCTGTTTCAGATCATTTGACTTATAAGGCCTCACTGACTCATGCCCAGGGGGTCTGCAGTGGGGACACGAGAGCTTCCCAGGTGCTGTGTGTCCATCCAGAGGACACAGGAATTACTATGGAACAACAGCAGGAGCCCTGGGACCCTAAGCATGTCTTAAGGAAGTACCAGAATAAGAATCCCCCACCGGCTGCAAAGACCATGGTCCTCTGTGTTCCAAGGCACAAGAGCGTGGTGGAGGGGATGCAGGACTGGGAACATCCTAACCGAGAACAGTTTCCCTACTCAAGATGTGGCATTGAAGAAGAGGGCGTGGTATTGAAGGTAAACCTGGGATGAGAGCCTTCCCAGACCATATCACAGAAGGGTCAGCCTCCTTCTGAAAGCCTTTTCAGGAAAAGAAAAAAAAAAAAAAAAGGATTTTAACATCCTAACCGAGAACAGACAGTTTCCCTACTCAAGATGTGGCATCGAAGAAGAGGTTCCCTACTCAGGATTCGGTATGGAAGTTAAAGCTGGGAAACCAGCCTTCCCAGACCATTTCAAAGAAGTGTCTGCTGCCTCCTGAAAGCCTTTCACAGAAGGGTCAGCCTCCTTCTGAAAGCCTTTTCAGTTAAAAAAAAAAAAAAGAAAAAAAGAAAGAAAAAAAAGACTTCTTGCAATGGCTTACTCCTGGGATAAAATGCAAAAGTCAAGAAAACTCCTAGGGGAAGCCCAGTCCCTTGTCATCTGTGGAAAGTAGAGGCCTGCTTAAAGGGAGGGCTGCTTTTACCAGGATGCCTGAAGCTCAGAAAATCATAACAGCTGTTGGGAAGTTCCAAGACGAGAGAATGGGGCGTCACGTGCAATAGGCAGCACCACACCTGCCCAAAACAGCCCTTTCCCTCCCCAACCAAGTTGGGGAAAACTCAGCAGAAAGCACAAGTGCAGGCCCAGGCACAGCCTGTCCTAGGGTACCCTTTCAACTACAGGGTTTCCGCCCATAAGGAGACAAATACCAGGTCCTGCCAGCAAGAAGCTGTCCAAGCTGGCCAAGGCCTTACTGGAAGTAACAGACAGCTCAGAAACAAGGACAGACAGCCTCAGAAAGTTGTGACATTTCAGGACCAGCTACCGCGTCAGAGGTATCCCCTCTTCATGCCCCCAGGGAGCCTGCGCCCCACCCAAAGGCCATATGCTGGCAGCAAGCTGCCCAGTGGCCTCCGGCCACTCTCACAACTCCTGAAGGCACTGTGTGCAGAGATGTATCTCTACTATTTAGACAGAAAACTTCTCCAGAATTTCCAGTCAGGGGGTTTTGGGGGCATTTCCTACCCCAAAATAATCCCTTGTGAGGAATAAATGTTTCTCTAATAAAGTGAGGTCTGTTCTGTGTACTGTCTTGGGAGCATGGGTTTTGGGTAACTCAGTTCAGCTGTTACTGATTTTTTCCTTCAGCTTCTAAAAGGTGACCAATCTCCTGGATCTCTTGGGAAATATATATCATGTGCCCCCAAAAGCCCCCCAAAACCCATTCCCTCTCTGATGAAGTTTGAGGAATTGGGCTCTCTCTCCTGTCCCATGGCTGAAAATATATAGTAGCTCACACCTCTCCCCTCATTGAATGTTTTACACCCTTTACAAGTCTTCTATATCTGAGGATGATCAAAGACAGGTATAGTTTTCATAAAATGATTAAGACACTGTAGTTTCTTCACTGTTATTGTGTTACAGTAGCTTAATCATTACTTAGAATTCAGTGATCAGAGGGTCCCACAGATGGATGAACTCTGAATGGGAGTGTTTTCAGGGGGTGATGTTGTTCGGGTTGATCTTGGGCTGGTTGGGATAGCATCAAAGAATACCCTAGATGATGCTGAAGAATCTCCTGTGAGTCACGTTAAACTTGACATTGAGGTTTCCCACTGGAAGTGTTTCCCCTCCCTGGGTGTTTCTTCAGGCTGCTGGATTGAAGATGGTTTTTGCAGAACCAAAGCATCACTTAGCTGTTAGTGGTAGGAATGTTTACAAGGCAGCAACCACCTACCAGGATAAGACACCTTTGAAGAAATGAAAAAGTGAAAGAGGGACCTTGCTGGTAAAACAAAAGTTTATGTCTAATCATCCCCTTCTCAGGACCCTGTCCCGCTCCCCTCCTTCCTCAGTCTGATCCAGGCACCACCACTTTGAGGCAGACTGGAATCTGGCACAGCCTACCCTTGCCTTATACCAAAAAGCCATGGTTCTGTTCCTTGAGTATGCAAGCAATACCTGCAGGCTGTCAGGCATGGCATCCCCTTTGGGGGAAGGTGATCTTGGTGCCTGCCTTCCATCCACACTCGATGACAATATATAAGATACGGCCTTTACTATGGCTAGGGTGGCAGTATGCCACCTTCAATATTCACAGCCTTAGTGGAGCCATGGTAGCTCTTCCCCAGAACACGTGCAACTTATGAACCAGAGGTGAGTTCTAGACTGTGTACCAGGATACAGATGTTTGGGGGCTTTCCATGGAACTCCATGGAATGCTTTTTTTTAGGGGGAGGCAAGACGGCACACATTCCCACACTTCCAACAGGGCTCTGGAGGGAAGGCAACTCCACCTCAGACTGGGACTCAAAATGGGGTGAGTGTGCTAGAGAACACCTGAGGTAGTCTTCTGGACAGTCTCAGGACTGCTCAGGGCTAAAACAAAAAACCAGATGCCCATCACCTCTCTCACTACCACACTTGTAGCTTCTTGTCCAGGTTATAATTGACCCTACACTATTTCAATGTTGGGGTCACGGAAGGAATGCAGATTTGATGCTGTGAAGGCCCTGAGGGGGACAAAAGGTGGGAAAGAGCCCTGGGCAGGGAGCCTGAAGAGGTGAGGAGGGGGTACAGGGGGCTCTAACATCTATGCGGACAGACCAGCCATTATGTCCAATCCAGTGCACTTTGTGCCACCCTGTAGAGCTTATTACCAGGAATATTTCTGCCATGGGAATACTATAGTCTGACATTCTGTCCCTCTCCTTCATGCCCCTGTCCTTCCAGCTTATATGTCCCTGTTAATTTTTAAATCCACATCATTCACCTTCCACTTCTTGCCTATCCAGCTAATTAATTTATTCCTTTCCTCACTGACTGGTTGTCGGGTAACCAACGTGTAATAAGCACCAATCCAGCATAGGAAATAGAGTCCATGGTACTGGAACAGCGTTATCTGGTGACATGTGGTAGCTGCAGTTGTGGTGAGCACAGCACAGCATAGAGTTGCATACCTGACACTAATGTGATATTGCATCAGCCATTCTTCAGGTAAAAAACAAAACAAAACAAAACAGGCTCTAGTACAAGTGGACGACACCATCTAATCCCCTTCAGTCCTTCCTATCTGGCAAAATTTTGTCTCTCTGCCTCTTTTAGAAATGCCTTTCTGTATGTAACTGATTATTGTTGGATTAAATCTCTCATGTTAAAACTGAGTCTAATCACAACTGAGTCTACTGATGCCACATGAAATTCAGCCCCGGCACTACCTGGAAATCATTCATTCTCCACAAATACTTATCCAAAACTTATTAACTTGAACAAAATAAATGGAGTTAGGTCCCTGTTTCCTTAGTACATTCTCTCCTCAGTGTACCCATATCTAATTTATTTTATTTCAAATTTTATTTGACAGAGAGCAGGAGCAGGAGCACAATCAGAGTGAGTGACAGAGGTAGAGGGAGAAGCAGACTTCCTACCAAGCAGGGAGCAGGACTCAATCCCAGGGCACCAGGGTCCTCACCTGAATCAAAGGCAGATTCTTAACTGACTGAGATACCCAGGTGGCCCTCATATCTATTTCAAATTTCCTTTACTTTCCTCAAACTTATGCAAGAAAGCAGTGACCGAGCTTCTCACAAAACAAAACAAACCCAAATCCTTCAAAAAACAACAACAACAAAAATTAAAAACCTCCCCATTCTTCTTTTTCCTCTTCCTTCCTGTTATATGGAAAGAGATTTCCTTCCCAATCTCCACCCTTGCCAGGTCTCCTGAACCCTCCTCCCTGTCCTTATGAGGCACCCAACATCTTTTTCTTATGGTTTTACTACATCTTTTTTTAAAATTATTTTTACTACATAAATGTTTAAATATGTCCAAGAGCTCATAGACAATATAACTTCCCATATATCCGTCATCCAACTTGCACTGTTATCATTGGGCAGGTGTGATACACTGTGATTAAAGTGCAAAAGCCCCTTTAAAACACCTTGCCAAATAAATAAATAAATAAATCGCCTTGCCATCCATCTCTGAGACATATGCTATGTGCTCACATCAAAGCTTTCAGATTTCTAATGTATTTATCACCTGTGCTACACACTTATTCACAACAGGTGTATGCAGCATTGGTGTCAAAAAGGCACCAGGTTTTAGAGGCTGTTGGAAACCAGTTCTGCTCTGCCTTATAGTCAACCCTGAGGAGTCATTTGAGTGAATTCTCTCTTACGGAGAAAATTCAGGGCAGAATTTCACTGTCCCTTAATCACTCAGTAAGTGTAATATGCAAAAAGTATAGTACATTGTATATGTTGTTAAAGACTTGACACTATGTGTTTTCAAATATTTAGTAGAAAAAATATTTAGTAGAAAAATAAACTACTGTGTTTCACCTTAAATTAAGTAGACCAAACACTCCCCTCTTTCCAAAATGCCATTAAAAGTAAAAGAGTAGATGAAAACTGCTCAATATCATTAACCATTAGAAAAATGCAAATCAAAATATTTGCCAAAATTTCACACCCACAAGGATGGCTAAAAATTAAAAAAAAATACAAATATTATTGGGAATGTGGAGAAATTAGAACCCCCATGCAATGTTGGTGAGAATGAAAAATGGTACAGCTATTTTAGAAAACAGTGTGGCAGTTGCTCAAAATGTTAGACAGAGTGAACATAGGACCCAGCAGTTCCACTTCCTGGTATATATACTCATGAGACATGAAAACATAGGTCTACACAAAAACTTGTAAAGAAATTTTCATAGCTATCTTATTAAAAGGTCAAAAGAAGGAAACAACTCAAACATCTGTCAACTGAGAACTGGGTAAATAAAATATAACATATCCCTATGATATGATGTTGTTTGGAATAAAAAAGACCAATCCAGGGGCACCTGGGTGGCTCAGTGGGTTAAAGCCTCTGCCTTCGGCTCAGGTCATGATCCCAGGGTCCTGGGATCGAGCCCCACATCAGGCCCTCTGCTCAGTGGGGAGCCTGCTTCCTCCCCCCATCTCTCTCTGCCTGCCTCTTTGCCTACTTGTGATATCTGTCTGTCAAATAAATGAAATCTTAAAAAAAAAAAAAAAGACCAATCCATGCCACAACACGGATGAACCTTGAAAAAAAAATGTTAAATGAAAGAAGCCAGTCACTAATATTCACATGATTCCACTCACATGAAATGTCCAGAATAGGGAAATCTAGAAAGAGAAATTGGTTCGTTTTAGAGCTGGAGGGAGGAGGGGAGAGGAGAATAATAGCAAAAAGTTGCAGATTTGTTTCTCTTAAGTCATGACAATGTTTTAAAATTGACTGTGGTGATGCTGAAAATCAAGGAATTATACATGTTAAATAGGTGAATTTTATGGTACGTGAGCCGTATTTCAGTAAAGCTGTTAAAACACGTAAAAGATTTAAAAATAAATGCTTAAGGATGACAAGAAGGAACATAAAGGACAAAAGTTGTCAACATTTTTGGAAGATGGAAATCTGGTGGAGGACTGCTAACTGACTAGCAGAGCAAACAAAGTGCTGGCAAATCATTCACACTGCAAAACCAAGAAGATGAGCAACCTGGTGGCACTAGAGAAAAAAGAAATTTGGGATTCCATGTTAGTAAACATGTTGAATTATTGTTCTTATTTGTTTTATATTGCATACAATTTCTAAAATTTTTTTTAAGTGGGGGTGCTCTTTGCCAGTTTTGTAAAACCTTGTTGAAATGTTAGCATGTTTCAAATGTGCAGAGAGGATCCCAGGTTTCTTGCATTGGACAGAACTTGTGACAACTATTTTAAAGTTAGCATTGCACACATCTGGGGTCAGAGTATGGTGGAGGCAGTAGCTTCTGGAATCAAAGTCAGAAATCTCAAAGGCTGGGTTAAATTTTTTAAAATGTATTTGAAAATAAAGTTGTGGAAAAGTTGCATAGATGGTAAAGCCATATACCCTTTATCCAGATGTTCCTATTAAGGTTTTGACCTGTTTACCTTCTCACTCTCCTTTCCTCCTTCCCCTTTTCTCTATATAGGAAAACACATATACATACAGGAAAATTATGCATACATTCTTGAATAATTGAGAATACATTTCATGCATCACACACTTTCTCCCTGAATATTTCATAGTGCTTTTTTTTTTAAGATTTTATTTATTTGACAGAGAGAGACACAATGAGAGAGGGAGTGGGAGGGGAGGAAGCAGGCTTCCCGCTGAGCAGAGAGCCCAATGCGGGGCTTGATCCCAGGACCCTGGAATCTTGACCTGAGCTAAAGGCAGATGCTTAATGACTGAGCCACCTAGGTGCTCCCATAGTGCATTTCTTAGAAAAGAATATTATCTGACACCAGTTATCTCCTTCAGTAAATTTCACATTGATGCAAAACTTTTCACTAATCTCCCACTCAATTCCATTTTTATCAATTTATCAAGTAATGTCCTGTGTGTGTGCATGTATTTGTGTGTGTGTGTAAACCTCCTTACAGGAATTAGTATAGGATGACATACTACATCTAGTTGCTGTGTACCTTTAGTTTCCTTTAATTGGGATCAGTCTCTCAGCCTCTTTTAGAACAAGGCCAGGTTTAAAAAATCAATTTGATACGCCATATTTACAACTCCTTCTCACCTGGAAATTTTGGGGGGTGGAGCTTATCTTGCTCAGATGTCAAAGGATGTTTTTATGGTTGTGAGTCCTAGGGGCCATAGGGACAGTTAAGACCATATTTTCTATTTAAAACCAATTCCAGAAATTCAAAGATATGTGGGGGGATTTTTATTAACAGACATACTTCCTGCAAGCGAGAGAGTGTGTGAAGTGGGGCAGGATAGAAATGTGCTTTCCTTTTGGAGAGATAATGGTGAAGCTGTAGATGCAGGATGAGAGAGGAATAGAAGGCTATCATTACTGGCAAACCGTCCTCATATGGGAGGGAAAGGATTGAGTGTCTAGGGCCAGAGAGTGATTCATCAGTGAGGGAATGCAGGTGAGTCAAGTAAGGAAATGATACAGAGCTTAATTTCAACAGTTTATAATCTAAATAATGAAGCCATAAGGGTTCCAACTATTAAATGACTAGGTAGCATGGGGAGAAGAAATAAATACATATAACCATCAACAAAAATGACATTATTATTTAAAATTGGTAGAGATGATGATAAGATTTTTTAATTTATTTTATATTTATTTGCAGCATAACAATATTTTTTATTTTTGCACCACACCCAGTGCTCCATGCAATCCATGCCCTCTATAATATGATAAGGTATTTTGGTGAAAATTCTATGATGGTCTGAAAACATACTTTGTGTGATTTCTATTTTATATTTGTTAAGGTGTGTTTTGTGGTCCTAAATATGGTCCATCTTAGTGAATGTTTCATGTGAGCTTGAGAAGTATGTCTATTCTGTGGTTGGATGAAGAATTCTATAAATGTCAGTTACAGCAAGTTGATTGAAGATGTTGTTTGGGGAAACTATATCTTTACTGGTTTTCTGCCACTGAATCTGCCCATTTCTGAGAGAGAGCTGTGGAAATCTCATTTTTTTCTTGGAATGGATTCACTGCAAGTGTATTCATCCATTTTTTTCTTGCAATTATACCAGTGTTTGCCTCATATATTTTGACACTGTGTTTTACATGTGTACCTGTTAAGGAGTGTTCTGTCTTCTTGGAGAATTGACCTCTTTGTTGTTATGTAATGTTCTTCTTTACCACTGATAATTTTCCTGTTGTGAAGTTTGCTTTGTCCAAAATAATAGAGATACTCCTATTTTCTTTTCATTGGTGCTAGCATGGTACATTTTTCTCTCTCTTTGTTTTTAATCTATCTGTATCTTTATATTAAAAGTGAGTATTTAATAGACAATATATAATTGGGTCTTTGTTTTTATGTGCTCTGACAGTCTCCTCTTTTAATAAGTGAATTTAGACCACTTCGATTTAGTGATTTTTAAATGCAGTTGGATTAATATCTCTACCTTGTCTGTACTATTTGCTATTCCTCTTTTTCTGTTTTTTTCTTATTTTAAAAAAGCATTATATCTAATTCTATTTTCTCACTTTTGTTAACTTATCAATTACTCTGATTAAAAATAGTTTAGTGTTTGTCCTAGAGTTTGTAATATACATTTAGAAGTACTCTAAGTCCCCTTTCATATAATGTTAGATCACTTCATAGATAGTGCAGGAGTGTCCAGTTCCTCCTGTCCCTTGTACCACTGATGCCATTCATTTCACTTATCCATGTACTATAATCACTGAACACATTATCATTATTGTTATTATTAGGTCAATTGAGAATCAGATGAATGAAAGTTTTATTTGACCCTCATTTATTCCTTCTCTTCCTTTACTTTCTGTAGATCTGAGTTATTTTCCTTCTCACTAAAGAAGTTCTTTTAACATTTATGCAGGGCAGGTCTGTTGCTGATGAATTCCCTGTTTTCATTTGTCTAAGTTTTAATTTCTCTTTTACTTTTGCAGGATAATATCACTAGATATAAAATTTTGGATTGGTGGTTTTTTCTTTCAACACTAAACATTTCACTCCAATCTCTTACTTTCATGGTTTATGATAATAGGTCATAATTCTTATGTTTTTTTCCTCTAGAGGTAGAGTTTCTATTTCCTTCTGGATTCCTTCAAAACTTTATCTTTTGTTTTCCTATCATTTGAATATGATATGTCCAGGTATAGACTTTTGTAGTATTTCTCTGCTTGGTGTACTCTGAACTTCCACAATGTATCATGAGCCTGTTATTAATTTTGGAAACTCCTTGGCCATTATTACTTCAAAGAATTTTTTCTGTTCTTTCTTCTTCTGGTATTCTAATTATGTATCTGTTATACAGTTTGAAACACAGCTTTGTAGTAAAGCTTGAAATCAGGTAACGTGCTGCTGCCAGTTTTATTTTTGTTTTTCAACATTTCCTTAGTGATTCGGGGTCTCTTCTGATTCCATACAAATTTTAGGATTATTTCCCCCAGCTCTTTGAAAAATGCCGGTGGAATTTTGATCAGAATGGCATTAAAAGTATAGATTGCTCTAGGCAGTATAGACATTTTAACAATGTTTATTTTTCCAATCCAAGACCATGGAATGGTCTTCCATCTTTTTGTGTCTTCTTCAATTGCTTTCATGAGTGTTCTGTAGTTCCTCGAGTACAGATCCTTTACCCCTTTGGTTAGGTTTATTCCCAAGTATCTTATGGTTCTTGGTGCTATAGTAAATGGAATCAATTCTCTAATTTCCCTTTCTGTATTTTCATTGTTAGTGTATAAGAAAGCCACTGATTTCTGTACATTGACTTTTTATCCTGCCACATTACTGAATTGCTGTATGACACAGTTCTTGGGTATTCTAGACTTTAGCATTAAGAAAATTCTTTTTCTCTTTGTATTTCAGTTTGGAATGTTTCTACTGACATATATGCAAAATCACATATTTTTTCCTTGCCTTTATGGACTCACTGATGAGTCAATCAAAGTCAGTGTTCATTTGTCATACTGCTTTTGTTTTCTGATGTTTCCTTTTGATTTTTTCATAGAATTTCCCTCTCTTGGCTTACATGCATCATCTGTTTTTATATGTTGTCTATCTTTTCCATTAGAGCCCTTAACATAATAATCATGATTATTTTAGATTCCATGTATGAGAATTCTGAAATTTTTCATATCTGAATGTGCACCTGATGCTTGGTTTGTCTGACAAGTTTGCTTTTTCTTGCCTTTAGCATGCCTTGCAAGGTTTCTTTGAAAGCCAAATGTGATGTATTGGGTAATCGGAACTGAAATAAAGAGACCTTTAATGTGAAGTCTTATGTTAGTCTGGTTAAGTGTTGGGATATGTTTAATATTTACTGTAGCTATGCATATCAGGCTGCAATTTCCTCTAGAGTCCTTGTTTTTGTCTCTCCTAGTTTTTGTCCTTGTTTTGTCTCTCTTTAGTTTTCCCTAAATCTGCTCTGGCAGGATAGTTAAGCTGAAATGTGTGCATGCTAGGATAGAGTGGGGAGTGGGCCTCATGGCTCTCCACACAAAGTGTGCCCTAGCAAGACAACTGAAGCTGAAGTGTGTGCAAGCTGGAGTGTTCCAGGGATTTCCATGCAGGGGGCATCATGACAGGTGGCTGAAGCTGAAATGAGTACAAGCTGGGGTTTCTCCAGTATACTCCATACAAGAAGTTCCCTGGTGAGTCTTCTGGAGCTGAGGCAAGTAGAGCTGGGATGCCCTACTTGCACAGGTTGCCCTGGGAGCATCTAAGAGTCAAAGTTGTACAGGCATGAAATGTTCTGGGGTCTTTGTTCCTGTGTCACCTTGGTGAAACAGCTAGAACTGCAGTGAACACTCACTAGGTGTGTCCCAGTGTACACTGTGCTGGGGCTGCTTTGTTGGGACAGCTGGGGCAATGTGGTCTAGGGACCTGGGGCTCTTAGGCATGGTAGTAGGTCAGCAATGGACTCAGACTCTGCTCCTGTCTATGCTCCTGTCTAGAGGGTGTAAGTCAACTCTGGTGCTTACTAGCCCCTCTGACCTGGAAAGATTTTCAGCAACTCCCCTGCCATTTGGTGGAGTTCTGTGCCTGGATCCTTTATACTCTAGTTGTTATTTTAAACCATGGCTTTTGATCTAAGCTGCAGGTACCTGGGTCTAGTGTGGACTAGGTTCCTGGGGCTTACTGAGTTGGCAGGATGGCCATGGCATCTGGACCTCACTCCTGCTTGCACTATGAAGCTGGAGGGGGAATGTAAAGAGTGGTACTGGCCAGCCCATCTGACGCAGAGAGAATTGCAGCAGCTCTCCTAATGTTTGGCAGGATTATTGGGCTGGTTTCTTTATATTTTAGTTGCCCTTTTAAGCCATGGCATTTTTTTCTGCGCCTAAGGGTTGAGAAAAATCAGCATTAATTCTTCAAATGTTTCATGTCATTCTTTCATGTCATTCACGAGTGAGACCCTTTGGTCCTTGGCTTTTCTGTTGGGAGATTTTTGATTACTGATTCGATCTGCTTGTTCATTATTGCTCTGTTCACATTTCTTCATGATTCAGTCTTGGTAAGTTATATATTTCTAGGAAATTATCCATTTCTTTTAGATTATCCAATTTGTTAGTGTATAGTTGTTCATAGTAGCCTCTTATGATCTTTGTATTTTATGGCACCAGTTGTAATGTCTCTTTTTTCATTTTCTGTTTCTATTTTTAAATTTTCTACATTTCAATTCAATTAGCCAACATATAGTTCATCATTAGTTTTTGTTGTAGTGTTCAGTGTTTCATTAGTTGCATATAATACCCAGTGCTCATCACATCACATGCCCTCCTTGATATCCATTACCCAGTTACCCCATCTCCCCACCCATCTCCCCTCCAGCCACCCTCAATTTGTTTCCTGGAGTCAAGAGCTTCTCATGGTTTGGCTCCCTGATTTCTTCCCATTCCGTTTTTCCTCCCTTCTCCTATGATCCTCTGCACTATATTTTATATTCCACATAGGAATGAAACCATATGATAATTGTCTTTCTCTGCTTGACTTATTTCACTCAGCATAATCCCCTTCAGTTCCATCCATTTCAGTGGAAATGGTAGGTATTCATCCTTTCTGATGGCTGAGTAATATTTTATTGTATATATGAAACATATTTTCTTTATCCATTTATCTGTTGAAGAAGATGTCCTCTCCTTCCAGTGTTTGGCTATTGTGGACATCGTTGTATGAACATTGGGGTGAAGGTGCCCCTTCTTTTCATTACATTTGTTTCTTTGGGGTTACAGAAGTGCAATTGCTGGGTCATAGGGTAGGTCTGTTTTTAACTTCCTGAGGAACGTCCATACTGTTTTCCAGAGTGGCTACATCAGCTTGCATTTCTGTTTTTATTTATTTGAGTCTTCCTTAGTCTAGCAAAAGCTTTGTCAATTTATCTTTTAGTTTTATTTATCTTTTCTGATACCCTTCTGATCTCTATTTCATTTGTCTCTGCTTTGATCTTTGTTACTACTTTCTTTCTGCTAACTTTAGGGGTAGTTTTTCTTTTTTTTTTTTTTTTTTCAGCTTCTTGAGGTGTAAAGTTAGATTGTTTATTTGAAATATTTCTTTTTCTTAACATAGATGCCGATTTCTATAAAAATCCCTCTTAGCACTGCTTTTGCAGAATCCCAGAAGCTTTGGTATGTTGTATTTTCATTTTCATTTAAGTTTTTTTTCTATTTCTGTTGATTTCTTCTCCAGTGCAATGGCTGTTCAGGAATGTATTTAATTTCTACATGCTTATAATTTGTCCTTTTATCCTCCTCTTATTGATTTCTAGTTTCATACAGTCATCATTAGAAAAGATACTTGGCATGATTTCAGTCTTCTTAAACTTGCAAAGCCATTTGTGTGACCTGTTGTATGATCTTTTCTGGAAAATATTCCATATGTACTTGAGAAGAATATTCTGAGGAGAAGGGAGTTGGGGGAAATTGGAAGGGGAGGTGAACCATGAGAGACTATGGACTCTGAAAAACAATCTGAGGGTTTGAAGTGGCAGGGGGGTGGGAGGTTGGGGGAACCAGGTGGTGGGTATTAGAGAGGGCACAGATTGCATGGAGCACTGGGTGTGATGCAAAAATAATGAATACTGTTATGCAGAAAATAAATAAAAAATAAATTAAAAAAAACAATGCAGACACGTGAAGTTCCCCACCCCCCAAAAGAATATTCTGCTGTTGGGTGACGTATATTCTATATATGTCTCTTAGGACCATTTGGTTTAAAGTATGGTTCTTGGTTGGGTGCCTGGGTGGCTCAGTCGGTTAAGTGTCTGCCTTCAGCTCAGTTCATGATCCCAGGGTCCTGGGATTGAGTCCCACATCAGGCTCCCTGCTCAGTAGGAGCCTGCTTCTCCTTCTCCCTACACCTGTTGCTCCCTCTGCTTCTGCTCTCTCTGTCAAATAAATAAAATCTTTTTTTTAAAAAAAGTACGGTTCTTGGTTGATTTTTTTCTCTCTGGATGATTTATCTATTGTTGAAAGTGAGGTATTGATAGTCCTACTGTTGCACTGTTGTTTGTTTGGTTTTTTTTTTTTTTAAGATAGATTTATTTGTTTGTTTCTTTGTTTCTTTGTTGTTTGTTTTTATGAACGAGGCAGACAGAGAGCATGAGCCAGGATTGGGGAGGTGTGGGGAGAAGTCAGAGGGAGAAGCAGACTCCCCACTGAGAGGGAGCCTGATGGGCCACTGGATCCCAGGACCCTGGGATCATGATCTGAGCCAAAGCCAGACACTTACCCAACTGAGCCATATAGGTGCCCCCCCTTTTTTTGCATTGTTTTCTATTTCTCTCCTCTGATCTCAGTATTTGTTAATATTTTAGATGCTCTGATGTTGACTGCATATATGTTTACAACAGTTATTTCTTCTTGATGAATTGACCCATTTATCATCATATAATGACCTCCTTTGCCTCCTGATACCATTTTTGACTGAAGTTGTATTTTGTCTAAATATAGTGAGCTCTACTTTTTTTTGGTTTTCACTGGCCAGGAATAGTTTTTTTCATCCATTTACTTTATGCCTATGTGTTTCCTCAAAGCTGAAGCAGTTTGTTGTAGACAGCATATAATTGGGTCATCTTCAACTCCCCCTCCTTATCCCCCTCTGTCCCTTTCCAAGTGTCTTCTTCTGGAATTCCAAATATTCTGATTGTTTCCCTTGATGGCATCCCATAGATCACATAGGCTTTCTTCACTCTTTTAATTCTTTTTTCTTTCTCTCTTCAGACTGGATACTTTCAAAATTCCTGTCTTCAATATCACATATTCTTTCTTCTGCTTGATCAAATCTCCTATTGATGTTTTCTATTGCAGTTTTTGTGTCATTCATTATATTATTCAGCTCCAGAATTTATTTATATTTAAAAATAATTTTTATCTCTTCATTGAAGTTCTGGCATTGTTTATATAACATTTTCTGGTTTTGTTGAATTGTCTTTTTGTTTTCTGGTAGTGGATTGAGTTTCCTTAAAATACCTATTTTGGATTATTTATTTGGTAAATCCCAAATCTCCATATTTTGGGGTTTGGTTACCAGATTATCATGACTCTAAATTGTGTGATGTTACCTTGACTGTTCATGCTCTTTGAAGCTTTGCATTAGTTACTGTCTTTGCTTGTGAATTCTCAGTTCTATCCTCTAGACTTCAGTTACTATTTTCAAAATATACCTTCTGTTAGTCCTGGTAGAGTTTCAGACACTATCTCAGATCTTCTGTAGTTATACTTGCTCTATGTTTCTTTCTCCCTCTTTTGGCAGAATTCTAAAGATTGTATATCTTCTCTGGATCCTAAATACACAGACCAAGTACTGACAACCTCCTTTTTCCCCTTTGGTGGCACTAATGTCTGTAATCTTCCCTGGCCTGCAGAGTGGCTGACTTTCTGCATGTTGACTGGCCATCTGACAAAGCCCACTCACAGAGCTATCTGGAGCACATAAAGGGAGCTGGCCAGTTGTGGGTGTGGGTGGGCACATGGAGTACTGGCATGCTCGTGGACCAGTTGGGGGAATCTATAGGTAAGTTCTTCCCTGTGGCTCATGAGTGGACTTCTTAACACAATCTGGGAAAGAGTTAGGATCAGCATCCCTTTAATGTCTTCTGATATAATTGTATCTGCTTCTGTCCCCACCTCTTCTTTGCACTCCAGTCATATAGCTCATGATTCAGTACTCTGGATGGGGTGAGACTGAAATGAATCCCTTTAGCAGTGTGCACCACACCTAGGGAAGCCAGCTTCTTGCTTTCACAATCTCCCTTTCCCTTGTAGGATAAATCACAGGTCAAGGAATATATTTCTTGGCCGTCAGCTGTGCCACTTAGGAGGAGTGATGTAGGGAAAGTAAAATCGTTCTTACTCCAGTGTATCCAAAATCATGGTTTTCCTTCCCCAGAGTGCTGCAATTTCTTTTCTATAATTCTGGACTTTCATAAAAGCTCTCTTGTCTGTGAATGATTTCCTAAGTCAGTGTTCTTCAGGGACTGATGAACCATGGCCATGGGTCTGGAGCTGACCCATGGGCCACTGCAGGCTCCACAGACAGGACCAAGGTTTGTCTGCCTTTTACCTGACAAATGGATGAGCCCCTCCCAGATGTTTTGGCATATGCTTCTAAATCTCACAGCTCCCTCCTTCCACTTTATGTCTGTTCTAAAATTTGCTCTTTTTGGTTACCATTGCAATTATATAAAACATCCTAAAGTTGCAATAGTCTATTTAAAACTGATTGCTACTTAATTGTAATCCTATTTAAAAACTCCTTGACATCTGTGTCTCACTCATTTTATGTTGTTTGACACAAATTACTGTTTTATCTTGTATGTCCCTTAACATAGAATTATAATTCCTTTTTTTATGCTTTTAAAACCTATATGCTAGGTTCTTAAATTATTTATGTACCTACATTAAGATACTTCAGGATTCTGTACTTGCTTTAATAATTCCCTTTATCAGGGATTTTTATATTTTTATATGGTTTTGTGTTGCTTTTTATCATCCTTTCACTTCAATTTAAAGGACTCCCTTCAGTACTCCTTCTAGGGCTGGCCTAGTGGTGATGAACTTCCTCAGTTTTTGTTTATCTAGAAAGTCTTCATTTCTCCTTTGTTTTTGAAGGACAGTTTATCCAGATATAGTATATTTGGTTAATAGTTGTTTTTCCCCCAGCATTTCAAATATATTATCATACTCTCTTTTAATCTGTAAGTTTTCTGATGACAAGTTGCTGATAACCTAATAGGAGCTCCTTTGTATGTGGTTAGTCACTTCTCTTGCTACTTTCATGATTCTTTGTGAATTTTAACAGTTTGATTATTATATGGTGTAGTATAGATCTCTTTAGATTATCCTAGAGTTCTTTGAGCTTCTTGAATTTGTATGACTATTTCCATCCTCACATTTGGCAATTTTTTATCCATTATTTTTCAAAGAGACTCTCTGTCCTTTCTTCCTCTGTTGGGACTCCCATAATGTGTATGTTTTTCTGCTTAATGAAATTCTCTAAATCTCTTAGCTTACCTTTACTTTTCTTCATTCTTTTTACCTTTGCTCCTAGCCTCGGTAATTCTGAATGTTCTTTGAGCCCACAGATTCTTTCTCATGTCTGATCAAGTCTTCTGTTGAGTCCCTCATGTTAATTTTTCAAATCAGTTATCAAATCTTTAGTTCCAAAATTCCTTTTTGGTCCTTTTTTATAATTCTTTTTTTTAAATCTCCTTTTGTTTATGCATCTTTTTCCTGATTTTATTAGGTTGTCTGTGATTTCTTTTCATCATTGCTTATAATTATGATGAATATTTTGAAAACACTTTGATTTGTAATTTATATACATCTCTGCTTCCTTAGCATTGCTGTCTGGAGAATTCATTTGTCTTTTGGGCTGTGTTTCTCTGTTTCCTTATATGCCTTTTTATCTTATATTGGGTTTTAGATTTATAAAATCTGCCACCTTTCCCCTCTTTGCAGTTTGATTTTTGTACAGAGAGGACTTTCTCCAGTCACCCTGGTTAGAGATTCTGGAGACCTCTGAATCCCTTTCTGAAATGTGTCCTCTCTGGGCTTTTTGGTGTAATCTCCTAATTAAAGAAGTTTGCTAGTTTCTACTGAGGAGCTTCCGCTCATGTCTTTCTCTTGTACTGCAGGTGCTCTTGTGTTAACGAAAGCTGTGGTACTGGATCTCTACCCAGTGTATGTCTGTGGTATTGTGCTCTGGTGCACATCAATGTCTTTGTTTTCAACTGCCCCCTACCCGGTGCCCTGTTCCTATCAGTTTTTAGATTCAAGCAACACAGACATAAACACCTTTGATAATTCCACAAAAAGTCAGAACATTAGATTTTTTTTTTTTTTTTTTAATTTTTTATTTTTTATAAACATATATTTTTATCCCCAGGGGTACAGGTCTGTGAATCACCAGGTTTACACACTTCACAGCACTCACCAAATCACATACCCTCCCCAATGTCCATAATCCCACCCCCTTCTCCCAAACCCCCTCCCCCCGGCAACCCTCAGTTTTTTTTGTGAGATTAAGAGTCACTTATGGTTTGTCTCCCTCCCAATCCCATCTTGTTTCATTTATTCTTCTACCCACTTAAGCCTCCATGTTGCATCACCACTTCCTCATATCAGGGAGATCATATGATAGTTGTCTTTCTCTGTTTGACTTATTTCGCTAAGCATGATACGCTCTAGTTCCATCCATGTTGTTGCAAATGGCAAGATTTCATTTCTTTTGATGGCTGCATAGTATTCCATTGTGTATATATACCACATCTTCTTGATCCATTCATCTGTTGATGGACATTTAGGTTCTTTCCATAGTTTGGCTATTGTGGACATTGCTGCTATAAACATTCGGGTGCATGTGTCCCTTTGGATCACTACATTTGTATCTTTAGGGTAAATACCCAATAGTGCAATTGCTGGATCATAGGGCAGTTCTATTTTCAACATTTTGAGGAACCTCCATGCTGTTTTCCAGAGTGGCTGCACCAGCTTGCATTCCCACCAACAGTGTAGGAGGGTTCCCCTTTCTCCGCATCCTCGCCAGCATCTGTCATTTCCTGACTTGTTGATTTTAGCCATTCTGACTGGTGTGAGGTGATATCTCATTGTGGTTTTGATTTGTATTTCCCTGATGCCGAGTGATATGGAGCACTTTTTCATGTGTCTGTTCGCCATCTGGATGTCTTCTTTGCAGAAATGTCTGTTCATGTCTTCTGCCCATTTCTTGATTGGATTATTTGTTCTTTGGGTATTGAGTTTGCTAAGTTCTTTATAGATTCTGGACACTAGTCCTTTATCTGATATGTCGTTTGCAAATATCTTCTCCCATTCTGTCAGTTGTCTTTTGATTTTGTTAACTGTTTCCTTTGCTGTGCAAAAGCTTTTGATCTTGATGAAATCCCAGTAGTTCATTTTTTCCCTTGCTTCCCTTGCCTTTTGCGTTGTTCCTAGGAAGATGTTGCTGCGGCAGAGGTCGAAGAGGTTGCTGCCCGTGTTCTCCTCAAGGATTTTGATGGATTCCTTTCGTACATTGAGGTCCTTCATCCATTTTGAGTCTATTTTTGTGTGTGGTGTAAGGAAATGGTCCAATTTCATTTTCCTGCATGTGGCTGTCCAATTTTCCCAGCACCATTTATTGAAAAGGCTGTCTTTTTTTCCATTGGACATTCTTTCCTGCTTTGTCGAAGATTAGTTGACCATAGATTTGAGGGTCTATTTCTGGGCTCTCTATTCTGTTCCATTGATCTATGTGTCTGTTTTTGTGCCAGTACCATGCTGTCTTGATGATGACAGCTTTGTAATAGAGCTTGAAGTCCGGAATTGTGATGCCACCAACGTTGGCTTTCTTTTTCAATATCCCTTTGGCTATTCGAGGTCTTTTCTGGTTCCATATAAATTTTAGCATTATTTGTTCCATTTCTTTGAAAAAGATGGATGGTACTTTGATAGGAATTGCATTAAATGTGTAGATTGCTTTAGGTAGCATAGACATTTTCACAATATTTATTCTTCCAATCCAGGAGCATGGAACATTTTTCCATTTCTTTGTGTCTTCCTCAATTTCTTTCATGAGTACTTTATAGTTTTCTGAGTATAGATTCTGTGTCTCTTTGGTTAGGTTTATTCCTAGGTATCTTATGGTTTTGGATGCAATTGTAAATGGGATTGACTCCTTAATATCTCTTTCTTCTGTCTTGCTGTTGGTGTAGAGAAATGCAACTGATTTCTGTGCATTGATTTTATATCCTGACGCTTTACTGAATTCCTGTATAAGTTCTAGCAGATTTGGAGTGGAGTCTTTTGGGTTTTCCACATATAGTATCATATCATCTGCGAAGAGTGATAATTTGACTTCTTCTTTGCCGATTTGGATGCCTTTAATTTCCTTTTGTTGTCTGATTGCTGAGGCTAGGACCTCTAGTACTATGTTGAATAGCAGTGGTGATAATGGACATCCCTGCCGTGTTCCTGACCTTAGCGGAAAAGCTTTCAGTTTTTCTCCATTGAGAATGATATTTGCGGTGGGTTTTTCATAGATGGCTTTGATGATATTGAGGTATGTGCCCTCTATCCCTACACTTTGAAGAGTTTTGATCAGGAAGGGATGTTGTACTTTGTCAAATGCTTTTTCAGCATCTATTGAGAGTATCATATGGTTCTTGTTCTTTCTTTTATTGATGTGTTGTATCACATTGACTGATTTGCGGATGTTGAACCAACCTTGCAGCCCTGTAATAAATCCCACTTGGTCGTGGTGAATAATCTTTTTAATGTACTGTTGAATCCTATTGGCTAGTATTTTGTTGAGTATTTTCGCATCTGTGTTCATCAAGGATATCGGTCTATAGCTCTCTTTTTTGGTGGGATCCTTGTCTGGTTTTGGGATCAAGGTGATGCTGGCCTCATAAAATGAGTTTGGAAGTTTTCCTTCCATTTCTATTTTTTGGAACAGTTTCAGGAGAATAGGAATTAGTTCTTCTTTAAATGTTTGGTAGAATTCCCCCGGGAAGCCGTCTGGCCCTGGGCTTTTGTTTGTTTGAGATTTTTAATGACTGTTTCTATCTCCTTACTGGTTATGGGTCTGTTCAGGCTTTCTATTTCTTTCTGGTTCAGTTGCGGTAGTTTATATGTTTCTAGGAATGCATCCATTTCTTCCAGATTGTCAAATTTATTGCCGTAGAGTTGCTCATAGTATGTTCTTATAATAGTTTGTATTTCTTTGGTGTTAGTTGTGATCTCTCCTCTTTCATTCATGATTTTATTTATTTGGGTCCTTTCTCTTTTCTTTTTGATAAGTCGGGCCAGGGGTTTATCAATCTTATTAATTCTTTCAAAGAACCAGCTCCTAGTTTCGTTGATTTGTTCTATTGTTTTTTTGGTTTCTATTTCATTGATTTCTGCTCTGATCTTTATGATTTCTCTTCTCCTGCTGGGCTTAGGGTTTCTTTCTTGTTCTTTCTCCAGCTCCTTTAGGTGTAGGGTTAGGTTGTGTACCTGAGACCTTTCTTGTTTCTTGAGAAAGGCTTGTACCGCTATATATTTTCCTCTCAGGACTGCCTTTGTTGTGTCCCACAGATTTTGAACCGTTGTATTTTCATTATCATTTGTTTCCATGATTTTTTTCAATTCTTCTTTAATTTCCCGGTTGACCCATTCATTCTTTAGAAGGATACTGTTTAGTCTCCATGTATTTGGGTTCTTTCCAAACTTCCTTTTGTGGTTGAGTTCTAGCTTTAGAGCATTGTGGTCTGAAAATATGCAGGGAATGATCCCAATCTTTTGATACCGGTTGAGTCCTGATTTAGGACCGAGGATGTGATCTATTCTGGAGAATGTTCCATGTGCACTAGAGAAGAATGTGTATTCTGTTGCTTTGGGATGAAATATTCTGAATATATCTGTGATGTCCATCTGGTCCAGTGTGTCATTTAAGGCCTTTATTTCCTTGCTGATCTTTTGCTTGGATGACCTGTCCATTTCAGTGAGGGGAGTGTTAAAGTCCCCTACTATCATTGTATTATTGTTGATGTGTTTCTTTGATTTTGTTATTAATTGGTTTATATAGTTGGCTGCTCCCACATTGGGGGCATAGATATTTAAAATTGTTAAATCTTCTTGTTGGACAGACCCTTTGAGTATGATATAGTGTCCTTCCTCATCTCTTATTATAGTCTTTGGCTTAAAATCTAATTGATCTGATATAAGGATTGCCACTCCTGCTTTCTTCTGATGTCCATTAGCATGGTAAATTCTTTTCCACCCCCTCACTTTAAATCTGGAGGTGTCTTCGGGCTTAAAATGTGTTTCTTGGAGGCAACATATAGATGGGTTTTTTTTTTTTATCCATTCTGATACCCTGTGTCTTTTGACAGGGGCATTTAGCCCATTCACATTCAGGGTAACTATTGAGAGATATGAATTTAGTGCCATTGTATTGCCTGTAAGGTGACTGTTACTGTATATGGTCTCTGTTCCTTTCTGATCTACCACTTGTAGGCTCTCTCTTTGCTTAGAGGACCCCTTTCAATATTTCCTGTAGAGCTGGTTTGGTATTTGCAAATTCTTTCAGTTGTTGTTTGTCCTGGAAGCTTTTAATCTCTCCTTCTATTTTCAATGATAGCCTAGCTGGATATAGTATTCTTGGCTGCATGTTTTTCTCGTTTAGTGCTCTGAAAATATCATGCCAGCTCTTTCTGGCCTGCCAGGTCTCTGTGGATAAGTCAGCTGCCAATCTAATATTTTTACCATTGTATGTTACAGACTTCTTTTCCCGGGCTGCTTTCAGGATTTTCTCTTTGTCATTGAGACTTGTAAATTTTACTATTAGGTGACGGGGTGTGGTCCTATTCTTATTGATTTTGAGGGGCATTCTCTGAACCTCCTGAATTTTGATGCTCGTTCCCTTTGCCATATTGGGGAAATTCTCCCCAATAATTCTCTCCAGTATACCTTCTGCTCCCCTCTCACTTTCTTCTTCTTCTGGAATCCCAATTATTCTAATGTTGTTTCGTCTTATGGTGTCACTTATCTCTCGAATTCTCCCCTCGTGGTCCAGTAGCTGTTTGTCCCTCTTTTGCTCAGCTTCTTTATTCTCTGTCATTTGGTCTTCTATATCACTAATTCTTTCTTCTGCCTCACTTATCCTAGCAGTTAGAGCCTCCATTTTTGATTGCACCTCATTAATAGCTTTTTTGATTTCACCTTGGTTAGATTTTAGTTCTTTTATTTCTCCAGAAAGGGCTTTTATATCTCTCGAGAGGGTTTCTCTAATATCTTCCATGCCTTTTTCGAGCCCGGCTAGAAGCTTGAGAATTGTCATTCTGAACTCTAGATCTGACATATTACCGATGTCTGTATTGATTAGGTCCCTAGCCTTCGGTACTGCCTCTTGTTCTTTTTTTTGTGTTGAATTTTTACGTCTTGTCATTTTGTCCAGATAAGAGTAAATGAAGGGGCAAGTAAAATACTAAAAGGGTGGCAACAACCCCAGGAAAATATGCTTTAACCAAATTAGAGGAGATCCAAAATCGTGAGTGGGGAGGGGATAAAAAAGGGGATAAAAAGAGGTTCAAAAAAGGAAGAAAGAAAAAAAAAAAAAAAAAAGAAAAAAAGAAAAAAAAAAAAAAAAAAAAGAAAAGAAAAAGAAAAGAAAAGAAAAGAATTTTTTAAAAAAGAAAACACCTAAGAAAAATGTAAAAAAGAAAAAATATATATATTAGATAAACTAGTATAAAATCGTTAAAAAAGAAAAAGGTAACAGTTAAAAAAAAAATTTTACCCGAAGGCGAGAAAAAAAAAAAAAAAATGAAAAAGAAAAAATTAAATTAACTGCAAGACTAAAAAAAAAATCACAGGAAAAAAAGCCATGAGTTCCGTGCTTGGCTTTCTCCTCCTCTGGAATTCTGCTGCTCTCCTTGGTATTGAAACCGCACTCCTTGGTAGGTGAACTTGGTCTTGGCTGGATTTCTTGTTGATCTTCTGGGGGAGGGGCCTGTTTTAGTGATTCTCAAGTGTCTTTGCCCCAGGCGGAATTACACCGCCCTTACCCGGGGCCGGGGTGAGTAATCCGCTCGGGTTTGCTTTCAGGAGCTTTTGTTCCCTGAGCGCCGTAGAGTTCCAGAGGACGGGAATACAAATGGCGGCCTCCTGGTCTCCGGCCCGGAGGAGCCGAGAGCCCAGGGCCGCACTCCTCAGTGCGTGCTCAGAGAACCGCGCCCAGTTACTCCCGTCTGCCTGACCTCCGGCCGCGCTCCGAGCTCACCGAGCCTGCGACCGGTTCAAGGTAACACGGAGCTGTGAGCTTACTGTCGGCTCTGTCTCTGTAGCCGGCTTTCCCGTTCCAATACCCGCAAGCTCTGCGACACTCAGACACCCCCGATCCTTCTGTGACCCTGCGGGACCTGAGGCCACGCTGACCCCGCGTGGGCTTCGCCCCGGTTTAGCCTCTGGAGCGATGTCCCTCAGCGGAACAGACTTTTAAAAGTCCTGATTTTGTGCGCGGTTGCTCCGCCGCTTGCCGGGAGCCGGCCCCTCCCCCCCGGGGTCTATCTTCCCGTCGCTTTGGATTCACTTCTCTGCTGGTCCTACCTTTCAGAAAGTGGTTGTTTTTCTGTTTCCAGAATTGCTGTTCTTCTTCTCTTCGATCTGCCGATGGATTTTCAGGTGTTTGCAATCTTTAGATAAGCTATCTAGCTGATCTCCGGCTAGCTGAAGCAGTCTCAGCTTGCTACTTCTCCGCCATCTTGACTCCTCCCCCCCAGAACATTAGATTTTTGTTCTACTCTCCTCTTTCCCTCCTCAGAGGGAGGGAAAGTTGGGAGTTTTCTCCCAATTATGTCACAGTACTAGAGGGAGGGCCTCTAGCAAGTGAGCGCCATAAATTCTCCCATAGAGCTTCATTGCAGTTGGCATCCTTCTCACCTGAAATGCAGAAACTTCTTAAGTGGTTATTTGATTTCTCACAGAGGTGACTGGTTTGTGAATTATTGTTAAGTGAGTGCCTCCATGACAGAAGGAGGGTCTGGGTTTCTCATTTCACCATCTTATTCTGTCACTCTTCTCTGTTGAGCTCTTTTTAGACTCGGATCATCCCCTCAGGCAGCTGCTAAGTTAACCATAGACACTAGTTGGTTTTTGAGAAGGGCCATAGGAGAGCTAGGAGCACAGATGGAGCTCTGAATAAGGTCAAATAAAGAGAAGTCAGAATGGATCCTTTCAGGGAACTGCCATCCAGATCATGTCTTTCGGGCTATTAGGGAACTCCAAATCCATTCTATCCCCTTCCAGTGGCGACAATGCCGCTATTTTCACAGCTACCATAGTAGTGAGGCTGTTGGTTTTCAATGATATTTCAGGGCTGGCAAGAGAGAGATGTGAATAGGGCAAGATAAAATGCCACAAAGCTCACTGATCTAACAGCTGGTTTTCCCTGAATAAATTGTATTAATGATTTTCAAGCCTTTGGATAATTTCCAGAGTTCTGAAAAGTAGACATTCACAATTTTTGCCAGTGTTCTCATTGCTGTTATGGAGGAATGGATTTTCATAAGGCTATTCTAGCACTCTAGGAGAACTTTTCCATAAAATATAATTTTAATGACCTATCACTTAACTATTCAACTAGCTGTTCTTTTCATTTTGTTGAAAGCAAAGAATTGATAATGAACTGATCTGCAGAAGGACCTGTCACACTCATTAGGATCGTTCACTCCTTCAGTTCACAAGATTATGCCAGAAAAGCTTTACCAAATCCTAGATACTGACCTCAATTTGTATCCATCTTTTTACTTATAAGCACCTCGTTTAACCCAATGTAATTACCAGAGTTTGAGAAAATCAAATTGAGAAAATCAAATTATACTATCGTTTGATAGCTCCCTCACTTAATTTCATAAAGAAAGGGAAATCTTTTTTTTTTTAAGATTTTATTTATTTGTCATAGGGCACAAGCAAGGAGAGCAGCAGGCAGAGAGAGAAGCAGACTACTGGCTGAGCAGGGAGCCTGATACGGAACTCAATCCCATGACTCTGGGACCATGACCTGAGCAAAAGGCAGATGTTTTAACTGACTGAGCCACCCAGGTGTCCCAGGAAATGTATTCTACAATATAGACTCCTTATCATTTTTAGATCATTTTAAATTCTTCAAACAAAAATTAGCCATATGCATTTGGATTTTACACTCTGATCTTCAATTCTGACCATTAAAACATTCACTTCCAGTGCTTCCACTCTCTATTCTTTTAAACCAGTCAGGGTCAGTGACATATGTCAGTGACATAATTTGCACGGCCCATGAAAATGAAAATGTGGAGCTTTTTGTTCAAAATATAGTTGAAAAGTGCAGGTAAAGGTATAAAAGGTTTTCTTTTTGAAAATACTTTATTACTTATAAAATATAAAATGGTGATAGTGATAGATGAGTAACATTTATGTTACCACATGGGATGCTACACAATATTTTAATCCCATAATTTTGTATAATACAGTAAATAATGACATGTCAATATATAAATATCTTGATAATATTTTTAGGGTTCATTTTTCTGCAAATTCATTTATTAAGCCATCAAAACATTATTTTAACAACTGCCTTTTTCAAATAAGTAACATCAATCACTTGATAAATGTAAGATCACAAATAATTTTTGATAATTTTTAGTTTTAGGAAGGGTCTGCTGATACAGTTGTTAGGTGCCATTAAGAATATCTTCTAGACCTTAACAACATTCAGATAAAGTACTGGTAAATTATTCTTTAAGAAGATTTTATTTATTTGTCAGAGAGAGAGAGCACAAGCAGGGGGAGCAGCAGGTAGAAGGAGAGACAGGCTCCCCACTGACTCTGGCATCATGACCTGTGACAAAGGTAGATGCTTCACCAACTGAGCCACCCAGGCGCCCCTGATAAAATATTTTGAAATATAAATTTTAGTACATCCAGAGCTGGTTATTCTTGTAGAATAATTTTTCTAAAAAAAAATATCCTTACAATTCAATTTTTTGTAAATTAGGCTTAAATGTTACTCTGTATAATGGCATTTTAATATTTCCTCTGATCCTTCCTGTAACTTGTAGAGGTTGTACAAGATACTGAAAGCTGCTTTCTTGATTCGCATATAATTCAAAATGTCTATTTAAGATTTCTAATGCTGTATCTTCAATCACAAGGGAAATCTATTTTATAATTGTCTACTTGTTCATAATCGACCCATGAAAGTTTTTCTATGACAATAGTGGGGGGGAGGTGTTTCCTTGTGAGGATCTTTACATTCAATCTCTATGTCCAAGCCTGTAGATATTTATTTTGCAATGTTGCAATGATTTTCAAAAACCAGAAATGCTAAGCTCTTTGAAGAATTCTAATGACTGTCTGGTATAGTTTAATGTCTAGGTGTACACTCTTATGTTGTGCTGAGTTACTAACAGAGCTGACTGCCTAAGTGGGGGCAGTTATCGTTCCAGTGCTCAGGCCAGAGTTGATATCTGTGCACATATTTCAGGATGGCTCCAGAGATTGATGGGCAAGCTAGCCTCTCACCATGGGTTCCAGTGCCACCCCGTGTCTGGAACACCCCCTTTTTCCAGGGCTGGATTCTGCTGCAGCTGCCTCCTTTGCCATTAATCTGGGATGGATCAGGTTCTGGTGCAGGAAGTCCCCTCAGGGGCCCCTGGTACCTTAGACTGCCCCATGAATGCATGTGTGCATGCCTGGTGTCCAGGCCAACTGCACAGTATGGCAGTGCCCACAGTTTCCTGACTGTCCCATGGGACTTTGTTGTCCCATTGGAGACACTTCATTGTTCCATTGGACTTCACTTACAAAATACAACTTCAAATATAAAAATTATTAAGAATTTCAAGGCAGTGATAGCAGAGTATTAAATCAGACCTTTGAGAGCAGGGCCCTATACAAGTGCACAGGTTACATGTCCATGAAACCACTCCTGAACCCAGTAGTTCTCAACCAGGAGTGATTTTGCCCATCACAGATGATGACCTTGGGTTCAAATAATGGACAGTTCCATTTGAGCCCCTGAAAGTAAGAGTGACAAGACACATTAGCACCCAAAGTAGGGTCCCACCCAGGTTTGGCACTCTTAAATACAGAGGGCTACCTCCTCTCCTCTCTAGAGTGGTTTTCTAGTAGAATCTCCTTGGAGACACCAGTGCTGGGCTGTTCCTATGCCTGCTTTCAGCTGTGCTTTCCTTCACTGGAAAAGACAGACAACTTGAATCATAGGAGGAGTATTAACAGCAATGGACTTGAAACTGTCCACCAGTTGGGACTTTGTTGCCCAAGTACTCCAAGATGGGTTTGGTTTAGGGGGAAATGGGAGGTGCACTGCTGTACAGAGTTTTTCAGGCGTCCAAGTCGTTTGGTAGCTCTAATATCCTCAACTGGTGGCCTCAAGGTCACTGCAGGTGCTAACATCCAGTGGCAAAAGGGACAACTACACTTAGTCCAGGGCTTGGAAGGGCTACAGATTATATATCCAAATTCTTATCTAAACTCCATTAGCCAGAGTCTACCCAAGTATGCAAGGGCTGGGAAGTATAGTCTAAGTCTGTGCACAAGATGAAGAAGAAATTGTTTTGGTATTCAGCTGCCAGTCTCTGCCACAAGAAATTCACAAAATGGGAGGCAATAATCCTTCCCCATCTTTGTCAATATTTTAGAGAAAGAATCTGGAGCGGCTGGTGAAACCTAGCTGAGCCAAGCCTTACAGGTAGAGTGTCTAGAGTAGTCCTAGCTTGTACCTGATGTTGTGATATAATCATTATACAGCAAAATGTGTATAATGTGTCCCCAGGCCTTCTAAGATAGGCACGGGAACACCTGGTCTGTTGAGGTAGACTCCTGAAGGGCCACTTTTTAGCTGTGATTCCTTGTGCTTGATAATATTTGGTTCACATTACATCTTGTGTTCTGGGAAGAGCACACATGGAGCATCTAACATCAAACAAGGGCCAAGCTGGCCGACATTTCTCAGTATAAATGATCAAGTTGGCTTGTACGTACTTGGTATGAACAGTTGCTCGCACTTAAACTCATCGCCAGTGTTCTGTATGTGCAGATCAGAAATGGCGAATTCAGAACTGTGGAGGTAATGGGAACATTGAGATCATTCTATCTAACTTTCTGCCTGCTTCACATTAGACAAAAAATTTAACATTATAAATGGTGAACAAATCAAGTGTGTAGCATTAAATATTCAGTGCAAGTGGCTCATTTAAAATAGTGGCCTGTGTAATTTATAGCCTTACACCAAACCACATGATAGGGCAAATTTTGGTAAATTTCAATCTGATTTTTCACAGCAAGGAGGAGAATATGAGTATCAGGCAATAATCCTTCCCCATCTTTGTCAATATTTTAGAGAAAGAATCTGGAGCGGTTGGTGAAACCTAGCTGAGCCAAGCCTTACAGGTAGAGTGTCTAGAGTAGTCCTAGTTTGTACCTGATGTTGTGATATAATCATTAAAATTACGTCCTTTCACCGTCAAGAGTTCTGGTTTGGATGATAAATTGCCCGGGAACCCTGTGACCAGGGAGCGGAATGTTTATGTGGCCACCACTGTTCAAGGTCCAGTTTATAATTTTGCAGAACCAACAGGTCAGAGTTGTCAGGACACTTGGGCTCATCCGGAATGGGAGGAAGCTGATTCTCACCAAGGAAATTGCAGGAAATTGATTCTTCAAAAAGAACGCTGAATTTTTTAACTTATTATGAAGACTGCCAAGCAGAGTGGAAACGAGTGTGGGTTTGTTCGTGTGTTTTCTCCCTTGAAGAATGGTCTCCTCAGAAAGCCAATTTTCATGATCTTGTGGATGAGGAATTTCAAGGTGACCAGTATGAGTTGGATGGGCTACTGTAATTGGCAAGACATGTTTCAGAACTTTATACCACAGAAAGTATATCCTTGCTCCTCCTAAGAGTTTTTGCTTTACAACCAGGGAAGTGTCCTTGGTTCTCTTTCCAAGGAGATATTTGGAGTGAGCATCAGCTATGGGTAAAGAATAGGGATGTGTGGTGCCAACTAACCTCTTGTTCTTTACTAATATTAAGTCTCAAGGTCCCTCTCCCACTTGCAAAGCTGGTCAGGGCCAGTGGCAGTAGTAGATATCCCCTGATGCCTGAGGTTTAGCCCGAAGCAGCCTTCTCCTTTCTTCCCTTACTGGCAACACTGGAGGTTGCAAAGACCCTAAATATTCTTGAGTGTCCTTAGTGTGAATCTTGCCCCCCAGCCACCACCCTAATTCCCAGTAGACGATAGACACCAGGGCCAGGAGAGGATTAAAATCAGTTTTATTAATGGATTGGAGAACACAGCTGGGATCTGAGACCCAAGTGAGGGCTTCTTCCGTCCTCTCTGAAGTGACGATGGCTGAGCCCACTGCATGGGGCTCACCAAACTTACCCACCCATCACAGACCGAGGCTGGAAGGTGGAGAGCCGAGTCCTGGCTGGGCCCACCACGGGCAGGTCCTGCTGGGTCTGTTTACTGCATGTAGACTGGAAGCCCAAAACAGGTCCAAGAGAAAGAGAGAGAGAGAGAAAGAAGCAGGAGGAAAAGTAAGCAGGGACCTTTAGTACATGATCTCCACCCAGTACTTTCCTTCTAGGCTGGAGTTTAGTTAGGAGAGCTTTTCCCTATTTGGCTAAGCAAGGAATGGAGGAATAAGGACAAGGGTTTCTCCCACGAGGTGAGATTGGGTCAGGAGCCCAGACTGCTCAAGGAATAAATAACCAAGGGCCACTTTGTGTGAACCTTCCAGTCTGCAGACACTAAGGCAGATAAAGGTGTTGGCTACAGCTGCTGGAGCTGGGACTTTAGGTCCCTAAGTCACCTCATACCTGATTAATAACCACAGAATTCTTTTTCTTGCCTGTAGTCTACAGTGTGGACCTCTGACGACCTCTGAGTGAGAACTTGACAGAGCTCCCCTGCCACAGCCTACCCAAGGTGGATGAAATGGATGAAGGTGATCAAAAGGTACAAAGTTCTAGTTATAAGTAAGTTCTGGCTGACAGACAACATGGGGACTCTAGTTAACAATCCTGTACTGCACTGCAAGTTGCTAAGAGAGCAGATCTTAAAAGTAGTCATCACAAGAAAAAAATTTTGTGCTTCTGTGAGGTGATGGATATTGACTAAACTTCCCGTGAGATCATTTCACAACATGTACCTATATCTAACCTTATTGTATACCTGAAACTAATACAATTTTGTCAATTATAGCTCAGTAGAACAGAGATTGACGGACTTAAGAGGCCACAACAGCTGACGTACAAATTGGCTTGACATCCATGGTGTTCCTACTGTACCGAGAGCCCCTTTTGCTTCATTCACAGTAACACCTTCTGATTTAGCAGTCAGGGATGGAGTTGTTAGCTTTGTGATAAACCAGAGCAGTGGGCCTTTCAGGCCATGCTGTATGGAGGAGAAGACAAGAGTAGAAGAATAAAATTCTTCCGGGGTCCACGAACAGATCAAAGTTTCATGGCAAGTGCTGGAGAGTTGAGTCTGATGTAGCTCTCTCTGGCCCAAAAAAGCACCCTTTTCTGCCAGAACTGATGACCTACTAATTTTTAACATTCTGAAATCCTTCCTCTTATCTATAATGAAGAACACCTCTCATCTACTTTTTCCATGCTTTGCTATTTTCTAGTTATCTTAATGCTGTAGCTATCTTTTACATTCAGGTCCATTTTCAGTACACTCAATATTCCTGATTTTAGCCTGAATGATTTCTGTAAAGGATTAATTCCATCCATTACCTGTGATTTTTTTTATTTCATTCTGTCACCATTCAAGGGTGACCTCATTCACGGTCCTACATGGTACCTTCCTGTAGTTCCAACAAAGTAAAGTTGCATAAATAGCCTGAATAAAACTAAATGATTGCAGAAACATTTTTCCCCAGAGTATTTTTATTAGGGATTCCTGCCACCATATTAACATATAAAACAATCTGGATGTTGACATAGAAATGCAGATTCGACTATACAAAGATAAGGCTCCAATCACAGGTAACATGGCCCCCATTTCTCTAGTATTTCAATGAAATCACCTTTTGAATTCTTCCCAGAGTTGTCTTTATAAATATTAGACAAACCACAAAATATATTCCAAATACATAACATTTTACAGTATGTTCCAAGCACAGACAGAAATACACGATACTTTACCTACATTTTTTTTCAAGATCCAACTTGCATTAGCACTAAAGACAAGATTGTGTGTGTATATGTATTTGCCATATATGTGTGTATTTAAACCAAAAATGTACACATGGTTGCTTTCATGGAAAATTGAAACCTTTGAGACTGTGGGTTTTATCCCATATCTGAGAGGGAACAGGAATAGTAACATGTCACAAACTCCTCAAACTGGGGAAAAATAAACACAATTATGTATGAAGGGCATATCAGTTGTGTGTATACAAATACACACATATATACAGATTCATATATAAACACAGCTATAGTGATAATATGGTATATACATATACTCACACACTTGCTTTGAATTCTGTATCTCACTATATTATATATTCTCCATCTTTGGAAGCACTTTTCTCCTCTTTTGATCTAGGCAGCTGGAGACTCTCTCCTAACAAAATTAAGTGGGTATTTCTAAAATGCTGATTCTATTCTAAATGCCACAAAATGGCATTTCAGGATCCCAGTTTTATGTTTGGTGGCTATTGCTTAAATTCAGTAGACCCTATTCTTTTAACTCCTTCGCTTACAAATATTTCTATTCAGTTTCTGCCTAAAACAGATGTTAGCTGGAAATGTTAAAATATATTGATTACTCCCCAATATACATCTGCAGGGTTGGATTATGGGCAGTATTTATCCTGTCAGTATTTTTCAGGATTTTATGATGGGCAATATATTACATACGTCCATAATTTTAAAAAATACTACTTTAAACAGGTAGGTGCTAGGTTTGTTATGGTTAGAACTTTAAAGGAAATTATATAAAGCATGATTACAAGAGGGGGGTAATTTGGGGCAGACTACACTGCTGTGCCCTTTTGTCAGAAAGTGAGTTGGAAGTCATGACAAAGGGGTAAAAAAAAAAAAACCCTTCAATTTCAAAGCTGGCCATTTGAAACTTCCAAAATAAGCTATAGAAAATATATTCTATGTTGGTATCAAATTTCAGGTATTAAATATTCAATAAAAAGCAAAATAAATCACTGAAAGCACATGGGAGAGAACACCTTACAAACCTAACAGCAATGTATATTCTAGTTAGTTCAACTGAAGGCTTTACTTTTAAAATTTATTTTCAAACTTATATGTCAAATAGAGCACCCAGAGCTCCATGAATGGTCAATTTAGAAATGATGCTAATGGTGGAGTTGGAGCATCTATTATGGTTAAGGAGAGAATACAAGTGCCCAATCTCTTTGTAAATGAAGGCAACAGAATATTCTCAATCCATGGAGAAATCCCAATGCACTATGCCCTAAATGCCACACTCTTTTCTTGCTCAATTATACCACAGTATTGGTAAGTACTCTGCCCAGGGAAGCATCAGAACCTTTCTTTCTATTGTGGATCTTATGGTATGAAGGAACGTACTAGAACATTTGCTTCCTCTGCTATCGGGTTAGGGAGTCATTTTACTATTTCACCCAAGCTGAATGCGAGATCCTCTAATGAGTCCCTTCTACTTTCTTAATGGAAGCCCCAATTAGGAATGAATTAAGATCTTAAGAAAACCAGGGAAGGAAAACAGGGTAACAGCCACCAAAAAGGAAGATCACCAGCATTTATCAAAAAGCCACACTTCATTCTTTCCATATCTTCTCTCCCTCTTTCTCTCTTACACACAATTCTTTTGAAATTTTTCCCATTGAATCAGTAAAAGGCATGAGGGACCTGAAAAATACGCCTTACAGTTTCTCCTCTTTGACTTAGATCCACTTAAACATATACCCATCAACTTGGACAGCAAGTGCACATTCTTTACATCATCCAATACCCATGCATCACTACCACTTTGGTAAAAGATGGTTTGCCTACCACCCCTGCACAGCAGCAGCCTCACCAAACTCCTATTTTGCTACTTGCCCAGTTCCTATCTGTGTCTACTCTTGGGTTAATATACAATAATAAGCAATTACCTAGCATAACTTTTAACTGTTTTCCCTTTAAAAAACGTTCTTTCCAAACCAAAATATATGGATGGAATGCAAATGAAGGGAGTAAATCATCTTGTCCAAATACTTTGAAAAAATGGACCGCCCTGTGTCCACTTGAGTCTTCCCAGTTTCTACATCCTCCAGTTCCATCATCCATTTCAAGAGCTTACTTACTACAGTGTCTGCCTACCTCATACGCAGGTAACAACAAATTATGCAATTGGTTCAGCCAAAAATATTGTAAAAAACAAACCAGTGCCAAAACATTAAAAAATTCCTGACATACCCTTTGTGCATTAGTCTTAAACAATCTGTACACTTAAATAACTCCAGGAGGCTTCTTTTTTTGCTAAAAATTTACCAAAATATTTTGAACACATAAAAATATTTTTAAAAAAACAGAAAACAAAAGCCCAGCATAAATTTAGTTGTATAGGCATCGGTTAGAGGACATTGTTTTCACTAAGGATTATATTCAAAAACTTTCTCTTGGGTTGTTATTAAAATTCTGATCCAGAACCTTACAATGGTGCTAACTATTAAAAAAGGGGGAAATCGAATTCAGCTCAATGTATTATGTATTATGATATAATAAAGAGTATGTCTGTAGTATAATAAAAAATAAACATGTTTTTGGTTATTTAAAGGCCATCTTCCTGACCTATAACTAAAATAACTGTATTTGACTTGAACTTATTTAACTGCAGTGAATTATGGAAAGCTAACTGAAAGTTTTCAATAATCCGTTATAAGTGAGGAACACCTGTTCATGGCCCCATGACCATGCAGAACCAGGCATTTTCAGAAAAAGACAGAAACAAAAACAAAAAAAGCAAAATCACTAGTATTGAATATAGCCCTTAGTCATAGGAGATACGAACTTTACGAACAGCCCAGCATGTAGAGAATGAGGTTGACTTTGCCAGCCAACCACTCCTTTAAAGGGCAGTAGTATTCATAGTGAAACTGCTCAAACTCTGGTGTCTGGCGGATTTCACATAAGAAGGAGAGATCAATACCTGACTCCAAAAGGAGGAGGAGCAGGGGGAATACAAAGAGCAGGAGCCCCAGGCCCACCACCAGGAGCCTGGAAAAACTCTTGACCAGTGGGTTCACCCGAATATGGCCTCTCAGAATGTCATAGCTCCACGACAAAGCTTGGTGAGCCTCCTTCAGCTCTTCCTCTTCGGCCATCAAAAAGGCATGTTCATCCGCTTCCAGTTCCTCAAAGGAATCTGTGTCTTCTCTTTCCAACTCTAGCCTCGAAGTACAGTCAAAGAGCATGTCAATCTCATCATCATCCACGGGGGTGGGGAGCAGGCTGGCACTTGGGTTGTACGCCAGTTCCGAGATGGTCAGAGGCTCTTCTTTGATTTTATCTTCTTCCTCTTCATTTGGGGGGTTTTCATACTCCCGGGCTTCCTTCACTGGCGAGCTAGAGATCAGAGGGGCAGAAACATCTTCTTTGGGTAATGGCACACCTGTAAAAAGAGACATTTGGTCCCTTAATTTTATATTTCAGGTTTTTTTTTTTCTTTCTTTGTCCTTCCCACAAAGATCTAGAGATGGAAACTAACAAAGAAAAAAGAAAGAGAAAGAAAAAAGGGGGAAGAAAAGGAATTCAAGGAATCCATGAAATCACTGTGTGGAATGCTGACTTTTAACAAGGTACTTTTAGTAAAAGACCCCTAAGTTCAACATGCTAAACCCCAAATAAGCAACACATCTCAAATGGTTGGCAATATTTGCAATATTGATGCATACAGGTAGGGTCTGCAAGCCTCCAGCTTTGGTCATTTCTACAAGAATAAGAGGACAATAAGCCATTATTGTAATTTTGAATGGTGTCTTTTAGAAGTCAACGGTTACTGTACTACCTTAGATAACAAATTATAGAATCTCCTATTCAATGACAGCCTAATTTTTATGTATCCTAGGCACAAATTAGTGGTTTCTAGTTTTATAGAACTGCACTTACATACATACTGTAATCATGTGTGCACAAACTTGCATCTTGCTCTTTTCATTTAACATTTTAACTTAGACATTCTCCATGTTGAAATGAACTCCCATAGTATTATTCTTAGGCGGCCAAATTCTCTACTAATGCAGTAAATTTGTTGCTTATTGACAAACATTTAAATTCCTTTGCAGTTGTAAAAAAAAAAAAAAAATGCTAACAGACACCTTTACATATAAAAGCTTTTTTACCCTTTTGTTTGCGTTCATTTGCCACAAATAGATACCTGAAAGGAAAATCGCTTGGCCAAAGGGTAGGCATGTTATTTCTTAAAGTTTATCAGGGGAGAGTGGTTTCTTAGCTCCTCATGTCAACAGAGGGCAAATGGAGTTGCCTAAGGCTGCTCATTTTGAGTCTTGGGTTCTTAGTGGGAATTAAAAACTGGCTTTATCAAAGCCATGTTCCTCAAGGTGGATCTACAGGGTGATACAGTGGTAGCCGGGTGCATTAAGTATTAACTACTACATTTCAGGATTTCTAAGACGTGCAAGAAGTGATAGACTGGACTTAGCTGTTGTTCCTGTGAAGGGAAGCACACAACCATCCTGGACCAGATACCAAGGAGAGAATCCTGGAGTGTGGGAGCAAGGCTAACGCAGCCCACTACACCAAACAGAGCAAGACCGAGCGCTCTGGAAAGGTAGGTAGAGGTGTGGTTCTATGCTGGCCCTCGGGCCCCTTCCTGGCCAGTGACCTGCACCATGCTGGGAAGTCCCCAAGAGTCCAGGGATGATATGACATCCAGCACTGTGGGTTGCTTCAAGGGAGCTGGCTTTGCTTCATGGGGATTATAGGGGAATCTGTGGGGCTCAAAAACTGGGAATCTGATTGGGACAGAGCACCAGGGAGGGTGCTTCTGCCCTTGGATCTGGGCAGAGCAAGTGCACACCTGCAGGGCCCAAGTCGTAATCCCAAGCGGTGGTTCTGGTTCATTTGCAGAACTGAGTCAGCAGAACAGTCTGACCCCCTGGGAAAACAACAGGGTTCAGGTCTGCTTACTTGGGTCCTCAGAGGAGTTTTATCAGCCTGAAGACTGGGCTGTCCCTTCCCTGGGCAGAAAAACTGAGTCCTAGCCCTACACTCTGTAGAGCCTGGCTCCTGGTCCTTCTCAACCAGAAAGCCTGATGGAGGAAACTCAAAGTTGCCTGAAGGGGGCTCTCCTAGGTAAAAGGGTTGAGTCACGGTTCGAGGCTGTGGAGAGTAGTCCCCAGACCCCGTGTGACAGGAAAGGCTGGTGAGAACAATTGTGAGGTACGTGACTTGGCAACACTCAGGCTGAGGGATAGGTGGGTAGAGCTGACTGCCTTCAGAACAAAGCAAGGGTTACTGTTCAGCCAGAAAAACTGTGGCATGAGTTAGCCTGGGTAAGGACAGCAAAGAGCCTTACTAGCCTTGGAGCTGCTTCTCCTGCTATGTCCAGGCAGGGAAACTAATTCATAGCCCCCTCATAGGTGAATAAGTTTCAGCCCCCTGCCAACCAAGGAACCTCCCTAGAACGCTTCATATATTAAGAGCCCTGTTCACAAGAGCACAGCCTGTGGCTTTCCTTGTCTGCAGAGCAAAACTGGTAGCCTCACCCACCCAGAACATCCAGTACACACTCTTGCTTGATTCAGGTCCCCAGACAGCAAACTATGCAGGCCCTGGGTCCTGTCTTAATGCCCTGGCAAGTCAGGGAAGCTAATTCAGAACCCCACTTTAACTGCTGAGTGTAGGACCCGGTCCTGACCATCTAGTAAGACTACCCGGGGAATCCAGGCAACTGCGGTGCCCATCTTACCACCTCGCAGGGGCAGGGAACCAAGCCAGCAGTCCTATCCAGTCAGTGGCCCACCCACCACCCATGACCTCAAAGCCTGAACACCTGTCATGCCCCAAAATAACCCCTAACAGTAGATCACCTGCCCAAGGATGGTACCAGTGTACACATTCAGAAACCCAAACTGAGCTGCTAAAGAGCTCTCTGCCCAAATGAACCTGCAAAGACTCAGAGATCACTTATCATTTTCAGATAGGAAAATAGTTCACTGGTGATCAATCATTACAATAAATCAGGTAAATATGACCACATCAAAGCAAATTAAGGCACTAATTACTAACCCTAAAGAAACAGAGATCTCTGATCTGTCAAAGATTTCAAAATAATCCTCTTAAAGAAGTTTACTGAAACACAAGAACACATAGGTGGCTAAACAAAATTAGGAAAATGAAAAATGAACAAAATGAGAAGTTCAACAAAGAAATAAAAACCATAAAAAATATCCTAGAAAATAACCTGGAAAATACAGTAACTGAACTGAAGAATTCAGCAGAGTGCTTCAAAAGCACACTCGACTATGCAGAAGAAAAAAATCAGCAACCTGGATGATTGAACAAATTATCTAGTCAGAGAATCAAAAAGAAAAAAAAGAAAAAGAACAGAATTTATGGGATACAATGAAAGAAACAATCTTGGCATTATGCTAAATCAAGAAGGAAAAAAAAGATGGAAAGTACATTTAAAGCAACAATGGCTGGCCTTCTGGTCTGAGATAACCATAGAGGGAGATACTGAACTCACTTCCTCCGCATATACACCAAATATACAGGTAGTGATAGAGCAGTGCCGATGACCTGAGGGCTGAATGAACAGCTTCTGTACAAAGTGATCGAACACCGAGAACGGCGAGAGCAGTGGAGATGCTGTAATGCAAACTGCACAGGGAAGGGACAGTACTGGGGGACTGTGTCCAGATTCATTGCTCTGGAGCACAGAAAGTAAGCTGTGGTTAAGAGAGCTTCTAGAACTCTGTCAGAGGGCAGCAGAACTGCTGGAACTCTCTTTGGATCAGAAGGTCTGGCAAACGCCATGGTTTACATTCCCCCTCCACCTTGACAGCAGAGATCCAAGCAGGGTCTGGATAGACTAGCCAGCCTGCTACCCCAGCCAGCCCTGGGCACCTAGCCCAGACCAGTCTTCCATGCCTTGGGGTACACAAAAAGAGGTGTGATTTAAAAGTGCAGCAAGGATATAAAGACCCAGCCCTAGAACTCTGCCAAATGTCAGGAGAGCTGCTAGAACTCTTTCCAGATGAAAGGGGCTGCTGACCACCAGAGTTGACAATTCCCTCCATCTTGGAGTAGAGGCTGGGAGTCCTGGCTTACTGCCTCATTGGATCCTGGGATTAGCCTACACCACCTCCAGTTGTCCAACCACAGTGGCCCCAGCACAGCACATTTGAGATATGCCTAATCAGTACTCACTACAGCTCCACCTGTCCCACCAAGGTATCACAGGAGCAAAGCACCCTGGACCTATACCATTCAGCTCCAGATGACGTGTTAGGACAATTGTCTCACACTTGCTTCAGGTCCAGCCACCCTAGCCCAGGGCACACCCTGCACAAAACACCCTGGGAACACCCAGCGAACACCCAGCAAGGACCTGCCTCAGTTCCAGCCACCTACCAGGGTGCACCCTGGGTGAGCATCCCAGGACCCCCTGGCTTGTACCCACTTCAGCTTCAGCTGAAGTGTTCTGTCAGGGTGCCCTCAGCAGAGAGAGCCCTGGAACCCTAGCCCACACCAGCCACTGCCTGAGCCAGCCAAAGGAACCAGGAACAAACAGTTTATACAGGGGATGACCATACACAAGACCATACCTTTGTGTTTGGAAGAAGCAGTTGTGCCACCTAATTCATGGAAACAAACACAGAAAGTCAAAATAAGGAGAAAGAGGAATATACTCCAAACGGAATAACGAGACAAAACCACAAAAAAAGAACTAAATGAAATGGAGATAAGCAATCTACCTGATGAGTTTAATGGTCCTAAAGTTGCTCACTGGCCTGGAGAAAAAAGTTGGTGAGCTCAGAACTAAACCCAAGAAATGAAAAATATAAAAAAGGACTAATCAGAGTTGAAGAATACAATAATTAAAATGAAAAAATACACTAGAGAAAATCAACAAACTAGTAGATGCAGAAGAATGGACATATCAATGATCTGGAAGACAGGATTAGAAAGAATTTTTTAAAGTGAGGACAGGTAAAGGGATCTCTTGGTCAATAGCAAGCAAACACACAATCATATTTTAAGGGTTCCAGTAGGAAGGGAGAGAAGGGGCAGAAAATTTACTGTAAAAAATTAGACCTGAAAACTTCCTTAACCTGCGGAGCGAAACAGACATCCAGGTTCAGGAAGCAGAGAGAGTTCCAAACAAGATGAACCCCAAGGAGGTCCACACAAAAACGTAAAATAATTAAAATTTCAAATTATGAGCCAGAATTTTAAAAGCCATGAGAGAGAGAGAGAGAGAGAAAGAGAAGTAACTAGTTACAACTAGTACAAGGAAAAACCCCATAAGGCCATCTGCTGACTTTTCAGCAGAATCTGTGACTATATCATGCCACTTTCTCCTGGCCTGCAAAGTATTGAAAGGAAAAAACCTATAACCATGAATATTCTACCTGGCAAAGTTATCATTCAGAAATGAAGGAAAATTAATGGGGCTCCTGGGTGGAGTGGTTAAATGCCCAACTCTTGGTTTCCGCTCAGGTCATGACTTCACAGTTGTGAGATTGAGCCCTGCATCAGGCTCCATGCTTTCCCTCTTCCTCTGTCCCTCCCCTGTTCTCGCTCTCTTTCAAGTTAAAACAAAACAACTGAAGGAAAAATAAAGAGATTCTTGGAGAAGCAAAAGTTAAAGAAGGTCATCACCACGAAGCTGGCCTTAAAGAAATGCTAAAGGCCTTTAAGTAGAAAAGAAAAGGCCATAATTGAAAGTAAGAAAATTGTGAAAGAAAAACAATTTTCTAACTAAAAGCAAAAATCCAGTAAAGCAGGTAGAACAAATACTTACTCACCAAAAAAAAGAAAAAAAAAAGGAAGTAGTAAAATCAATTTTATCTTAAAAGTTAAGGGGACTCACAAAATAAAAGGGTTTAAAATATGACAACATATACATAAAAAAGTGGAGGAGGGAGTAAAAATGAAGTTCTTTTAGACTGTGTTCCAAACAAGTGACATCAACTTAATATAGACTGCTATATACATAGGATGTTATATATGAGCCTAATGGTAACCACAAATAAAAAAACCTGATATAGGGGCAACTGGGTGGCTCAGTCATTAAGCAGCTTCCTTCAGTTCAAGTCATGATCCCAAGGTCATGGGATTGGGCCCTGAATCAGGCTCCATGGTCACCAGGAAGCTGCTTCTCCTTCTCCTACTCCCCCTACTTGTGTTTCTTCTCTTGCTTTGTCTCTCTCTGTCAAATAAATAAAACCTTAAAAAAAAAAAAAAAACCTGATATAGATACACAAAAAATAAAGAGAAAGGTAGTGAAACTCTAGAACAAAAGAAAGTCATCAATCACAAGGGGCAAGAACAAGAGATAAAAGGGAGAACTAGAAAAACAATCAGGGGGCGCCTGGATGGCTCAGTGGGTTAAGCCTCTGCCTTCGGCTCAGGTCATGGTCTCAGGGTCTTGGGATCGGGCCCCACATCGGGCTCTCTCGGGGAGCCTGTATCTCCCCCCTCTCTCTGCTTGCCTCTCTGCCTACTTGTGATCTCTGTCTGTCAAACAAATAAATAAAGTCTTTTAAAAAAACCAAAAACCAAAAAACAATCAGAAGTCAATTAGCAAAATGTCAATAGGTATGTACTTAAATGTACATGGTATAGTAATTAAATGTACATGGTCGAATGCTCTGATCAAAAGACAGGGTGGGGCGCGCCTGGGTGGCTCAGTGGGTTAAGCCTCTGCCTTCAGCTCAGGTCATGATTCCAGGGTCCTGGGATCGAGCCCCGCCAGGGGGTCTCTGCTCAATAGGGAGCCTGCTTCCCCCCTCTCTCTCTGCCTGCCTCTCTGCCTACTTGTGATCTCTCTCTCTGTCAAATAAATAAATAAAATCTTAAAAAAAAAAAAAAAAGAAAAAAAAAGACATAGGGTGTCAAGATGGATAATAAAAACAACAACAAAAACCCAACCCATTTATATGCTGCCTAAAAGAGCTGCTCTTCAGACCTGAAGATACATATAGACTGAAAGTGAAAGATGGAAAAAACTTCCATGCAAATGAAAGTTAAAAAACACTAAAGTATTTTAGTGGCAATACAAAAAAGTATTGCCACTCTGGCTATTTTTTTTTTTTAAAATCAGACAAGAGAGACATTAAAACAAAGACTATAATGAGACAAGGGCATTATAAAGGATAAAGGGCTCAATCCAACAAGAAGATATAACAATTGTAAATATGTGTGCAACCAATGTTGGGGCACCTAATATATAAAGCGAAGATGAACAGACACAAAGGAGTAATTGACAATAATAATAGTACAGATCTTTGACATCATATTTACATCAATGGAGAGATCATTCAGGCAGAATATCAGTAAGGAAACTGTATCTTTGAACAACACATAAGTCCATGTGGTCTAAATAAATATATACATAAGAGAATATACATTTCCTTCAAGTACACATGAAACATTATATGAAATAGATCACATTAAGCCACCAAATCTCAATAAACTTAAGACTGAAGTTGTCATGCATTTTTTTCTAACCATAGAGGTATGAAACTAAAAAATCACAAGGGAAAAATACTGGGGAAAACAAACAAACAAACATGTGGAGGCTGATCAACATGCTACTAAACCACTGAGTCAATAGAAATTTAGAAGCACATAGGAACAAATTAAAATGTTCAAATCTTTGGGACACAGCAAAAGCAGCTGGAAGGGGGAAATTTATATCAATATAAGCCTACCTTAAGAAACAAGAGAAATTTCAAACACTCTAACCTCATCCCAAAAGAACTAGAAAAAAACAAAGTTAGTTGAGGGAATAAAATAATAAAAACCACACATAAGTGAAATAAAGACAAAACAACAGCAACAACAAAAACACAACAGAAAAAAATCAAACTAAGAGCTGGTACCTCAAAAAGATAGACAAAATTGATAAACCTTTAGCCAAACTCACTAAGAAAAAAGAGAGGAACCAAATAAAATTCAGAAATGGTAGATGAGAAGTAACAACTGACAACACAGGATTTTAATTACAAAGGATTATAAGAGACAACCACAAAAATTATCTGCTCACCAATTAGATAATATAGGAGAAATAGAAAATTTCCTAGAAACCTATAATCTTCCAAATATGAATCAGAAATAGAAAATCTGAACAGACCAATAAAAATAATGAAATGGAATTGATGGTCATAAAACTCCTGGCAAACAAAAGCCCAGGACCAAATGGATTCACAGGTGAATTCTACCAAATATTTGAAGAAGAGTTTATAGGCATTCTCCTCAAATTATTCCAAAAAAAAAAAAAATGGGAGAGGAAGGAAAGCTTCTAAATACTATTATGCAAGGCCAATATGATCTTGAACAGACAGACAGTACAAAAAAACAAAACAAAGCAAGCAAACAACACCAACAGAACCATAGGCCAATTTCCCTGAAGAATACAGACCCAAAAATCCTCAACAAAATATTAGTAAACCATATTTAATAATACATTAAAAAGATCATTCACAACAACCAAGTGGGATTTATTATGAAGATTTATTCAGTATTCACAAATCAATATGAAATACCACTTTAAGAAAATGAAGGATAAAAATCATATCTCAATAGATGCAGAAAAATCATTTGACAATGTACAATACCACTCATGATTAAAAACTCTCAACGAAGTAGGGTTTGAAGGACCATACCTTAACATAGTAAAAGCCATATATGAATACCCACAGCTAACATTATACTCACAATGATGAAAAAAAGAGCATTTACTCTAAAATCAGGAACTAGAGAAAGATGTCCACTCTCAACACTTTTATTCAATATAATGCTGGAAATCCTAACTATAGCAATCAGACAAGAAAAAGAAATAAAATGCAAGGAAG
This sequence comes from Mustela putorius furo, assembly GCF_011764305.1. Lineage (NCBI taxonomy): Eukaryota > Metazoa > Chordata > Mammalia > Carnivora > Mustelidae > Mustela > Mustela putorius. The sequence continues at coordinate 327,966 of NW_025421506.1, forward strand.
AAGAAAAACTTTCACTACTTACAGATGACATGACGTGATCCACAGAAAACCCTAAAGCCTCTACCAAAAACAGCATATATTAATTTAGTAAAGTTGCAGGGTACAACATTAATACATAGGTATTGCTTTTGTTCACTAAAAATGAAATAGCAGTTGTTGCTATTCACTAATAATGAAACAGCAGAAAGAACACAATTCCATTTACTAAGTGTACTAAATACCATTTTCAGTTGCACCAAAATGAATAAAATACCTATAAGTAAACTTAACCAAGGAGGTGAAAGACCTGTACTCTGAAAATTATAAAACACTGATTCAAGAAATTGAACACAACACAAACAAATGGAAATACAACACAAACAAATGGAAAGATATTACATGCTCATGGATTGGAAGAATATTGTTAAAATTTCCATACTACTATAAAGCAATCTACAGATTCAGGGAAATCTCTATCAAAATACAAATAGTATTTTTCACAGAACTAGAATAATCCTCAAATTGGTATCAAACCACAAAAGACCCTAAATAGCAAAAGCAATCTTAAGAAAAAAAGAAGAGGGTGCCTGAGAGGCTCAGTTGGTTAAGTGACTGCCTTCAGCTCTGTTCGTGATCTGGAATCCCAGCATCGAGTCCCACATCAGGCTCCCAGCTCAGTGGGGAGTCTGCTTCTCCCTCTGACCCTGCCCCTTCTAATGCTCTCTGTCAGTCTTTCTCTCTCAAATAAATAAAATCTTTAAAAAAAAAAAAAAAGAACAAAGCTGGAGATACCACAATTCCAGATTTCAAGATACACTATACAGCTGTAGTAATCTGGCACAAAAAGAGACACATAAATCAACGGAATAGAATAAAGAGCCCAGAAATAAACCCACAATTATACAGTCAATTAATCAATGACAAAAGAGGCAATATACACAATGGGGGAAGAGGGGGAAACAGTCTCTTCCCAGTGCTGGGAAAACTGGAGACATGCAGAAGAGAAACTGGACCACTTTCTTACATCATACACAGATATAAACTCAAAATTGAGTAACAAACTAAATGTGAGACCTGAAAGCATAAAAATCCTATGCCTTAGCATTTTAGTAGGTATGTCTTCTGAGGCAAGGGAAACAAAAGCAAAAAGAAACCATTAGATGTAGATCAAAATGAAAAGCTTTTGTACAACAAAGGAAAACATCAACAGAAGGAAAAGGTAACCTACTGGAATGGGAGAAGATGTCTGCAAATGATACATCTGGTAAGAGGTTAATGTACAAAATATATAAAGAATTTGTACAATGCATCACCTAAAAAATAATTTGACAAAAACTAGACAGAAGATCTGACTAGACATTTTTTCAAAGACGACATACAGTGAAGAGACACATGACAATATGTTCAACATTAATCACCAGGGAAATGGATATCAAACCTTACCACTGAGGTTATCACCTGTCAGAGCTATCACCGCACACCTGTCAAAGGGCTAGACTCAAAAAGACAAGAAGTAACAAGTGATGATGAGGATGTAAAGAAAAAGGAAACTTGTGCACTGTCGGTGGGAATGTAAATTGGTGCAGCCACTGCGGTTCCTCAGAAAATGAAATAGAGAAATACCGTATGATCCCATAATTCCACTACTGAGTATTTACCCAAAGAAAATATAAACACTCATTTGCAAAGATACATGCATCCCCTTCATGTACTGCAGCATTATTTACAATAGCCAAGATACTGAAGCAACTCAAGTGTTCCCTGACAGAGGAGTGTATAAAGCAGATATGGTATATATACACCACAGAAAATTAATGAGCCATAAAAAAGAATGAGGTCTTGCAACAACAAAGATGGACTTGGAGGGCATTATGCTAAGTGAAATAAGTCAGAGGAAGACAAGTACAAAATGATTTCACTTATATATGGAATATAAATAAACAAAACAAAAAGCAGGAAGAGACCCATAAATACAGAGTACAAATTGATAGCTATAGGGATAGGTTGTATAAAATGTGTGAAGGGGAGTGGGAGATACAATCTTCCAATTATGGAATAAGTCACAGAGATTAAAAGGAGCATATAGGATAGGGATTATAGTTAATAATGTTGTAATAGTGTTGTATGGTGATAAATGACAACTACACTTATGGTCACCATAGCATAATGTAAAGAGATGTCAATTGTATACCTGTGACTAATGTCACATTGTGTGTCAACTATAATTAATTTTTTAAAAAAGTAACAATGGTGGAAAACTTCCCCAACCTGGAGAGAAATAGAGATCCAGTCCCAGGAGACCCTGAGGACCCCCAAATAGGCTGACCTGATCTGACCCCCAAATAGGACCCCCTAAATAGGCCAACACCCACTTACATAACTGAATTGCCAGATGTGAAACACAAACAATTTTAACAGCAGCAAGAGACAAGAGAGAAGTTATATACAAGGGAAATCCAATGACACTATTGGTGGATTTTCAACAGCTACCCTTCAGGCCAGAAGAGAATGGGATGACATATTCACGCTACCTAAAACAAATAAACAAACCTGTTAATCAAAAATGCTATATCCAGTGAAGCTGTCCTTCAGAAATGAAGAAGTTATAAAAACTTTCCCAAACGAACAAAAGCTGAGGAAATTCATCACCACTAGAGCTGCCTTAAAAGAAATGCTAATGGGAACTCTTGCTGGAAATAAAAGAATACTAATTAACATAAAAATTTAAAAGGCAGCGTAAAACTTACCGGTAATGATAAAACACAGTCAAAGTTGGATGGTGTGGTATAGTACAGTTGGATCATAATTCACTTACAACTTTAGTTTAAAAGTTAAAAAACAGGGCGCCTGGGTGGCTCAGTGGGTTAAGCCTCTGCCTTCGGCTCAGGTCATGATCTCAGAGTCCTGAGATTGAGTCCCTGCTCTCTCTCTCTGCCTGCCTCTCTGCCTACTGGTGATTTCTCTCTGCCAAATAAATAAATAAATAGTTAAAAAACAGTGAAACTAGCCATAACTAAAATAATCTGTTCTTACACAATATAAAAATATGTAAATTATAACAATAATCTAAAATGTGAGGGAGAGCAGAAGTCAAAGTGTAAAGTTTAGGAATTCTATTAAAATTGTTATTATTTTCAAATAGGGTGTTATAATTTTAAGATATATTTATTTAAGTGTGGCACCTGGATGGCTCAGTCAGTTAAGTGGCCAACTCTTGGTTTCAGCTCAGGTTATGATCTCGGTCCTGGGATCCAGCCCCACACTTGGATCTGTGTTCAGCAGGGAGTCTCCTTCAGGATTCTCTCTCTCTGCTCCTCCCCCTACTCACATACACACACATAATATTCCTCTAAAATAAATACATCTTTAAAAAAAATAATATATTTTACATAAGCTTCATGGTAACCACAAGGGAAAAATGTGTAGTAATCACACAAAAGAACATGATAAAGAAGTCAAAGCCTACTGATACCACAAGACACCAAAACATTAAAAAAAAAAAAGCAGGATAAGAAACAAGGAACAATGAACAAAATGGCAATAGTAAGCCCTCACTTAACAAATATAATTACTTTAAACATAAACAGATTATCCAATCAAAAGACATAGAATGGCTAAGTGGATTAAAAAAATCAACAATATACTACTGATAGGAGGCTCACGTTATCATTAATGACACAAACAGACTGAGAGTGAAAGGAAAGAAAAAGATATTTCAAGCAAACAGTCACAAAAAGAAAGCAGGGGTAACTATTCTTACATGAGACACAAAAGTCTCATATGACCCCTTGTATTTCTGTGGTATGAGCTTTAATGTTTCCTTTTATAAAGCTGGCATTTCCCTGATAATAAAGTCAGAAAAGGACACTACCAACAAACTACAGACTAACATCCCTGACCAAAAATTCTTAGTAAAATAATAGCAAACCAAATCCAGCAGCACATTAAAAGGATCATTCACCCTGATCAACTGGGAGCTACACTTGGGATTTAAAGATGGTTCAACCTGGGATGCAAATCAATCAGTGATACATTACATTAATTGAATGAAAAAAGAAATCCTATGATCACTTTAATAACTGCCAAAAAGCATTTGACAGAAATTCAACATTCATTTATGATAAAAGACTCTTAACAAATTAAGTATTGAAGGAATGTACCTCAACACAATAAAGTTCATGTATGATAACCCTACAGCTAACATCATCCTCAATGATGAAAGGTTGAATGCTTTTCCTCTAAGATCAGGAACAGACAAATGTACCCACTCTCACCACTCCTATTTAATATAATACTGGAAGTTCTTGCCAAAGCAGTCAAGAAAAATAAAAGGCATCAGAATTGGAAAGGAAGAAATAAACCTGTCTCTATTTATAGATAACATGATTTTATAAACAGAAAATCCTAAAGACCCAACTAGAAAACTTAGGTTCAATCAAAGAATTCAGTAAAGTTGCAGGATATAAAATTAAAAACACAAAAATCAGTAGCATTTCTATACACTCAGTTACCTGAAAAAGAAATAAAATAATCCCATATATAAAAGCATCAAAAACAATAAGATACTGGGGTGCCTGGGTGCCTCAGTCAGTTACACAGCTACCTTTGGCTCAGGTCATGATCCCAGAGTCCTGGGATAGATTCCTGTGTCAGGCTCCTTGCTCAGCAGGGAGCCTGCTTCTCCCTCTTCCTGCTGCCCATCCCCCTGCTTGTGTTCTGTCAAATAAATAAAATCTTAAAAACCATAAAAACCTTAGCCAGTAAAAGATCTCTATTCTGAAAATTAAGATACTGATCAAAGAAATTGAGAGGACATAAAGAAATGGAAAGATATCCCAAGTTAATGGATCAGAAGAATTAATAGTGTTAAAAACGTCAATACTACCGCCCCACATCGGGCTCTCTGCTCAGTGGGGAGCCTGCTTCCCCCAATCTTTCTGCCTGCCTCTCTGCCTACTTGTGATCTGTCAAATAAATAAAATTTAATAAAATAAAATGTCAATACTACCAAAAGCTATCTACAGATTCAGTGCAATACCTATCAAGCTTCCAATGGCATTTTTTTTTTAAAGATCTTTATTTGAGGGAGAGAGTGAGAGCACCAGGGAGAAGCAGACTCCCCACTGAGCAGACAGCCTGACTCAGGGTTCAATCCCAGGACTCTGAGATCATGACCTGAGCTGAAGGCAGAGGCTTAAACAACTGAGCCACCCAAGAGCCCCTCCAATGGCATTTTTTTTTTTAATGGAAGAAGAGAAAACAATCCTAAAATGAATATGAAACCAAAAAATGTGTCAAAGAGCTGAAACAATCCTGAGAGAGAAGAACAATCATACTTCCTGATTTTAGTAACATATAGTAATCAAAATAATCTGGTACTGGCATAAAATGAACAAAAGTACTGTGGAACACAACTGAGAGCCAAGAAATAAACCCAAGCATATCTGGTCAAGTAATATTTGACAGTGGAGCCAAGAATACTCAATGGAGAAATGATAGTCTCTCCAATAAAATGGTGCTGGGAAAATTGGCTATTACATGAAAGAAGCTAGACACTGTTCTTATACCACTCACAAAAATTAACTCAAAATGGATTAAAGACAAACATGAGACATGAAACCACAAAACTCCTAGAAGAAAACATGGGAAATAAGCTCCTTAATATGGGTCTTGGCAATGATTTTCCAGATATGACACCTAGTTACAAGCAACAAAATAAAAGGTCAACAAGACTCTGTCACACTAAAAAGTTCTTCCCAGCAAAAAGCACAATCAACAAACTGAGAAGATAACCTACAGAATGGGAAAAAAATATTTGCCAACTGTGTATCTGATAAGGGGTTAATATATAAACATATAAAGAAATCCTACAACTAAATAGCAAAAAAACCCAAAAACTAATAATCCAATTATAAGTGGACTAAAACCTTGAACAAACGTTTTTCCAAGAAGATATACAAATAGCCAATAGGCACATGAAATGATGGTCACTTATATTCTCAGCAACTGAATTTAAAAAAAGAAACCTGGGGAAAAAAATCAGATTTGTGGTTACCAAAGTCAGTGGATGGGGGGAACTGGAAGAAAGGTATTAAAAGGTGCAAACTTCCAGTTACAGGATAAATAAGTACTAGGAATATAATGTAAAACATGATGACTATAGTTAACACTACTATATGATATACACAAAAGTTATTGAGATAATAGATCCTGAGAGCTCTCAACACAAGGAAAATTGGTTTTTTAAAAACTGCATTTATAAGAGACAATAGATGCTAACTAAACTTATTGTGGCAATCATTTCACAGTATATGTAAATCAAGGCATTACGCTGTACACTTTAAGCTTATATAGAGATTTATTCTATATTTCAATTCTACCTCAATAAAACGAGAGGGGAAAAAGATGTGCAGAAGTGAATTACTGGTTTTATCTTTCAAAATTCAACATTTTCTTCATAGTTCTAGTATATACCATTGAGCAACATATATGAAAAATACCATAAAACACCTAAGCCATACACAAGTTCCAACAAGCACATGAAAAAATGCTCAACATCCTTAGTCATTAGGGAAATGCAACTCAAAACCAAATAAAGATAGCACTTTATACCCACTAGGATAGCAATTATTTACTTTTTAAACTTGAAAATGCAAGTGTTGATAAGGATGTGGAGAAATCAGAACTCTCATACTGATGGGGAGTTTACAAATGGTTCAGCCTCCATGGAAAACAGTTCAGCAGTTCCTCAAAAAGTGAAACAGAATTACCAGCAATTCCACTCCCAAGCATATGCTCCAAAGAGTTGAAACCAAGTGTTCAGGCCAATACATGTAAACAGATGTGCCCAGCAGCACTATTCCAGTAATCAAAAGGTGGAAACAATCCAAATGTACCACCAGTGGTTGCATAGACAAAATATGGTTTATCCATACAATGGAATATCTATCATTCAGCCATAAAAGGCAATGAAGTAGGAATATATGCTATGTGGACAAGTCTCAAAAAATGTATGCTAAGTGAAAGTAGACAGACACAAAAGGTCACATAATGTAGGATTCCATTTATCTGAAATATCCAGAACAGGTTAGTCCATAAAGACAGAAAGCACACTGGTGGCTGCCAGGACCTGAGGGAAGAGTGGACTGGGGAGTGACTGCTTAAATAGGCTTCATTATCCTTTTGGGGTGATGCAAATCAAGAGTTGGATGCTTATCTGACTGTGTCTCACAGGTGCCCCAAGAATAAAACTTAAATTTTTTTTTATTTTTATTAATTTTTTAATTTTTAATAAACATATAACGTATTATTAGCCCCAGGGGTACAGGCCTGTGAATCGCCAGGTTTACACACTTCACAGCACTCACCATAGCACATACCTTCCCCAATGACCATATCCCCACCACCCTCTCCCAACCCCTCCTCCCCTCAGCAACTCTCAGTCTGTTTTGTGAGATTGAGTCCTTTGTGGTTTATTTCCCTCCTGATCCCATCTTCTTCCATTTTTTCTTTTCCTACCCACCAAACCCCCCACGCTGTATCTCTACTTCCTCGTATTAGGGAGATCAAACGATAGTTGTCTTTCTCCAAATGACTTATTTTGCTCAGCATAATACCTTCTAGTTCCATCCATGTCGTCGCAAATGGCAAGATTTCACTTCTTTTGATGGCTGCATAGTAAGAATAAAACTTTTAAGTGAAGTTACTTAATAACTAAAGTTTTATAAGTAAGACTCTTAGTTTTGGCTTGGGTTGTGGTCACAGAGTCATGAGATTGGACCCTACCCACATCAGGCTCTGCGCTTTGTGCAAGTCTGCTTGGAGAATCTCCCTCTCCTTCTGCTCCCCTTCCCCATGCTCACTCACTTTTTTTTTATATATAAAATAATTTTTTTAAGAGCTAATATTCTTAGAACTCGGGTTGCTTCTCTAGAACACAAGAATAACCACATAAGGCTAGCAAAAGGATTAAATGAAGTTATGAATGTAAGTATGATCTATGGCAAAAATGCTATAGAAATTAGATGTTACTATCTTGCCAAAAATCATTAGGCTAATTTGATCTGCTATCAAGCAACATCATTTTATCAATAGATCAGTTTTCTAACAAGTCCACTATTATAGAGTACAAGGAGAATTTCATTACATTTGGTTATCCATACTTTCTCAGTTTTCTTTTTATGATAGATGCTTGAATTTTCCCATATACCTCTTCTGGTGAATTTTAACAAGAATATCTAAAGAGATCAGAAATGCTAAATTAGTAAAACTTACCTACACTGCCTTATTAAAATTATTTTTACTTCTTCCATATATGAGAAGATGCCTGAATATATTCACAAAGCTCAATGGCTGACAAAATTTTTTGAGGTGAAATGACAGTAATATAGGAAAAGGAAATAGCTTTCAAATTTATGTAATTATATAGCCCTAATTAAAATTAAGGAAAAGCTGTAAACATATAGGAAACAGTCCATAAAAGTTAACTATTATAATTATATATTAGTATGATAACATAACTATGTTCTAATGCCATTATTGTCATTTTCAATTTGAAGAAATACTTAATGAAGTGAAATAGCAAGAATTCCAAGATGCTGATGGAAAGGACCAGCCACTGATGATAGGCAGATAATGTGCCTGCCATGTACAGCTGGTCAGGTTGCACACTGCCTATTCCATCTAACAATGATTCATACAATGCCAATGTGATGGCACTCCCTAAAGATAAGCCATGCACCACAAAAGAACCTACTCAGCAGGACTCTGACAATGAAGAACATTCTCAGTGACAGCATCTCAGTGCCAAAGGGAAAATACAGAGACCTTTTAAGTATACAGCAAAACTAGTGGCAGGTAAAAATGGAATAAGTATTGCACACATTTCCATTCAGAAATCAGCCACTCTATAAACTGGACATAGGACAGAATCCAAGTACTACAGCCAAGAACACCAGCAGCTTGAGTGCATACAAAACAGCAAAAGAGACTGGTTCATGGTCCTTATCTGGTTTGCCTGGGTGTGGTGATTTTTGTGGATGAACCAATGCATTATCAATTGTTACCAAACTAAACCTCCTTAAATGAAGATAACACTAAATCCTAAGTAAGTCATGAATTTGCACAAGGGCTCAAAAGCGTATAGAAAAGAAAAATGTTAGAAAGCACTGTAGAGTCAATATGGCAATAGGATAAAGTAACGGGTCACCTGTCATTTGCATTTATCTACACCAATGATTTTGGAGTTTGGAATACCTGGGGTAACTTTAAGCCCACTTGGGAACAAATCTATTTAGAGTCTCCCAATGTCATTGCTGTCATTGGCCGAAAGAACTGGTTCACTTTGCAGGAGATACTCCCGCAGCCCCACTCCTCGCCCCCTTCTCCCCCGCCGCCACCACCGTTGGCTTCCTGACCCTCACCCTGTGAGAAACCTACCTTTCTCGGTGTGGGAAGCTTTGGGAAATGGCGCCACTGAGATCCACCATTCTTTGTTCCCTGTGAGGCACCCCAGGTCACCCTGTGCTGATTCCCAACTACAGAATGCCTTGAAACTATGCAGAGCTAGGATACACAGAAAGTGGCACTGCCCTTTGTCAGGAAGGTGGGTGCTTAAAAAACCATCGAGGCAGGGTGCCTGGGTGACTCAGTGGGCTAAAGCCTCTGCCTTCGGCTCAGGTCATGATCCCAGGGTTCTGGGATCGAGCCCCGCATTGGGCTCTCTGCTCGGCAGGCCTGCTTCCCTTCCTCTCTCTCTCTGCCTGTTTGTGATCGCTGTCTATCAAATAAATAAATAAAATCTTTAAAAAAAAAATCAAGGCTGTTTTTGGAAGTCCAATGATTAGAGGGGCCAGCATCATTTAGTAGGTGTGGGTCAGGGATGCCAGACATCCTACAGTGTGCAAGATGGTCCCACAAAATGAATCACTTATTTTGCATCCCACATAACTTCAGATGTCTTATCAAATAGTACCCATCTAGCAAAAACTTACTTAGATAATGATCTGAAAATATAACCTGTCTCTATTTTACACTTAAGCTTAAAGCATCCGGGTATGATAAACAAATTTTGAATTTTTTAGGCATACTAGCACTAGGTAAACTGAAGGGAGTTTTTTGCCAAGCATTGTATATCTGTTCAGGATGTCACATCACTGCCATCCAGGATGCTGACGTAGCAGCAAATACTCTCTGGTCTCTGAGTGGTGCCCTCGATGCCCACGTCTCACCACTGCTTTCACATAGGAACCAGCATTCCACTCCATTCTGCCTCCCTTTGAGTTAGATTTCAGAAAAACCCTTAAAAAGACTTACTATTTTATTATAAATTACTTCTAATGTTTCCCAATATTACAGTGAAAGCGCTGATTTGACTTTTAAAGTTATGTGTAAGTTGACTCTGTTTTCTCAGTTTCATCTCAGGATCGTTACATTACATCTTTGTGTAGGGAGAACATTACAAAATCTTTGTGATTCAGTGGGAGCACGAAATCTGAGAGGGCTGACCGCCACTGCTTACGCATACTCGAGACTGACAGGTCCTTATAGAGGTGGCAGATTTGTTGCCTAATAACCAGAATCATCCTCGTCCTAGAGGTGAGTTAACTTTCAATTAATCAACTTATGTTTATCGGCATAGCCGTACTGGCTCTGCGAGGTGTGCCTTATTTCTTCTTAAACTGAGGGCACGGACAAGAAGCTTGAAGGAAGAGTGGGAGAGAAGAAGGGAACCAGCCATCACTCCACTTACTGGAACTAGGACAGAGTGAGAGGAACAATGGCCTGGAATTCTGGGGACCTGGATTCAGTTCCCAGCTGATCCAGACCTCTGTGTGTCTTTAGACATGTGACTTAGTTATCTAGGTCTTGGATCTGTTATGTACAAAATGGACCAAATCCTTTCTAGCTCTAGTGTTGCATGGCTGTTAGTCTATGTCAGTAAAATGGCCCATGAAAACTATACATATACTCTCCCTAAAAGCACCAATTACCTGTACATAATAAGCAAAGCCATTTCTCCATTAACTATTGAAAAATGTGGGGTGGGGGGAGACAAAAGCACCAAGAGTTTTACTACATTTTGACAGGGCTGGCCGTTCTAGGCACATGATCATGTGACATGCACAAAAGGAAGTGAGGAAACAGAGTAGAGGGGTTGAGTATCTTGCACAAGGTCAGGAGGTCAGGAAGCAAGAGCGGGGGTTTGTACCCAAGCCTGTCTGACCGAAAGCTTGTTCCAAACTATGAGAAAAGGGGATCTGAGAGGCCCCAAGAGGCCCTTACTTTGTACCTGAGGAAGAGTCTTCTGTTATTGGCCCTGTTTCATTTGCTAAAACCAGTGTCATCATGTTTGGTGATTATTTGTCCCCATTTGCCCAGAACAGTCCCACTGTATGCAGTTGTCTTAGCAGTATTTTTAAAAAGATTAATTTATTTGAGAGAGAGAGAGAGAGAGAGAGAGAGTAGGGGAAGGGCAAAAGGAGAAGGAGAGAATCTTAAGCAGACTCCATGCTGAGTGCAGAGACTGACTTAGGGATCGGTCTCTCTAACCTGAGATCATGACCTAAGCCAAGATCAAGAGTAAGGCCATTAACCAACTAAGTCACACAGGTAACCCCTAGTAATGTTATTAAAGTTCCCTTTCACTCTGAAAAGTTTTGCCTAATAAAATTTACTGTCACCTAATTATATTTCAGATCTGTGATTGTATCATGGGCAGGATAGAAGCAAACAAACAAACAAAAACCTCACTTGCTGTTGTGAGGATTAACAGTTTGGGTTAGAGATAAAATAAACTTCAAAATTTACTACATTCTGCAAGTGCGATCCATCCCTAAAATGTTTTCTGTTCATATTAAACAGCATGCAGTCTTCCAAAATGTAGTTAAGACAGTTTACCACTGACCTCCTATATGACTCTTTTACTTTCCTTTTTTGGGGATAAAGTTTAACCTTTCAAATGAAGTGCATGTCCCACTGGTTTAAAGAAAACATCCTAAGAATGATATTTACTTTTTCAGATGAGGCATAGACATCGCAAAATATCTCACACTAGAAATGTACCTGATGCCCCTGAGTATTCTTGGGAAACTGCCCATTCATTCTATTTAAAACTCATGAAGAGTCCTCCCAGTGACTCAGGAAAGTATACATGACAAGAAACTTAGACATGTGCGTGCACACACACACACACATACACACACACAGAAAGAAAATCCTAATGTTTTTCCAATCTGTGCACATCAATCCCACTTGTTCTTACGGTCCTTATCTACCACCTTCCTGGTCATATCTCTCAGAGTAGCTCAACATTTTGACACACTTAATCGTACCATCATCTTGGGCAACTTCAATATCTAAAATTCAAGAAAATGATACACTCAATTCCTGTCCTTACATTGTAGCAGTCAGCTGCCCCTCGCAGCCCACTGAGACGCCTCTTACAAGAATCACCAACGACAAACATATTGCTAAAGATAATCACCAACAACAAACATATTGCTAAAGTTCTTTTTTGCCTTACTGACCACTTGATCTCTGAGACTCCACATTCTCTTGGTTTTCATCCAGTGATTCTAAGCTACCTTTGTCTGCTTCAAAAATCGCATCTCTTTTGTGGTAGCAAGAACCCTCTGTTTTTCTCATTCTGTACTCTCTCTCTTACAGCCTCAGCCATATGCATGGCTCCAACATGCCCCTGCATTTCTATTCAACACAGATCTCTGGGTCACTAGTGTCCCTTAAAGTGCTGCTAGTTGTTCTTTGAAAAGAGTGCTCTAAGGGCACCTGGGCGGTTCAGTCAGTTAAGCGCAGGCCTTCAGTTCAGCTCGTGTTCTCAGGGTCTTGGGATCAAGCCCATTGTCAGGCACCCTGCTGCTTGGCAGGGAGTTCACTTCTCCCTCTCGTTCTGTTCCTCTCCCCTGGTTGTTCCCTCTCTCTGTCTCTCTCAAATAAAAAAGCTAAAAAAAAAAAAAAAAAAAAAAGAGTGTTCCATGGTGTGAGTTTGAGACCTGTGTTTGAGAAACTGTGCACACAACACTTTTAGATATTGCCATCAAGGCTAAGAGTACAACCTCATATGGCTATCATCCAAACTAAAAGCTCTGGTAATGGAAGTAATCCAAGCAAAAAGAAAAAAGAATTTTAAAAAAGGACAGGGCACCTGGGTGGCTCAGTTGGTTAAGCATCCAGCTCTTAATTTCAGCTCAGGTCATGATCTCAGGGTCATGAGATCAAGTCCTGCATCAGGCTCCATAGTTGGCATGGAGCCTGCTTAAGATTCACTCCCCAACCCCTCTGAAGGCAGAGGCTTAACCCACTGAGCCACCCAGGCACCCCCCATATGTTTGCTTTTACCAAGTTAATTTTTTTCTTTCATAATTTTTGTCTTCTAGTTATGGATTTTTCTTTTCTGTTTAAAGAAGTCCCTTTGACATTTCTTGTGAGGCTGCTCACATTCTCTCTCACTCTAAAAAATAATAAATTTTTTTAAAAAGGACAGATTAAGGGACCTCTGGACAATATCAAGTATGCTAACATACATATTATAGGGGTCCCAGAAGGAGAAGAATGGGAGAAGGGGGCAGAAAACTTATTTGAAGAAATACTAGGTGAAAATTCTCCTAATCTGGGGAAGGAATCAGACATTCAAGTCCAGGAAACACAAAGATCCCCAAATAACATGAACCCAAAGAGGTCTACATCACAAAAATAGTTAAAATGTCAAAAAACAAAGATAAAGGGAGAATCTTAAAAGCAGAAGGAAAAAGAAAATAGTTATTTACAAGGGACACCCCATAAGATTATCCACCCATTTTTTAGCAGAAACTTTACAGGCTGGAAAAGAGCAACAAGATATATTCAAAGTGCTGAAAGGAAAAAACCTGTAACCAAGAATATCCTACCCAGCAAGGTTATCATTCAGAATTAAAGGAGATAGTTTCTCATACAAATAACAGTCAAAGAAGTTAATCACCACCAAACCAGCCTCACAAGAAATGTCAAAGGGACTTCTTTAAACAGAAAAGAAAAATCCATAACTAGAAGACAAAAATTATGAAAGAAAAAAATTAACTTGGTAAAAGCAAACTGTGCCTGTGTGGCTCAGTGGGTTAAGCCTCTGCCTTCAGCTCAGGTCAAGATCTCAGGGTCCTGGGATCGAGCTCCGCATCAGGCTCTCTGCCTGCTTCCCCCTCTCTCTCAGCCTGCCTCTCTGCCTACTTGTGATCTGTGTGTGTGTGTGTGTGTGTGTGTGTGTATGTCAAATAAATAAATAAAATCTTAAAAAAAAAAAAAAAGGAAAACATATGGTAAAGCTAGTATGTTTAAAAGACAAGTGGCACCAAAAACCAACTATATATACAACTTTAGTTAAGGATCCAAAAAATAAAAAGAGTAAAATAAGACATCATATGCATAAAACATGGAAGGAGTAGAATTTTAATGCTCTTGAATGTGTTCAAACTTAAGTGACCATCAACTTAAAATGGACTGTTTTATACATAAGGCATGAACTGCATAGTGACTAAAACCCTCTAATATGTACACAAAAAAATTAAAGAGAAAATGATACAAACATAACATTAAGGAAAGTCACCATTTTACAAGGAAAGAGAGCTAGTAAAAAAGAAAGGAATAGAAAAGAACTACAGAAACAGAAAGCAACTAGAATATCAGTAAATACAGGGGTGCCTGGGTGGCTCATTCCATTGGGCAACTGACTCTTGGTTTGGGCTCTGGCAGTGATCTCAAGGTCATGTGATCCAGCCCCAAGCTCTCTCTAAATTAAGTTAATTAATTCAAAAACTTTTTAAAAGGCAGTTAATTATATACCTATCAATAATTACTTTAAACATAAATGGTATAAATGCTCCAATCAAAAGACACTGGGTGACTGAATGGGTAACAAAATAAGACCATCTAATATGCTGCCTATGAGGGACTCGCATCTGACCTAAAGACACATTCAGGCCAAAAGTGAAGGGTTACAAAAAGATATTCCAAGCAAATGGAAACAAAGACATGCTGGTACTCTTTAACCCTAAGAGTAACGTGTAAATTCGAGTGAATGAAAACATATAACTTCCTATTTTACTAATTTCTCCTCACCTCCATAAACCTAGTACAACACTGGTCATTAAACAGGCAATTAAAAAAAAAAAAAAAAGCTTGGGTAGCAATACTTAGACAAAATAATCTTTAAAAGAAAGACTGTAAGAGAGACAAAGAAGCATGTTACATAGTGACAAAGTGATCAATCCAAGAAGAGGATATAACAATAATAAATATCTAAGTACCAACATAGGAGCATCTAATATGTAAAGCAAATATTAACAGAAAGAAATTGACAGTAATAGAGTAATAAGGGGGACTTTACTACCCAAGCTGGGTCAATTGACAGATCACACAGATAGAAAATCAATCCGAAAACAGTGGCTTTGAACACATTAGACTAGATGGACATAAGAGGCAAACACAGAATATTCCATCCCAAAACAGAACACACATTATTTTCAAGTGCAAATTCTCTAGCATAGATTACAATAAATTTTAAAAAACTGAAATCATATCAAGCATCTTTTTGGACCATAAACCTTGAAATTAGAAATCAATTATAAGGGGAAAAAACTTGAAAAAACACAAATATGGGCAGGCTAAACAACATGCTACTAAACAACTAATGGGTCAGTGAAGAAATCAAAGACAAAATAAAAAAATACATGCAGACAAATGAAAATGGAAACACAGTAGTCCAAAATTCATGGAATACAGCAAAAACAGTTCTAAGGAGGAAAATTTATAGTGATACAGGACTATCTCAACAAACAAGAAAATCGTAAACAATCAAGCCTTATACCTAAAGGAACTAGAAAAAGAACAAAGTCCAAAGTTAGAAAGAAGGAAATAATAAACAACAGAGCATAAATAAATGAAATAGAACCCTAAAAACAATTTAAAAAGATCAATGAAACCAAGAGCTGAGTGTTTTTAAAAAACAAAACAAAACTGATAAAGCTTTGGCCAGACTCATCAAGAAAAAAAAGAGGACTCAATAAAATCATAAATGAAAGGGAGTTACAACTGACAATACAAAAATACAAAGAATTATAAAATACTACTAAAGTATATACCAATTATAAAACACTACTAAAGTATATACCAACATGTTGGACAACCTAGAAGAAATGGATAAATTCCTAGAAACCTAATTTCCCAAAACCAAATTAGGAGAAAGAGAAAATCTGAACAGACTGATTACTAATAACAAAATAAAATCAGTAATAATAATAATAATAATAAAACAATCTAACAAATGTCCAAGACCAAAAGGATTCACAGGTGAAGTCTACCAAGCATTTAAAGAAGAGCTGATACATATTTTACTCAAACTATTTCAAAAAACAAGAAGGAAAGCTTCCAAATATATTCTATGAGACAAGCCTTACCCTGATACCAAAAGCCGGACAAAGACACTATAAACAACAACAATAACAACAACAAAATTATAGGCCAAGGTCCCTGATGAACAGAGATGCAAAAATCTTCAACAAAGTATTAGCAAACCAAATTCAATAATACATTAAGAAGGATCATTCACTATGTTAAGTGGGATTGCTCCAAGAACACAAGGGTAAGTTCAATGTCAACAAATCAATGAGATACATCCCATTAACAAAACAAAGGATACAAATCGTATGATCATCTTAATAGATGCAGAAAAAGCATTTGGCAAAATGCAACATCTGTTCATGATAAAAACTCCCCACAAAGTGAGTATGGAGAGAACATACCTCAACATAATAAAGGCCATATATGAAAAGCCCACAGTTAAACATCATACTCAATGGTGAAAATCTGAAGGCTTTTCCTCTAAGATCAGGAACAAGACAAGGATGTCTGCCTGCACCACTTTTATTCAATGCAATACTGGAAGTCCTATTTATAGCAATGAGACAAGGAAAGAAATAAAAGACATCCAAATTGGTAGGGAAGAAGTAAAACCATCACAATTGGAGGATGACATGGTATCACATATAGACAACCCTAAAGTCTCCCAACAAAAAAACTATGAGAACAAATAAACGAATTCAGTAAAATTGCAGGATACAAAATTAGTATATAGTAATGTGTTGCATTTCCATACACTAATAATGAACAATTAGAAAGAGAAATTACTGGGGCACCTGGGTGGCTTAGTCAGTTAAGTGTCTACCTTCAGCTTAGGTCATGATCTTGGGGTCCTGGGACTGACCCCTACATCTGGGGGTCTGCTCTTGGGGAGCCTGCCTCTCCCTCTCCCTCTGCCCCTCCCCCTGCTAGTGCTTGGTCTCTTGTTTTCACTCTCTCAAATAAATTAAATCTTTAAAAAAGAGAAAAATTAAGAAAGGAATCCTATATACAGCTACATCAAAAATAATAAAAATACCTAGGAATAAATTTAACCAAGGAGGTTAAAAACCTGTACTCTGAAAACTATCACACATTATGAAAGAAATTGAAGATGACACAAACAAATGGAAAGGTATACCATGCTTATGACTTGTTAAAATGTCTATACTACTCAAAGCAATCTACAGATTCAATGCAACCCCTATCAAAATAACAACAGCAGCTTTCACAGAACTAGAACAAACAATCCTAAAATTTGCATGGAACCACAGAAGACTCCAAATAACTAAAACAGTCTTGAGAAAGAACAAAGTTGGGGTTACCACAACTCTAAATTTCAAATTATACTGCAATTCTGGCCAAACGGCAAGAGCAGTGCAGAGAGATTAAATGAACCCGGGTCCTCAATCCAGGAATCCTCCCTGACTGTGGACTTGGGGATAATAAATCACCTTATTATTTAAACCAGTGTTTGTTAGAGCTCTCTGTCCCTCGTCGCCAATGGCATCGTCACTGATGCAGCTGTCATACCATCTCTTTGGATCCCTCTGTTATCGCAATCAATCATCATGCCCAAGTCAAGAACGTGACAAAAAAGTCTCACTACTCTTCAGTATTATTCTGGTAGCCCTCAATAACACAACATGACAACTATGAAAAATATCTTATTTTATTGTAAATATTGGAAAGGAAGGCACAAGATCGTCACTCTTTTCACGTGACAATATTATCCACAAGAAAGGGGAAATGCTTCTAAAGAGAAACTATGGGAATTAATGAGACTTGAGTGAGGTGTTCAAATGCAAGATCAGTATATTAAATCAGGTGGTTTACTGTACATGAGCAAAGACAATATAAAAATATGATAAGGGAAAATTTCAGTCAGAATAGCTAAATGCACAAATTAGAATAGCCATATGACATTCAGAAATATCAATAAGAAATACAGAACATTTGCATGAGAATAGTATTAAAACACAACTGAGTAACAAAATCTGAGGAAAGTGAAGAAACATAGGAATGCTTTTAAATAGAATTCCGTATTTTAAAGATCCATGTTTTCTAATTAAACTAAAATTCTCTGCAATTCCAGTATAAATCTCAACACGTTTTCATAAGTGACAAATGGAAAAAGTGCACACGAGCAGTCAAGAAATTTTAGATAAAAAATATGGATGAGGGGAACTTGACCTGATATTGAAACTATATTATAAAATCAGTAATGGAACAGGAATACTAAAATACTCAACTAGAAAACATAGCTTTGTAAATAATCAAAAGTTACAAAAAACTTTGAGAAAAACTGCTAACCAACTTGGGGGGGACACACAGGTGACAATTCCGAGGAAGTTAACAGGTTGAATAAAAACAAATTTTCCGTCAAACTGCATAAAATCACCATTTTGTAGGTCAAAAGCAGCTGAATATTAGCAATTTCACAGCATTCAAGCTTCTACATTAACCATGAACAAGAAAACACTTTCATAAGCTCAGAATAAGAAAGCTGACATTAAAAAAGAAAACAAACACTTGGACTATAGAACACTGAGGTAGCCTGAGCTTGTAGAAGCCCTCTGTGCACATGAACAGTGCTGGGCCTTAAAGTCAGCATTAAAGTAAGTTGAAAGCCAAGAATAGGGAGAAAAAGTGAGTATCTGTAAAAGGCCAAGGATTAATATGCAGATGACAGAAGAGCTCCTACAGTCTATACGGACAAAACAAAACAGAAATGTGCAAAGTAAACAAGCAATTCCCAGGAGATAATGCAAATGGAAGATAGTATTTGAAAAGATGCTCACCCTCACTAATATAAAGGGACATGTAAATCAAAGCAATAAAAATCTCCTTTCAACCTTTCTACAAAAGAAAGTGGTTACATGAGGGTTAGTGGTTATGCAAGGGAGTAAACATTCTCCTTACACACCGTTAGTGAGTGTTAATTTAAGAAGATAATTTGCCCATTCCTGTCAAAATTTAAAATGTGTGTATCCTTCAACCCAACAATTACACATTTCATAGCGAAATGCCTGTGTGTGCACCTTCACTACAGCGCTTTTAATAAAGCCAATAAATAGGAAATAATACTTCCCAATAATAATATGGAGATTAAATAATTATGGTTTCTCTATACTATGTAATATTCTTTAGCCATTTAAAAAAAGATATAGATTTTTTTTAAAGACTTTATTTATTTGACACAGAGAGAGATCACAAGTAGGCAGAGGCAGGCGGGGTGGGTGGGGGGAAGCAGGCTCTCTGAGCCCCATGCAGGGCTCGATCCCAGGACCCCGAGGTCAAGACCCAAACTGAAGACAGAGGCTTAACCCACTGAGCCACACAGGGGCCCCCCAAAAAAGATACAGATAAATACATATTGATATGGAAAGTCTCAAAACATGATCAAATACCCTGATTGGCTACTGGTCTTATTAGAGCCAAGGAAAACATTCTGTGTAACTGTACTTCTAAGACTTTTTTTTGCGATAAGTACACATCACCTGTGTCATCACACAGGTTCAAATTAATTTCATTTCAATTCACTCAGAAGTCAGCTTCACATGTGTGTATGAGGCAAGGCCAGTCCTAGACATTGCTCAGGATTTCTTTGGTTTTAATTAATTGGTGAAAGCCACATCATCTCTATTAACAGGATCTTCTTTCCTACTGATTTAAGCTCTGATTTTTTAAATTTCTCATTCCCCCAAGGACCACAAAATATCACATAGGATAGGTTTTCAGTGACGAGGAAACTGACAGAACAGCCCTTAGTTCTTTAACTGATCTTGTATTTCAGTAACACTCTGCTTTGGAAATAAAGGGGAGTTATGCCTCCCCCAGGAAAGTGCACCTAAGATTTTATCCTTTATTTTTAATTTAATTCAATATTTTTAATAGATTTTATCCTTTAAACAATGAAAGGAGTGGTGAGCATATTGGATCATCCAGTCTACCTTCTCGTAATCTCTCATTGTTCCTGAGCAGTCTGGGTGAGACACACTCCTCCCTGAGTCTGCCAACTGGAGTGTGAGTTATTAGCCTTTCTGACCTCATAGCACTTTGACATGACAGGCATCAGGACCCCCCTGCAGGCCCTCACATTTTCCCTTTGCTCCCGCTCGCTCTGTCTGCTTCCAATTTTTCTGGCTGCTTTTCTCCCTCCCTCCCTCTCCGCCGTCCTTATCACAAACCTCTAACACCAGGTTCACCCCTGGCTTCTCTCCCAGCTGCTAGTGGTGAGCTGGAAGCTGGAAACCCACACCCTTCCCCAGGCACAGAATGACAGCCCAGGGCAGGGCACGTACCGGCATTTTTCGCTGTGATCTTGGAGCTATGTCTCAGCAGACGGACAAACACGTTGCTGCTACAGTGGTTCACCATTTGCAAGCGGAGGCCTCTCCGAGTCTGGATCTTGACCAAACATTTGGCCATAGTCGTTCTCAGGATTCCCTCCGTTCTCTGCCTGTCAGGGCCCGGGGGCAGCTACCACCAACCATAGTGGCTCTGACCTTTCACTAACTCTCCATTCTGTTTTAAAGGACCGAGGCAGGGCCCACTCAATGAATCAAATGTCAGGTTCCTAATGCAGCCAACAGAAATAACTCAGAAGGGATCAGCAAGGGCCCCGAGGAGGGGGGAGGGGTGCTATTTTTAAACTCTTTACTCACTCCCCTAACAAACAATGAAATATTATGCACCATCCCTCCGCCAGCCTCTTTGAAACCAGTGGATGAGAGCCCCCCACCAAAGCCTTATAGTGTCTTTTTTTTTTTTAATTTCTTTTCAGTGTACCAGAATTCATTGTTTATGCACCACACCAAGTGCTCCATGCCACACTGCCCTCCATAATACCCACCACCTGGCTCCCCCAACCTCCCACCTCCCCTACCCCCAACCCCTTCAAAACTGTCAGATTGTTTTTGCCTTATAGTATCTTAAGAGCCAAATGCCCCCAGGGGATAAAACAGCAAGGAACCAGCTCCACAAAGGAGAAACACAAATGCATGGATTTTTGTTTAAATAAATTTTTTGGAATCTAGCCTCTAATTTGTTTGGGAGCAGCGCTGCCTAATAAAAATATAATGCAAGCCATGTTTGAAAAGGAGGACATATTCAAACAGTAAAAATATATTAAAATTAATTATGAAGATGTGTTTTATCTGAAGCCAAAACAGGATCACCTCACTATATATAGAACAATTTTGGTTCCTTTTTTTATACTAAATCTGTGAAACTGGGGTGCATTTGCACACTCAAGAGCACACCTCCATTCAGACCAGCCACATGTCAAGTGCTTCCAAGAGCTCTGTCCATATGGGGCTTCCTTACCAGAAGCATAGCTATGGACCGAGTCCTGAGCTCCTTCTAGCATTTTCTGCACCCTTCCAACAAGGCTAACATTTTTTTCATCTGATAGAGAAGGAAACAAGAAAGTAACTGATCTCACAATACACAGGAAGTGAGAAAGCCATGGTTTGAACCTGGGCTACAATTAATACCAACTGACTACTGAAACAGTTCTGCCTGAGCTCTACTAGGCTGCCCCACCTCTCATAAGATGGGTTTTAAATGCAGCATCCAAAGCTACATTGTAATTCTCAGAATTTTGAAAGTCCTCCACTTGTCCATCTGTGATATAAAATGTGCTTGCACTCCAGTGTACAGGCTCAGGGAGTAACTGATTTTTAAGTACATGCTTTATTTGAACAAATCTCAGCTGATAATATTAACTGTGCCACACATAGTCCTTCCGTACGTTTTTCTTTCATTTTTAGAAAAAAAAAATTTTTTTCCCTCACATACCTACAATTTCATCATGTGTACATGCATTTTTCTGCTTTAAAATAGTGACTCTGGCCAAAAGAGAATTTTCTTATAAAAATATTTTTTTTTCTTTCCTGACAAAATGAAACATTAGATTCAGGGCAGTCAGCTGAAATCCTGCATTGTTATACTTCACTGTGGGACTACAAATTGATAGTGCATTTCTGGAAAGAAGTTTGGCAAAATATATTGAGTTTTATAGGTGGGATATTCTTTGATCCAGAGATGTCACCTTTAGGAATTTATTCTGACAAAATAATTAGAAATGTTGACAAAGGGTTTTGGACAAAGACGCTCATCAGAGTATCATTTATGATAGCCACGAAAAAAAAATCTAAACTTCCCATGGGAAAATGATTAAATACATGTGATGGGATATGGTACATCCATTAAAATTTATGTGAAAAAAGCAGTTTATGTAAACAATATGACCTCAACTATCCAAATTATACATTATAGGCCCAATTATAAATCTTGAAAGGGGAGAAAGGTGGCAGCCAGCTGTGCACAGTGAGCTGAGGTCACCTCCAGAGGCCCCCTCAGGGGTCTCTGGCAGCCCCCTCCCCAAAGTACCAGTTCCCAGCACATTAGGGGGCCAGTAAATTTCCCTGTTGGGGAGGGGGTAGTGATTAGTCAATTTCCAAACCTGGAACTTGAAATGAAAACACCCAAGAATGCACCCTTTTGAATCTTCCAACTGGTTACAGCTCCCCTCCTGATAGAATTCAGAGCAGAGTCCCCACATATAAAACAGGCCACACAGAAGAGAGGCCCCAGGGTAGAACCTGCTTGGCCTTTGCTCACTAGGCACCAACAGTGGATCTTAAAGAATTGCTGAAAATCTTTTAAGATACTGCAGAACAAATCAGAAAATCCCTGTTCTCAATAAATCAATGCTTTGCCGTAACACAGATGAAGGGTTTCAAAAAATTCCTGTGGGTTCCTGCATGGCAATGGGCTAGGCTCAAATAACAACCAAAAAAAATTTCCCTTTGCCTATTTGGAGAATATAGATAAATCCTGTGCCTATCATTCTGTTACTACGACATGTGACACCCTGAACAGACCTTCCCAGCACACCCCTCCCCCTGCACCTAGAAAGCAAGTAAAAAACCTGAAACAAAACCAGCACCATACTTTAGTTCTGTTCTTTTCCACCAAGAGTTAACTCTCCATTAATTCTCAAACTTCAAATCTCACCATAGTCTCCTCTTTTCAATAACTACAACTAGGCACAGTATTTGGCATTTCAGACATTTTTAATTTTTCCCTCTCCTGCATTTGTTCTTACTTTTGATGCTACTTTTCAGAGAACCCAAGTAGATTCTTTAACCCTCTTTCTGCTGGAGAACTTTTGCTTTTATTTAGACAGAGAGAACCTAGCAGGACCAGCATTCAATATTGTCCCAGCATTTCTCTCGGCCCTGGCCGCTGCTAAGTCCTGCATAAGGAGGGTCGTTCTTGGCCAAGGCGCTGTGCTCAGAACAGTATCAACAGCATAACATTTGGACGCCCTTGAATACCCTTCCTTGGTTAGATTAATCTGTTTGAAGAAACAGGAGTGCGCTTCTGGGCAGTGACAAGAGGCTAAAGAAAGTGGAGGATGTGTGAAGAGGGGAATTGATTTTCCATAATGAGATGCCAGAAACACTGAAAAATCAAGCGGAAGCCAAAGTGGAGGGAGAAAGATTCAATGATAAGAGCTGTTCACGGCATGAATTCCGTGTCTACTTCCATGACAAACTTCCTGACACAGATTTGGCACAACGCAACACACTCGCCTCTGTTTTGTGGGTGACTGGGAGCCAGGGTGCAAGCGTGAAATGGAGACAGTACTCCTCTCATCGTGGTTGGGACCATGAGCTCAGGCATAGCAGCTGCCTAGTGTATAGTGCTGGTTCCTGGCTGATGAACTAGAACTAAGCACTTGTAAAAAGCAAGGCTTAAAGCACAGGCTCTGGGTTCTAATTCTGACTGAACTGTTTCTTACCTCTGAGCCTCAGTTTCCATGCAGTACCAACCTCCCAGTGTTGTTGTGAGGATTCACGAAGTGAATCTATGAATCTATGTGACAAGTGGCGATCAGTGCCAGACATAGAACTATTCAGGAAATATTAGGAATCTTTCTTCCCCATGGGTGCTCATTCCTCTCTCCTCCAAGAGGAAGACAGTAAAGATTTTAAACAGTCTGGATTCTCTTCCTTCTGTCAACCATCTGTCTCTAGCATTGCTGGTTATTTCTCCCCTGACAGTAGGAACACAGTATTGTTAAGAGTTTACCTGACCATCCCTGTAACTGTGGGAAAGTCACACAAGCTTATTGAAATACATTCGTTTTCAGTCTTGTAGAACGGTAATGACATTGGCACTTACGTAACCGGGTCCCTGATATGCAGTAGGCACTTAATAAATGCTAACTATTCTACTCTAGCATCATCAATATCATGGACCTTAGCTGTTCTGGTAATAGATATCACTCTGTAGTGTTTGGCCACTAGTTAAAATAGTTATGGAGATTCACTCAAATTTTAGCTGTTAACTCCAATTAAAAAGATCATTAAAAAAATATTTAAATATACTTTGTAATAAATTTAGACTTTAAATATCCAGAGTTAAGGGTCCTTGGGACTATCACATACCAGAGAGGACTTTTCTAATATTCTTATTGATATAATAACAATATAATAATAATGTAAAATATTTTAATAATATATTTGTGATAGGACGAGTATATTCTTGGGAACAGAGAAGAAATGGAGGCCCTTCCCAATACAGGAACAGGCTAGATAGTCATCTGCAGAATTCAGTTTCCTCGTTTGTAAAATAAGACAACAATGTCTGTCCTATCCATTTGGAAGAAATACTCATGAGTCCCAAACTATGATAACAGACATGAAAAAAACTCTAAACATGTATAAAATGCTTTGGCATATCGGATACTCATACACTTATTATCCCCTTATTAGACGAGGCATTTGCTGAGTGCTTCCTGCCTGTAAAATGAGAACACTGCTCAGTGGGGCCAGGCATCACCAGGCAGGGGCAGGAGAAGAGCCAAATAAAAACCCTCTGGAGAATTACAGTTGCAAACAGAAGAGAATCCAAACACCGCAGCTGGGCTCTCCGCAGCACCATGGCAGGGAAAGAGAATGCTCTTTGCAGGAACTCCATGGCTGCAGAGCATTGGAGCATAAGGGCTCATCCATCTGTTTTCCTGGCCTTCACGTACACTGAGAAGTGTGGCATCTCTAAATAGGCAGCTTATGCAGGCCATGCATGAGAGAGAGGGAGAGAGGCAGGGAGGCAGAGCCCTCTGTTGGGGCTGCCTGTGAGGATTTCTAAATAAAGGCCAAAAATCTGAGAGAGAGAGAGAGAGAGATGGATCAGGGAAGAGCCCCTCTGATACCTCTCTGCTCTCACTTTATCAATACGTAAGATACTTGCTATGTTCTGAGCAAGAGAAACGGGTCTTGCAGCACCGGGCTGAAGAGCTGGGGGCAAACACTGGAGTTCCTTCCACAGCGGAACGGAGGAGAGAGGGGGCAGGGAGGGGACGCACGGGGAGGTGTAATAAGGCAAGGTTGGCTTCCCGGTCTCCGGCTGCGCAACCATGAAGATGGTATGTCACTAACCAAGTCAGAGCAGGAGCAGTTGTGAGGCTGGGACTTGGGGAAGGAAGAGAGCATGTGCATAGCTGTAAATCCCTTAGGTTTGATGTGTTAGGTGTGCACTGTTGTGAGGTCCCCAGGCACAGGTGGCCAATAAGGAGCTGATGGTTCAGGATGGCAGAGTGAGCTGAGTGCTCTGTGTAGACGCTAACACAAGAGAGACAGAAAGGGGGTCAAGATCACCCTGGTCAGTGAAAACCCTGTACCCAGAATCCCAGTCTGGTTATTCGCAGTTCAGCAGTCTCTCCATGTCGCTGCCTTGTCTTTCTCTAAACACTAGCAAAATGCAAGCTTTACTGTCTCTAATCAGGGGAAGATAATATTCTGAAATGTTAATAGAATTCCTTCCACCCAGAATTCCTGGAAGCCTTTTCTTAATCCTCAGCCCAGAGATCACACCTAACCCATCCATCAATGAGGCAATGACCACAAATACTTGACCATTAATTTCACAAACTATAAATCCAAGGCAGAAAGACCTTCCCCACCTGCAGACTGGACAAAAGACTCCATACTCTGAGTGAAGGAGAATCAAAAGGGCCATGAGGAGAGGAGAAAGTGACATAAGGGACTCAAATCACCAATCAGTACCAGCTGCTGACAGTACCAACAAGCCTCATGGGAGTCATTACCCAGCAAGCCAACCATAGACAGTGCATCAACATAACTCTCCCTCCCCTGTCTAATTTACCTACTCTAAGAGATATCTACCACCCTTATGCACTGGCCCAAAGCACTCTTAGAACCCTGCGAATAGGGATGCCTAGGTGGCTTAGTCAGTTAGGCATCCAATTATTGATTGCAGCTCAGGTCATAATCTTAGAGTCTTAGGATTGGGACCCACGTTGCGTTCTGTGCTGAGCGTGGAGCCAACATGAAATTCTCCCTTTCTTTCTGCCCCTCCCCCCACCCCCACTTGTGTACTCTCTCTCCCTATAAAAAAAAAAATTCATTCACAAAAGTTAGATTTAAAAACCAACAACCAACCAACCAAACAAACAAACAAAAACAAAAAAAGCCTGTGAATAAAGACAGGGCCTGGATACCTATAGCTTCCCAACTGTAGTGTGTTGGTAACTCAAAAGGGAACATTCCATAGATGTCCATAGATGAAAACAGCAGAAGTTTCCCACAGGTTGGATGGGGACTAGAAATTTCCCAACTTCATGGCACTCTTCAGAAGCAGACATGAGGATCCCTTGCAGAATTCAAACCATTTTGCTGACCAAGGCTACCTATAATTCAGATTCTTCCTTTCATGTAAACACAGTGTTTTCCCTCAATCCTGGTTGAACCTCAGGCTTAAGATTCCCTGATATTCCATGACTTAGACCCAGCAAGGCAATCTATGGATAGTATACTTTGTCAGATGCCAGTTCAGCCCCCCAGATATTTCCCTGGAAGACGTGGGTCACAACACTGATCTTAAAGTCTCCAAAGAGAACAGCATCCCTTGTTCTGTGTTTAGTATTTTCTACCAAGAATCTAGTGCCTTTGTCTAAGGACAGAATGAATTTGTTTTCTTACCACTTCGACTTTATTATTTCACTCCCTCCACACAAGTCACCATTATAGATAAGCCATTTTTCTTGGAGTAAAGGAAATGAAACTCAGCTGCATTAATAAATGGAACTCTAGGTTTTTTTTTCTCCATTTTTACTCAACAGCTTTGCAGATGGTGTTCAGGAACAGGGCATCTGTATCTCTCTGTGGGGAGGGAAAAAAATCCCCCAAAACAGGCTTTTCTGGACCCATGGGTTCCCTGAGTAGCTGCTGTGTAATCAAGAAGCTGAAGGTAGCAGGACCCAACCCTTCTGCCCAATACACCTTGAGCCAAGAGCCTCTTTCGTATGCATTCTAGTTACGTACTTAAAAAAGGAAACATGTTAGGTCAGTAAATGCAAGAAAATGTCCAGCAGAGCACTCTAAGTTTTGCCTTTCACATTATCAAAGATTTTTTTTTAATTGTTACACTTGGTTTATAAGGCTACCATAAGACACATTCATATAGGGGTGCCTGGGTGGCTCAGTGGGTTAAAGCCTCTGCCTTCAGCTCAAGGTCATGATCCCAGGGTCCTAGGATTGGGCCCCACATTGGGCTCTCCTGCTCAGCGGGGAGCCTGCTTCCCCCTCTCTCTCTGCCTGGCTCTCTGCCTACTTGTGATCTCTGTCTGTCAAATAAATAAATAAAATCTTAAAAAAAAAAAAAGACACATTCATATATAATTTGGTGGGAGATGGGGGAGTAAGAGATATTTTTATATATTTATGTGATTGAATGATGTATGTCAATTAAAATTATTGATACTTGTCATAGGAATGTTCCTATGATATTAATGAAAAAGCAGATTAAAAAATAATATCTCTGGTGTAAATCTATGTTTGTTTCTATGTTTGACTATAATAAGAGATGAGGAAGGACACTATATAATACTTAAAGGGTCACACCCTGTCATCTAGTAGTAAAACTTACAAATCTTAGTGACAAAGAGAAAATCCTGAAAACAGCTTGGGACAAGAAGTATGTAACATATAATGGTAGAAATATTAGATTAGCAGTAGACTTATCCACAGAGACCTGGCAGGCCAGAAAGAACTGGCATGATATATTCAGAGCACTAGATGAGAAAAATATGCAGCCAAGAATACTAAATCCAGCTAGGCTATCATTGAAAATAGAAGGAGAGATTAAAAAGCTTCCAGGAAAACAAAAATTTAAAGAATTTGCAAACACCAACCAACCCTACCGGAAATACTGAAAGAGGTCCTCTAAGCAAAGAGAGAGCCTAAAAGTAACAGATCAGAAAGGAACAGAGACAATATACAGTAACAGTCACCTTACAGGCAATACAATGGCAAAAAATTCATATCTTTCAATAGTTACCTTGAAAGTAAATGGACTAAATGCCCTAATCAAAAGACACAGTGTATCAGCATGGATTTAAAAAAACAAGACCCATTGATATGCTGTCTGCAAGAAACTCATCTTAGACCCAAAGACATCTCCAGACTTAAAGTGAGGGGGTGGAAAACAATTTACCATGCTAATGGACATCAAAAGAAAACTGGGGTGGCAATCCTTATATTAGACAAATTAGATTTTAAGCCAAAGACTATAATAAGAGATAAAGAAGGGCACTACATCATATTTAAAGGGTCTGTCCAACAAGAAGATCTAAAAATTGTAAATATCTATGCCCCTAACATGGGAGCAGCCAACTACATAAACCAATTAATAACAAAATCAAAGAAACACACTGACATTAATACAATAATAGTAGGGAACTTTAACACCCCCTTCGCTGAAATGGACAGATCATCCAAGCAAAAGATCAACAAGGAAATAAAGGCATTAAATAACAAACAGGACCAGATGGACACCAAAGATATATTCAGAACATTCCATTGCAGAGCAACAGAATACACAGTCTTCTCTAGTGCACATGGAACATTCTCCAGAATAGATCATATTCTGGGTCACATTCCAGGTCTTAACCAGGAACAAAAGATTAGAATCATTCCCTGTATCTTTTCAGACCACAGTACCTTGAAACTAGAACTCAACCACAAGAGGAAATTTGGAAAGAACTCAAATACATGGAGGCTAAAGAGAATCCTACTAAAGAATGAATGGGTCAACCAAGAAATTAAAGAAGAATTTTTAAAAATCATGGAAACAAATGAAAATGAAAACACAACAGTTCAAAATCTTTGGGATACAGCAAAGATGGTCCTAACTAGGAAAGTATACACCAATACAGGCCATTCTCAAGAAACAAGAAAAGTCTCAAGTATGCAACCTAACCCTCCACCTAAAGGAGCTGGAGACAGAACAACAAAGAAAGCCTAAACCTAGCAGGAGAAGAGAAATAATAAAGATCAGAGCAGGAATCAATGAAATAGAAACCAAAAGAACAGTAGAACAAATCAACAAAGCTAGGAGCTGATTCTTTGAAGGAATTAATAACATTGATAAATCCCTGGCCAGACTTACCAAAAAGAAAAGAGAAAGGACCCAAATTAATAAAATAATGAATGAAAGAGGAGAGACCACAACCAACAAAAAATCTCCCAACAAACAAGAGCACAGGGCCAGATGGCTTCCCAGGGGAATTCTACTAAGCATTTAAAGAAGAATTAATTCCTATTTTCCTGAAACTGTTCCAAAAAATAGAAATGGAAGGAAAACTTCCAAGTTCATTTTATGAGGCCAGCATTACACCTTGATTGCCAAAGCAGATAAAGACCGCATCAAAAAGGAGAATTGCAGATCAATATCCCTGATGAACATGGACACAAATATTCTCACCAAAATACTAGCCAATAGGATCCAACAGTATATTAAAAGGATTATTCATGGCCAAGTGGGATTTATTCCTGGGCTGCAAGGTTGTTTCAACATCCACAAATCAGTGTGATACAATACATTAGTAAAAGAAAGAACAAGAACCATATGATACTCTCATTAGATGCTAAAAGATCATTTGACAAAGTACAGCATCCTTTCTTGATCAAAACTCTTCGTAGTATAGGGATAGAGGTTATTCATCTCAATGTCATAAAAGCCATCTATGAAAAACCCACAGTGAATATCATTCTCAATGGGGAAAAGCTGAGAGCTTTTCCACCAAGGTCAGGAACACAGCAGGGATGTCCACTATCACCACTGCTATTCAACATAGTACTAGAAGTCCTAGCCTCAGCAGTCAGACAACAAAAAGAAATAAAAGGCATCCAAATCAGCAAAGAAGAAGTCAAAGTCTCACTCTTTGCAGATGATATTATATTTTATGTGGAAAACCCAAAGGACTTCACTCAAAATCTTCTAGAACTCATACAGGACTTCAGTAAAGTGTCAGGATATAAAAATCAATGCACAGAAATCAGTTGCAGTTCTATACATCAACAACAAGACAGAAGAAAGAGAAATTAAGGAGTCAATCTAATTTATAACTGCACCCAAAACCATAAGATACCTAGGAATAAACCTAACCAAAGAAGGAAAGAATCTGTACTCAGAAAATTATAGAGTACTAATGAAAGAAATGGAGGAAGACACAAAGAAATGGAAAGATGTTCCTTGCTTATGGATTGGAAGAACAAATATTGTGATGTCTATACTACCTAGAGCAATAAACACATTTAATGCAATCCCTATCAAAATACCATGAGCATTTTTCACAGAATTGGAACAAATAATCCTAAAATTAATATGGAACCAATAAAGACCCCAAAGAGCCAGAGGAATGTTGAAAAAGAAAAGCAAAGCTGGAGGCATCAAAATTCTGGACTTCAAACTCTATAACAAAGTTCTAATCATCAAGATAGCATGGCACTCGCACAAAAACAGACATATACATCAATGGAACAGAATAGAGAGCCCAGAAATGGACCCTCAGCTCTATGGTCAACTAATCTTCGACAAAGCAGGAAAAAATGTCCAATGGAAAAAAGACAGTTTTCTTCAACAAATGGTGTTGGAAAAATTAGACAAATACGTGCAGAAGAATGAAACTGAACCATTTCCTTACATCACACACAAAAATAGACTCATAATGGATGAAAGACCTCAATGTGAGACAGGAATCCATCAAAATCCTTGAGGAGAACACAGGAAGCAACCTCTTCAACCTCAGCCACAGCAACTTCTTCCTAGATGCATCACCAAAGGCAAGGGAAGCAAGGGCAAAAATAAACTACTGGAACTTCATCAAGATAAAAAGCTTTTGCATAACAAGGAAACAATCAACAAAACCAAAAGATAACTGACAGAATGGGAGAAGATATTTGCAAGTGACATATCAGATTATGGGCTAATATCCAAAATCTATAAAACCCAAAGAACAAATAATCCAATCAAAAAATGGGCAGAGGATATGAACAGACATTTCTGCAAAGAAGACATCATGAAAAAGTGCTCAACATCACTCAGCATCAGAAAAATACAAATCAAAACCTCAATGAGATACCCCCTCACACCAGTCCGAATGACTAAAATTAACAAGTCAGGAAATGACAGATGTTAGCAAGGATGTGGAGAAAGGGGAACCCTCCTACACTGTTGGTGGGAATGCAAGCTGGTGCAGCCACTCAGGAAAACAGTATGAAGGTTCCTCAAAAAGTTAAAATAGAGCTACCCTATGACAAAGCAATTGCACTACTGGGTATTTCCTATAACAATATAAATGTAGCAATCTGAAGGGGCACGTGCATCCTAATATTTATAGCAGCAATGTCCACAATAGCCAAACTATGGAAAGTGTCTTGACGTCCATCAACAGGTGAATGGATAAAGAAGATGTGGTATATATATACATACATCTATCTATCTATACATATATACATATATATATATATACACACACATACACATACACATTTCTCTTTCTCTGTATATATAAATAAACACACACAATGGAATATTATGCAGCCATCAAAAATGAAATATTGCCATTTGCAACAACATGATGGAACTAGCAGGTATTATGCTAAGGGAATAAGTCAGAGAAAGACAATTATCATATGATCTCACTGGGGAAGAGAGGAAAAATGAAACAAGATGAAACCAGAGAGGGATACAAACCATAAGGGACTCTTAATCTCAGGGAAAAAACTGAGGGTTGCTGGAGGGGAGGGAGGTGGAAGGCATGGAATGGCTGGGTAATGGACATTGGGGAGGGTATGTGCCATGGTGAGTGCTGTGTATTGTGTAAGACTGAAGATTCACAGACCTGTACCCCTGAAACTAATAATACATTATATGTTAATAAAGAAAATACATAGGTAGATTATACACATTAAACCATGGTTTGATGGCAGATCATGGCAGATGATGGCAGATACTTCTTTTATTTATGGTTTCTTTTATTTATGGTTTCTATATTTCCAAATTTTGAGTTCAGATTAAAGGCTTTTGATTTCAGATTAAAACAGAACAAAACAACACAGAACAGAACATGCTTGGCTTCTAGTAAAGTCGAATCCCAGAAGAATATTTTCTTTACATGCTTTCTCTTATATAAAGAAAGGTTGTCCTGGCTCCAGTTACAAATCATTCATTCATTCATTTGCTAATTTGCCAAATATTAATTTAGCTCCACTATGCACCAGAACATCTTTAAGGTGCTGGTGATAATGTGGGGGATGAGGCAGACAAAGTCTGGTCTCATGCAAAAGACATTTCAGTCAAAGGAGACAGTCAATAAACAGGACAAATAATTAACAAGTGTTCAGTAGTGCTAATCACTCTGACAAAAATCAAAGAGGATGATGGCATGAAAGAGAACAAATAAGTAGGCTGGGAAAACTAATAGAATTGGGTAGTTAAGGGGCACCTAGGTGGCCCAGTGGGTTAAGCCTCTGCCTTCGGCTCAGGTCATGATCCCAGGGTCCTGGGATCGAGCCCCACATCGGGCTCTCTGCGCTGCAGGGAGCCTGCTTCCTCCTCTCTCTCTGCCTGCCTCTCTGCCTACTTGTGATCTCTGTCAGATAAATAAAGAAAAAATCATTAAAAAAAAAAAAAAAAAGAATTGGGTAGTTAAGGAAGACTTTCCAAGGAGCTGAAATCTGAGATAAGACTTAAAAGCTAGCCTTGTGAAGACCAGAAAAAAAACTCTTCTAGGTAGATGAAAAAGCTTGTGCAAAGGTCCTGAGGTAACAATGAACTTATTGTTCTCCTCATACTGGAGGAGACTAGGAAGACCAGTACCAAAGGAACACACAGATTCAAGAAGAGAGCAGGAAATGGTCTAAGAGTAGGTAGGGGGCAAAGTGTAGACCAGAGCAAGGAACTTAGATTTTATCATAACTAGATCTAAGTTCCATTTATGAAATATCACCTGCCTGCTGTGTGGGAAATATGGGTGGGGGGAGAGGGATTAGCGTAGAAGCAGAGATCCTGTCTATCAAAGAGTCAGAAGAATGAGTGCAACTGGAGTAGTACATGGGCCATGTTTCTAGGACATATATGAAAGGTTAAAGTGAAAATAGGATTTTGTGGATGGATTTGACAGTTTAGTATTTTATGACCACTGGGTAGAACATGAGCTTTTAAAATCAGACTCCTGGGGACACCTGTGTGGCTCAGTCAGTTAAGCATCTGTTAAGTGTCTGACTCGGTTTCAGTTCAGGTCACGATCTCCTGGGTCATGGGTTGGAGCCCTGCATCAGGCTCTGCACTCAGCGGGGAGTCTGCTGGAAGACTCTCTCCCTCCGTCCCTCCTCCTATGCGCTCTAAAATATGTAAATCTTTTTAAAAAAATAAAATAAAATCAGACTCCTCTATTCAGGATAGGGCAAGTGCTAGGAAAGAGTCTTGTCTGAGAAGGAATGGAACATGGCACTAACAGAAGACAGGAAGGGAGATTCATGCAAGCTATTAATCCAAAGAACAGGGCAAGGTACCCCTGCCTCCAGGGTCAGGGTTGAGAGTATGGCCTAGTCCCAGGGAGAGGGGCCGTTAAGGTCCTGGAGGAATAGTGTACCCAGGGCAGCATGAGGGCAGAGACTCAGGAAAAGGAGCAAGGCTGGCATGAGGACCAGAAGGAGACAGGACAGAGCAACAGAGAAAGCCTAGGAGCTTGCTCCAAAGCACTGGGCTTTGGCTTCTCAGTAACCACCCTTCGCCCCCCAGTCAGGTCAGGGCATGGTTGGCTCTAGAGTCAAGGCAAGGCTAAGCCTGTATTTAGGGGCAAAACTGTATGGCTCAGGCAGGGACTGACAAGCCCATAGGTCACAAGGGATGCTTTAATTTTTGAATACAGATACTCCTTCCTTTAATCACAAAATCTAGTCTATGTTCAGATGATCAAGTGGGTCATCCTGAAATTCCCATTATTTTCCCTTTTGGTCAAAGCATCTGCCCATTTTCACATTTCCTATGCTGAAGTGGAGGTTTGTGGGTTAAAAAAAATTTCCAAATGGGACTCTTCTAAAAGGAGATGTTAAAGGCTGGGAGAGCTCTTTCAGGTGGGGAAATACTCATTTTATATTCCCTTTTAATGAGCTGCTATTAATTTTCAATTTTATGCTGGAGATTTGCAACTCACAGAAAGAAAGGAGAAAAAAATGTAACCCGGCTTTTATAGATGGTCGTGCCCCAAGCTTACTATTTCTTTAGCCACATTTAAAAAGAGGTGTATACTTTTTGCTTCCCAAAATACCAATAGATGATCCAAAAGCATAGTTTTAAGAGCAGCAGCAATTTGGGGGGAGAATTATGAAAGAACAGAGTGGTAAGGAAACCCCAAAATCATCTCATCTTGTTTTATAAAAGAAGAAATATGATCCAAGTGACATCAGTGCCCAGCATGTACCCAATAAGAAGTAAATGTTTATTGAATGAAGGAAGGAACACACCAATGAATGAATGAACTGAACACAGTCTCTTTATCCAATACTCTGACCCCCACCAGAGAGCCCCCACTCAGGTTATGTCCTGAGCCCACCCAGAGAGTGGAGTCTGGGGTGCCCTTGTAAGTCGGGGAGGCAGGGCTACCCCAGAGCATTTTAGTGGAAGTGACGTCCCCCCTGCCATGTAGCTCAGCAGAGGCCCAGCCTGTGCTTGGGTGACTCACCCGGGTTTGCCAGTGTGGAACACCAGAAGCACGCAGGATGGTGTGTCACCACCGTAACCAGAGCGCATAGATCTCACATCTATTTTAGGAATCTGTGGTTTGGGCATGAACAGGGATTTCAGTTACAAAAACATGCCCTGCCTTTTCTTGTATGTCGACTCATCGGGAAGATCTACAACAGTTCTAACTGGACCTATTCTGGGGACGGGGGTCGGGGAGCAATGCTGGTGCATATTAGGAATAAATGCGTATTTGTTTATAAATTAAATACATATACAGATGTGTTTATGTATTATGTCCATTATAAAAGTTACACAATAGAAACTTCCTAAGAAGGTGATAAAAGTAAAATGCCAATAAAAGTCTGACTCGTTTCTTCCTCCACTCCAGTGGGCCATGGTATGCACACACCACACATGCACCCCACTCTGAAAGCCATGGCTCTAGGATCCCCAACTCCCCATTAGCCAAACTGAGTAAGAGGCTGTACCCCACTCTAGATGGCATTGGACATGCACCCCAATGGACACCCCCAACATCTAGCCTATGCCAACTGACCAGAGCCTTTTTTCTTTTGATTTATTACACATTTATTACAGCATCATAGAATCCAGAAACTTCTGAGATCATAAAATCAACTTAGAACATGTTATTCTTGCCATTCCGTGAACATATTATAATTTCCTTATATGAGCCTCTTCCTCTCTTTACCTGTGGCAACATATACCACTCCTGCAGACACTAAAAACTTTAATACGCTCAAACTATTAAAAATGATTTAAAAATAAAACTGCCAGAATCTCTTTCCTGAACCCTGCCCATACTGCTTATATTGCGAGGAATCTACTATTACAGGTCTAGCTATAAGAGTGGATCTAGCCCAACACTTTTTTCCCACTTAATTCTGAGTCTTCACAGAAGAGCAGGGAGGGGGCAGATTCTGTGAGACCCTAACTCAAGCTAAGCCTGAGTATCACAAAGAACATTTAACACAACCGACCCACTAGCAAAAACACTAGAAAAGAGAACCCCATGCTGACTCTGGAAGGCATCTAGAATTCAGATAATTATAGCCTCTGCTTTCGAATGACAATGGCTTAGTACCGTTTTCACTTTTCCCCTCCTGTGGTTTCTTAGGGATGCGATGGTAGTGCTTACTTGTCTAAGTGCCAAGCAAAATCTCTTTCCACCGCAGACCACACTCTGGCTGTCACAACTACTCACACCTGCGCCCTCCCCTGGCTCACATTCCAGCCCTCGGGAGACCATGACTGACAGATTTTTTTTTTCCCACCCCAGCTGAATTCTTTAAAGCAATTAATTATTACGACTTAGCCACAGCAGCAAAGCACCAACCTGAGCAAGAGCAGGGCTTTGGGATATTCTATACTGAATGGCTTTCACTAATGAGGCAGAGATCCTTAACACAGAGTAATGAGCAAATGAGTAATTAGAACTTGGCCCAAAGTGAACCATTCCTTATTTAACAAACTCGGCTTTAAAATCAGAAAGTGATTCCCAGAAGGCAACATGCTTCCTGCTCAAAGTCTGGGCTTTCCCCTTTGAGGAATTCTGCCTGGTGTGGCACACCTGTCCCTGTTCTGAGGCAAGGTGATGCTCTCCAGTGTGCGGGAGGTCTCCAATGAGTCACTAGATCCTGGCACGCTGTGATCGAAAACCTGAAGACTCAGCCCATGTGCCAAAACAAGCGGCAGCTCTTCTCACTGAATCAGACTCCCTATACTTACGGAAGTCCTCTCTTTTTCCATTATGCCAAATGAATTATGAAAATACATGCAGTTCGCGGCACCTGGGTGGCTCAGTGGGTTAAGCCTTCGGCTTGGGTCATGATCTCAGGGTCCTGGGATGGAGCCCTGCATTGAGCTCTCTGCTTGGCAGGGAGCCTGCTTTCCTCTCTCTCTCTGCCAGCCTCTCTGCCTCATTGTGACCCCTCTCTCTTTCTCTGCCAAGTAAATAAATAAAATGTTGAAAGAAAGAAAGAAAGAAAGAAAGAGAAAGGAAGAAAGAGAAAGAAAAGAAAAAAAAAAGAAATACAGTTCTTTGGGCATTGGTTCTGTTTTGTCCATTTTAGGTGTGTTTGACATCATCTAAGATACCCGGGCCAGGAATCTGACAGCCGAGACCCAGTTCCCACTCT
This sequence comes from Mustela putorius furo, assembly GCF_011764305.1. Taxonomy (NCBI): domain Eukaryota; kingdom Metazoa; phylum Chordata; class Mammalia; order Carnivora; family Mustelidae; genus Mustela; species Mustela putorius. The sequence goes on from NW_025421506.1 coordinate 365,555, forward strand.
GGTACTTATTCAGCTAGTGACTTTCTTCTCCTTTCAAGGCCCAGACAGCAAATTTGATGCTTTGCCAGCCAAGAGCTAAAATCAAGGATATTATGTAGGTACTTATATAATCATTTAAAATATAACCATTAGGTCTTGGGCTAGGGAAAAAAAGGGCATTAGGCCAGCCACAAGCGAAAGTTTGCAGATAACTGTGCCAGACCATCCTCAACATTCCCTCTAGCCACCAAAAGCTGCAAAAAATATTCCTGAGGCCAAGTTCCCGTTCTTGTTACAGAAGATCGAAGCCATGGCCTTGGAATTTGACATTGATATTAAGCAAAAGAATCGAGTTTAGAGCTAGTAAGTAGCAAGAGGTATTCAAGTCTACTCTTCTTACCTTATAGCCAATAAAAATGAGTCTTGGAAAAGTGGAACTTCTGGTCTATGGTCACCTCGCTGCCTGGTGGGAGGGGCCAAGACCAGAGCACGTATTTCCCTGCTTGTCCAAGGCATCAAGGGCCAGACACAGAGAAGCTACACGAAGCAATGCTATGTTTATACTGAGGAATACAGTAATTCATAAAATGAACAGTTCAAGGGAATTAGCCAATGATAGAACTGAAATGGTTCACACTGTTGGTGTCTTATGATGTAAAATATAAAACCCTTGCAAGATATAATGTGCTTAAATGGCATCAGAACTAAGGCATTTAGCTTCCTTACAGCCCGGTAAATACTTAACATTTCAAAGATCTCCTTCAAGTGAACACACTTCTTAGTACTTGACTGGCCAGTAAATACCAGAAACCGAAGTTCCAAAGATGAAACCAACCCCAGAGAAAAGCACAAAAAGGGAAGTTGGCAAACTTTTGAAGAGCTCACAAACGTGAACTAGCAGAGCTCGCTTAGGCCTTTATCTTGGCCCCAAGTCGTTCCTTGCATCTCCTACCCTAGAGGAGTTGCCGCCCCAAACTTCCAGAATTCAACAGATGTGATAACAAATTCCGAATTTTGACTTTGCCAATCTAATACGGCAATTATAAGTAAACCGAGATGTTTTCCTCTGCTCTGTGGCGGCTCCTAGCTCCCACAGAAGCAGGTTTGGCTGCTGACTATCTATCAGCAGTGGGAGAGTGAGGGTGCCATTACATGAAAAAGTTCAGGAGAACCCAAACTTCTGCAATGCTAAAAAGATGCTTGATGCTTGTGTACCCCTGGGGATAAAAATATATGTTTATAAAAAATAAAAAATTATATTAAAAAAAAAGATGCTTGAAAGAGCCTTTTTATTTTTATTTTTAAAGATTTTATATATTTATTAGACAGAGATCACAAGTAGGCAGAGAGTCAGGCAGAGAGAGATGAGGAAGCAGGCTACCCACAGTGCAGAGAGCCCAATGTGGGGCTCAATCCCAGGACCCTGAGACCAAGACTTAAGCTGAAGGCAGAGGCTTTAACCCACTGAGCCACCACCCAGGCACCCCTGAAAGAGCCTTTTTAGGAGTCTTTTCTTATTCAGGGTATTAATCCATTTATCTGCATCTGTGTTAAATGTGCTCCCAATTCACTGTTTGACCTAGAGTTCAATTTATGGTATATCTTTCTGCACTAATGCTTTCAACAGTAAACAAACAAAGCAGAAAATTTAAAAACTATACACAAGAGATGATTGCATGGCATTACAATGCACAGGGAAGGAAACTGCTAACACATTTACATTGATTACCTCTAAGAAGTGGGACAATCTAAGAGGTGATTTTTTTCTGTTTTAGTATTTTCTAAATTTTCTAGATCATAATCAGTTTTACAATAAGAAAATAAAAACAAATAGCCACACAACGCCTGTGGCAGGGACAAGTGCAGTTAGAACTGGTGCTCATTGGTCTGCCATCACCAGGTAGCAGTAACTACGAGAGAAAATGTGGTTCCATATGAACAGCTCCTGCTGTTTGATGAAATACCACATAAAAGAAACTTCAAAAAGACCAGTGCATTATTCATAATGCACATCCTGACCTACCCTAAGTCAAGGGAAGAAAATTACTTAGCACAAGGGGGGGAAATGGCAAGGAAGAAAGACACTGAAGCCAAGAGAAGCAGGTACATTTGCCTAAGCCATAGCCATGGAACTCCACAAAGGAAGAAAATAAGGAAGAGAATTGGCACATCAGACCTGCGGGAAGGGGACTAGATTTAGCAGAGAGTGGAAAGGAATTCAGAGGCAGTATAATCATAGCAGCCTCGGTGATGTGACTGGAGCAACTGTGTTAGTGTATGACTGGCTCTGCCTTGTAGAACTTTGAAAGACTAACATATGGAGTGGAATGGGGAAAAAAAAAAAAAAAGATCCAGCTGTATGTTGTCTACAAGAGACTCACCTTGAATGTAATGACACATGCACTGAAAGTGAAGGGATGAAAAAACATTTACCATGTAAATGAAAGTGAAAATTATAAAAAAGCTGTGGTAGCAATACTTATATCAACAAAATAGACTTTAAAACAAAGACCATGTAAGAGATAAGGGCATTACATAATGATAAAGCGATCAATCCAACAAGGGGATATGACAACTGTAAATACCTATGCACCCAATACTAGAGCACCTAAATATATAAAGCAAATAGTAACAGACATAAAGAAATTTATGGTAATACAATGATAGCAGGGGTCTTTTAATACCCCAGTTACATCAATGGATAGACCATCCAGGCAAAAAATCAGTAACTGTCTTTGAATGACACATTACATCAAACGGACTTAACATATATACCATCCAAAAACAAAAGAATACACATTCTTTCTAAGTATACTTGAAACATCCTCCAGAAGAGATGATGTTAGGCCACAAAAAAAGGCTCAAAAAATTTAGAATATTGAAATCATACCACACATCCTTTCTGACCACAATGGTATGAAACTAGAAATCAGTAAGAAGAAGAAGAAGAAAAAAAAAAAAACTGGAAAGAAACAAAAACACATGGAAACTAAACATGATACTGAACCACCAGTGGGTCAACAAAGCAATCAAAGAAGAAATTTAAAAATAGAGATAAATGAAAATGAAAACACAGTAGTCTAGCCTAAATTTTAGAAATGCAGTGAAAGCAACTCTAAGAGGGAAATAAAGTTATACAAGCCCACCTGGAGAAACAAGAAAATCCTCAAACAATCTAATCTTACAGCTAAAGCAACTAGAAAAAGGAGAGTAAACAAGCCTAAGATGAGTAGAAGGAAAGAAATAATAAAGATCAGAGAATGAACAAATGAAATAGAGACTGAAAAGCAGTAGAAAGGGTCAATGAAACCAAGAGCTGGTTCTTTGAAAAGATACACAAAACTGATAAACCTTTAGCCAGACCCATCGAGGGAAAAAGAAAAAGGACCCAAATTAATAAAATGAGAAACAACAGGAAAATAACAACTGACACCACAGAAATACAAAAGATTATAAGAGAATACTATAAAAAATTACATGTCAACAAACTGGACAGCCTAGAAAAAAAATGGATAAATTCCTATAAAAACTCTTCCAAAATTGAATCAGAAAGAAATAGAAAATCTGGACAGATCACTAATAACAAAATTTAATTTGTTGGGACGCCTGGGTGGCTCAGTTGGTTGGACGACTGCCTTCGGCTCAGGTCATGATCCCGGAGTCCCGGGATCGAGTCCCGCATCGGGCTCCCAGCTGCATGGGGAGTCTGCTTCTCCCTCTGACCTTCTCCTCGCTCATGCTCTCTCTCACTGTCTCTCTCTCAAATAAATAAATAAAATCTTTTAAAAAAAAATTTAATTTGTTATTTAAAAAGACTACCAAAAAATAAAAGTCTAGAACCACACGGATTCACAGGTGAATTCTATAAAACAGTGAAAGAGGAGTTGATACCTATTTTCTTGAAATTATTCAAAAAAAAATAGAAGAGAAGGGGACACTTCCAAATATATTCTATAAGACCAGTATTACCCTGATACAAAAACCAACAATAAGACCAAAAAAAGAAAACTATAGGCCAATACCCATGATGAATATAGATACAAAAATCCTCAACATAGTATTAGCAAACCACATTTAACACTACATTAAAAGGGTTATTCACTATGATCATATGGGATTTATTCTGGGGTTGCAAGGATAATTCAAAAGCTGCCAATCAATCAGTGTGATACACCACATGAAGAAAATGAAGGATAAAAATCCTATGATCACCTCATAGGTGCCAGAGAAAGCATTTGATGAAACTCAACATCCATTCATGATAAAAAGTCTCAACAAAGTGGGCTTAGAGGGAATATACCTCAACATAAGGACCATGAATTACAAACCCACAAGCTACTCAGTGCAGAAAAACTAAGAGCTGTTCCTCTAAGATCAGCAACAAGACAAGGATGTCCACTCTTGCAACTTTTATTCAACATAGTACTGGAAGTCTTAGCCACAACAATCAGTCAAGAAATAAAATGCATCCATACTGGGGTGCCTGAATGACTCAGTTAAGCATCTGACTCTTGATTTCAGCTCAAGTCATGACCTCAGGATCCTGGGATCAAGCCCCAAGTTGGGATCCTGTTCAGTGGGGAGTCTGCTTGAGAATTCTTTCTCTCTCAATCTCCCTCTGCCTCTCTCTCTATTCTCTCTCTAAAATAAAAAACAGATCTTTTGAAAAAAATACTTCCATATTGGTAAAGAAGTTAGATAGATTGTCACTATTTGCTGATGACATACTATATACAGAAAACCCTTAAACTCTACCAAAACACTGCTAAAAGTAATAAATGAATTCAGGAAAGTTGCAGGATACAAAATTAACACCCAGTTATTGGTATGAATCAGTACTAATTGGGTACTAATAACAAAGTAGAAGGAGAAATTAACAATTGCCCCGTTCCCTGTTATGTCCTGAGGGGTGACTCAGGACATAACAGAGTGAGTTTATTTCTGGGGTCTCTATTCTATTCCATATTCCCCATGGAATATTTGTTCCCATCTAGGTTTCTACCTTTGTAGACAAAACACAGTCATAGCTCCAGGCTTGGGTTGTTCCTTTTCCTTTTCTCTTCTCCATTCAATCTTGGGAGAATCATGACCTCCAGAGAAAGGGATTTCCATTATCCAAGAATGATAAAATACTTAGAAATAAACTCAACCAAACTGGTGAAAGACCTGTACCCTGAAAACTATAAAACATTCATGAAAAAAAAAAAACTGAAGATGACACAAGCAAATGGAAAGATATCCCATGTTCATGGATTGGAAGAATTACTAATTACTATTGTAATTCTATTGGAACTACGTCAGAATAAAAAGCTTCTGCACAGTGAAGGAAACAATCAACAAAAAGAAAAGGCAATCTACTGAATGGGAGAAAATATTTGCAAATGATATATCTGGTAAAAGGTTAGTATCTAAAACACATAAAGAACTTACATAACTCAACATCAAAAAACCCAAATATCTAATTAAAAAATGGGCAGAAGACTTGAATTGACATTTTTCCAAAGAACACATACAGATGGCCAACAGGCATATGAAAAGATACTCAAGGTTGCTAATCATCAGGAAAATGCAAATCAAAACCACAATGAGATATCAGCTCACACCTGTCAGAATAGCAAAAATCAAAAAGACAAGAAATAATAAAAATTGGGGAATATGTAGAGGGGAAAAAAAAAAAAACCCTTGTAAACTGTTGATGAGAATGTAAATTGGTACAACCACTATGAAAAACAATATGGAGGCTCTTCAAAAATTAAAAATAGCATCAGGGAAATACAAATCAAAACCACAATGAGATATCACCTCACACCAGTCAGAATGGCTAAAATTAACAAGTCAGGAAATGACAGATGCTGGCGAGGATGTGGAGAAAGGGGAGCCCTCCTACACTGTTGGTGGGAATGCAAGCTGGTGCAACCACTCTGGAAAACAGCATGGAGGTTCCTCAAAATGTTGAAAATAGAACTGCCCTATGACCCAGCAATTGCACTACCCTAAAGATACAAACGTAGTGATCTGAAGGGGCACGTGCACCCAAATGTTTATAGCAGCAATGTCCACAATAGCCAAACTATGGAAAGAACCTAGATGTCCATCAACAGATGAATGGATCAAGAAGATGTGGTATATATACACAATGGAATACTATGCAGCCATCAAAAGAAATGAAATCTTGCCATTTGCGACAACATGGATGGAACTAGAGGGTATCATGCTTAGCGAAATAAGTCAAGCAGAGAAAGACAACTATCATATGATCTCCCTGATATGAGGAAGTGGTGATGCAACATGGGGGCTTATGTGGGTAGGAGAAGAATCAATGAAACAAGATGGGATTGGGAGGGAGACAAACCATAAGTGACTCTTAATCTCACAAAACAAACTGAGGGTTGCTGGGGGGAGGGGAATTGGGAGAAGGGGGGTGGGGTTATGGACATTGGGGAGGGTATGTGCTTTGGTGAGTGCTGTGAAGTGTGTAAACCTGGCGATTTACAGACCTGTACCCCTGGGGATAAAAATATATGTTTATAAAAAATAAAAGATTAAAAAATTTAAAAAATTAAAATTAAAATTAAAAATTAAAAAAAATTTAAAAATAGAAATATTATATGATTAAGTAGCTTCACTACTGGGTATTTACCTAGTAGAAGCAAAAACATTCAAAAACAATTCAAGAGGGGGAGGAGTCAAGATGGCGGAGAAGTAGCAAGCTGAGACTGCTTCAGCTAGCCGGAGATCAGCTAGATAGCTTATCTAAAGATTGCAAACACCTGAAAATCCATCGGCAGATCGAAGAGAAGAAGAACAGCAATTCTGGAAACAGAAAATCAGCCACTTTCTGAAAGGTAGGACCGGCGGAGAAGTGAATCCAAAGCGACGGGAAGATAGACCCCGGGGGGAGGGGCCGGCTCCCGGCAAGCGGCGGAGCAACCGCGCACAAAATCAGGACTTTTAAAAGTCTGTTCCGCTGAGGGACATCGCTCCAGAGGCTAAACCGGGGCGAAGCCCACGCGGGGTCAGCGTGGCCTCAGGTCCCGCAGGGTCACAGAAGGATCGGGGGTGTCTGAGTGTCGCAGAGCTTGCGGGTATTGGAACGGGAAAGCCGGCTACAGAGACAGAGCCGACAGTAAGCTCGCAGCTCCGTGTGACCTTGAACCGGTCGCAGGCTCGGTGAGCTCGGAGCGCGGCCGGAGGTCAGGCAGACGGGAGTAACTGGGCGCTGTTCTCTGAGGGCGCACTGAGGAGTGGGGCCCTGGGCTCTCGGCTCCTCCGGGCCGGAGACCAGGAGGCCGCCATTTGTATTCCCGTCCTCTGGAACTCTACGGAAAGCGCTCAGGGAACAAAAGCTCCTGAAAGCAAACCCGAGCGGATTACTCACCCCAGCCCCGGGTAAGGGCGGTGTAATTCCGCCTGGGGCAAAGACACTTGAGAATCACTACAACAGGCCCCTCCCCCAGAAGATCAACAAGAAATCCAGCCGAGACCAAGTTCACCTACCAAGGAGTGCGGTTTCAATACCAAGGAGAGCAGCAGAATTCCAGAGGAGGAGAAAGCCAAGCACGGAACTCATGGCTTTTTTCCTGTGATTTTTTTTTTAGTCTTGCAGTTAATTTAATTTTTTCTTTTTCATTTTTTTTTTTTTTTTTTTCTCGCCTTCGGGTAAAATTTTTTTTTTTTTTTAACTGTTACCTTTTTCTTTTTTAACGATTTTTTACTAGTTTATCTAAATATATATATATTTTTTTTTTACATTTTTCTTAGGTGTTTTCTTTTTTTAAATTCTTTTCTTTTCTTTTCTTTTCTTTTTTTTTTTTTTTTTTTTTTTTTCATTTTTTCTCTCTTCCTTTTTGAACCTCTTTTTATCCCCTTTCTCCCCACTCACGATTTTGGATCTCTTCTAATTTGGTTAAAGCATATTTTCCTGGGGTTGTTGCCACCCTTTTAGTATTTTACTTGCCCCTTCATTTACTCTTATCTGGACAAAATGACAAGACGTAAAAATTCAACACAAAAAAAAGAACAAGAGGCAGTACCGAAGGCTAGGGACCTAATCAATACAGACATCGGTAATATGTCAGATCTAGAGTTCAGAATGACAATTCTCAAGGTTCTAGCCGGGCTCGAAAAAGGCATGGAAGATATTAGAGAAACCCTCTCGAGAGATATAAAAGCCCTCTCTGGAGAAATAAAAGAACTAAAATCTAACCAAGTTGAAATCAAAAAAGCTATTAATGAGGTGCAATCAAAAATGGAGGCTCTCACTGCTAGGATAAATGAGGCAGAAGAAGAAAGAATTAGTGATATAGAAGACCAAATGACAGAGAATAAAGAAGCTGATCAAAAGAGGGACAAACAGCTACTGGACCACGAGGGGAGAATTCGAGAGATAAGTGACACCATAAGACGAAACAACATTAGAATAATTGGGATTCCAGAAGAAGAAGAAAGTGAGAGGGGAGCAGAAGGTATACTGGAGAAAATTATTGGGGAGAATTTCCCCAATATGGCAAAGGGAACGAGCATCAAAATTCAGGAGGTTCAGAGAATGCCCCTCAAAATCAATAAGAATAGGCCCACACCCCGTCACCTAATAGTAAAATTTACAAGTCTCAATGACAAAGAGAAAATCCTGAAAGCAGCCCGGGAAAAGAAGTCTGTAACATACAATGGTAAAAATATTAGATTGGCAGCTGACTTATCCACAGAGACCTGGCAGGCCAGAAAGAGCTGGCATGATATTTTCAGAGCACTAAAGGAGAAAAACATGCAGCCAAGAATACTATATCCAGCTAGGCTATCACTGAAAATAGAAGGAGAGATTAAAAGCTTCCAGGACAAACAACAACTGAAAGAATTTGCAAATACCAAACCAGCTCTACAGGAAATCTTGAAAGGGGTCCTCTAAGCAAAGAGAGAGCCTACAAGTGGTAGATCAGAAAGGAACAGAGACCATATACAGTAACAGTCACCTTACAGGCAATACAATGGCACTAAATTCATATCTCTCAATAGTTACCCTGAATGTGAATGGGCTAAATGCCCCTGTCAAAAGACACAGGGTATCAGAATGGATAAAAAAAACAAAACCCATCTATATGTTGCCTCCAAGAAACACATTTTAAGCCCGAAGACACCTCCAGATTTAAAGTGAGGGGGTGGAAAAGAATTTACCATGCTAATGGACATCAGAAGAAAGCAGGAGTGGCAATCCTTATATCAGATCAATTAGATTTTAAGCCAAAGACTATAATAAGAGATGAGGAAGGACACTATATCATACTCAAAGGGTCTATCCAACAAGAAGATTTAACAATTTTAAATATCTATGCCCCCAATGTGGGAGCAGCCAACTATATAAACCAATTAATAACAAAATCAAAGAAACACATCAACAATAATACAATGATAGTAGGGGACTTTAACACTCCCCTCACTGAAATGGACAGGTCATCCAAGCAAAAGATCAGCAAGGATATAAAGGCCTTAAATGACACACTGGACCAGATGGACATCACAGATATATTCAGAATATTTCATCCCAAAGCAACAGAATACACATTCTTCTCTAGTGCACATGGAACATTCTCCAGAATAGATCACATCCTCGGTCATAAATCAGGACTCAACCGGTATCAAAAGATTGGGATCATTCCCTGCATATTTTCAGACCACAATGCTCTAAAGCTAGAACTCAACCACAAAAGGAAGTTTGGAAAGAACCCAAATACATGGAGACTAAACAGTATCCTTCTAAAGAATGAATGGGTCAACCGGGAAATTAAAGAAGAATTGAAAAAAATCATGGAAACAAATGATAATGAAAACACAACGGTTCAAAATCTGTGGGACACAACAAAGGCAGTCCTGAGAGGAAAATATATAGCGGTACAAGCCTTTCTCAAGAAACAAGAAAGGTCTCAGGTACACAACCTAACCCTACACCTAAAGGAGCTGGGAGAAAGAACAAGAAAGAAACCCTAAGCCCAGCAGGAGAAGAGAAATCATAAAGATCAGAGCAGAAATCAATGAAATAGAAACCAAAAAAACAATAGAACAAATCAACGAAACTAGGAGCTGGTTCTTTGAAAGAATTAATAAAATTGATAAACCCCTGGCCCGACTTATCAAAAAGAAAAGAGAAAGGACCCAAAAAAAAATAAAATCATGAATGAAAGAGGAGAGATCACAACTAACACCAAAGAAATACAAACTATTATAAGAACATACTATGAGCAACTCTACGGCAATAAATTTGACAATCTGGAAGAAATGGATGCATTCCTAGAGACATATAAACTACCACAACTGAACCAGGAAGAAATAGAAAGCCTGAACAGACCCATAACCAGTAAGGAGATTGAAACAGTCATTAAAAATCTCCAAACAAACAAAAGCCCAGGGCCAGACGGCTTCCCGGGGGAATTCTACCAAACATTTAAAGAAGAACTAATTCCTATTCTCCTGAAACTGTTCCAAAAAATAGAAATGGAAGGAAAACTTCCAAACTCATTTTATGAGGCCAGCATCACCTTGATCCCAAAACCAGACAAGGATCCCACCAAAAAAGAGAGCTATAGACCGATATCCTTGATGAACACAGATGCGAAAATACTCAACAAAATACTAGCCAATAGGATTCAACAGTACATTAAAAAGATTATTCACCACGACCAAGTGGGATTTATTCCAGGGCTGCAAGGTTGGTTCAACATCCGCAAATCAGTCAATGTGATACAACACATCAATAAAAGAAAGAACAAGAACCATATGATACTCTCAATAGATGCTGAAAAAGCATTTGACAAAGTACACAACATCCCTTCCTGATCAAAACTCTTCAAAGTGTAGGGATAGAGGGCACATACCTCAATATCATCAAAGCCATCTATGAAAAAAAACCCACCGCAAATATCATTCTCAATGGAGAAAAACTGAAAGCTTTTCCGCTAAGGTCAGGAACACGGCAGGGATGTCCATTATCACCACTGCTATTCAACATCGTACTAGAGGTCCTAGCCTCAGCAATCAGACAACAAAAGGAAATTAAAGGCATCCAAATCGGCAAAGAAGAAGTCAAATTATCACTCTTCGCAGATGATATGATACTATATGTGGAAAACCCAAAAGAATGCACTCCAAAACTGCTAGAACTTATACAGGAATTCAGTAAAGCGTCAGGATATAAAATCAATGCACAGAAATCAGTTGCATTTCTCTACACCAACAGCAAGACAGAAGAAAGAGATATTAAGGAGTCAATCCCATTTACAATTGCATCCAAAACCATAAGATACCTAGGAATAAACCTAACCAAAGAGACACAGAATCTATACTCAGAAAACTATAAAGTACTCATGAAAGAAATTGAGGAAGACACAAAGAAATGGAAAAATGTTCCATGCTCCTGGATTGGAAGAATAAATATTGTGAAAATGTCTATGCTACCTAAAGCAATCTACACATTTAATGCAATTCCTATCAAAGTACCATCCATCTTTTTCAAAGAAATGGAACAAATAATTCTAAAATTTATATGGAACCAGAAAAGACCTCGAATAGCCAAAGGGATATTGAAAAAGAAAGCCAACGTTGGTGGCATCACAATTCCGGACTTCAAGCTCTATTACAAAGCTGTCATCATCAAGACAGCATGGTACTGGCACAAAAACAGACACATAGATCAATGGAACAGAATAGAGAGCCCAGAAATAGACCCTCAAATCTATGGTCAACTAATCTTCGACAAAGCAGGAAAGAATGTCCAATGGAAAAAAGACAGCCTCTTCAATAAATGGTGCTGGGAAAATTGGACAGCCACATGCAGAAAAATGAAATTGGACCATTTCCTTACACCACACACAAAAATAGACTCAAAATGGATCAAGGACCTCAATGTACGAAAGGAATCCATCAAAATCCTTGAGAACACGGGCAGCAACCTCTTCGACCTCTGCCGCAGCAACATCTTCCTAGGAACAACGCAAAAGGCAAGGGAAGCAAGGGAAAAAATGAACTACTGGGATTTCATCAAGATCAAAAGCTTTTGCACAGCAAAGGAAACAGTTAACAAAATCAAAAGACAACTGACAGAATGGGAGAAGATATTTGCAAACGACATATCAGATAAAGGACTAGTGTCCAGAATCTATAAAGAACTTAGCAAACTCAACACCCAAAGAACAAATAATCCAATCAAGAAATGGGCAGAAGACATGAACAGACATTTCTGCAAAGAAGACATCCAGATGGCCAACAGACACATGAAAAAGTGCTCCATATCACTCGGCATCAGGGAAATACAAATCAAAACCACAATGAGATATCACCTCACACCAGTCAGAATGGCTAAAATCAACAAGTCAGGAAATGACAGATGCTGGCGAGGATGCGGAGAAAGGGGAACCCTCCTACACTGTTGGTGGGAATGCAAGCTGGTGCAGCCACTCTGGAAAACAGCATGGAGGTTCCTCAAAATGTTGAAAATAGAACTGCCCTATGACCCAGCAATTGCACTATTGGGTATTTACCCTAAAGATACAAATGTAGTGATCCAAAGGGACACATGCACCCGAATGTTTATAGCAGCAATGTCCACAATAGCCAAACTATGGAAAGAACCTAGATGTCCATCAACAGATGAATGGATCAAGAAGATGTGGTATATATACACAATGGAATACTATGCAGCCATCAAAAGAAATGAAATCTTGCCATTTGCGACAACATGGATGGAACTAGAGCGTATCATGCTTAGCGAAATAAGTCAAGCAGAGAAAGACAACTATCATATGATATCCCTGATATGAGGAAGTGGTGATGCAACATGGAGGCTTAAGTGGGTAGAAGAATAAATGAAAGAAGATGGGATTGGGAGGAAGACAAACCATAAGTGACTCTTAATCTCACAAAACAAACTGAGGGTTGCCGGGGGGAGGGGGTTTGGGAGAAGGGGGTGGGATTATGGACATTGGGGAGGGTATGTGATTTGGTGAGTGCTGTGAAGTGTGTAAACCTGGTGATTCACAGACCTGTACCCCTGGGGATAAAAATATATGTTTATAAAAAAAAAAAAAAAAAAAAAAAAAAAAAAAAAAAAAAAGAATCCAGACCAAAAAAAAAAAAAAAAAAAAAAAAAAAAAAAACAAATTCAAGAAAATATATGCATCCCTATGTTTCTAGCAGAGTTATTTGTAATATTCAAGATATGGAAGCAAGCTAAGTGTCCACCAGTAGATGAACAGATAGGGAAGATGTGGTATATACATATAATATGCAGCCATTAATTGTGCCATTTGTGACAACATGGATGGACCTAGAGGGTATCATGTTAAGTGAAATAAGTCAGATGGAGAAAAACAAATACCATATGATTTCATTCATATATGGAATATTAAAAAAAACATGAATAAACAGTCCAACATAAAGCAGAATCAGACATACAAATACAGAGAACAAACTGATGGTTCCCAGAGGGCTGGAGGGAAGGATGGGCAAAACAGATGAAGGATAGAGGGAGACACGGGCTTCCAGTTATGGAATGAACAAATTGGGGAATATAAGGCATGACATAAAGTCAGTGATAATGCATTAGGGTTGTATGGTGACAGATGGCAGCTACACTTGTGGGGAGCTGAGCACAATGTGTAGACTTGTCAAATCACTAGGCTGCACACCTGAAATAATGTAACATCGTGTGTCAACTATACTCAGATAAAAATAAAAGAAAGACCCTAAGATGCGAAAATGCAGTAGACCCCACAGGTCACCTGTTATGTGTTGGCTTGGAAAAGAGGGGGTCGAGGATAGAGCATGGTTGATGATGAGGACAATACTCCTTTCATATGCTCAAAATACCTTCCACGGGTGAACACACGGACTTTCTGGAATTTCAATGACATCATCTTAAGAAATCTATGGCTAGGGCTAGACAGTGTAAACAACCCTTTAAACACACTCTTGCCTCTCCATACACAAAGCCCCATCTGTGACATATGCACACACTCAAACACCCATGTGCAAACACACACAAACACTTCCAGGAACACACACACACACAGCTAAATGGTGGCATAGGAGAGCTAGTTTTACCACTATCCTTAATTTCCATCTATTCTATTCCATCTTTTCCATCATCACTTTCATTTCCAACCTATTTCACAGGTGCAGGCACATTCTCAATCAAGTGCAAGAAGCAAGTGCAAGAAGCAAATCAAGTTCTCAAGAAGTAAGTGCAGCTTCAAGCCACCTTCAGTCCAACCACATTGCCACCCTTGAAGACACTCCTTTATGGAAATTCGGGTGTCCCCACTGTGCTTTTGTTTGCTAGCAAGAGGGTGTCAAACACTTTCAACTCTTATGCAGTTTTTGCTATCAAGGGGAAGAAAGCATAGTTTCCTGCCTATTTATTTATGCCTGCCTGCCCCACTGCTCTGGTAGACCAGAGTGATGTTCACTGGGTGTCACTAATTGCCAGCTACAAAGTCCCATGTGCTTACTGTTATTCACTTTCTTTACCGTAGTCCAGCATTCTCCTGTAACAAAAATTACACTCCACCAAGCATATTGCTACCCACACTATGGAGACCGTACCTCCATATGGCATGTGATTTTATTCAGATTAATGACTCCTTAAAATACCATTTTTACCCTGAACAATTCCCACTTTCAATTTTTTTCTTCTCCTGAAATTTTCTTTTCTTTTTTTTTCCCCAAAGATTTTATTTATTTATTTGACAGAGAGAGAGAGCACGCATGCACAAGCAGGGGGCGCAGCAGAGGGAGAGGGAGAAGCAGGCTGTCTGCTCAGCAGGGAGCCCAATCCAGGGCTCGATCCCAAGACCCTGAGATCATGACCTGAGCCAAAGGCAGATGCTTAATGACTGAGTCACCAAGGCGCCCCCTCTCGAAATTTTCATAAGTTCCTCATAACACTTTGCAAATGGACTGCCCATTCTCAGAGAAAGTTTTCCATAGCATTAATCTGCTTGGATCCTGTAACTGAGCAACTCTGGGGGCAGTACTGAACTTTCCTGTTGCCTAGTGGTGCCTAGGAGTGGATTTTGTTTTTTTTCTCTACCCAGACACAGCCAATACTTCACAGCTAATCCTCCAGCTGTCCTGTCGTGTGAATGAATGGGATCACACATTCTCCCAGAGTGCCACTGGGCTAATCTGGGCAATCATGCTCTCCACAGCTGTCTTTGAGAAGCATGAAGCTCTAGGCAGAATAGAAAGAGCTTGTCAGACAAATGAGTGGTTATAACCCCGGAGAGTCATGATGGCCACACAAACGCCACCACCATGGCACCCATGTGAGACAAGGTGCCAGGATCTTCCCAGGACCTCACAAAGACTGTGCCTCCAAGGGTCACGGTTAGGACCTTCTTTCTTCTCCCAACCTTTTTTTAAAAATTCCTAAAAAGACAACTCTTTTAACTCAGACTGTCAGCCTTGACCTGTTCTTGGATCCAGTTCCAAAACGTGTGGTTTGAAATTGCCCCAAATAAGAATCTGAACCACAATACAGAGTTGGGGAATAGTGATGTCCCAGCATTCTCCACTCCACGCCTGAAGCTCAGCAAAGCAATGCACAGTGTGTAACTCTCTCAAGGGCTCCAATGTCACTTAAGCCTTCCTGTGCCTCAGCAGTCCCCTCCTTACAGATTCACTCTCAGAGCCTCAGAGACAAGGGCAGAGCCTGGACAGGAGTCCCCGGGCTGCCCACCTGCCGGGGGGAAGCAGTGAGCCTTTCTCAACAACTCTACCACTTTATTAGCTTAGACGCACTGCCTCCTCCTGAGTCCACTCCCTCTGTCTCATTCGGCCCTTGGTTACTTATTTTCTGGGTTTGTGCAAAGGTTCCTGTGTGGTCTCTCTGCCTCCAACCCAGATAGTCTCAGCCAGGGGGCAGTTTTGTTCCCCAGAGGACACCTGACAACACCTGGAGACATTTTGGTTATCAAGACAGGTGGGATACTACTGGCGTCTGCTGGGTAAAAGCCAAGGATGCCGCTCAACATCCTACAAAGCTCAGGACAGCCCCCAACAAAAAATGATCCAGCTTAAGATGTCAATGGTGCTGACACTGAAAAACTCTGCTCCTGCCACACCTGCCTCAAATCTGCCCCCTTTACCCCACAAATGATATAAACCATAATTCCAATCAGGTCATTGCCATGCCTGAAATCCTCCAGTACCTCCCAAGTACCCTCAGGTTCAAGTTTAAACTCTCCTTAGCAAGTCATGGAGACTTGCTAAGACCCATCATGATCCGGTCCTTTCTTAAGTTTGCCTGCCCTTTTTCACTTTTCCCTGACCTTTCTTCCCCAAAGCCACACCAGCAACCAGTGCAGGCAGATCAGGCCACTCACAACTCCCTCTGCCTGTCAGTCAGTTTTATGTCAGACACTCTAATCCGACTAAAGGGGAACAAGACACTCTCCAGGTAGCTTGAAGCACTGAGATCTCATGAGGCACACAGAAAAGTGAGCACACCTTCAATTGGCAAGGCCAGAAAGCTGTACAAACCTTGTTATTTTTTTCCAATCTACTAGATGCTAGCCTAATGTCTGCTTAGAATTCCCTAATAATTGAAGCTCCCAAACACCTGTTTTCTTTATCCTGTCAATTCCTACCAAATTTATTGTCTCTTTGTCTGAAACGTATATAAACTGCCTGCTTTAATCACTTCTGTGATTTCACTGGTGTGTCGCCAACAGGCTGTGAGCCTTGAGGAAGACAGCATCTACATCTTTATAAGGCTACAGCAACCTGCACACGCTAAGTGTGGTTTACCAGTTATACTGGTTGTATTTGTCATAGATGTTGCATTAAGGAATGAATGAATTCCTAGCTTCTTTCAATTTGGCTCTTGGTGAAGCATAAAAAGCACTATAATATCAAAATACAAAGATGAAACTCAATTCATTACACTGTATGTATTAAGAAAGAGTCCATTCACAAAGGTGGAGATATCTTTGTTTAAAGCGGTGGTCTCTGCCTCTCTTCTCTTTATATACCAGAGAAATACAAATCTATAAAATATTCATCCCTATGGAATGTCTAAATCCCACTGCCTGATACTCAAAGACAAGACATGGAGCAGAATCAGACTCTAAATTAGTTAACAGAGATCTAATGGTATCAAGAACACAGAGCTTGGGGCACCTGGGTGGCTCAGTGGGTTAAGCCTCTGCCTTCAGCTCAGGTCATGATCTCAGGGTCCTGGGATAGAGCCCCACATGGGGCTCTCTGCTCGGCAGGGAGCCTGCTTCCCCCCTCTCTCTGCCTGCCTTTCTGCCTATTTGAACACAGAGCTAGTTTCACTGTGGGAATCATAACTCTGAATTTCAGATTTTGCTCTCTTTCTGTTGACTGAGAAGGTCATTCAATTCACTAGACACTTACTTAATAGTAAAATGCGGCCGCCTTTACTTCTTTCCCTTTTAAGTTGATTCTATATCCTGGAGATTGATAGGATTTGTCTGAGCTTCAAAACCCACAAGATGTCCCATAAGGGGACTTCCTAATAAAAATAAAAAAAGTTTTCTTAGATATTTATAGAGCCGTTTTGGACTTTTTAAGAGAGTAACCTATCAGTTTGACTTTATAGCTGGTGAAAGAATTTAAGATTCTTCTTTAAGTAACTGGAAAAACTGAAAAGGTTGTTTATGGATTCTTATCATATATCATGAAAATTTTTATTTTTATGCAGTTCATTGTAACGCATGTGTCTCTTGTCCATAGCGTTTGTGTTAAAGTTAAGATTAGGATTTAGCAGTGGAACCTCATTAGAGAAAATGGAGCAAAATGACTTTTAACTGAATGGGGGAAAGGGACCAGGGGAAAGCTTCCCAGTTCCCTGTTATATCCTGAGGGGTGACTCCTAGAGCCAGAGTGACCTGACTTCCATAATCCCCATGGAATATTTGTTCCCATCTAGGTTTCTACCTCTGTAGACAAAACACAGTCACAGCTCCAGGCTTTGGTTGTTCCTTTTCCTTTTCTCTTCTCCATTCAACCTTGGGAGAATCATGACTTCCAGAGAAAGTGGATTCCATTAAACCAAATATTCCAGGTACAGAAATATGTAAGGGTCAAGGGCAAGCCACTCAAAATGTATCACAGTTCATATTGATTATTTTGAATTGAAGCTACTTGGTAAGTGACCAGTGCAAGGTCACTTGGACCCTCCTCTGTCCCTCTGAGAGCAGGAAACAAATCTCCATTATGAAAAACACGCTCCCTCTAATGAGAAGCAAAAGGATATCCTTGTCAGGGCCCCTGGGTAGCTCAGCCAGTTAAGCATCGCCTTCGGCTCAGGTCATTACCCCTGGGTTCTGGGATCGGGTCCCGCATCAGGCTCCTTGCTCAGCAGAGAGCATGCTTCTCCCTCCCTCTGCTTACACTCTGTCTCTTTCTCTGATAAATAAATAAAACCTTCAAAAAAAAAAAAAAAAGGAGACATCCTTGTCACCAGAGATAAGGACTTCAAAGCTAAGAAAGCTGTACAAACCTTGTTATTTTTTTCCAATCTACTAGATGCTAGCCTAATGTCTGCTTAGAATTCCCTAATAATTGAAGCTCCCAAACACCTGTTTTCTTTATCCTGTCAATTCCTACCAAATTTATTGTCTCTTTGTCTGAAACGTATATAAACTGCCTGCTTTAATCACTTCTTTAGGTCTCAATTTCATTTGGGGGCCTCCATGTGCACATAATAAAACTTGAGGGTTTTCTCTCCTGTTAATTTGTTTTATGTAAATTAAATCTTGGTCCAGCTGAAAGACCTCAAAGAGGAAGAATTTTTCCTTCTCTACAAGAGGAAGTCCAGAAAAATCCCTGGGGATCAGAAATGAAAGCTACTTTTATTACAGGTGAAAAACATATAAAATCAGACAGGGTGCTGGAAAATATACACAAGCAACATGGACCCAGAGACCCTTGGGAATTTAACAGAGTTAGTTGCTAAGACCAAGAGCACAGGCCAGGAGTAGACCAAGGCCATTCTCCTTGTCACCACCTTGTGGCTCAGCTGGGGATAAGGATGTCTCCTGAGGCCCCACACTTCCTATCTTGCAATGCTTTCTTTCCACTCAAGGAATTTGGGGCATCTAAGCTGTCCAGTTCTCCTCCTAGCCATTAAGCTTCCTCTCAGGAAAAGACTTACTAAAAATTATTTACACTTCAGCGTGAAGTACCTGCTGCTCCTTCTCCCAAGGGTATTTGCATCCCAAGCCATACACTCATTGTAGGCTGCAGGGTTTTTCCCTGTAGACGGGATTCGAGAATCAAAGCTGCAGCTAAAGGAGGTCTTTGGGGACAGAGAGACCTGCCCTCTTGAAACTGCCCAGTATCCATATTTTAAGTGATGAAACCCAAGTCACTAAGGAAAATCAATGTTGTGTTTGTGTTCAGGGTTCTAATAACTTTATTTTGAGTGCATTTTAGAATATACCTTGATAATTCATGTGGGAGATTTGCCTCTGAAATGTCTCCAGCAAACAGTGTGGGGAGATTCGTCTCTGAAGGAAGTAAAGTCCTTAAAAGCCAAAAAGGCCTAGATGCACATATAGTAGGACCTTAAAAATACAACAACTTTTGGGTTGAGGTGGACTATATGTGTTTTAGCTTGTATCAAAACTATCAGAGTGGGGTGCCTGGATGGCTCAGTGGGTTAAGCCTCTGCCTTCGGCTTGGGTCATGATCTCAGGGTCCTGGGATCGAGCCCCACATCGAGCCCCGCATCGGGCTCTCTGCTCAGCAGGGAGCCTGCTTCTCCCTCTCTCTTTCTGCCTGCCTCTCTGCCTACTTGTGATCTCTGTCTGTCAAATAAATAAATAAAATCTTAAAAAAAAAAACTATCAGAGAAAGGGCTAAGAAAATGGTGTATGTAAGTATGAAGAAATAGTGAGGTAGAACAGAATGACCAATATAAAGACTTACAGAGAATTCTTTACAACCACTAATTTAATTATAATAAAAACTTACCATTCAGTAGAACTTTCTACAGTGGTGGAAATGTTCTTGGTCTGACCTCCCCATGATGGCAGCCATTAGCTACATGTGGCTATCACTCATCGGAAATGCAGTTTATGTGACTAGAACTTAATTTTTAATTTTAATGAATTTAAACTTAGTTTTAAATAGCCATGCATTGCGAGTGGCTACCACACTGGTGGGGGGGGGGGAGAGGTGGCTAACAGCATTACTGCTTTAACACATAATTTTTAGGACTACTTTGTATCCATGGGCTTTTTCCTGGAGAAACTGCTATAACTCTCAAAATAATAGTCTTCCAGAAGCAAACAGCCTACTTATAAGAAATAGTTTATGATTCATTCCATCCCCAACCCCAAACATTACCTAGGTACCCAGGATTGGCGCCTCACTCGTCTGCCATGGTAAGCCTGCAATGCCAACTTCTGGAAGGAAGGGTACTTACCCTCACCCAATAGAAGTTCCTCTTCTTGCTCATTGGGGGAAGGCAGCAGGGGCTTCAGGGGCTCCATGTTAATGATGAGCTGTTTGTTCAAGGAGTAGGAACTGCGGCTCTGAGTCATACTGGTTCTGAAAACAGACACAAATCAGAGGGAATTGGTTTTCATTGCGAATGCCAGCCCCTCCATCTTGGTTAGCTATCCAAGTTGGGAACTGTCTCTAGACTCCACAGTGGATGAGGCCAGTGGTAAAGACAACATAACACTTAGGAGAGACAGGCCTTTATATTTAAGTTCTGACAGAATGTCCAATGTGTTCTAATGCAACATAGTAAAAAAAAACTTATTTCCTCATATGTCACCAGACTGAGGCATTCTAGGTGACAACACGGACACTGAAAATGACATGAGAGGCAGGTGTCACTGAACTTGATACACAGAAAAGTAAATGAAGGGCATGACTCAAAGTAATTTAACAATCACCAAGAAACCAAAGGTGAAAACATAACCCAGTCAGACAGGCTTGAGCTACCTTGCTGTTGCTAGATGTCCAATATTTAATATCTATGTTTAATACTCCCATTCAGATTCACAGCCCTCTCACCAGCCAGCCCCGAAGCTCTGCTTCTGAAGGCAGCATACACCTGTTATTGGCTGCAAAGGGCAGCAGATGGCAAGGAAAATGTACGAGTATCTCGTCAAGACTATTGGCTGATAGCAGCAAACCCATCCACACCACCTGCTGCAGGGAGACCAGCTGTCTGCCCTGAAAGATAGGGAGGTGGGGTACCTCCAGTGGGTGTTTCAGCACCCTTCTCCTCCTCGTGTTTCCTGTCAAAACCCAAACCAACTCACTCTTCGAAGATGGCGTCCAGTGTCTCCTCTCAAAACCCAAACCAACCTACTCTTCAAAGATGGTGTCCAGTGTCTCCTAAGCCTTTGATGCCCCCTTGGACGACCCTCGTGACACATTTTCATTTGTTCTCTTTCTCTCCCCTCACACTACTCTCCCTTCTTTCACATCTCGTGGCATTTGGCACTTCTGTCTCTCTGCCATTACTGCTGTAATAATCAACTCCACCTTGGCAAAGCACCTGAAGGGCGCAGACTGATCTAGCCATTCTGGTGTGCCTTACAGAGCCTCCCTAGGTATCTTATTAAGGGCTGCTCACATTCGAAATTAAAGTAAATTGAATGCAGTCCTGGCTTCCCCAGGTTGGTTACAGGACTATCTTACAGCTTTGGCATATCTGTTTGGCACGAGACAGGGAAGGAGAAGAACCCAGTACCCCCAAGAACTGGCACTGGAGGGGAAAAAATTATGAAGACTTGCTTAACCATGGAGTCCCGTCCTTCATCATTTCACTCTACAACTACTTATTTTTAGCTGATACATATACATCGGATGATCTGCCTTGTTCCAGTGAGCCATGGTCCTTGCATGAAGTAACTCACTCTCTAGAGCTATGATTTTCAGACTTTTTGATGGACACCCCCATTAAGAAATTTTATGTCATTTCTCTGAACCCATACAGGAAGACACAAGTAAAGCAATGTTTCATGCAACCACAGTAACTCTTATTATGTGTGATTCACTTCCCCCCCTCATTCTACTTCATTTTGTTTGAATTGCTAGTCTATTTTCATGACTCATTAATGTGTTACAGCCACAGCTGGAAAAGCACACGTCCCATGGAGGATAATCATGGCCAAGGGTCCTCTGGCAAGCATGGCGGGGTTGACAAGGAAAGAAATGGAGACAGCGTTTGCTTGCAGACAGAAGGAATGAAGGTAGGAAGGAAGGGAGGGAGCGAGGGTGGGTCCTCATTTTTTGAGCTTTCATGGGATTTCCTCTGGCCCTACGGCCCTCATGACTGAGCTGTTTGTTCTAGCTCTGCAAAGCACATGCCGCCATGTTTGTGTGGACCATGGAGGTTCCTGACCTCAGAAAAGCCCATTTTCCATTGTTGCAGGAATCTCTCTGCCCCACCTCTGGCCACCCTGCCAACTGACTGGCTGCAGTTCCATCCCCCAGAAATTACTGCATTTCATCAAGGAGGGCCTGTAATGAGACTTTATGGGGGATCTTTTTCTCCACAGCAGTGCCCCACCCCAACACTTTTCACTTGGAGATATAAAGCATCCTGCCCCCTGCCCTCTGCCCCCCTCCAGTGCCAACACTGCAACATCTGGCTGCTTGCCTGGTATTGGGACAGGCTGAGCTCGCCCATGTGAGCCTTCTGGGCACTGGGAGGTCAGGAGGATGCGAACTCAGCACCCATGCTTACAGGCTTCTACAGCCACACTGTAGTGGAGGCCTTCGGCCAGGGTCAACAGGGTTTAGGGTCTGCTGAGAGTTAGGCCACACAGTCGATTACAACCCTGAATCTCCAGTTCTATGACTCAGAGGTGAACACTGCCTCCCACTAAGTACAAGACTCAAATAAACCCAAAGGTGAACACAACGAGAGAGTTTTCCTGGAGCACAAAGGATCCGGGGCTCCAGACCTTGGTATTGGGTACTGGGACAGCTAAAGGGCAAGATTAGCAAAACCAGAATCAAAATGCCTTTCTCTCAGACTTTCTCCACCAACCCCTGTAGACTACAGATTTCCTCTCTCCTTGCAACCTTCTTAAAGCTTACAGCTGATCCTGGTTTCATTTCAAGCCAGAGCCACCAGCAATTTATACTACCACTACCCATAAATGTAATAACAGAATGTGATGGCACCTTTTTTAGTTTACAGAGTGGCTTACATACTTGGCCATGTTTGTTTTCCTCAGTGGTCCTCTGAGACAGGCAAGGAGAATGCCATATCCATAGATGAGGACACTGAGACTCGGTGAAGTTATAGGACTTGCCTAGAGATACTTCAGATAAGCACACTCAGGTAAGCTGATTCTCAGCCAGCTCAGTTAAGCTGATTCTCTTGCTGTGCTCTCCACTGCCTTCCTGCATGATTTATCCTATAGTGTCCCAGAGAGGACTCTGGTCACTACCGCTACTGTCCTCCTTTCCGGCTATATGAAGTTCCACTGTGTCAGGAGGTCTTCTAGAAGATGTGCCAGCATCCCAGTTAGCTCCCACCCTGCCCTTCCAAGGTCCTGATATAACAGCCTCTCTGGCCGGAGTCTCTCCAAGCCAGCCAAGGGTCTGTGCCATATTTCCCATTCTCAGAATCCCCCCATCAATGGATTCTGCAAAATGCCTCACCCTCTTTGTATTCAGCACAGAACTTTTTTCCAATGAAATAGTGACTGGGAATTCTATTGAGGTAAAAAGGTTTTCTTCAGAAATCGTAAGGACATTCTAAGATTGCTTTCCAAAAAAATGTGGCATAGGAGCTCCTGGGTGGCTCAGTTGTTAAGCATCTGCCTTTGGCTCAAGACTGATCTCGGGGTCCTGGGATCGAGCCCCGCATCCAGCTGCCTGCTCAGTGGGAAGCCTGTTTCTCCCTCTCCCACTCCCCTAACTTGTGCTCCCTCTCTCACTGCCTCTCTCTCTGTCAAATACATAAAATCTTAAAAAAAAAAAAAAAAAAAAAGCAAAACTGATGGCATAATATAGAGCAACGAACACAAGGGTCGTGGAGTTCCTGCACCAGTCTTTGAGTGAAGCAAGTGCTGTTGGCCTGTCATCCAAACTCCAACTGAAGATGCTTTAATGAGGACATGTCTGTTAAATTCCAGCTTCCCATTTTTGGATGAGAGACAGGAATAATACATCACCTCACATTCATATGGCACTTTTTAACTTTTTAAAGCACATTATTTTTATGCCCATAACAAAATCTAGAAGTTGGGCAAAGTAATATTTGGAATCTCATTTTATAGATGAGTAAATTAATGATCAGAGAGGTTAAGAGACTTACCCAAGACCACACAGCTTGAAAGCAACACAACCAAGATTAGACCACCCAGCCCGTAAGCAACACAACCAAATTCATGACCCCTAGACTGGTGCTGTTTCAGGTCCAAATGCTGCCTTTGGGTGTCCTCCAGTGGTGGCTGTTGTGCCCAGATGGCTCACACAGCTAGCCCTGGGCTCATTGAGCAGCAACCTTTTGCCTCCCTGGACTGCTGGCGTGGATGAGCGATTCTTACCAAGTAGCCAACCCTGGGAGGGCTTTGCCCTCCCCCTAAGCAAAGATCACCCCTAAGCTGGTGATCTTTCCTGTCACCAGCAAAGATCAGTGAGCAATCATGAGAGTTAGTTTTTCTCTTTTTGAAAAAAAAGAAAAATCTCAAGACAGTGTCCTTGATCTGTGCTGTCTCTCTCTAAACACACAAACCTCAGGAAAAGTAGTAGCCCATGAACTTGCCATTCTTTGAAGAGTACACTCTCAACCGTGAGGAAAGACAACTAACTGAGACCTTACCATCGCCACTCTAAAGGAGCGCTCTTCTATTAACAGAGCCAGAGAAAATAGTTCAGTGCTATACTCTCACTTTTGACAGCCACATCAAAAAAGCCAAAAGAATTAAAAACTAATTGATTAAGAGAAAAACTGTCCTACCACACAACTGGCCACTGGGAAGAAATGAGAAGTTGCAACTGGAAGTGGCACATCTCCTTGGCTCTGATTGCATTATTGCCTCAGGGTAGGGCAAGGTCCCCAGCTGAACAGATCTCAGGTCCTGGAAAACGGCCCGCATTCTGCTGTCATCCCACACCCCTAGCACAGGTTCAGTCAACAACTATGTACTGACCTCTATTATGTGATAAGTGCTGTGTTAGGTGTTGAGTGATACTCAGATGACCAAACAGACACAAGCCTTTTCCTCCCACAGCTTGCTCTGCATCATTACTTTAAACAAATTCTTCCTTATATTGTCAGAGACTTGAGAAATACTGCCAAAAAGCTGAGGACCAGATGTTCAATGGATGTGGACCCGATAGACTTTCATATACACATAAAAGGGGTCAGGAGAAGGGAAAGAAAAGGCATATGAACCAGTGTCTCAAAGGCCTATAGGTCCTGGTTTGCAATAACATCCCTGGGGGATTTTAGAAGATTCCAGAAAAGGGAAACTCTGAATTGACTGATGCCTTCTTTCTCATCTGCTCTGGTGGTTCCGTCTATTCTGCGAAAAGATTCTATGGCCACTCTGCTCCCTTCACTCCCACGGCCTGGCTACTCAAACTGTGGTCTCTAAACCAGCCACATGGCCACCACTGGGGAGCTCATTAGAAAGGTCAGATTCATGAATCAGAATCTGATTTTAACAAGATCCGTAGGCAACCCCTGTCTAAGTTAAAGTTTGAGAAGCCCTGATCTAGGAGAGAATCCTGGATTCCCATAAATTATGCAGATCTCAATTGAAAAAAGAAATACTTTTATTATTTCTGATCTCATTAACCAAAGATGATTACAGGATTCTTAGAAAGTTTTCCATATTGGGAATATGAGTCTCTGAAAGCATATTGTTAAAAACAGTGTCCTTCTTTGTGTTTGACCTATCAAGAGAATTCCCCAGCATCAAGTATTTCTTCTTCTTCTTTTTTTTAAGATCAAACACTCACACTTCAAGTTAGAAGACTAAAGCTCAAGCAGAGCCCTTGGGGTGGTTCTGCCTACCAGCTTCTAAGAGAATGCCAGAGGTTTTCTGGGTGACAAATGCTACAAAGAAAAGAACACAGGCTTATGCCTGCCATAGAACAGAATTTATGTCTTTAGATAGATCTTTTCCCTTTAACTTTTAACTCTGAGACCCAAGTTCCCTAGACTACAGATACATCTAATTAGGTGATCCTTAAGGTCATTTCTGGCCGAGTCTAGGAAAGTTAAATGAGATTTTTTTTTTAAATCATTTCCTCTTTTTCATTTCTGCCACACTTTGTAACCAGTGGTAGAAGAGGGACTGTAAAGACTATCTTAAAGTTAAATAAATACAAAGAAAAGACTAGTGTTATCAAGGGATACGTTAGAAAACCTCCATGGTTTTGGACTAAGGTGCCCCCTGGCTATGGTGCTCCCTAACCCTACCACCATCTCCTGCTTCTCGAAGCAGGAAAGACTGCTTCTGCAGATGTGCATGACCACTGCCCACTGGGTCACCTGAACCAGGAATGAATTCTTCTCTGGACACGTCTTCATGGGCTCCTGTGCCAACTCTAGTCCTGCTCCCTGGTGGGGGAGAGAAGTGCTATCTGGATGCCTGGCCAGGCTGGCTCAGCCACACTTCCGAGAGACCCAACAACCCAGGCAATCATGTAAGAGGCACCCGGCTCACTGCATCATGCCAGAAACAGAGGAGACTGCACAAAGGCAAGCATAGGGGAGACTCTTCCAAGTCCAAAGGGGAAGGAAAGAAGAGGTGCCAACCTGTGTGTGGGAACCTCCTAAAAAAACCTAACTTAGGGAGGTCTTGCTCTCAAAAAGGAGAACGTCATGATGAGAATGTTCAGCCTTAGATATTTAGCAGTCTGAGGTTTAGGGCGTGCAACAATCTGTGTCTCATGGTGATATAAAGTCCAACATGACCAAGAGAATATTTAACAAACAGCAACAGACTGCCACATTATGAAGATCCATTCTCTTAAACCACTAATGACTAAGTTTCTCATTTCTCTAAGAGACCTTTGGGAGTAAGTAGCCCCAGAAGCAAGGAGCACCCCCTGCCTTCCTCATGTGAAACTGTCTAAGAGAAGTTGGGGTCAATGGGTACTGGCCACATCTGATGAACAGAGGCAGAAAGAGAGAGCAGTTCTAAGAGGGCAGGATGACGAGCTCAGCTAGGAGAGGATACCACTGTGCCTCACACACACTTTTCACGTGACACTCCAGGCCCAGTCGAGCCAATGACTTCCCACAGAGCAAGCAACTCAGAATGGAGTCGGGCCACACTCACGCCATGGCCCTGTCACGACTGTCCCTGAGAGATTTCCAGGACAGCGAGGGTACCATGCCTGGAAACAGATGTGCCCATACTGATACATGTACAGGCAGTTGGTGACCTTATGCCCCCTCCTGATATAGAGATATAGATATAGAGAACTTGGCAAAGCAAGCCTGAAATCCTTCTGTCCATCCCTGAAGCTTCCCAGAGCCCCAGAGATCACCCCACCTACCTGTGTACCTCCGGAGGCTCCCTCTGGATCTTGGAGCTGGCCTCCACCACCTCTTTGGCAACTTTACCACTGCAAAAAAGAAACACAACGTCTGTGCACACTCAGAGCAGAAGGGGAGGGATGTGAGCGTGTATTTTTTTTTTTTAACTTCACAATGGCCTTATCTGCTCTAGAAATCCACACTTCTCTTCCTCCCTCAGAGAAGTTACAGTGGAATTTGAGGGGGGCCCATGAGTGTCACACATGTGTGGAATGGGAAGGGAGGACCAAAACCGGCTTACAAACCAAAGAGCACTGATTTAGTAAATGGAAGTAAATGGAAGCCCCCACCCCAACCCACCATCAAAATGGAACCACAGGTACCCACCTGTATCGAAACCTACTTCCTTTAAAAAATATCTTGCTGCTTGACACGGTCTTGATCTGACTGGATTTTGCATACCTTTAAGAAGAAGCAAAACAGAGGTGGTAGTGACATTGTCGAGTCCAAGTGAGACATGCAATAAACTGTGATGATTGGGTATTTTTGACTATCAGAAATATATGTTATTGGAGGATTGCTTGCATGCACACACACCTAAAAGAGAAGTTTCACCAAAAAATACTTACTTTCACTACATATATTACAGACTGCTATCCCTTTCCAGCTTTTTTTTTTTCTAAGTAGGCTTTATTGCCCAGCATGCAGCTTGAAGACAAGACCTTGAAATCGAGACCCACATGCTTTACCAACTGAGCCAGCCAGGTGCCCCTCTGTCTGTTTTTTCTAAATACTGGTGATGGCTCACACATTTAGTTTCAGAATCCGTTACTGGGTCACAATCTGCAGAAAGGACCAAGCAACACTGACGATCAAAAGGGATACTTTCCCAATTTCCACTTGAAAGATACGGAGAAGATGGATTGTGTCACGTGGTGTCAAGGTCCCGGTAGCTGGGAGCCAGGTGGGAGGTTGGCTTTCACCCCTGTGCCTGAGACAACACTGCAGCAAAAGACAGCTTCCCAGAGACACAGGTCAGTCACCATGTCACCAAGAAGCCACCTACTGTGTACTGCCCTAAAGAAACCACAGGGCTCATGTCACCGGAGATGTGGTCACTGGCTGGAGCATTCTCCAGTGAGGTCACCATGACCCAGTGCCCTTTAAAGGAACCCAGGCTGGGAGATCACTAAGACACATGAGGAACCAGAAGCCCAGCCGAGCACTGATTCGGCAGCTCTGAGTGGACCCGTAACCACGAACAAGACCATAGCCCTCTGGGAAACAGTGCAAGCATGGGCTGCCCACAGGCCACACACAGGGCACCAAACTGCTGTGACAGCTGAGGTTGCCTCTCGGCAATCACTTTAAGCCTCATGCATCTAAACCCAAGTCAGAAAGAATGGCCTCCAAGGCTTCGAGACCATTTAAAATATCAAGAGTCACAAAATCTTCATAGAAAAACCACACAGAACAATACGCTGTATAGAATTCTGAACAGAGATGTGCACACAGCCAGGACTCTGGTGAGAAGTTTCCACGTGGGCAGTGATCCCCAGCACTGGGCATCTCGCAAGCCTTGGCTCCTTTGTTCAGCAATTTTTAACCAAATGCCAAGCCTGGTCCACATCTTCCCCTGCCATGTTCAGGGAAGACACAGTCCTCTGCATTCATGGAGTGTAAGATCTAGAAGGGAAACGGATCTCAATCTAAAAACCGGACACATAA
The DNA here is from genome assembly GCF_011764305.1 of Mustela putorius furo. NCBI lineage: Eukaryota > Metazoa > Chordata > Mammalia > Carnivora > Mustelidae > Mustela > Mustela putorius. Next base: position 394,752 of record NW_025421506.1, read on the forward strand.
GTCAAGAACTATACATTGCAGTGGGGGCCATGAAGGAAAAGATGCAATGAGAGGGCGGGAGGGGGGACCAATCCATCCTGGGGGCCAGGGGTCTGAGCTGAGATCCGGGGACGGGAAGGCGTTAACTGGGCAGGTGGTGGGCAGTGTTCTGGGCGGCAGGCTCAGTAGGCACAAAGCCCAGAGAGCACTGGAGGAACTAAAAAGATCTGCTGTGCATCTCCCCATGTTGTTATTATTGTAAATACAAGCCCACACACATACATTTTCCCCCCTAATTTAGCAGGGCCTAACCTTAAGCTGTCCTAGTAAGGATTTTGGCCTCTGTCCTTAGAAGAATAGAAAGCCATAGGCACACTCTTTCGCAAAGATGCCCCTTCTCCCTTTCCACTTTCTCAAACGGCCTGAGCCAACAGAGAAGGGCACTGGGGACAAGTGAGGAGCAAGGAGATGAGACCAGAGCAGACGGGGTACAGACATGGGGGAGGCAGGATTCCATCTCAAGGCAGGGCCTGGAGATGAGGGCGTGGGAGCCCTCGAGGATGGGGTTTAGTGGGGGTGGGAGCATATGAGATCCAGACCCCGGAGGCCCCTGACACCTGGGACAGGCTGTGCCGCCTGCTAGCCAGAGCTGGGCTAGCAGATCACATGAGTCAAGAGGATAAAAGTCCCCAGCAAGCCACACTAACAAAGGACAGGAGTCCCATGGTGCCCTCCTCCTCCAGCAAGGACATGCCCACTCCAGACGCACCTGACCCCTGCCCCATCACGCACACAGGCACACACACACACCCCCCTAGGGAGCTGTGAACCTGACATGTTATCTACAGGAGCCTGAGAAAAGGGTGATCTTCAGCTCTGCCCCCATCTTCTTGGCAGGATTTTTGCTCTGAAGCCTCAGAGGTAGGAGGCAGAAAAACCTTTAAAGAAGTTTCTGTTGTTAGGGGCACCTGGGTGCCTCAGTCTGCCTTCGGCTCAGGTCATAATCCCAGGGTTCTGGGATCGAGGCTGTGCTTCTCCCTCTCCCTGCCTCTCTCCCTGCTTGTGTGTCGCATGCAAGCTCTCTCTGCCAAATAAAACCTTAAAAAAAAAAAAAAAAAAGAAGAAGAAGCTTCAGTCTTTAAGATGTTTATTATTACGGTTCTAGGTTCTAAAGATCCTTGGGGCAAAGCAGTCTGCAAAGTAGATAAAGAGCCTTAATTGCTGCTTTTAACCCAGGAAAGTAATGTAACATTGCGCCAACTACACCTCAGTAAAAACAGTAATTAATGAAAAAAGAAAAAGAGCCTTAATTGGAGTTTTCAAATGCAACTTGGTGCCCAGGTGATAGAAGATACCAGAAGCCCAAAGAGCTGTGACAAGCCCAGCTGTTCTAGGGAGCCTCTTGTGGTGAGAGGAGGCGGCTGGGCTTTTCACTGGTTTTGCCTCCCTGGGCTGGCTCCGCTCTCTTGGTCAGAGGCCCCAGGACACGCTGCCTCTGCCCAAACCCTCAGAAGATCCATCTCGCAGAGACAGTGAAGAGCCTCCCTGCTTGAGGCGTGAGGGTGCCAAGAGCACTGTCATCTTTCTGGAGGCTGATTGTCCTTGAAGAACATTTGTGTCATGTCATTTGCTCAGAGACACTCTCCTGAGAGCATGACCGCCAGCTCCCTGCCCTTCCGAACATGCAGGCACACGGCCGGCCCGTCGTGTCTGGGCTGCGAGCTTCAGTGCACTTTTCAAGGGGTGTTTATCTGGAGAGCTTGAACAACCCCGGGAAAGTGCACGAGGGAGGAGGGAGATGTGAGGGGAAAGGAAAGTGGTGGGGGGATAGGACACGCCTCTAGCTGTTCCCAAAGCTGGCCGCATGCCAGCGGCATCTGGAAGTAGGGTTACAATGCCAGTGCCCAGGCTCTGTCACTAGAGATTCTCCTCCAGCAGGCGTTGGTGTTTTTAATCAAACACCCCAACATCATTCCAAGGCAGCCCACTGGGAACCCCTATGTCCCCAAATTCTCCCTGAATGACCCAGAAGGTGGTGTTTTACCTGGAAGAGCAGAGGCCCGAGGCCCCTCCCTGCTCTTGGTCAGAGACCTTGATCAAGTCATGCAGCTTTCCCTAGTCTTAATTTTTCCATGACTTCTTTAAGGGGGGGGGGGACTAAAATTCTTAATTCATAGTGTTCTGAGGAGGGTTCAATGAGATCAAGTTATCTGAAAGCATCAACTCATTATGTATATTTCCACCCCTCCCTAAACTCACTCTCAAAACCTCTCCATTGACTTCTCAGTCTTGGGCCACGGAGATTCTGGGGAACAATTTTAAACTCTCTGACAGCCCAAGAGAGACCCTTTCTGCTCTAACCAGCTGATGCACGGCAGTACCCAGTTCCCCAGGCTCTAACATCAACAAGGAGCCTAGAGCAAACGTCTGCTCCCTGCAGGCAACGAATGCACAACCCAGCTAAACAGCAGTCCTCTCTCCTCCCAGCCTCTTCCCCGCCTGCCCTCGTCCCGCTGCCACCTGTAGCTCCCCATCAAAATCCCAGAATGGGATTCCAAATGCTTCCAAAGCATCTCAAACATAGTAATTCAGATTAATTCATTTGACCCTCACAGCTCTCTCCTAGGAGGAAGCAATCCACCTTTTTATGTGAGGAAACTGAGGCACAGAGGAGTTACGTCACGTAATCATGGTAACACGACAGAACTGGGGGAACTGTGCTGTAAATCCAGGTCTGTCTGCATTTTTAAAATACTGTGTTTAGCCATGAAGGTTCTCAGACTTCAAAGGGCATCAGATTCACCTGGCATGTGTCTTAAAACACAAGTTTCTGCTTCAGTTAAATCTGGCATGGAGCCCAAGAATCTGTATTTCCAGCAAGTTCCCAGGAGATGCTGATGCATCAAAGGACCCTACTTTGAGAATCACTGGATTAGAGCAAATAACCCTAGCCTACACATGAGCACCACCTGGGAAAGATTGATTTCTACCAATATCTATCTCCCTCCTCCAAGATTCTGATTTTTTTTAAAAGATTTTATTTATTTTATTTATTTATTTGTCATAGAGAGAGAAGCGAGAGCAAGCACAGGCAGACAGAGTGGTAGGCAGAGGCAGAGAGAGAAGCAGGCTCCCCGCCAAGCAAGGAGCCCGATGTGGGACTCGATCCCAGGACGCTGGGATCATGACCTGAGCCGAAGGCAGCTGCTTAACCAACTGAGCCACCCAGGTGTCCCCAGATTCTGATTTTTTAAATGACAGTTATTGAGATATAATCCACATACCATAAAGTTTGCCCTTCTAGGTTGCAGTGGTCTTGAATATAACTCAGCAATTTTTTTTTTAAATGAGAAAATGTTTTCATCAACCAGGAAGAACCAACCTCCCATTAACACCCCCATCTCCTCTACTGTCAATCCTAGGCAAGCCCAAATCTACTCTCTGTCTCTCTAGATTTCTCTGTTCTGGACATTGCATACAAATAGAATCACACAGTATGTGGCCTTTTATGTTTGGCTTTTTTCCACTTAGCATAATGTCCACAGCTTGGTATTTTTTGGAAAAGCTCCCAGTGGTTCTAGTGTGCAGTCAGTGCTGAGAACCACTGGTTTGGAACCTTGGTACTCAGAGTGTGGACCACAGGCCTGCAATACAACCTCACCGGGGAGCTTATTAGGAATATGGACTCCAGGGGCACCTGGGTGGCTCAGTTGGCTAAGCATTAGGCTCTTGATTTCAGCTCAGGTCACGATCCTGGGGTGGTGGCATCGAGACCTGCATTGCACTCAGCAGGGAGTCTGCTTGAGATTTTCTCCCTTGCCCTCTGCTCCTCCCCCTGCTTGCATGCCCTCTCTCTCTCAAATAAATAAATCTTAAAAAAAAAAAAAAAGGAAATATGGATTCCAATGCCCCACCCCAATCTACTGAATCACACTCCACATTCTCGCAGGATCTCTGGGTCATTCATGGGCTCACACAGGTGTGCGAGGCTCTCAGGTAGGGAGTTCTCAGGGTCCTTACCTACCAGACATAAGGGTGTTTCTCTGACAAAACACATACCAGATTCTGGGGAAGAAATTTCTTAGGGACTGCCTTTGTGTCCTGCAAACAATTCCATACAAAGTCAGGGACAAAAAGTGTCATTTGAGCCTCTGCAGTATCCCCAGGGCCCAGCACAGAATATGGCATAAAGCAGATGTGACAGATTCATTGAATGGAAACTTCCTGAGCCACTGAACCCTTCAGTGAATCCCTGTACTTCCAGTGAACCCACATTCTGAGGATGGCAGCACCTAGAAACCTAGAAATTATGACTGTCTGTGTTGGGGATCTCCTGAAGTTTGGAGCAGGAGCATCAGAGTTTCTGCACTGGGCTCCATTCCCAGGCAGCAGATCTCAGAGCCAAGGCTTTCAAACCTGATCATGGCCCTAGGCCAATGGACAACAAACCGCACATTCATGTCTTAAAAGCACACTAGGGAATCCCTGGGCATTGGCCACTGGGCCTCCCTGCTCCCATCACAGGTGAGGTAGAAAAAGGAACAAACCATCCCCAAACCAGGAAACAGAATCAGAACCTTGCTCTGCCAGCCAAAACCATTACAATGCAGCACCAATGACACAGAGCTGGAAGCAGGTACCCAGCCCTCAGTTTAACAGAAACAGAACCCTTCAGAGTCAAAAGGACAGGGTCCGGCAACCAACAGGCACTCAAAACCCTTTCATCATTAGTGGAGGTGGAGGGGTCATGGTCACTGCTGCACATCTAAGCACTCCACAGCAATTATTACCAGTCATACTTTACAGATGAAAAACAAGGTTGGGGCTCAGTTCAAGTGCTTTGTTCCAGGCCACAATGCTAGGAAGTGACAGAGTCAAGACTCAAAGCCAAGCCTTTCACCTCCAAGGTCCATGCTTGTGAACACTGGCCACAGTGAGGCAAACGAATCACATCAGAGTCCCTGTCCCCCCTGTTCTATACATGAGAAGGCTGAGGCCAGACCTGTCCGAGGCCACACAGCCCAGTCCAAACAGGCAGTACTTTTCCTTCTCCATAAGGAACAGGGATGGTTATGGAAAAATGAAGGAACAAGAGGATCCAAGAAAACTCAGATCAGTATATATATTAGGGGTTGGAGGTCTTCATGAAAGAGATGGGGTAGCCTGGCCTAGCCAAACCAGAGGTGCTAGGACCCAGTCACCTCTGCACAGAGTATCCCCACTGATGATGGGGATTTATAATGATGGTTCGATTTATGGTATGCTTAACTTAGAATGGGTTTATCAGGGTGTCATTCCATCATAAGTCAAGGAAGATCTGTTCAGTGCCACTTGTGACCACTAAGCCCTCCAGGTCTTGGGAAGCATCCGCAGAAGACTGGGAGGGAGTCCTCTGATATGCCTAGTTGGCCCACCTCATGCCAGGATTTTCATACTGAGTTCTTTACCAGCTGTGTATCCTAAAATGTACAAAATGAGTTCCCCAGTTGATAGGTTTTTCTCCTTGTTCCCCCTCCTTTCAATTCTTTTTTTGTCTTTATTTGACTCTAGCAATCAACGGACTCTGTCACACATGATAAAACAATGTGTGTGCAACAGAACAAATTAATGTCCTAAGTTATTCTTTGATGGAGAACCTGTAAGTTCACCTAAAGATCTTCAAAGCTGTGCTAAACTCCTCCCAAGAAGGGCTGACTGAGAAGCCTCCACAAGGTCTATCCGCTGGGTGTTCTCCTCTCCTACTCCCAGCCCTCTCACTGTCTGTGGTCATCAGCCATCACCCATACCCTTCACTCCTCTGCTGCCTTTTTCACAATGGCTGAGCACTTTGTTTGGCTCCAAGAGCTCCTTGCCCCTGGTCTCCTCCCTGTCTACTTCATGCACCCTCCACTCCAGCCTTGCATGGCCACTCGTCTTCCCCAGTGTCTCCCACTTTCCTGCCTTGGTCTCTTACTCAGAATATCCTTCCTCCATCAGAAAGGGACTTCCACCTCCTGTCTCCCCAGGCAGAAAGACTCATCCCTCCTCTGGGGTGCCCTCCAGCATTTTATTTGCATTTCCCTTTTGGTATCTCTGACGAAATACAAATCTCCTGAAGATAGGAACCATGCCTTATCAATTGATCCAGGAAATACTTTTTGAATAACTGGGGTCTTTGGCAAGTAAAAAGATGAATAGAACTTAGTTCCTAGCTTCAGAGAGATCTGATTTGTATAGATATGTACATAAAAATCTACAATAAGATAGGTCACGATCCATCTTGTTTTGCTTTGTTTCAAAATTCCATCTACCAGCTCCCTCATTTGTGAGAAAATGTTCATTCCAAATGACTAACTTAATGTCTCTACATGATCCCTTGACAAGAACCAGATGATTTCATTGAAGGAGGAACAGAAGACTTCTAAAAGCTTAGGCTCCAAAAATAGCTTGTCAGTTTCTCAAAAAATTAAGTATAGAGTTACCCAATGACCCAAAACCTCCACTCTTAGGTAGAAACCTAACAGAACTGTCCACACAAAAACTTTTATATGAATATTCATAGCAGCATTATTTATAATAGCTAAAAAGAGGGTACAATCCAAATGTCCATCAACTGATGAATGGATAAACAAAATGTGGTCTATCCAAACAATGGATTGTTATTCAGTCATGGAAAGAAATGCAGTACTGATGCCAGATACCCATGATAAACCTTGAAAACATGACCTTAAAGTGAAAGAAGCCAGGCACAAAAGGCCACATAGTTCATAATTCTGTTTATATAAAATGTCCAGAATGGGTGAACCCATAAACACAGAAAGTAAACCAATGGTTGCCAAGGTCTGGGGAGAAAAGGGGGAATGGGGAGTGACTGTTAATGGATGCAAGGTTTCTTTTGGAGGGGATAAAAATGTTCTGGAATTGGATAGGGGTGACGGTTGCGTGACTTTGTGAATTATACTAAAAACCACTGAATATATACTTTAAAGGGTGATTTTTATGGTATATGATCTCACTTTTTCAAATAATTAAAAACGAATCAAACTCTCTGCATCTCCCTCTCTCGGCTCTCATGGACATGGACAGGCCTGGACATAAGTTGAGAGCAATCACATGCCTTTATATGCCAGTTTCCAAACACCCCACAGGATGCACTGATGTTATGAGGTGAAGACGGTTGTGGAAAGGTCTTTTGATACATATCCTCACTCACAGGATTTTGGAGGTCATCTCACCCAAGGGCTTTCAAACTGTACTTCTGATAGTATCTTCCCAGGACAGAGAGTTCTCCCAAGGCACAAGACTCTCAATGCTAAGCCTGGGGTAGGCCAGGTAAATACAGACAACTGGTCACCCAGCTCCTGAGAAGCAGAGAGCAACAGGCAAAGGGTCTCCAGTCCTAATCCCAACTCTGGTCCTCACTAACAACCACAGCTCCTCTACGTTATTTTTTTTTTACCTACTAGGCTTTGCCTACACTTCTGTTTGAGGAAAATAGTTCTGTGACTTAAAAGGATTCGAGGAGGAGTAGGAGACTTCAATATCATTGGGTCCCAGGAGTTCAGCTAGATAGTTATCAAACCATTCTCCCATCCAAGTACTAACCAGGCCCGACCCTGCTTAGCTTCCAAGATCAGACAAGATCAGGCGCGTGCAGGGTGGTATGGTCGTAGACTAGTTATCAAACCATTCTTAACACTTACAAGCTCAACAGGAGATCAAAGAGAAGAAGAGCAGCAATTCTAGGAACAGAAAAGTGACCACTTTCTGGAAGGTAGGACATGCAGAGAAGTGAATCTGAGGCGTTACATGGGAAGAGAGACCGCAGGAGGAAGGGCCAGGTCCTTGCAAACAGGAGAGCAGCAGAGCACAAAATCACTACTTTTATAAGACTGCTCCACTGAGGCAAGTCACTCCAGAGGCTAAGCAGAAGGTAGAGCCTTTGCGGGGACACTGTGGTCTCAGGACCCACCTTGTCACAGAAAGACCGGGGGTGCCTCAGTGTAGCACATCTCTCAGGTATCGGAGTGGGGAATCCAGCTGCAGATACGGAGCCGAGGAGTGGGCTCTCAGCCCGGGGTTACCTTAAACCATGATCCGAGGCTTAGTCAGGCCACTGCTCTTCCAGCAGGGACTTCCACAAAGGGCAGAACCAGGGAGACCCCCTCTTTCCTCCTCCAGAAGAAGTGGCACAGGAGTGCTCTGTAGGAATCTGCTGGGTTTGGGGACTTCAAATGGGGCCGTGCGTCAGAGACAGAAATGCTCAGTCACCGGCCGGGTGAGCTCAGAGTGCGGTCAGAGACCAGGGAAATGGGAGGGATTGACTGTTTTTCTATGAGGGCGCATTGAAGAGTGGAGCCCCGAGCTCTTTGCTCCTCTGAGCCAGAGATTGTGAGGCCGCCATCTTCATTCCCGTGCTCCAAAGTGGTATGGAAAGCATACAAGGAGCAAAAGCTCCTGAGAGCAAACCTGAGCAGATTAGCTCTCTGAACCAGGCCACTGAACCTGGCCCCTGGCAAAAGCAGTACAATTCCACCTCTGGCAAAGACATTTGAGAATACAATAGGCCACTCTCCCAGAAGATCAATGAGAACATCCACCCAAGACCAATTCAATAATCAGTGAGAACTGCAGAACTTCAGAGCTACAGGAATACAGCACATAAAATTCATGTCTTTTCCCCCATGATTCTCTAGCCTCTCAAAGTTAAATTTTTTAAATTTTATTTTTTTCTTATTCAATGTTTAATTTTTCCTCTTTCCTATTTTAACATTTTAAAACTATTTTGCCAATACGTTTTTTAAAAAATCTTCTTTAATTTTCATTGCTACACTCATATTCTATTCTTTCATCGAATTTGGCTGTATTTTTTGTATACATACAGGTTTTTCTTTCTTTGAAATTTTGGGATACAGTTTCTTCTAATAGATCAAAATATACCCTAAATCTAGCACATGGCTTTGTTCTAGTCTCCAGGCTGATCACATTCTTTTCTCTTTTTTTTTCTTTTTTCAACCAACTTCTTATATTATCAATTCCTTTTTTTAGAATCTTTATTTCCACCTTTACAGTCATAGTCCATCCCTTAATTGTGTTTACCCTTATTTTTGTATATATATGTTTTTCTTTCTTTAAAATTTTGGGAGGCAGTTTCTTCTAATAGACCAAAATACCCCCAAAATCAAATGTGTGACTCTGTTCTATTCACCAGTCTAATACATTAGATATTTTATATTAGATTATATTATAGGTATAATCTATACATAATAGATTATATTTGTATATAATATAATCTATATAATAGATCTATATAATAGATTATATTATATTAGATAAATATTATATATTTTTTTTTCTCCTTTCTTCTCCCCCCAGTTTCAGGTCTCTTCTGATTTGGTTAGTGGATATTTTTCTGGGGTCATTTTAGTATTTTGTTCTCTCATTCATCTATTCTTAGCTGGATAAAATGACAAGACAGAAAAACTCACCTTAAAAAAAAAGAACAAGAGGCAGTACCGAAGGTTAGGGACCTAATCAATACAGACATTAGTAAGATGTCATAACTAGAGCTCTGGGCTCAAAAACAGCATGGAGGATACTAGAGAATCCCATTATGGAGAAATAAAATCCCTTTCTGGAGAAGTGAAACAACTAAAATCTAACCAAGCTGAAATTTAAAAAAAAAAAACTATTAATGAGATGCAAAAAAAAAAATGGAGGCTCCCACTCCTAGGATAAATGAGGCAGAAGAGAGAATTAGTGATACAGAAGACCAAATGATGGAGAAGAAGCTGAGCAAAAGAGAGACAAACAGCTACTGGACCACAAGGGGAGAATTTTAGAGATATATGATACCATAAGATGAAACAATATTAGAATAATTGGGATCTCAAAAGAAGAAGAAAGAGAAGGGCGGAAGGTATATTGGAGCAAATTATAGTAGAGAATTTCCCTAATTTGGGAAGGGAACAACAATCAAAATCCAGGAGGTACAGAGAACTCCCCTCAAAATCAATAAAAATAGATCCATACCCTGTCATCTAATAGTAAAACTTTCAAGTCTCAGTGATAAAGAGAAAATCCTGAAAGCAGATCAGGACAAGAGGTTTGTAACATACAATGGTAGAAATATTAGTTTGGCAGCAGACCTATTCACAGAGACCAGGCAGGCCAGAAAGGACTGACATGATATATTGAGAACACTAAATGAGAAAAATATGCAGTCAAAAATACTATATCCAGCTAGGCTGTCAGTGAAAATAGAAGGAGTGATGAAAAGCTTCCAGGACAAACAAAAACTAAAAGAATTTGCAAACACCAAACCAGCCCTACAGGAAATATTGAAAGAGGGTCCTCTAAGCAAAGAGAGGCTAAAAGTAACAGACTAGAAAGAAACAGAGACAATGTACAGTAACAGTCATCTTACATGCAATACAATGGCACTAAATTCACATCTTTCAATAGTTACCTTGAATGTAAAGGGGCTATATGCCCCAATCAAAAGACACAGGGTATCAGAATAGATAAAAAAACAAAAACAAAACAAAAAACAAGACCCATCAGTATGCTGTCTGCAAGAAACCCATTTTAGACTGAAAGACACCCCCAGATTTAAAATGAGGGGCTGGAAAACAATTTACCATGCTAATGGAAATCAAAAGAAAGCTGGGGTGGCAATCCTCCTATCAGATAAATAAATTAAATTTTAAGCCAAAGACTATAATACATATCATACATAAAGGGTCTGCCCAAAAAGAAGATATAACAATTGTAAATATCTGTGCCCCTAACATGGGAGCAGCCAATTATATAAACCAATTAATAACAAAATCAAAGAAATACATCAACAATACTGCAATAATAGTAGGGGACTTTAATATCCTCCTCACTGAAATGTACAGATCATCTAAGCAAAAGATCAGTAAGGAAATAAAGGCTTTTATTAAATGAAACACTAGACCAGATAGACATTACAGATATGTTTAGAACATTCCATCCCAAAGCAACAGAATACACATTCTTCTCTATTGTACATGGAACATTCTCCAGAATAGATCACATCCTGGGTCACAAATCAAGTCTCAACCGGTACCAAAAGATTAGGATCGTTCCCTGCATATTCTCAGACCACAATGCTTTGAAACTAGAATTCAACCAGAGGAGGAAAGTTGGAAAGAACTCAAATACATGGAAGCTAAAGAGCATCCAACTAAAGAATGAAAGGGTCAACCAGGAAATTACATTAGAATTGAAAAAATTCATGGAAAGAATGAAAACACAACATCATTGTCTCAAAATCTTTGGGACACAGCAACGGCAGTCCTGAGAGGAAAGTAGATAGCAATACAAGTCTTTCTCAAGAAACAAGAAAGGTCTCACGTATGCAACCTAACCCTACACCTATAGGAGCTAGAGACAGAACAGCAAAGAAAGCCTAAACCCAGTAGAAGAGAAATAATAAAGATCAGAGCAGGAATCAATGGAATAGAAACCAAAAGAACAGTAGAACGAATCAACAAAGCTGATTCTTTGAAAGAATTAATAACATTGATAAATCCCTGACCAGACTTACCAAAAAGAAAAGAGAAAGGACCCAAATTAATAAAATCATGAATGAAAGAGGAGAGACCACAACCAACACCAAAGAAATACAAACAATTATAAGGACATATTATGAGCTACTATAGCCAGCAAATCAGACAATCTGGAAGAAATGGATGTATTCCTAGAGACGTATAAACTACCAAAACTGAACCAGGGAGAAATAGAAAACCTAAACAGACTCATAACCAGTAAGACAATTGAAGCGGTCATCAAAAATCTCCCAAAAAACAAGAGCCCAGGGCCAGATGTCTTCCCAGGAGAATTCTACCAAACATTTAAGGAATTATTACCTATTCTCCTGAAACTGTTCCAAAAAATAGAAATGGAAGGAAAACTGCCAAATTCATTTTATGAGGCCAGCGTCACCTTGATCCCAAAACCAGACAAAAAGGAGAATTACAGACCAATATCCTTGATGAACACGGATGTAAAAATTCTCACCAAAATACTAGCCAATAGGATCCAACAGTACATTAAAAGGATTATTCACCACGACCAAGTGGGCTTTATTCCTAGGCTGCAAGGTTGGTTCAACATCTGCAAATCAATGTGATACAATACATTAATAAAAGAAAGAACAAGAACCATATGATCACTCTCAGTAGATGCTGAAAAAGCATCTGACAATCCTTTCTTGATCAAAACTGCTCACAGTGTAGTGATAGAGGGTACATACCTCAATATCATGAAAGCCATCTATGAAAAACCCACAGTGAATATAATTCTCAATGGGGAAAAACTTTTTCCCATTGAGAGAGAGCTTTTCCCCTAAGGTCAGGAACATAGCGGGGCTGTCCACTATCACCAATGCTATTCTACATAGTATTAGAAGTCCTAGCCTCAGCAATCAGTAACAAAAAGAAATAAAAGTAATCCAAATTAGCAAAAAAAGGTGTCAAACTCTCATTCTTTGCAGGTAATATTGTACTTTATGTGGAAAACCCAAAAGACTCCACTCCAAAACTGCCAGAACTCATATAGGAATTCAGTCAAGTGTCAGGATATAAAATCAATGCACAGAAATCAGTTGCATTTCTTTAAACCAACAACAAGACAGAAGAAAGAGAAATTAAGGAGTCGATCCCATTTACCATTGCGCCCAAAACCATAAGATGCCTAGGAATAAACGTAACCAAAGAAGCAAAGAATCTGTACTCAGAGAACTATAGAGTACTCATGAAAGAAATGGAGGAAGACACGAAGAAATGGGAAAACGTTTCATGCTTATGGATTGGAAGAACAAGTATTGTGAAATGTCTACTCTACCTAAAGCAATCTACACAGTCAATGCAATCCCTATGAAAATACCATCAATTTTTTTTCAAAGAAATGGAACAAATAATCCTAAAATTTATATGGAACCAGAAAAGACCCCAAATAGCCAGAGGAATGTTGAAAAAGAAAACCAAAGTTAGCAGCATCACAATTCTAGACTTCAATCTCTATTTCAAAGCTGTCATCATCAAGACAGTATGATACTGACACAAAACCAGAAATATTGATCAATGGAATAGAATAAAGAACCCAGAAATGGACCCACAACTCTATGGCCAACTAGTCTTTGAAAAATCAGGGAAGAATATCCAATGGAAAAAAGACAGTCCCTTCAACAAATAGTGTTGGACAGCCACATGTAAAACAATGAAAACAGACCATTTCCTTACATCACACACAAACAAAATGAATGAAAGACCACAGCGTGAGACAGGAATCCATCAAAATCCTTGAGGAGAACACAGGCAGCAACCTTTTCAACCTCAGCCACAGCAACTTCATCCTAGAAACATCGCCAAAGCCACGGGAAGCAAGGGTGAAAATGAACTACTGGGACCTCATCAAGATCAAAAGCTTTTGCACATCAAAGGAAACAGCGAACAAAACCAAAAGACAGCTGGCAGAATGGGAGAAGATATTTGCAAATGATAAATCAGATAAAGGGCTAGTATCCAAAATCTATAAGGAACTTATCCAACTCAACACCCAAAGAACGAAGAATCCAATCAAGAAATGGGCAGAAGATATGAACAGATATTTCTGCAAAGAAAGACATCCAGATGGCCAAGAGACACATGAAAAAGTGCCAACAACACCCACCATCAGGGAAATACAAATCAAAACCACAGTGAGATACTCCCTAACGCCAGTCAGAACGACTAAAATTAACCAGTAAGGGAATAACAGATGTTGACGTGGATGTAGAGAAAGGGGAACCCTCCTACACTGTTGGTGGGAATGCAAGCTGGTGCAGACACTCTGGAAAACAGTTATGGAGGTTCCTCAAAAAGTTGAAAATAGAGCTACTCTACAACCTAGCAATCACACTACCAGGTATTTAGCCTAAAGATACAAATGTAGTGATCCCAAGGGGCACATGCACCCGAATGTTCGTAGCAGCATTGTCCATAATAGCCAAACTAAGGAAAGAATCTAGATGTCCATCAACAGATGATTGGATAAAGATGTGTTGTATATATATATAATGGAATACTATGTAGCCATCAAAAAACCAGAAATCTTGCCATTTGCAATGATGTGGATGGAACTAGAGAGTATCATGCTAAGCAAAATAAGTCAGTCAGTGAAAGATGATTATCATATGATATCTCTGATATGAGGAATTTGAGAGACAGGGTGAGGGGTGGTGGGGGTTAGGGAGGGAGAAAATGAAACAATATGGGACCAGGAAGGGGGTAAACCATAAGAGACTCTTTATCTCAGGAAACAAACTGAGGGTTGCTGGGAGTTGGAGGGGATGGATAGGGTGGTTGGGTTATGGACATTGGGGGAGGTATGTGCTATGGTGAGTGCTATGAATTGTGTAAGACTAATGATTCACAGACCTATATCCTTGGGGCAAATAATACATTATATGATAACTTTAAAAAAAAAAGCGATTTGAAAAAGATTGTCCACACCATCATTCTATCCTTGTCAGCCAAAGCCCAGGAGATTCAGAGACTCAGCCTTTTCAGAGACAAGAGTCTAATGAGTACAGAGGAATTCAGTGTGAGGGAAGACGAAGCAACGGCTGCCTGGATGAGCTTCAGAGGCCATCTGACACCCTGGGCAGGGTTGGCCTGGGCTCCTGACTGTGTCCCTCACCACCACTCTTCTAATTAGTAAGTGTGTCTCAAAGAGTAGAACCTGGAACTCAGTGGGAAGATCCGAAATTTGAAGCTCTCTTGAAACCTGAGAGCTTTATGGCTGGTTTCTGAAGTCTTGTCCAGTACGGACTTTCCATGATCCTAGCCTCTGACCACATTCCATCCACAAGCCTTTGGCTCTCATCCCGGAATGCTGAAGCCTTCTTCCTACAAACACCTGTGAGTCTCTGCCAAAGCTTGCTTTCTTTGGTGGTAAGCACACAGTCACTCACACTCAGAATAAGCCAGAGAGTATTAACTCTTCCCTCTGAAGTGGCCTTCAACCAAAATGAATGGGGAGTTGGTAGACAAATAGCCCAGGCCCTTTGCTGGTCAGTGGGAGAACTCTGGGGCAAGTTCTACAGCCTGACAGAGTTCCCCAGCAGAGTTTAGCACAGCTACCCTGATGAGTGACCTGATGGATAACACGCTCTATATTGCTTGCTGCCCCAACTTCCCTTCCCTACCCTGCTACTGGTCTGTTCAGAAACCACATTCCGCTTCTTGCACTCAACTCTTCTCAAGGTCTGCTTCTGAGGGGGACACCCAACCAAAAATAGATTCTGTTATGTTGAATGAAAACAGCAATCCAAAATTTTAAAAAACTTTAAAAAAAAAAAAAACACATAAAAGGGGCGCCTGGGTAGCTCAGTGGGTTAAAGCCTCTGCCTTCAGCTCAGGTCATGAACCCAGAGTCCTGGGATGGAGCCTCGCATTGGGCTCTCTGCTCAGCAGGGAGCCTGCTTCCAATCTCTCTCTCTCTCTCTCTCTCTGCCTGCCTCGCCACCTACTTGTGATCTCTTTCCGTGTCAAATAAATAAATAAATAAATAAATCTTTTAAAAAATAGAAAGGAAGGAAGGAAGGAAGGAAGGAAGGAAGGAAGGAAGGAAGGAAGAAAGAAAGAAAGAAAGAAAGAAAGAAAGAAAGAAAGAAAGAAGAAAGAAAGAAAATAGCAATGCCAAAAAAAAAGGGGGAGGGGGCACCCATTGCATTCTATGGGCATCACCCAACATGGAGCTCAGGCTTGGGTGGGAGTCGCCCTGCACAATGCACTGAATTTAGCATTCCCTTAAATATAATGAAAAGAACTGAATTAAAAGGAATATGCAGCTATCTGCAAAACATGAGTGATTCCATGGATGCTTTTACAACCTATGATTAAATGAATAAAAGCTACATACTTATAAAAGGCCTGGTTCTCCACCCCACACTTCCAAAGATGTTTGCAGGCAGCTGGTGTCGAAGTATGGAAGGCCAACATGGCTTTTTTCTAATAAAAAAGATAAAACAAGAAAGGGCATGTGAAACAAGTTTATCTTCTTTAGGTATTTACCAATTTGCATCCCCCCACCTGATGAACAGATTAAAAGTAACTTGGGCATTACTAGGGTCTTCAAAGTGCTGTTGAAATGGTGCCCCACCCCCACTCACCACCATCACCCTTTGCAGGCATCACGAATCTAGCTGGGCCCTGTTTCGAACAAAAAACAGCCTCACGATCCTTTTCAACCACCCAGGAATCACCCACCTCTCTATCAAACTTGGTTTCCTTGAAAAACTTATTTGCTAATGCTGAGTAACAGGTGCTTGACCTGAAAATTAGTCAAGAAAATCTGCAAACCTCCAGACCTAGCCTTGAACCTCAAAGCTTCTATGATGGCCTCCTCTCAGATGCATTCCCTAATGAACCCAACCTGCATCCACTAGTTTCTTTAAGACTCCCAGAATGTATAGACTCTAAATACATGAGAATTTATAAAATTCTCACAAGTAGTGATTGAATATCTAGCCCTGGAAGTATTCTTCACTTGTTTCCTAAATTTATATTTTGGCAGATTAGGGGGTAGGAGCAGCTTCCATTTTCCTTTTTCATTTTTTAATTCAATTTCCAGTTAGTAAACACGCAGTATAATATTAGTTTCAAGAGAAGGTTCCATTTTCTATCCCAATATATTTTTTATATAGCAGTATATGGTCAAGCATTGCTCACCGACTTCATTTAAAAAAAAAATTATTTAGATTCAATTTAGTTAACATGGAGTACTATTAGTTTCAGGGGTAGAGTTTAGGGTTTCATCTGTTGCCTATACCACCCAGTGCTCCTTATATCACGTGCCTCCTTAATGCCCATCACCCAGTTGCCCCATCCCCCAGCAACCCTCAATTTGTTCCCTGTAGTTAAGAGTCTGTTATGGTTTGCCTCTCTGTTTTCATTTTATTTTATTTTTCCTTCCCTTCCCCATGTGCATCTTTTTTGTTTCCTAAGTTTTCCACATATGAGTGAAATCATATGGTATTTGTCTTTCTCTGCCAGACCCATTTCCTTGACTTAGTTCTCAAATGGGCAAGTCCACTATTTATCTCTAAAATGTTCAGCATACAGCTCCCATTATCATCATAAACTTTAAAGTCATGGTGTTCTGGGGGTACAATACTAAATGTACGTTTTACGCCTGCATCCCTCTCGTGCACGCACATGCACACACGCACACACTACAGGTTAGAAAAGCAGTCACTGACCTCCTTCTGGATGCCAATCACATAAAATGTCTTCCCTTCAAACTTCAATTTGCAGACATCTGGCCTAAGAAAAGAAAATCTTCTTGGGTGAGAAGAAAAAAAAAAAGTGGCAACTAACCAAGGTACCTTGGTTTCCCACAGGAATCTGGCTGACTCGCAAATACCAAGCTGACTGCAATGAAACAAGATATTATCTTATCATCAGTGAAGGCCTAATGAGCAGTGAAAAGTCCCCAAGTGAATTATACAGCAATTTTCTTCCCAAGATAGGATCTGGAGGTAGCTCAGAATTATTTCTTCCATTTTTTACAGTCAAGCTGCATCTTTCCTCCAAGGAGCTCTGGAGATGTTGTGAACATTAAGGGCCAAAACAATATTAATTGGCCAGCCCACTTTGTGTGGTAGGAAGAATGTGGTTATTTCAGGTCTGGGTAATGAAACGATATGGATTCACAGTATCTGTCTCCCTCTCCTTTTCACATCTATCTTCGAGAAACGCACACACTAGCCTGTAAAATTTTCATTTCTGCTCTCCCTGTTCATGAGAGAAGAGTTTCGTTAAATATGGAGATGCTCAAAATTGTGAGCTTGACACCACAGCTTGACATGTGGTAATTAAAGGAGGGACTTCGGGTTTCTATCTTAAGGAGCTGCTCAATTAAAATGTGCCTGAAATGGGGACCACAGGTCACCTCCTTGGTGAACAGATATGTGTAAAGAGAGGACACAATTTTATTTTTACTCCTTTGATCTAATTTCTAGGAGACTGATTTGTGTCCCTGTGTTTTTTCCTGCAGGAAAAAGAATAGCATGGCCACATTAAGCTGTTTGAACTTAGGAGAGGATTTGCACGAGTAACACAGCTCAGTGGATATTGGAAAACAAAAAACAAAACTAGGATTAATGTGGGAATAAAATTTGTTTTGGTAACATGTCCACAACTGTTCCAAATACACATGCCTAGGCAGACCGGAGAGGGGTGGGGATGACATCAGCATCCCACCAGGAACATCATGATGTAGAAACAGAAATAAATGGCCTGGGAATTGTCTATTTCAAGCCTTCATTGGGCCCAGAAAGAAACAGAAACCCAAGTGACATAGACTTGCAAATAATCTGTATTTGAGACACGTCAGATTCTCCCCTACTTCAGAGCTCAAGCAGTTCAGAAACCTAAGGGTCTCCCTTGCAAGCCTTCTATGGTCCTAGGGTAGGATGGGAGAAGTCCCCAAATTATCCATTCTTCCCAAAGTCAACAGGAATCCCTAGGGAGCTTATTCTGGAATGGCCTGTAGGGTGATTAATACCTTTCTTTCCAAGGTGCAGAAAACACAGGGAAGAACACTGGTCACCCCACCATGCTAGATGTCCACAAGATGTCAGAGTTCATAAAGCCCACCACTCACAACATGGTTGCATTTGTTTCTCCCCCAACTCCTTTCCTCCCTGTAAGGCAGCCAGATGTAATGGACTCCCATCTTACAATTGAGTACATGGAGACTCAGAAAAGTGAAGTGAAAAAGAGTTTTGAGAAAACTCATTGTAGAGAAAGAACAAGTGGGAGCAGAGGGGAGCACAAAGTATGAGCTGAACAAAAGGCAATGATAGAGAGGTCAAGAAAGAGATGATGAAATTGGGGAATCTCAGAAAAAAGAGTAGTTGTAAGAGTGGAGGACATTAGCTGGCTGATGCAAGCCCAACAGAGAAAATTTGAAAGGTGATGGGGTGGGGGGGGGCTGCCAAGAGGACAGTGCAAGAGTGGGCATGTTAATAAAGGGGTGCCGGAAATCCTGAAGCTAAGAGAACCACGAAACTGAGGTTCAGATAAATACAAGAGCATCTCCAACCCACGACTGAAGGTGGATGCTCATTGGCCCATCAGGAAGAACTTCAGGCCACAGCGGGGAGCCCACCACCCAGTGAGACATGATGGGGTTGGGGGGCTGATAAACCTGTCAGGGGCCATCAGGGCAGAACCTGAATCAAGCTGAAGGTATGAACAAGACTAAGACTTTATAATATTCCATGTATGTTCAGCCTTCTCACTCTTTGCCCAAACCATCTTCTCCTTGAATGATGGACACCATGGGCCCTGCTGGCCACCTACTCTGCTCCATCCCCCCACTTCTGTATTGACATGACTCGGACTTTTTGCTTTCTCAAGGTGACATGTTCATGCAGATTATGTTCTTCCCAGCCACAAGAGGTGGGCCTTCATTTGACCAGCCCAGTCATGGAGTTCTCACTTTTCTCTGAGGGATTGGTTTTAAGTAGGTGGGTGTGGCCCAATCTTGTGGTATTAGATATACTGGAAGTCTCCTACAGGGCTTCTGTAGAACAAGTTCTCCTTGTTTTAATAGGAGACACATGGAAGGGTATGTTCTCCTTCAGGCTCTGGGTGTTGCTGTATGAAGATGGGATGAACAGAGCTGCTTGCATGGTCAACTTAGGACCATGAGACTGGGGACAAAAGCCACTACCCTGTGACAGAGAAGAAAATGGAAACCCAGGTCCTTCACAATGTTGTCAGGCAGTTAAGTTAAAGGGTCATGGAAATGCCCAACCTCTGGAACTTTTGCTGTGTGAAACAATCAGTCCTCTTATTTGGAAGCCACCGTGAGCAGTCACCCCTGTTACTTCGAGCCAAAAGCATCTTCACTGATATACTGGTAACACGGGATGTGTCTGCAACAAGGACTCAACAGAAGAGAATGGAGAGGAGGAAACAGGAGAAGAGGGTCCTGAGTTATTCAAGGCAACCTGTACCTTTTCCCTGCCCCTTCCTACTCCAGGTCACCTCTCTGGCCAGATCAGTAGCTGCTGATGAGGAAACACTGGACACCTTCTCTTTGGAGACAGAGACCCTGAGCCCAAGACACACCCCAGGTCTCCTGAGGTCTGGAGGAGGTTTAGGTTGGCTTTTATTTATAGATGAATAATCCTTTAATAATGAAGTACCACAGCAAAGAAATGAATACTAGACATTCTAATGGATATTTCCAAATAAAAAAGAATCAAAGGCTGGGAAAGAAAAGCAAGATTAAGAAAAGTGGTAAGCTGGTTTCCCAAAGAAGTCCTTACCATTTTATCAAATGGATCCGCTTATTTCCCTGGAATACCACAAAGCCCGCAGCAGTGAATCCTAAAAATGTTGTTGTACCCGTTGAATCCTGAAAAAATAAAAAGAGAGAGAGAGAAACAAAAACATTTGGATTGAGAAATATAAAATATATGATAAATGGTATCCCCATTCATCCTCTCCCTGGATTAATTTCAGGTTAATTCCATTGATCTTGGCAATAAACTGACTTTCTGAGATGGGACTTCCAAGGATAGTCCTTCTAAAATCTGGGGAAGGTCTGGGAATATGTAGCTGTTTCCTTGGAGGAAGAGACCTTCTCCAGGAACATCCTGGAAAAAGGCAGATTAGTTCCAAAGCTCTGTGTCTATTTCTAAGTGTATCCTGGGACCACCCTTGTTCTCAGATCTATCCTGTAATGTGGGCAAACTGCTCAGTCATCATTAGTCCTAAAATCAAAGATGCTATGAAACTAAAGCCCTTATTTAACTTGATTAAATTCCACAAAAAATTCCTGGTAGTTTTAATGTAAAGACATGTCTAGAAATGCCTACTTTGCTTCTAGCCTCAACCGGAAAAACTAAGCATAGGTCAGTAAAAGCAAAGGAATGGCAGCAACAAAAATCAAGTCTATCTCCAAGTAATAAATAAAACATAAAGGCTCAAAATTATAGATAAAATCTAATTCACTAAACTGGAATAAACTGGGTGCCTGGATGGCTCAGTGGGTTAAGCCTCGCCTTCAGCTCAGGTCATGATCTCAGGGTCCTGGGATCGAGTCCCTACTCAGGCTCTCTGCTTGGCAGGGAGCCTGTTTTCTCCTCTCTTTCTCTCTGCCTGCCTCTCTGCCTACTTGTGATCTCTGTCAAATAAATAATCTTTAAAATGGAATCAAATGATTTATATCATTAAGGCAGAGGATTCTGGCAAATATGCTAAAATAACTGTGCCGATAAAAAGAAAAATGTCAATGTGAACAAGTACTATCAGCTCTTTGCTTCGGCTGCATGTTGGAATCATCTGGAGAGCCTGGTCTGCTCCACCACAGATCCTGATGTTATTGGGTAGCAGGACCAGGAAACCCCCCCAGGTATGTCTAATCAACAGCTTGCACTAAGAGTACAAAACTCGCACTTTATCAAATACTATTACCTGATCCCACATGGGTAAAGAAATGTCCAGCAGGACTCAAGAACTTACCTTTAAGAGCCTGGCTGAGATAAATGCTTAGTTTAGAATTCTAGTTAGTGTCTGGTAGATGCACAGTTAGTTTAAAGCTTAGAAAGAAGAAAACCATTTTCATAATACATTTCTGGAAAATGTGTGCATCATCTTGGGGGCTTGTTAAAAAAGCATATTCCCCAGCTGTACCCCCAGTAGCTCTGTGGACCCCAGGTGATTCTGATAGGATACATGCTTGGAGAAATACCACCAAATAATATGAGCAAAGGAAACAAACCCAAAATATTCCTAATGTCAAAATATAATTTAAAGTCTTTTTTTTTTTCTTCCTTTAATGTTGCCTTCTTGCAGACAAGGGTCTTGAGAATAAATCTGTTTGGATCCTGTAACTTCTAAGGGGTTGAACCATCCATTTGATGGATGAAAGAATCATGTATATTAACTTAAGAAAGTGACTACTACATAGCAATTAGCAAGCAGTTGGGAGGCTCACAACGGAGAAAATCAACCACCAGAACTTGTGATTACAGCCTACTGACTGTTGTCCTTTCCAGTTAGGGGCAATGGGCCAGCCTGTAGAAATATCCCACACGCTGATGAACTCTCTTGTGTGCAAAACAATTGTTTTATGTCAGCCTGCTAGGAGGACCACTCACCTTGCATGGGTGGGGGTCCACCCCATAGGTTTCCAAAGTGTGAGCTTTCAGGAGTAAGTTAAATTCAGCAACTGGTGGGCTCTGACCTCTAGAATCACACAACAAAAGTTTAAGGTGTTAATACAGAAGATTATAGAAATCTAAAGTCCCCTGATTCAATAAAATGGGATATCCTACACTAAAAAATAAAAACAAAAAAACCCAGAGATCCCTATATAATAATAATCAGTAACACTGATCACCATGAGGAGCTCTTTGCTAAGGAATCAGAGCTCATGTTCCCTGGCTAATTGTTCCATAAAAAACCTATGTGTACTCTGAGGACTCCAGTGACCCGTACAGTTAATCAAGGTTATCAAGTTACCAATAAGTAAAGACTTGCAAATTCAATCTTAATTTGAAATAGAATTCAGCATCTGCTCTTTCCTACTCACTTCAAAAGATTATCCAGGGCAAAGAGCATTCCCTCTTGTTCAGGGTAGAATACGGGCAATCCTGTTATGCTACCCGCAAGCCTGAACAAAGCCATCTGCACAGGAAGGACGGTTAACCATTCCACTGGAAAGCTCTGGACTTTGAAAGGAAATCTCAGCCACTAATCCCAGCTCTGTCCTCCAGGGTGGTAAACAAGGTCTTGGCCGCCACGAGGGGGAAAGGCGCTGCAGTGCTGAGGGCCGTGAAACTTTCTGGGGCTAACTTTCAAAGCAGCATTGTGCAGCATTTCGAAGACTCCACTTTTGACTAAATCTCAAACGTATCTTAGAGAATCCAAACCATTCTCCAAGGATAAAGAGGTAACAATCAAGGAGAGTTTGCCAAAGAAAACAACAGGATTTTTTTAATTTCCAACATGTAGAATTATATTGTAGTATTAAATCTATTTCCACCCAACCGTCTGCCCATAGATGGATTCCCTCCTCTCCCCTTCAAGAGTCATCATGCTCTCAGTCAAAACAGTATTCCATCTACCCTCTCCCCAAAAGGCTTTTGAGACCTTCTCTTTCAACCAAGTGACTGAAATTTCACTAGAATAGGTCTGAGGCCCAAGTAAATGGATCTCGAAACCCCTAGGTCCGTCTTCCATGCCTTATAACCTTTGTTTCATTCTCTTTTTGTACTACATTCTTTTCTTTTCTTCAAGATTTTATTTCTTTGTGAGAAAGGGCACAAGCTGGGGGTTGGGGGTGGCAGGCAGAGGGAGAAGCAGGCTCCCTGCAGAGTAAGGAGCCTGACACGGGACTTGATCCCAGAACACTGGGATCATGACCTGAGCTGAAGGCAAACGCTTAACCGACTGAGTCACCCAGGCGTCCATTTTCTGAATTATTTCTTAGTTCGACTTTGTTAATTTATTCAGCTGCATGCATCTTGCTCTTCTTTCCATTTCTTAAGATTTTTTTTAAAATACCAATTAAATATTTCACTTCCAACGTAATATCTATTTGGCTCTTGAAATAGCTGCCCATTCCTATTTCACGCAATAAATTCTCTTGTTCCTCTGAGGAAATCCCACTTTGTTTCCTCTAAAGTCCCATCCCATTTGTTCTGTTTATGCTGCTTTCTTGGTGAGGGTCCTTTGGTTTGCTGAGTCAGAATCTCTCATTCACGGAACTGATGTTTCCTTAAGTGGCAGGTGATTCACGGATGGACATTATTCCATCTGACATTATCTGCTTAATGCAGTGGCCTCGAGAGGTTTGTAGGGAAGGAGTGGTGGGGGGGCATGCCATCTGAGAAATGTGTGTATTAGAAACTTGATTTTAAACTGAAGGCTGTAATTCTTCTGGGTGTTGCCCCCACACGGGGTACCTCCAGCTCAAGCCTGTTGTTGCTCACGAGGAACCAGAGAAAGAGGTCAAGGCTACCCAACTGAGTCAAGTGCAGCTGCCCACTCGCCGTGATGGCCCCCTGTGCATCTGTCATCTGAAGCACCCAGAACCACTCCTACCCTACATATGTGTTCAACCTGGATGTGCTCCATCAGTTTCCCATCTTCCAGAAGACACTGTCGGACTTCTGGTCCAAAATGGTATTCTTTCCTAAATCCGCTTTCTAGTATTTTTTCCATGATCTAAAGGGCCTTGGAAAAGGAAGAAGAGGTAGCCATATGTCCTACCTTTTTCTTTTTTTAAAGAAGAGATCATTTTTAATCCAACCTTTACAGAACACATTTCTGAGGGATTAACTCACACACCAGCTTTAAGAAAATAAAGTCTTCTAAAGCCTTTCGGACTTTCCTCTTTCCTAGCCTTAGTGTTAGGCTGAAGTTTCACTGTGATATATATAAAGGCAACATCTTTATTTATTCATCTTGATCAGCACTCTATGGGTCCCTTCAATACAACTCCTATCTTTGTTTTTTTTTTTTCAAGTCGCGCTCACTGTTACGATATCTCTTCTTGATACCATAACAGTAAGTTAAGAGAAGTCATCAACTATATTGAAGGAAAAGGAGAAAGGGATTTTTTTTAGTTTTCTCAATACATACAAGAATTTCTCCATAGCTCTCTTCAGTTCTAGGAGTTATATCTTACCTTTCACTGAAAGATAAATTATTAAATCCAAACATTGGGTGCTATTTCCCTGCCTGCCACATTCTCACTCACTCACCCAAACATTCATAGCACCCCAATGAGGGACAAAGCACAGAGCTGAGCTGTCCACATTTTACTAAGTAGGACCCCCACGCTGGTGACCCTCAAAGCAGACTTTAGCCTAATGATCCAGATAGGGGCCAAAGGGAACCAGGACCAGACTCAAAGCAGCCCAAAGCCATTGGCTCTGCTCCAGGCTAATCCTCCTGCTTGACATGAAAGGGCTCCCCTCTGGAGAGCTGGCCATTCCCCCCCGTGGTAATAGCATCAGCACCTTTGTATAATCCGCACAGTGTTTATTCTTAAAATCCCAGCTTGGTTTTAAAGCTCACCCCTCTTTAATATTCAGTCTGGGAACAAGTTAATCGTGAAAGGTTGTCATTTGGGAGTTCATATTGGAAAGCGACTAAGTTTTGTTTGCCTGGGTGGTCTGAGCACATTCCCATCTTTTGTAAATCCGACAGGCATCCAGTTCCTAATTGTTAACACTCAACCACAAATGGCAGCAGGCGTGGGGTCACACAGCTCCAGAGAATGTGACATTGAACTCAAAGACATCTGTCTTCGAGACTTCTCATTCATTGAGACATCTTTGTTCATGGGGACATCTCATTCAGGGTGGGAAACGCTGAGCCCCAGTGCGGGAAAAGGTTTCAGTAACATGTACAATCAAGAAAAGGACTTCTATGTAGAATTTTTTTTAATCTCTATAAATCGACAAACGATACAATTTTTTAAATATACGACTCAGAAGAAAAATCAGCACAAGACATACATAGGCACTTCATAAGATATCCCAATAGTGTACAACCACGTGAAAATGCACTTAACTCTTTATCATCAGGAAAATGCAAATTAAAACTATGAGAAATCATTTCTACATCCATTTACATAGTCAAAATTTAAAACACAGTACCAAGCATTCAAGAGGATTTGTGGCAAAACCAGCTCTTATAATACTGGGGGAGTAGCAAGGCAGCAGAGCTATCTGGGAAACTGCCATTATCTATAAAAGTTCAACATGTTTACCCTATAATATGACGATTCCATTGGTAGAGTTCCATATGCAACAGAAACTTGTGCATGTGGCACTAAGAATATATAGAATTTTCATAGTAGTGCCATTGGTAGTAGCAAAAAATAGAAAGCCCAAATGTCTACCAACAGGAGAGGGATATACAATGGAATGCTATATAGCCATGAAATTGCGTGAGCTAAACCTACACACAAGATGGGAAACCATCACAAAAATAAAACTGAACAGAAGAGGAAGGATATAATTGAATACACACTGAATGAATTCAGTTTATACGGTTTTCAAAAATGAGCAAAACACAACTAACGTGTTAGAAGTTAGAGATGTGATCACCTTTGGGGAGGAGGGAGAAGATAAATATTGAGAAGGGGCAGAAGAGAAGCTTCTGGGGTGTTACCGATTCTCTCTTATTTGGGCGGTTGATACCCCTATGCTTACTGTATAATAACACATTAGCTTTATGTTTTGTACACTTTTCTGAGTCTGTTATACTTCAATTGTTAAGAGCTTAACAGAAAAGAAAAAAGGTTATGAAGCCCTGGGGACCCTCATGAATTGTTGGTGTGAATTGGGGCAACCCCATCAGCAAACAAGCCATCACTTCCTAGAAAAGCTGACAGTCCATGGCCCTCCAAATTCCACTTAGGTTCATACTAGGCTAGGAACTCCTTTACCTACACTCCCATGAGAATTAGTCAAGAAGCCCAGAAATAACCCAAATGCCCATGAGCAGAATGGATACATAACATGTGATGTGTTCGCATCATAGAACATTCATGACACGGAAGCACAAATGAAGACCTACGGCCATATGCATCCGTGTGGAAAAGCCTCCAACGCCATGTTGATGGGAGCACGTGAGACGGAAGAATAGAGCAGGAATCCATTTAGATGACTGCCAAAACCATGCAAAAATAAACAAGGCACTACTTAGTAATATGTATGAAGTATATTTACAAAAGCTGAATGAGAGAATAAATAACCCCAAATTCACAATAGTGCAGAGGAGGGAAGAGGGTGATGCGGGAGGGGCACACAGGAGACTTCCGAGCATCTGGTGATATTCTAATTCATAAGCAGAGTCAAGGGGTCATGGGCGTGTTTTCAACTATTCTTTAAATTGCATATGTTGTATATACTCATATATTTTATATTTGCATTATATATATACATTATATATACATTATATGTATACATAAAGCTAATGCATTATTATAAAACATTGTATATATTTATTATATATTATTATATAAAATATTATATATTTTCAGTGATTAAAAGAGGAGCAATTCCTGCCCTTTTATAAAAGAATTACTGGATAAAATACTGTACAGTCCAAAAACACTGCTGAACTAAACAGGACAGGTCAGGAACCTCATAGATATGCATGCAGGGCTCCTTGTTACTCAACTCTACTGTTCTGAGCAACATATAATCATTTTCATTGTCAAACAATGTATGTATTCTGTCACTTGATATTCATAAAGGAGAAATCCTTATCCTCCTTTTGTAGATGAGGATTCCAATACTCAAAGGAAAAGTAACTTGCTCAAAGTTACTCGGCTAGTAAGTGCAGTAATGAGGTTCAAATCCAAGTCTGCTTGGTTCCAAAGCACTACTCTGTGCCCACTCCACCATCACTACCCCCAAAATACTGTTAAGGGCCATGTGCCTGCCCTCTTACATGGCAGAGCATATCAAAATGACATGGCTGGGGATGCCTGGGTGGCTCAGTTGGTTAAGCAGCTGCCTTCAGCTCAGGTCATCACAGCATCATGGGATCGAGTCCCACATCGGGCTCCTTGCTCCCCAAGGAGCCTGCTTCTCCCTCTGACTCTGCCTGTGCTCGCTCTCGCTCACTCTCTCTCTGACAAATAAATAAATAAAATCTTTTTAAAAAAATGACATGGCTTATCAGGTCTTAGAAAAAGCCTCTTTCAGCTTCTAAACATTGTATCTTATCAGTGATGAGGCAATCCACCCCAGGTACCTGATATTCACACCTTATGGGAGAGCAGTGAGGTCTCGATTGATCCCCAGACTAAAGCCAACAGGCTGAATCCTGTCCACCAACAGGTTTTGCACAACCCTTGAGCTGAGATTGGTTTTCCATGTTTATATGGTTTAAAACCAGGGCACGTGGGTGGCTCATTGTGTTAAGCCTCTACCTTCGGCTCAGGTCATGGTCTCAGGGTCTTGGGATGGAGCCACGCCTTGGGCTCTCTGCTCAGCAGAGAGCCTGCCTCCCCCTCTCTCTCTGCCTGCCTCTCTGCCTACTTGTGTTCTCTGTCTCTCTCTCAGTCAAATAAAATCTTTTTTTAAAAAAATGGTTTAAAACAATCAAACAAAGAATAGTAATGTCATGACCCATGAAAATTATAGGACATCCAAATTTCAGGACCAATAAGTTCTTTACTTTTTTTTAAGATTTTATTTATTTATTTGACAGAGATCATGAGTAGTAGGCAGAGAGAGAGGAGGAAGCAGGCTCCCTGCTGAGCAGAGAGCCCGATGTGGGGCTCAATCCCAGGACTCTGAGATCATAACCTAGAACCAAAGGCAGAGGCTTTAACCCACTGAGCCATCCAGGTGCCCCAGGACCAATAAGTTCTTATTGGAACACAGCCACATACTGTCTACAGATGCCATCATGCTCCAGCAGCAAGACTGAGTAGCTGCAATAGAAATCCTATTTATTAAGTAGCCTAGTGTAGAAAAAGTTTGCTGGAACCTGAGTTAGGAACTGCACACAGGAATAGAGAACTGCTAAACCTAGAGCTCCTTGATTCCATAAAATGAAGATACAAATAGTACCTACCTTGGAGATTTGGTGTATAGAGTAAGCAGCTGACAGATGAAAAGCCATTAGACTACTGCCTGGCACAGAGAGTGGTCTCTACTCACCCTCAGAACAGCATCTGTTCCCCTGCTAACCCTGCATGTGACTGAGATCAGAATTATGACACTGGGGGAAATGTCAGGAAGCATGTCAAGACATTCATAGCAAAGCAAAGACCCCTCTTTCAAATAAAAGTTTTCAAATTGTTATCCTTTGCCTTGGGTTTGACTGCAGATCTCCAACAGCTAAGCACTGAAAAGACTTCATCTAAGAGGTCACACAGAAAGAAAGGCTAACTGCAAATGTTCATTGTAGGAAAAGGGTTCAAAACCAATGGAGGAAAGGTAGAGACACCAATGGCACTAGAAACTGAGTCTCCTCGACTCACTGAGGAAGAAACCATTTAATGATCAGGTTTTCAGGAAGACACTAAGGCCAATTAGATATTTTTTTATTGTTCGTTTGCCCCCTCAGGTTCCCATTGGACATTTGTTTCTGGCAAAAACTCCGTTTGGTAACAGAAAATAATGATTTTCTATCCTCTAAATCTTTCACCAGGAGCTGTTCTACAAAGATTAATAGTGTCTCTAATGAGACATTTTGATGTAAAGACCAGGGATTACTTGAATTCTTTAAGAGCTAACCATTCTCTAAAAATATGCTTTTCTAATAAATTCGGTGAGGTCAAGTAATCACGTCTCCCTTCTGCCTATCTGGTATCCTTTTTGCCAAAAAGAACCCTCTTTTACTGACCTGCCCTTAGCATACCATTACATGGACTACAAAAATGTACAGCATCCGAAGAATGAGTGCAAATCTTTAGTTAGCATTAATTGTGCACATCCTTCGTGTACATTGATTAAATGAGGTGTGCGTCTTGCCGGCAAAGACGTGGATTGCTTGGAGCAGGGTTGGCAGGAAAGGGTGGATTTGGCTTCACCTAATCCATTTGGGTCTTTGCGTTGCCAAATTAAACTCAGCAAAGCAGAACTCCCAACCTGAGTGGGTTGGGTTTTGCTGTAACTTGTTTGCATCTTCTTAGATGTAGCTCAATTGCAGCTTTAGTTAGATTCTACTCAGCACTGGCTTCAAAGGCTCAAGAATGCTCTCAGAACTGACCTCTGAGCAGGGGCTGGATCTTAGCATCCATTAGACTCTATAGAGTTCTCTACGCTTTACCACCTTTACCACCATCTCAAGTTTTTCAGTTTCAAGGAATCTTCTTGCTCTCCAGTCCTGTCTCTGGCTCTCAGTATTTTGGAAGGACCTCCCTGTGGTCCTTTCCCTGATATTGGCAAGAGCTACCCTACCCTGGCTGAAAGTCTGGAGTGTCTCGGAGGAATCTCACTCAGCTCTCCAGCCCTGTCTGACTTCTTTCCTCTTCTCTTGAAGGCCTAGGGCCAAAGGGTGTTGGGAATGTGCAACTCACTCTGCAGCTGGAGTCCTTGGATCCCAACAGTTAAGTCAGTGCGCTCATGGCCATCGAAAGCTTGCTGAAGACTTGGCTAGTTCGCCTTGACCCCACCTATGGCATACTCCACCTCCTCCTCCCACACCATCAGAAGTGAAACCAAGTGCAGGTGTCCACTGTCTTGGGAAGGACATTCTGGATTTCAGTCTTTAAGATTTCTTTGCTCTCAGATTGGTTTCAAAACTAGGATTCTGTAGTCTGTGTAGATTGTTGCATTATCTTGGTGTTGGGGGAGATGAATGTCTCAGGCTTGTCTGCATCCTAAATAGGAGAGTCTCCGGTCTATCATTTCTAATTGTTTAGAGAGGAACAGGATCTCTCACAAGTGCCTTAGGGACCATTAGGTACCAGCCCTATGAGAGCATTTGCCAGAATGCTACATAATCTCGGTAACTGCCATGCTATGAGGGAGAGAGTGCTAATGCCCTGGGGCAGACAAGGACAAGTCTTGCAGGAGAGCAATCACTTGGAAGGTATCAGGGCATTACACAGGAAAACACAGATTTCAGGTCAAGGGCTGTTGCTTCCTAATTGTAAGGGCCTTGGGTAAATTAATTTCTCAGGTGTCTGATTCTTACTGGTCCAAGAAGGTGGTCCCGAACTCAATACCAATGGAGGCAGAAGGTGGCCAAGCAGGAATGGTGGCAATTTGTAGAGCAAGTGAGTCTCTTACAGAGCACTGTGGCTTAGCTCTAGCTGAGTGCTACCACATAGGGGAAGGCCTAGGGTTACCAAATCTTGGTGCAAGAGAAGCTGGGCTTTCTGGCAACTGATTCCATTTTTTAAGAACTTATTTGTCCCAAAAAACATATATCTGGGTCACCATGTAATTCAACGACTATCATTTTATAACCCCTGCTTTGGACTCCAAGAGTCCCCTAAGTGTAGTAATTGGGTATGTCAAGTTTTTGGCTTTTGGCTGGTGACCTATGGATATTCAAAGGCTCTGGGTGGCAGCTGTAGCTGTGTATGACTAATGAAAATTAGGAAGCAAATTTTAGATAAAATCTGTCTTTTAGATAAAATCTTTTAAAACATGAGGTCATGGGGGAGTATCCATGAGGAAGGGGATCCCAGCTTGGTGGTACAGTTCAAGATCAGTGGGCTAGGTCACTCATTACTTCCACAGTTCCTGATACAGAGTTGCCTTTTAATAAATTCTTGTTACATGAACAGATGAACAAATGGTTGTATGGATGAGTCATGAATGGGTGCCTGAACAGAGGGCTGGATGGCTGGATACACTGTTATAAGTTCACCTAAAGTTTGAAAAGGTTTTGACTATGTGTAATTCACATGTTGGATGTGATCAAAAGATGTATTAAGTCATGGCTGGTTCAAGCTATCAGTACTAACCCTCCCCCTTTCTTCAAAGCCATGTGGCACTTTGGTGACACGGCTCATCCTCCTCTCAAGTCGCTATAGCCAGATTTTACCTTTATAAAAGCTCTGATGGCTTGGGTGCATACGCAAGTTGCCCCTGGCCCAACCCTCCCCAGAACGTCCCTGATTCCAGGTCACATAATACAAGG
This sequence comes from Mustela putorius furo, assembly GCF_011764305.1. Taxonomy (NCBI): domain Eukaryota; kingdom Metazoa; phylum Chordata; class Mammalia; order Carnivora; family Mustelidae; genus Mustela; species Mustela putorius. Next base: position 426,368 of record NW_025421506.1, read on the forward strand.
ATTGAGGTTTTAGAGGAGGAGCATGTGATGCCAAGTAATTCTCTCTTCCAAATCCTATGCCAAGTAACAACAGGGAATGGAAATTGATTTGACAGCCCACCAGAGAGACAGAGAAAGAGAGAGAGATTGATTCTGGGGTTTTAAAATAAGAAACTTGATGGAATGAATACCTGGGTGGCTCAGTAGGTTAAGCATCTGACTTTGGCTCGGGTCGTGACCTCAAGGTCTTGGGATTGAGTCCCGCATCTGGCTCCTTGCTCAGCAGGGAGCCTGCTTCTCCCTCTGCCTGCCACTCCTGCCTGCTTATGCTCTGTCTCTCTCTCTCTGACAAATAAATAAATAAAATCTTTTAAAAAATAAAATAAAATGAGGGACTTAAGGAGGGAAAGGTTACACGAAGCGGGGAGTAGAGATGACAGGAAGCACATCTCCAGAAAGATGAGAAGTTGTAAAGCCATCTGATCTTTCCCATTTTCCTTTCACACAATAAATGATCTTCCCAAAACTGGATAAAAACTTTTCCTAAGGGGGCTCTTGTGATTTGTCCATCAGAAGCGTGGGTTGGAGGGTATTTATCATAGCAGGTCACTTATCTCTAGAAAGCTGGACATTTTTGAAACTACATATCCTTGCCAGGATGCACATGATCTCCAGAGAATGCAAATTTGGAGAAATAAAAAGAGATAATGACTCTGTTTGAAACTCACTCAGTATCACTATTGCTTCCAGCACAAGCCTCACTGCATCAAATCATTATGACTGCAGCTAATTGGATTGTTTTTCTGCTCGTTAAGGGCAAGGAATATGTTTCTTCAAGACCAATTCACCCCCAAATGAGATTTCTGAATATTTGAAAGCTGACGACCTGTGGCTGAAGCTAGTCCAAATGTCTTTGCCTCTAAAGAGAAACTTGGTGAACTGGAATTGAGAAAACCAGCTGAGTAGAAACTCTAGGAAAACCTCCAGAGAAGCCTCTCAGCATTCCTGAAAGTGAAATCACTCATATCCTTGATCTTCAACCCCCTTTTGGGACCCTCAGGACTAATGGAATGGATATTCCTTTCTAACTCACATGGTCATGGTTAAAGCTCTGTGGAAAACAGTAACCAGGACAATCAAAATAAGAGATGTTCACATTCCTAGGGATTGTGGCAACAGCCTCTTCCAGCCACCAGAGGGCTCTGGAAGGAGGAAAAACCTGTTTCCAAGCCGTCCCCATGCTAGGGCCTCATCTCTACGTACCAAACTCAAATGAAATCTGTGAATTAAAAGATTTTTTCTTCTACATTGTATTAAAAACAAATATGGCTCTTTTGTCTTAAAATTATCTACAGAGGCAGGCAGTGAAGCTGAAATGAACTCCAAACCTTCTCTGCCACGTGCTTAAAGGGCCCACAAACTAGAACCCACGGGTCAAACCTGGCCCACCATCTGTTTTGTCCATCAAGTTTCACTGAATCATAGCCCACTAATTTAGGTATTGCCTTTGTCTTCTTTTGCTCTACAAAAACATAACTAAGTGGTTGCAATAGAGACCATGTGGCCCAGAAAGCCTAGATAGATTGTGTGTGTGTGTGTGTGTGTGTGTGTGTGTGTGTTTATCTATCCTGATCTATAAGAATCAATCAGTCTCAGTGAGTTTTAGTACTAACATATATTCGATGATGCAAACCATACATCCCCATATCTTCTAGTTTACAGGGTATTAGGAGGCCCAGCGATGCTTCTGTAAAATCTTTCTGAAAAATGCACTTTCACTACACAGCCATCAGAATGACCAAAACCAAGAACACTGAAAATACCAAAGGCTGGCGAGGATGTACAGGAACAAGAGGACCTCTCATTCATCACTGGCGGGAATGCAGCCGCGTCGGAAGACAGTTTGAGGATTTCTTTTGAAACTAAACATACTCTCACCCTACAATCCAGCAGACCAAAGAAGTTGAAAATTTATGTCTACACAAAAGGCCTACACATGAATGTTTATAACAGCCTTATTCACTATTGCCAAAGCTTGGAAGCCTCCAAGATGTCCTTCAGTAGGCGAGTGGATAAACCACGGAACATACCAGTAAAGGAATATTATTCGGCAAGGAATGAGTGAGGGATGAAAACACACAGAGGGATTAAATACACATTGCTAATGAAAGAAGAGAATCTGAAAAGGCTGTATACTGTGGGAATCTAACGACATGATATTCTGGCAGAGGCGAAACTGTAGAGATAGTTAAAAGATCAGGGTTTGCCAGTGGTTGTGGGGGTGGAAGAGAGGAACAGGCAGAGCACAGAGAATTTTTAGGGCAGTGAAACCATTCTGCATGACGCTATAACAGTGGATACGTGTCATTATACTATAGTCCATAGAATGTACATCCAGAGTGAACGCTAAGGCAAACTGTGGTTTGTGTGTGATAATGAGCTGTCAGGGTTGGGTCAACAACTGCAACAAATGCATCACTCTAGTGGGGACATTGTTAACGGGAGAGGCTATGTAGGGAGAATAGGGGAAATCTCCGTACCTTCCACTCAATATTGCTGTGAATCTAAAAAATAAAGTTTTTTTTAACAACAACAACAAAAAAGTTTAATTTAAAAAGCCTATTTGTTAATGAGATTGCAAAGACCCTTAAGATCTGTCAGCCTTCTCCTAATGGCCTTTCTTGCCATTAGGTAGAACCATGTGACCAGTTATGGACTATTTATGGCCACCATAGTTCAGTGGAAGTGACAGATATCACTTCCAAGCTGAAGCAAGGCCTTCCAGAACTCTCATTTCCCTCTGGCTCAACAACTAGCAAATTCAAACCTGTGAATGTCTTGAGTGACAATGGTGAGCAGAGACTCCCAGCTGATATATGGTCGACATGTAACAGAACAAATAAGTCTTGCTTGTTCTAAACACTGAGATTTTAGGGTCATTTCCTCAGCAAAATCTAGTTTATCATGACTAATATAAGTGATGACCAATATGTATTCCTTTCTAAAGGAAATTTCTAAAGGAATTTCCTTTGCAAAACTGTCACTTCTCCCTACCCTACCCTCCTGTTCAGACGGTGCACTCAAGGAAACAAAGTTGGCCTAACTATAAATTCCAATCTTCATTCACAAATCTCTTTTAACATCTAAAAGAATCTAAGTTGATGGAAATTCTACACTTTTGGTCTTCTATTTTACAGCATCTCAAAAATCCAAGGAGTGTCTCTTTCCTCCCCCATGAAGAACTCTGGCTGTCTATCACGCCATCTTGCTTGCACCTTCAAGCATCACGTAGCCTCCCAGAGAGAAAGGTTCTTCTTCCTCCCAGTTACTTTTCTCCCAAGAATCACAGCTTTTATCCCTTCCTCAGAAAGCACAAAGGAGAGCAATTCCAATCAAGTAAAAGGGCAGAAAATGGAAGTATGTTTATCTCACTGTAAATCACCAACACCATTCCTGCTCTAGTTTGTGTCTCACTTGCCATGTCTTGTTTTCTTTCCCCACTGGTTCAGAAACCAGGCAGGAAGCAGGAGGTTAAGTTCTGGGGCATCTCAAACCTCAACAAAGGCCAGCTGAATCCTCTCAGGAAGTTTCTGTGACAACAGTTCAATGATCACACATTATCCCTTTGTTGTGTAGAAGGGTCATGGGTGCTCTGATGACCTTGGAAAATAAGATGGTAACACCTTGGTACAGCCCCGTATGGCTCTCTTCCATCTATAACTCCTTCCTGACACTGTTGGTTTTGCAAAGCAATCCAAGCAAAGGTCCAATTTCCCACATCAGAGAAGTCAATACTTTCACAACCTGTACAAACCCCCAGAGTAACCCAGTCTCTATGCAGGTTTCCAACCAATTCTAGAAAGTCTCTCTCCCTCTGCACTGTCAGCTTGTTCTGCTCTTCTTATCTTCCCATCCAAACCAATCATCTCTCTCTGCTGCATTGATACAAAAGGAACTGCACAACTACTTGAGAATGAGCAAAAATTCATAGGAAAAATACCCTCTGCACCTCTCTGTGCAATGTCATATAATTTCTGGCTCTTCTGTCCTTCAACATACAACTCTGTCTTCTTCAGAGGAGCTTTCTGGATGTGACAAATGCACAGTGCTCCGGAACAGAAACTTTGGGATGTAGCCATAGCATTTATTTCCAAGATTTACTTCCATGATGGCCGATTGATGACCACCCCTGCTCCCCCAGTGTATGATGACTACTTTCAGGGTTATCAACAAAGGCAGGTGCTGGCATGAGGTTCAGTTTACAGCTTTGTGATTATAAAAAGCCATCTGGAATCTTCTTTGATTCACTCATTTACTCATGAAATTCAGTGGGTCACCCTCTTGATGTAAGGCTGCTCAAAACTCTCTTCTTTCTTTTCCAGGTCCATAGCATCTCTCGTCTAGAGAGCAGAACTAAATAACTGGTCCTCTTGCTCACAGTCTCCACCTTCTGGTGCCATCGCCATGGTGATCACTGTGCAACACCAACATGACTGACCACCTGAGTGCCTGACAGCTGCTCAGCGGTGGGGCGAAGAGCGTGGGGTGCTGGTGTCAAGGAAGAGCAAGGTTTAAGTCCTGACTTTGCCACTAACAGGGCAAGTTCTTAATCTACTCCCCACTGTGCTTTCTTCACATTGGATGAGGAGCAACAACAGCACCTCCCCTGTAGAGTTTAGGAGGACTAAGTGGACAAACATAAGACTCTTAGCACAGTGTTTTGGCATCCACTAATGCTCACTAGACGTTTACTAATATTGTATGCCCTGAGCATTCGAGGTGCTGCAAATTCTGGTCACAGCGCGCCTCTGGATTCCCAGTTCCCCCCTATCCATACATGCAATGCCTCTCCCCAGAGATTCTCATTCTGCAGCTGCCCAGACAGTGCTTGTCCACACACTCCTCAGCGAGAATACCGGAGCTTTATTTGTACTCCTCTCTACCATTCTCATCCCTAAGATGTAAAAAGAGTAGTCAGTGTCCTGTATTTTCGACAAAGCTTTCCATTAGGAGACAATACTCTCAAATTACCCATAGAGATGACACATTGCTTTCTGAAATCAGTACAATATTTTGATGTCTAATCATCTTCATCTGTTAGGAACAAAGGTCATCCTTTCAAAGCTGAAATATGCAGCCACTTTTAATGGCCACATGTTTCCTCTGCTCAGACTCACCAGAAGGGGGAGTGCCTGCATCAGGTAGGGAATTCCAGCACTCCCAGTCAAGCGGACAGTTCCTTGTTCCAGAATTCATGATACGGGGACACTTACATATATATATTTATATATACAATACAATATATTTTTACACACACACACACAATTATCAGAGGTTCATAAGATGGAGGCAGCTCATTCATACAGGTCTTCCTCCATACTTGTCATAACATAACCCATACTTATTATCACCAAGTTTACCAAACATACCAACCCATGCTTATTATTACCAAAAATTACCATGAATTTTTCCATGACTTGCACAGATCTAAATTCTAGTTACAGACTAGAGCACCTGAGTTACTTGACTCCAAGCTGTCAATGGTTCCTACCCATGCTCCCTTTCACACGTAACAGCCTATCTCCCAGTCACCGTGAAGATTAAATGAGTCACCACACACAAGGACTTAGAACTGCACCTGGTACACCGTGACTACTGTATGCATTCTGCTAGTTCTACTGTTACGACTCTGTAATCAGTCACAATCATCCTGGAGCACCAGCAAGTTTTCATCAGTGGCGACAGGAAAGGAAGAGGCAATGCAAAATTCAAACCAGAAATGATTACTTACTTACCCTAGATTTCACTTACAGAAACTCAGGGTGGTTAAAACCCATATGAAAATATATGGCTGTAATAACTGTGGGTGGTTCCCAGACAGCCATCCAGGGGACTCTTTGGTCAGTGCCCAGCAAGATCGCTCCGCCCCCTGAAACGGTCCACTCGTACATTACACTGGTATCTCACACATTACCAATACTCTCACTTCACAACACGATTTCCACATTCCCTGCGGTAAGAATACTTTCTCGCTCCCATCATTCTTCCAAATGTCTACCCCTATTACCTGAGTTCATTTTTGTGGATGTCCACTATTTTTCTTTCCAGCTTCTGTGACTGCTTGGGGAAAATCTCAAACTCACTGATATAATTCTCAGGATGCTCGTCGGGATCAAAATCGCCAAGCTCAGCTGTAACCAGTGAAGAGTAAGAGAAAGATTAAGAACAACAAGGCGAGGGTACTTGTGGAATGGTTCCTCCCACCCAAATGAAGAGCTGCCAGGAGCTCACCCAACAAAATGTGTTTGTATCCATGGGAAGACCAAGGCCTGAGTGACTAGAAGCCCATATTCTAACTCAGTTTAGCCATAGGATCTTGGGCACTTGCCAACCTCTTCGAGGTTTGTTTTCTTCATCTATATAATAAAGGAATTTAAAGAGTTGTTTTGCAATGGGGAACTACTGGCCTTTGGGGGGACTAAACAATTCTTTATTGTTTCAGATCTTCCAAGGCATGTCAGGGCACTTATCACCCTACCCCTCAGGTACCAAGTGTTAGTGGCACACCTAGTCATTGTGACCAACACAGATGGTCCCCAGTATTTCCAAACATTCCCCAGGATGCTAGTGGGAATCACCGGCTATCCCTCAAGGTTCCTTTCATAGCTAATTTTCTGAGTCTAGCAATTCTATGGCTGGAGCTTCCTGTTTGTACAAGTATGGTGCAACCAATTAAAAAAAAAAATCACAACATGAAGGCGCCCAAAAAGACTGCACTTAAAAATAAGTGAAATGCTCTTCAGATTAAAGAGTGTAAATCTAAGCCTGGGCAAGTGCACCGGATGAAGGTTCTTGCTGGGTTGTAATACAGAGTCCCTGCAAAGGGTCTTTAAGGGCAAAAAGAAATGCTGGCATATCTCTAAGCTCCTAGAAGGTCTAGGAGAGGAAGGACCTAGAATGTGCATCAACCACAGCTGGGAACAGCAAAGGTGATGTTCTGGCCATGGGCAAAAGTACTAATTGCACAAGCCTGCTAAGGAAAATGGGCCAGAAGAGGCAAGTGTCTCAGGCAGAAATGACCCAGAAAAGAAGATTAAAAGAGGGTGGTAAAATTGTATTAGAAGAACTTGATCACCAACTCTGCAGTAGATAAAAATCAATATGCCTGAACACATCTGCAAAATCACATCCAACTCTGTAATTTGTATCCACTGTCCTTTCATTGCTGAATCATCTAATGACTACAAAAGGACAAAACTAGGAGGAAAGCAAAGCTCTTTAAAGCTTTGTAATAGAATTCAAATTACAGAGTTCTTAAAACTACCTAAAGTATGTATACCACATGAGGAAGAACTTTTAAAAATTTTAAAAGACCCAAAATAGGGGTTAAGCATCTGCCTTCAGCTCAGGTCATGATCCCAGGGTCCTGGGATCAAACCCCCATCGGGCTCCCTGCTCAGCAGGGAGCCTGCTTCTCTCTCTCTTGCTTCCCCTGCTTGTGTCCCTCTCTCACTATGTCTCTCTCTGTCAAATAAATAAATAAAATCTTTAAAAAAAAAAGACCCCAAATACCATCAACCATATGAGGGAAAGTAATCAAATCAAATTAAAATACTTCTATTCATTAAAGGTATCACAGTCGCCAAAATAACAGACTATAAATTAAAAGAATATATTTGCAAGTGACCAAGAGTTGGTATCTAGAATGAAGAAGAAATCCCTACCAATCCATAAGAAGATAGGGAGGAAGACCAATAGGAAGATGGTCAGAGGATACAAACAGCAAATACAGAGAGCTGCTCAAACTCATCAGTAGTCAGAACTATGGAAACCAAAACAAGACATCACTTTACACCAAGATTGGCAAAATGTTTAAGAAGTGGGATGATTCGGGATGCCTGGGTGGCTCAGTTGGTTGGACGACTGCCTTCGGCTCAGGTCATGATCCCGGAGTCCCGGGATCTAATCCCGCATCGGGCTCCCAGCTGCATGGGGAGTCTGCTTCTCCCTCTGACCTTCTCCTTGCTCATGCTCTCTCTCACTGTCTCTCTCTCTCTCAAATAAATACATAAAATCTTTAAAAAAAAAAAAAAAGAAGTGGGATGATTCTATGTTTCGGTAGAGATATGAAGAAATGGAAATACGTGTACACTTCTTTAAGATTGATTGATTGATTTGACAGAGAGAGAGATCACAAGTAGGCAGGGAGGCAGGCTCCCTGCTGAGCAGAGAGTCCGATATGGGGCTTGATCCCAGGACCCTGAGATCATGACCTGAGCTAAAGGCAGAGGCTTAACCCCCTGAGCCACCCACGTGCCCCAATACATGTTCACCTCTAGAGGATCCTTGATGTACACAGCTTTTCCAAAGAGCAAGCTGGGCATATTTAGTCAAATATTATAAATGAGCAATCCCACTTTTGGGCATATATCTGGGAAAACTAAGTACAAGAAAGGATATGAAGGCAACTTGTGTGTTCATTGTTGGTAGGAGCAATAAATAAAATGTGAGCCATGTACCCTACCAGATACTCTGTAGCAATTAAAAGCAATCGCTGGAAACCCAAGAACCTGAATAGATGCCCAAAACAGTGTTTTGAGCATGAGATTAAAATGAGTTTTATAGCCCCATTTAATTTATAAAACTTAGAAGTGTATATACACAAATAATGTAATCATTGATAAGGATGTATGCAAAGTTGAAGATCTGTGTGAACCCCGTCATTGCCTTTAGTGAAGGAAATGGAGAATAATGAAAAGGAAAATCAACCAATCAATCAATCAACTGATGGACCAAAAGGCACGGGTGAAGAGAATAAGCCATCAACTGATGATCAACTCGAGTTTCAAAAAATACACACATAACACACCAATGCCCATACCCACACATACATATCACTCTGTGAGTGGGCTGGACCTGAAAATTTAGGAGACGGTATAACCGGATGCCTCCATCTTCCATAGAGAATGGACCACCAATACAAAACTGGGTCACTCTCGATGCAAATGTCAGCCTGCATGGTGGTTGGTAAGGGAAGGCTTTGTTTGGTGCTGGTGGTGGGGCAGGAGGAGGGGGGTCTCTTTCTATGAAAACTTGTGAAATAAAATGAACTTGTACTGCTAAATACTGCAAATGAATAGCTTGGAAAATGACAGAAAACGAAGAGAAGAAATGCCATGGAACCCTGCACTCAGTGGCTAACAAGGTAAATGTCAGTGCCTCCTGCACCATGTGCCCTGCTTTTTTGTCCCTTAAAGTTGGTCTTTAACTGACTTCACCTGAAGCAAAAGACAAGTCATAAATGATTCAGGACTTGTAACTATTCAGACTATCAGGAGGAGTTGGGTAAGCGAGGGTAGAGTTGTAACAAATACGCAGCAGACGGCGTGTAATCTGAAACAGGCCCTAGAGTGTTTCTAAGGGAGTTTAACTGTCAGAAAAATCAGAAGAGTTGAAGCAGAAGGATGATGCTATGGGGTGATGGTAGGTACAAAGGGCAAGCTTGCCGATGCGTTTACCCTGGTTCGGAGATGACTCGTTCCAGAAGAACACAAGAGAAGGGATGCTCCAGGGTCAGCTCCTCCAGGAGCCTTCCCTGACCACCCTCGCTGAGTCAGGAACCCTCCTGAGGTCACAGCAGGGACCTGGGGGTCGCTCTGTTGAGCCACTCACACATCCTCACACTGCTTGTTTACTTGGGTCCCTCCCCTGTTCTCCCTCCCAACCAGGGACTTCCTAACGCAGTGCCTGTCCCCTAGCAGCTGCTCCATACATGTTCAGAAAACATGAACAAATAAATGGAGAAGGGAGGGAACCAGCCACTATTTCCCAGCGCACAGTGGTGCAAGGTCGGGAAACGCCTGGGTTCACTCGACGTCATTACTGGAGAACTTCCCACGTGCCAGACACAGGCATACTATGGTGAAACCCCACCACCATAAGTTCTACTTCCGTAGAATTCAGATTCTACATCAAGAGAATGCCTAAGAAGTCCCCAAACAACTCAAAGACATAATTTCAGACAGAATCGCTTAAAAGATGACAAAACAGAGGTAGGAGACAGAATGGGGTGCAGGAGAGAGGCTACTTTAGTAAGCCCAGGAAGACTTCTCAGAGGAAGGGATATCTGAACTGAGTTCAAATTCAGTTCTGAATATCTGGTACACACCAGGCAGAGGAGGTAAAAATGACAATCCCACTATGTTACGGTTCTATAGAAGGAATGGGAAAGATGCTATTTTCACCAAGAAAAGAAGTATATAGATCCCTCGGGTTTGGGGTATGTGTGCTGCAATTTGTATTATGGAAAAAACGCATTGCACGTACTAAATACGCTCGCTGTATTCAGTATCTACAAGTAGCAACAGACTGTGTCTTCTCTGTAGAGAATATTCTGAAGTTTCACACACACTCTTGCAGAGGGCGCTAGTGAGTCAGAAGCTACTGAAAAGCCACAAGGCCTCCTGCTTTCTAGTCTTTTGCTCCACATTCCCTCTCTCTCTCTCCCAGTAAGCATAAACAGGTCCAACAAAGCAGATCTTTATCTGCATTTGTAATGATCTTTAGAGTTGCTGAAAGATCATCCCAAACACCAGAGAACATCATGAATCCAGCGTTTATTGGATTTGCTATAAACGGCCCGCGGACACTGTTGTATCTGAGAGCTGAAGGGTCCTTTCAAGGTCTGCCGGTCTGTTTCCAGCTGTGTGTGTGCTCTGGGACAATGGCGCCATGGGCCCTGACTGTCCAGGGGGGAGACCTGGTGGCTTTATTGCAAACATAAAACAGGATGGCGAGTTTCCTGTTACAAAGCCCTACTGAGCTTGTCCTTGGAGACTTGACCGTGATTCACTAATGCCTAAATGTGCTCTGAAATGCTCATGTGCTGGTCTGGTGCTTGGATTAGTATTGATCTGCTTTACCCTTACGGAGGACAGTGCACCCTAACCAGGAATTCGCAGCCCTGCAGGGAAAGGCAGACTGGGTTTTAACATCCTTTCCTTAGCTCGTCTGTTAAGAGAGGTGGGTTTTTTGGGAGGCACATACGCCACCGCGGGGCAGATGGAAGGACCATTTCTCATCACTGTATCACTGTAGTTCTGACTTTAAACTTGAATATCTCCAAGGGTTTTGACACCTCTGCCGACATCCGCTGGGCAGCACTGGATCGATCCCGGGGGAGGGGGAGAGCCACACAGACACTCTCTTCAGAATTTTCAGGAAGCACACACACCCAGAAACAGGGCCCCATGAACTATTTCACGGCATGGGGCACCCCACGGGGTGAGTGATGGGCGACAGTGAAACCCCAGGGGAACCACGGGTGTCTCTCTTCAGCTACGAACGAAGCTCGGAATTGTGAAGGCAGACAATGGTCATGACCTGCTTATGACCCTTTGCAAGCTCCTACATTATTCCAGACCCTTCATAAAGAGGACACGCTCACTTGATAACTGTCCTCCCTCTCCCTTCCTTCTGCCTCCCTCCACCTCCCTACCTCTCCTCTCCCTCTCCCTTCCTCTCTTCATCTCTCCCTTCTCCCCCGCTTCTCTCATAAACACGTCATTAGCAGTCACACCACAGAAGGCTGGATCACCTGGGTCCCTCCAAATAGGACTTGCTGCCAGCTGCCTCCCAGCCGGCCCAGGGGAACAGAACACCCGAGTCATTCGGGTCCTGGACCCACCCCCATGGCCCTGCACCACCTACAGCCCAGGAGACCACCTTTCAGGTGGTTTTTTTTTTTTTTCTTACAGGTAGAAATATCCAGAAACCAACACCTGGGTCATATGTGTTCACGGTTTCCCAACGCCCCACCCCCTGGGGCTGGTTCAACCCTGAAAATAAGTCTCGTGGAATCTTCACAGAGCAGTGAACGAGGCATGCCATCCCATTTAATATACACTTAAAGAGCGAAGACAGTTTGTCTGTGCTGAGATGGCCAGGGGCTGGGAAGTGAGACTTGACCTGGGTATGACAGACTGTGAGTCCGGCCCTCTTCTCGTCACGCTCCACGGCTAGAAAAACTGAGGAGTTCGATACACTGCACGTGGACACATCTCTACACACAGGAATATATTATATGTAATATATATTGTTGTATATATTTGTCTATATTTATTTACATGTATAATTTTATAATTTATGTGTGAGTATTTTTAATTATTTTTAAGTGTTTTTAAAGAGTAAATATTTTATATATATACATATATATGTGTGTATATATATATAAATGCATTTATATATGTAAACACTTGGACAGTTCATTTCAAACTGTTTGACACCTACCTCCCTGGACAGACATTCCCCCTCACTATACCCAACAGATGCCATGCCTGGCAGTCAGAGCTCGGAGCACAGAACACCCCACAGCCCCTCAGAGGGGTGGGCAGCTGCAGCCACACTTACCTTGAACGATACAGGCACCCAGGTAAGCAGCATCTGAAAAGGAGCAGAGCAGTCGACCATGGAAAATATCTCTTTTAATCTGCAGGTACAAAAGATACCTGTAACACAAAATGAGCGAGAGTCAGCGGAAGTCTTGGCTGAAGCCTGGAAGAAGTGGGAGGATCGTTCATGCTCCATCCACCTGCTCTACTTAGCTCCCGGGAGCAGCCGAGCCACACCCAGCCCCTCGGAGGGCGAGCAGATGAAAACGAGGGACCCTCGGGATTCAGGAAATCTGATGGGACCGTGACCGTGGCAGCTTCTATAGCTGGGCAGTGGGCCCTCCTTAAAGAGACATGAGGAAGAGGAAAGCCACAGGGCCCAGCGGCCACAGTTCCTGGAAGGAACCCCCACATGGTGACCCCCGCCGCCCCCCCAACAGGTACAGGTGCCCACACTCTGTGTGAAATGAAGAGTACGAGAAGGGACTCGTTCGGTATCTGGAGAGGAGTCTCAGCAGCAGACGGACTCACATTCATCAGTCTCAAAAGGACTTGGTTATGAGCCCAGAAAGCCAATTTATTCACAACTAGAGCTGTCCTCTGGTTTGTGCGCTGTCCCCCTCTCCAGGGATAGCACACTCAGATGCCCGCGGGCGGCCAGGCAAACCTGATTATGATATAAACGGGCCGGTCAAAGGGGGTCCCCAACTCTGGATGCTGGGTCATCTAAAGCACACTGGACACAGCAAAGTATTAGGGGCCCACTGCCATTTCCATCTGATGACTCTCTCTATCTCATTCCTGCTTTATGCTGTATACTGGACTCTGGGGACACTGCAGAGGCTCAACTGACAGACACCCCCTTGCCTGACTTGGTGTGGAATTGCTTGCAGGGCACAAAGGCAGTCCTTCAGAAATCTCTCGCCCAGAGTCTGGTACACAATTTGCCAGAGAAACAGCATGATACTTGGTAGGTAAGGACCCTAAGAGTTCCGTACATGAGAGCCTCGCACACCTGTGTGAGCCCACGAATGACGCAGAGATCCTGCGAGAACATGGAGTGTGATTCAGTAGATCAGGGTGGGGCATCAGAGTCCATATTTCTAATAAGTATTTCTAATGCTGAGGCTGTGCTGCTGATCCGTGGTCCACATGTTGAGTACCAAAGTTCCAAACCAATGGTTCTCAGCACTGACTGCAAACTAGAACCACCCAGGGAGCTTTAAAAAAAAAAAAAAAAATACCAAGCTGTGGACACTGCCTCCAGATCCAATTAAATTGGAAAAAAAATGCACAAATTTTCATAACAGCACTAATATAATACTAAAAAAAGTAGAAAAATCCAAATGCCCATCAACTGATGAACAGATAAAAGAAAGTGGAACAGGCACACACTGGAATATTATTCAGCCACAAAGAAGGATGAAGTACGGATCCACGCACAGCAGGAACGAGCCTTGAAAACAGTGCACTAAGTGGAAAGAAGCCAGACATAAAAGGCCACATACTATATGGTTCTATTCGCACGAGATGTCCAAAATGGAGAAATCTAGAGAGACACAGAGTAGGTTAGTGGCTGTCAGGGGAGAGAGAAGGAGGGGAAACAAGGAATGACTGGATGAGTACTGGCTGATAAAAATGTTCTCGGATTAGATTGTGGCAATGATGGCACAACTTTGTGAACACACGAAACCCACTGAGGTGTACACAGCAGGATTTGCCAAAAGAAGCTGGTACTTTTGACAATAAACTTTCTGGGAGTAGTTCTCAAATTTTGACATGATCTAAAATTACCTGAAAGCCTCGTGAAAGTTCGGATTGCTGAGCCCTGTCCCAGGTCTAGAATAGGGGCCAGGTTCCCAGGTGCTGTTCCTGCTGGTCTGGAGACCTGACTTTGAGGCCCAGAGCCTTTCAGGCCACAGCCATTCAGATAACCAAGGTCACACAAATAGGATCAAATCTTCCCCTTTTTAAAGGCTACACACTTCCAGGCCGAATGCCACAAAGTTTCTTGTTTACTTGTTCAATGTTACCCAATGAACATGAAGCATTCCTTTCCATTTTTGATGAGTTGAGTAGTGAAAAATAGTTTCAAATAGCTATGTACTAATGAATGAGAAGTTTGGATTCTGATCTCAGAATTCTGAAATTAAGTTTGACAGAAGCTTCCCGAGGCAAGAAAATCTGCTTTCATAACACCAGAGCTTGGGTCCTTGGGATCAGCAATCTCTAGAGATAATCATGGATTACTGTGCATTTGACAAAATCCACTGAGCCTTAGAAATAGCATCAGGCTCAGATATTTTTTAATATAATAGCCACCAAAAATAATAATAATGCATCTCCTTTTAGCATCATTCCTGTATGAAAAGATTAAGCAACAAAAGCACAAGAGGATCTGGGACATACATTCTTGGGCCACTATTAACAATACTGATTCTCTGGGTGCTTGGGTGACTCAGTCATTAAGCATCTGCCTTCAGCTCAGGTCATGATCCCAGGGTCCTGAGCTCAAGCCCTGCATGGCTTCCTGCTCGGCAGGAAGCCTGCTTCTCCCTCTCCCACTCCCCCTGCTTGTATTCTCTTCCTCACTGTCTCTTTCTCTAGCAAATAAATAAAATCTTAAAAAAAAAAAATACTGCTTCTCTATCCAACACGAACTTAAAGATAGTTCTCTCTACAAAAAAAAAAAAAAAAAAAAAAAAAAAAAAAAGAAGAAGTAAAACCAAAATATTTTGATTACATTCAATTGTATGCAGCATTTACAAAAGCCCTAGAGATCTAAAGGATTATAAGAGGACTGTGTAAATGGAGAGATAAATGAAGGACAAATCCCCCTCTTTAATGAGTATTTGTTGTTTTACTGTTTCCTACCTGCCTTTAATCTCCAAAGTTTCTTTACCTCTAAGCATGGTCATGAACGTAATCTTAAATTCTCATGTAGCAAATTCTCCTTAAACTTTAATTTTACAACAAAATAACAAGTTATCAAAAGAAAAATGAAGTTGTTTTAGAATGCAACTTTTTTTTAAGATATAAATTCAATTAGCCAGCATATAGTACATCGTTAGTTTTTGATGTAGTGTTCAGTGATTTATTAGTTGTGTATAACACCCAGTGCTCATCACATCAGGTGCCTGCCTTAATATGCATCACTCGGTGACCCCCGTGCCCCCACCCACTTCCTTTTCCCCAATTCTCAGTTTATTTCCCAGAGTCAAGAGTCTCTCGTGGTTTGTCTCACCCTCGCTGATTTCAAGTTAGGGTTTAAACCAGAAGTACCGGAGGCAGGCCACTCTTTCTAGATTGGTTTTGAATTCTAAGGATTGGATGGACTAAGAAAAGTCCATTTCTATCTGTGCAAGGACAGAAGATTCACATACTTTCCTGTGGAGACATAAAAATGTTCACAACCTTCCACTCTTCCTACCTCAGCTAGTCAGTCAAATGCAGGGAAATGTTAGCAAATTCAATTGAGAAGAACTGGACCGGAGTTATTAACTAACACTTCGTATTCTTCTACTTCCAAATGGGACTTTTCTCAACAACAAAAGAGCCATACTTAACTTGTATCCTGACACATATCCAATTTTTATCCTCCAGACAACATTATAAAGAGAACATATGACAAAAGTGAGCCATTTTGACATCTGACTAAATAATGCCCAGAAGTAGTATTTGATTTAATCTTTCTAATTACATTATCGGCACCCAGAGGGCAAGACAAACATCTTTTGTTGTTGTTGTTGTTGTTGTATTTCATGCAGCCCCTGCCAAATATCACATGATCCGACTTACACGAAATCTCCAGAATCAGCAAAATAAATGAGCGGATGAGTGGCTGCCAGGGGCTTGGGGAGAGAAGAGTGAGTAGCAACTGCCGATGGATGAGTGCGGTGGTCCTCTTCAGTGATGAGGAAATGTTTCGGAATGAGATACTGGTGATGGTCACCCAACAATGTGAATGTTCTTAATAACACTGAATTGTATACTTGGAAGTGGTGAAATTAGGTTCCGTGAATTCTACCTTAATATCTTTAAAACGCAGGTCAAGTTGCAAAATGCCCACCACCACTTATGATGTCCATTATTTATGTGTGCCTCGTGTCCACCTGCCCCCATCCCCAAGCACAAAGCTCACTAATGGCTGTGTGCAAATTAACAATAAAGAAGGGCACCAGCTGCTCCCTCACAAGGTCACCTCGGTGCCACAGGGGTCAAGCTTTACTGGGGACTCATGAATAAGGAGAAAGTGAAATATCCAATAAGCTAAAATGCATCCCCTTGCATCTCTGATGCATTTGGACCTACGATGATTATTTTGAGAGCTGATCGTGCACAGTGACTTTTGTCACCTAATCAGAGTCTCGTCAAGAACTAAGCACTATCGACTTCCTGGGACCCTTCTCAGCTGCGCTAGTTGGGACTGTTCTCAAAAGCAAAACCCCAGGACAAGGACTGAATATGGCCCCAGCCCAGGAAGGTCAGAAGGGAGAAGAGCGGAGAACTGGAAAATTCCCAGTCGGCCTGAGAAGAGTTTACAAGTGGAGAGAAAACAGCCCCACGGTTAGCCATTCTGCAAGAGGAATGCGGGGTGACAAATAGCTCATCCTATCCAGTGATCATTTCCCTTCCAGAACAGCTCAGATCCAAAAGATCGTCCCTAGGGGCTGCACTAGCTATGAATTCACCCGGATCATAAAGACAGTCGTCTTCCGTTTATTTTTAGCACTCCACTGTCAGATGTTTTCAGAGAATACCTCCTCCTTATAACCACCGCTTTTTTTGTGTGCAGTTAATTACACTCCCAATGACAACTGTTTGAAAAATCCCAAGACAATTAAATGCAAGAGAAACATTCCAAGCCAAAATACCAAACTGGGTGTCGGCTTCATGGAGACAGTGCTGCTCTAGACAGGCGGCGCGTCTAGCCTGGGAGGACTCTGGCTGGTTAAAGGTGCGGGTTAAACATACAAACAAATGGAAAATACCTTGTGAGCTCTTCTTTAATCTTCAAGGGTTCGTGTGGGTAGAATTTCACTCTAAAGCACATGGTGTATGGTGGATGAGCTGAAACATCATAAAAAAAAAAAAAAAAAAGGCATGAGAAAAGCAGCAAAAGACCAAGGACTCCAACACACAGGAAAGTCAGCCGTGAAGTTACAGCCTAGCCTTGGGGGGCTGGGGGCAGGGGAGAAAGGGATTTTTCTGGCGGAAGCAGATCTTATTATGCCCAAGGAAACAAAGCCACAGTGACAACTAAAGAAAATGCTTGACAGGACGCCCAAAGCCAATGCAGGACACGGGCAACCTAGTCAGTTAGCACAACTTTCCACGTCACATTCTCGCCAGGCCATAGCTTCAAACAGCATTTTTTTCCTCCTGATTCTTCCCACCAGTTTGTGACAGATAAATTGCCCACTCTGGTCTGGGCCCTAGTGAGATATTTTTCAGACTGTGAGGTGGAAAAATGTCACTGCACATGACTAGTTTTCCCAAAACAATGGTGCTTTTGAACTGAAATCGCAATTTTAAAAATGGAGTCAGCCATGCACAGATCTTACTTTGTATATATTTTTAGTATTATTTGAGTATTATCTATGAGGCAGTCACTATGAAAACAAACACTTCTATAACACACTGATTTGTATGAATCAAGATGGCACTGCGCAGAATGAAGTCCCAATTGAGGTTCATGATTCTAGAATGTTCTAAGTGCATTAAATATCTGGTACTGAAGGACCACCTAAGTGGCTTCTATAGGACTTCTGATACCCTTAATTATAGAAAGTGTTGGCTTACAATGTTGATCTAATAAATGCACACAAGTGTGATCTAATAAATGCATACAAGTGTAGTAAGATGCTTTCAAATTTCAATTAGCATATAAAATGAACACTTTAAGGTGAAAGAAATACAATAGTTAACATTATTATTTCTATGGCTCTTAGACACTTGCTCATGTTTTGCCTTTGTTTCAGTACAGCTACTTGGGATCAACTCCAAGTCTATGTCCAAATGCCTAAATGAAACAGCACCCTATACTTGCCCAAATCCTCTTTCACAGCAAGGAGGGGTTAAATCCCCAGCCATCTCTATAATGCCTGGGGCTATTCTGTATGTAGACAAATTCTTTATGTGGAAAGAACTATCAGCATTAAATATGAATGCATAATGAGTATAATTTAATATGGAAAACAGTTCTCGAAAATAATTTGAAAGAAATCATCCAAATCACAGGAAAACACAAGCATCTTTCTGGCCATCTCAGCAGAGAAAAACCGATTATACACATACACCCACACACACAGATGTCAGAACTCTTTCCATTCAATGCCCTACTTCTCTACCAGGAACTAGGAAATTTTTTAACTGAGTTGGATGCTCCTAACCCACCCCTGTGTTCCCTAGATTTAGGGAAACATTTTTCTGGAGCACTAGAAGAAAATAAACACCATCTATACAGCAAAAAAAAAAAAAAAAAAAAAAAAAAATAGCAGTGATTCTCAAGTCATTCATCTTTCATGACATCTAGAATTTCAGTTTTGACTCAAAATATTTACTCTTTATACATTTTCTAGATTTCTTGTAATTTGTTTAGGTCATCACCTTTAAAGGATTAAACCTAATGTTTTTTATTACAAAATCTCTGGATTGTCCTTAGTAGAAAGATTAAGACTATTTTTATAAGAGAAGAATAGAGCAAAAAAATGGAAAAAAATAAGAAAATTTTTTCTTCTTCTACTAGTCTTCAAAATTAATACATGTTTAAGCACAATCAATGACGATGATTGATCGATCATAGTAGACAGATGGAAAGAGTGGATGGACAGACAGATGGATAGATGGATGGACATATAACAAGTGGATAGACGGAGACACAGATGGGTAGGCAGACAGATGAATGGAAAAACCACCCTCTTTTACTTTTCTTCACTTTGTCTCTATTCCTGTCCCTCCATCCCTTGGGTCCCCACCAAGCTTACCCCAAACTCTCCCACCACCATCAACAACTTCATCAATATTCTTCGACCCTTTTTGCCAAACTCACACAAATCCTTGCCAATATGATTACATATGTGAGGGATTTTTTTTTTTTTTTTTACAACTGATTCTCACAAAATGAGATCACACTACATATGTTTCTCTTGCTTTTCTCACTTAACTCTCTATTCTGCTCATCCCTCAGGGACAATAGTCATAGATCTAACTTCTTGTCGCTACTAACTGCATTATAATTTATATTATGGATACAGCAGAATGTATTCTGCTCTTCTCTTAATTATCATTCAGATTGTTTCCACATTTCTGCAATACAATTTGATTTATGTGATTTTTATGTGATTTTTGTGCTTTTTATTTCTATAATACAAACTTCCAATATTTGAGTTTTGGGGTCAATGGGTATGGGCAAATGTTGTAAAGGGAGCTGAAAAATAATGGAGGGCGTGGGGTTCCCATGAGCGGGACCGCCATTGCACAGGGAACAGGGCCATGGAGAAGCTCAGCAGGAGAGGGAGGAGAGGTCCTGAGCAGCCAGGACAATGAGAAGCAGGGCTGACTGCACGGGTCCTAGCTGCCGCCTCCCTCTGTTTCAACACCAGGCTGAAGTGGTTCATCATCTGCTTTGTGTGTGGCATTTCCTTCCTTATCCTTGGGACCGGATTGCTGTGGCTTCCTGGTGGCATGAAGCTTTTTGCACCGTTGTATACACTTGGAAATCTTGCTGCGCTAGCCAGTACTTGCTGCATTAGCCAGTAAGGGACCCATGAAGCAACTGAAGAAAATGTTTGAAGCAACAAGATCGCCTGCAACAATGATGATACTTTTGCATTTCATATTTACCTTGTGCGCTGCTGTTTGATGGCACGAGAAGGGCCTGGCCTTATTATTCTGCATATTGCAGTTCTTGTCCATGACCTAGTACAGCCTGTCATACATCCCATATGCAAGGATGCAGTAATTAAATACTATCTTCTCTCTTAAATTGAAATTTAGAAACTCTTTGAAAAGAGCACTGGAAAGGCGACTTTCTGTTTTTGGTAAAGTATGCTTTTCCAGATGTAATCATCATTCCCCAAACTGACACGACAGGTTAAGACCATTTTGTGCACTGATGGGAACTACATGCTTGATTAAACTGCTAAGTAATAAAACAAGATAAAAACCAAAGAGAGCTGAAATATAAAAGCCCACTGAAGGCAACCTGGGGAAAGAAGGATCATAGAAGATGGTCCCAAACAACAGGTGTCATTTGCTTGTCCTCTTGGTCAGCATATCTGCTTACTGTGCCCTAGGCTGGCTACGAGAGGTGTCTGAGCTCCTTGGCTACACGTCAGGACTCCCATTCTGCCTAAAGAATCGGGCGCTGAGACAGACAGCTCCCCGGGGCAGCCATCTTGAAAAATGCCTTGGAAAATCCCACCTTCTAACCACACACATCCTTGTTCTAAACCCAGAGTTTCCAGAATGGTCTCATGCTTCTCCCATATGCAAAGCCCTTCCATCACTTGAAGGAAGCTCTTAAACAGCACTTACAGTCCTTCTGAGTCTTCTCTATGATAATAAATGTCCTCCATCCTATCAACTGCTCCTCACATGAAACAGTTTTGAGTACCCTCATTCTGGATATATTCTGGTCTCTGTCTCAAGTCCAAGGCCCCAGGGGTTGCCACATCCACTCAGGTGAGGGAATCATCACCAGCCTCAGTTTGGACATAATTGTTGCTCTCCCTCAAGAACTTCATCTCAGTGTGATTTACTCTGAGTTTATTATAAACCAATGCTCTTAACCCTTTTCATATATGCAGTTGCTAAGTTACATAGAAAGTTGCACCTGACGTCTCTTTCCGTTTTTCTAGGGTGTGATCATGGGAGAAATTAATACACAGTATTCGGAGTAGACTCATCACTAGACCCATTATCAGAGAAGAGAGGAGAGGAGGAAGCAGAAAACGAACTTAGAAAGAGGCCACTTCAAGTCTGAAATCTTCTATCCATTTTCTTTTACCATCATATATACTCCTACTGTGTCTTTCTCTCATATTGACCCCATGTCACTAATATAAGAAGAATTAAAAGGAGCATATGATTTTATGCCCAAGCCTGAAGAGGCTAATGTAGCAGTAGGCTCCTTCTCGAGAAACACTCTTAAGATTCTGGATGCAAAATTATATTACAAAGCAAATAGTAAAGCTAAGGAATGCTTCTCGACAGGGTTGGAACAGTCTGAAAAGATAAATAATTTCCCCTCAAAAATGTTGATCTAGTTACGAATGGCAAGTTGTAGGAGGATATGGAGCATAGATCTCATTCAACATTTTATCCCCAGAGCTAATTATTGATAGACTCCGACTAGCTGAATGAATGATTAACCCCAAGCTTTGCGGCAGATGTCAAAGAGAAAGGCCATGCCCGGCCATCGCATTCATCCCATCCAAACACCGGCCTAGAAGGTCCATAGTCTGAGTGATTACGGCAACTCCTAGGATTTAGATTTTGAAAACCCCTGGTCCTATATCTTCAATTTCTGCCCTTCAACATCTGGAACAAACTCAGGGACACTGGAATCTGTTAGAATTGCTATTTCTAGAGGGACTATTAATTAATTCAACAAATACTTATTGAGTACCTAGGAGATATTAGCTGTAAGTTTAGATGTACTAATAAAAGTAGCTATAAAAGATAAAAATGATGTCTTCATGGGAGACATACTCTAGTGGAATAAATAGGTATAAAATCAAAGTTAATAAATGAAATATACAGGACATTAGAAGGCCATAAATACTACAGTCAAGAATAAAGCAGAAAAGACTTTAGGGGTGAAAAAAAAAACCACCTCTTTTTCCTTTTCTCCTCCCCACTATAACCAAATTCATGACAGTGAGGTACAGTTCACTTTACTGCCTTCTAGAAAACCAAATGAGGGAAAAATAGAATTGAAAATGTTAAGTCATTAAACAGGAAGATAGGGAAAAAGTCACCCCCAAATGTGTTGGCACTGGTATGGGGTCAAAAGTCCAGCTTTGGAGCACTGGCCTGTGCCCATACCAACTGCATAACCGCTAAAAAAGCGAAACAGGTAACCAAAGGGTTAATGGGACTCTTACGTGCTATTGTACCTTTTTACCCAAATCTCCTTATTCTTGGAACACAGTCTGCAGCCATGTTTCTACAGATGACATTCCTAGATACCATAATAACAAAACGTTCATTTAGTTGTTTTGCAGAGACTCAAGGTTTCACTAAGAGACTGGCCAGAACGGCTCAGGACCACTGGCCTTCTCTCTGAGCACGTGCCTGAGTCCAACGGATGAAGTTTTGAGACACAGAACAGCCTAAAACTTGACCCTCGGCTCATACTAAGGATGCCACTGACAATGTAGGCAGAAGGGCCACACAGGTGCAGAAAACAAGTACAACCCTCTCCCACATACTATCTGATTCTGAAGTCATACAGCTCCTCTCCCCGATCCCCAGATCCTTTTTTCTTTGCCCTTAAGGATCCCAGAGTCTCTGGCTTTGGGGAGGCAAGTTGCAGTTTGCCCTACGGTCTCCTTGCTTCGCTGCTGCTTGACTCGGGCTCTCCTTGCGGCACATTCAACGTCTTCGTGATTGGCTTTGCTGTGCCCTGGGCAAGCGAACTTGGATTTAGCTACAAAAAGAGCCTTCCCAGGGTCAGCCTGGCTTGGACAGGTGGGAAATCCCCTTGTGGAGATGAGCCCATCCCCTTTTCCAAGAGACAAGGACTACCACTCCAATGTCAAGTCTTCTTGTTCTTAAACTACTTAAGGAGTTTACTCTGATCTGGTCTGGTCTGTGCCAACCATTTGGTGCACACTCAGTAGCTGGAAACATGATGGAGGAGATACCTTGGAACAGGATGCACCAGGCTTAGAGCCCACGCCCTGCACTGGGACCCTACACCACAATGTCATCGGGAATAGTCACTGTCCTTACTAGACTGGGCAGCATGGCCACCCCATGGTGGAAGACACTGCAGCCCATTTCTACTGTGTTGTTAAGGCTTCAGCATCAATGACAGGGACACATGGTGGGGGGGTGGCAACCTCAAACCCCCAGGGGATGAGTCCCCAGATTTGGAAGGGGACTTCCAACAGTGACCTTGAACAGGCCACCTAAATTCTGCTTCCTGCTCTGGAAGAAAGGCCAGCACCAGGGGCCCGCATCTACCTTCCACCGGTGTTTGCACAGGCTCTTGGCAGGTACACATGGCCTGAGTCCGAACTTGCGTTTCACTGGGATGTTTATCCTACTCATGCTGGAATAAGAGAAGGAGATGGAGGAGACTGAATTGAACTCAGCTGAGAAGCATTTACTCAGCCACGTTAAGTGCTAAGAACAAGAATACCACTGAGGAGCAGGGGAGGGCAAAAAGAACAAAAGTCCACTTTAAAAAGGCCTAGAGCATGTAACTGTGCTGAGAACAGCAGGGCACCTCTCTTGCAGACGTCCATTACCTGCCACATGAGGGCTGGGGAGGCCAAGCCTCTCCACAGGGCAGCTCAGTGGCCCCCTTTTTGCATCAGCAGATCCTGGGGTATCTCATCATTTCCATAGCTGGTTAACACTGAGAACACAGGGGGAGGAATCGTCATTTACAAAGCAGAGACAGATTTTCTCATCTCCACTTTGAGATCTTGCCCAGAAATGGGGCTGGGGACATACAATGATCTGCTGAGCAGGGTCCTGGGTGAAAACAAAGAACACAACTTTCTATTTTTTACCAATGATCATCATCCTCAAATATTCGGAAAATAAAAAAAAAAAACAAACAGAGTGGGGCTTTTTATGGGTGGGGGAGGGTTTGAGAGAGAAACATCATTTAGCAGCCTTTCAAAAAAGGCAGTCTCCCTCTAATCATTGTATATAGAGCTACAGGAAAACAAAAAACATAACTTCAGGGATATACATATAAACACATAGATCTTTATCATATACACTCAGGCTGACAGCTACAAAAAAAATCTCCCCAACGTTTTATATTTTATTTTTATTTTTTTAAGATTTTAGGGCACCTGGGTGGCTCAGTTGATTAACCATCTGCCTTTGGCTCAGGTCATAACCATGATCCCAGGGTCCTAGGATCAATCCCCGAATCAGGTTTCCTGCTCAGTGGGAAGCTTCTCCCTCTCCCTCTGTTGCGCCCCCAACTTGTGCTCTGTAAATAAATAAACAAAATCTTAAAAAAAAAAAAAAAAGATTCTGTTTATTTGGCAGAAAGAGAGAACATGCACGTGAGCAGGGTTGGAGGGGCAGAGGGATTATCTGAAGCTGTGAGAGCAGAGCCCAACTCGGGGCCACGAGGCCTGATCCCCAACCAGAGGTCATGACCTGAGCCTTAACCAAGACAGAGGTTTAACCAACTCAGCCCCACAGGCGCCCCTCCTAAATGCCTTTAAACTGCGGTTGAAGCTTAGAGCTGGTGCCTCAAACAGACGTTAGGGCAACGTTTATACCTGGGCTACGGCTGTCCTGTGCCTTCCTCCTCTAGGAGTCCACTGGGGAGAAAACGATCCATTGTCAGATTTTAAGACTCTGGAGAAACACGGCAAAGCGTCTGTTGGTGCCGGCAGGGCCTCTAGCACCCTGCAAATCTGAGCCTTGTTTTCCAAAGAGCCCCAAGCAGTCATCAGGGTTCCTGGCCTCTTCAGCACGACTGATACCTTGTTTTATTCCTAACCAAATGAAGAGTGTCCCTCCCGTGTCTCGGGGAGAGGGCGGGGGCTTCACGGTGAGACCCGAGGGACACACCCCACTTCGTTGTGCAGGCGGCATATGCCGTGACACTCAGGTTTTCCATCCGTGCGGCTTCTTCCGAGGCGAAACCGCTCGGGAGCACAAACTCTCCGCACATGCGCAGAATGACACTTGAGTACCAAAAGGGCAGCGCATTACTCACTCATTCAACAAACTATAACTCTCGGGAGAGGTTTTAACGAGCCAGCCGGAGAACTGCTCTCTTAAGGACTGCTCTCTTTTGGTTGGAAATGATCATGATCATTCAACAACAACTGTTACTATCATCATCATCAAGAGTGATAATCCCGCCGTCACTCTTCTACTAAAAGGACAACCAGCAGCCTCCAAGATGCTACTGGCACTGTGTTGCCTCTACTTCCAAAGCAAAGAGGTTGTTTTTCTGTTTTTTTGGGGTGTTTTTTTGTTTTTTGTTTTTTCCATTGTATTTAATTAATCTTCCGCCTGTTACAGTTCTCTGGGGTTGGACGCATGCACCAGGCTCGCCCACACACACGCAGGCACTGAGATCTCATAGGGAATCCTGGATCGCCCAATTGCTGTCTCACGAACACTTGTTCTTTAATAAGGACTTCGAGGTCCAACATTTCTAACCTCAAGTTCAGCATCTGGATAAATTGCTACGGCCAAACTCAAGTCTCCCAGCTTCCATTTCCTCCTCTGTAAAATGGAGATAATAATGGAATCCATTGCCTAGAGCAGACAGTAAAGGCTTTTGACTTTGCAGGCCTCAAGGTCTCCATCTCAACTACTAGACTTAGCTGGTATAGTATAAAAGCGAAAAAGCAAACACAGACAAGAGAGAGACCAGTGGGCCTGGCTGTGTTCCAACAGGACACTGAAATCTCAGGGCACCTGGGTGGCTCAGTGGGTTAAAGTCTCTGCCTTCAGTTCATGTCGTGATCCCAGGGTCTTGGGATCGAGCCCCTGGTCGGGCTCTCTGCTTGTCAAGGAGTCTGCTTCCTCCTCTCTCTCTACCTGCCTCTCTGCCTATTTGTGATCTTTGTCTGTCAAATAAATAAATAAAATCTTCAAAAAAAAAAGAAGAAGAAAAGAAAAAGACACTGAAATCTCATTTCATATCATCTGCACACCTCACAAAGTCTTGTCTTTAGCCTTTTTTCTTCCTCCTATCCTTTTAAGATTAGGACACCTACTTCTAGCCTACAGGACATACAAAAACAGAAGGTAAGCTGCTTTTGGTCCAGGGGCCATCGTTCACTGACCCCTGATAAAGAGCCCATGATGAGGATGAAATGAGTTAATGACATAAAACACCCAGCCGATTGCTTGAGACCTAAGTACTCAACCCATTAAAGTTGTTCCTATTCTGGAAGGCAAAGAAGAAACTTCCATGGATAAGGGAGAGCCCTTCAACTTGATCTAGCCCTGCACAAGCAGACCTCAGAGATACTGTGGGTTCAGTTCTGGACCACCACAATAAAGCAAATATCTCAATAAAGCAAGTCATAATGAGTTTTTTTTGGTTTCCCGCTTTGCTTCCTGAGTGTACAGTAGAACGACCTGAGAATCTTAGCCAAAAAAAGAGAAAGAAAAGAAAGTTAGTAAAAGTTCATGACACTGAGGGCAGGAGATCCAGGTGCCTGCTTACTGTAGATGTCGTATAACTAACGACACCCTCAGGAGTCATGTTGGTAGGGGTGACTCAACTAGTAAAAATGGTAATTATCACAGCCAAAAATCAAGAGCTTATGTAACTTCATCCCAAGACTATATACCATAAAACTGCATCCAAAAATGAGGCAATATAAAGCGTTTCCAACCAAACGGAAACATGAATAACACTACCCACTTGACCCAGGTTTGAATCACTTCCAGTGCTCATACACCATGCATGGAATCTCTTGGCTCATCAGGGTTATCAGTCAGACATTTAGACCACCAACACGACCTGTAGTTTTGAATCATGTGGTCCATCCTGAAACAACATGAGAGCTCCTGAAGGGAGCCCCTGGAAGGACATCCCCCAGGAAATATAGGAGATGCTCTTTTCCTTCTGCTTTCTCCAATATTCCCATCACATTCCTTCCAACAAGGAAGAGTGCTGGGTCCTCCAAGAACCCACCATTGTACCCAATCAAAATGATATCATTTTGCCCACCTAGAACATTGGAATGTAACCCTATTTGGAAATAAGGTTTTTGCAGATGTGATTAACTTGAAGTCCTACTGCGTTAGGGTAAGCCCTAGAGCCTGTGACAAGTGTCTTTTTAAGAGAAAGAGACAGACACAGAGAAACCCAGGAAGAAGGTGACGTGAAGATGAAGAGGGATCAGAATGACACAGCTACGGGCAAGGAAGGAATGCCAAAGACAGCCAGCAACCAAAGAGCTGGAAGCAGCAAAGGATTCTCCCCTAGAGCCTTTGGCAGGGTGCACAGCCCTGCTGACACCTTGAGTTTGGACTTCTAATCTCCACTATAACATAGCCACCAACCATAACATAAGGAAAAGGGTAAAAATAATAAATCGGTGGTTTATCAAATGTGCATGCTGTTTAGAATTGCATTTCATGAAGTTCAGGGATTTTTTGTCATTACCCATTGTTACCATCATTTTTTCTTCCATATTGGGGAAAAAAAACACACACACAAAAGAATGCAATAGGGAAACCATTTAGAGGCCTGAACTTCATGGACATTCTGATACAAGTTCTAAACACAGAAATGTTCGATAAAACAGTTAGTTGCACCTAGAAGAAAAAAAGATGTCTTGCCAAACCTACAGAGAGCTATTGCTAGAATAACAGAAGCTGGCTTCCAAAGCTGGACGCAAACAATAGAATGAAGCAAACTCGGAAGAATGAAACCAGCCAAAACTAAAACCACAATAGCTGGGGACCTACCGTTACTTGATCTAAGCAATGGGCTTTGGTCAGGTATGTGTTTTGATTTGTTTTTGTTTTTTTTTTAAGATTTTTATTTATTTATTTGACAGAGATCACAAGTAGGCAAAGAGGCAGGCAGAGAGAGAGGAGGAAGCAGGCTCCCTGCCGAGCAGAGAGCCCGATGTGGGGCTCGATCCTAGGACCCCGGGATCACAACCCAAACCGAAGGCAGAGGCTTTAACCCACTGAGCCACCCAGGCGCCCCATTGACTTGTTTTTAAAGAACATGGTAGTTAAACTTCTTTTACCTGCTCCCTAAAAGGAGCATTTTGATTCTAGTCCACAAGTATTGATTGGGAACTGATTACATGCATAGCCCTGTCCTAAGCCATGGACCAGGGGAAGAAATTCTCCAAACTAAACACTGGAGACAGGATGAGACAAGTATATGAATGAGGCTAATGGGACAAGCTACCCAAAGAGGGCAGAGACGGGGTTACTATCACTGTGGGTGCTTGGAGAAGTAAAATGTGTAAAGCTTTACTATCAGAAGCATATGATCAAGTCCCCCCCCCCAAAAAAAGAACACATGTACAAAGCAAAGGAATGAGCCATAAAGCAAAAGCATGAAGGTAACTGAAAGAATAAAAAGAAATATTCAAAGTGGGAGATCTGAGTGGAGGCCACTTGGTGCAGTGAACGGAGTATGGTTCCCTGGAAGATTCTGCCCACCTAGAACATTGGAATGTAACCCTATTTGGAAATAAGGTCTTTGCAGATGTGATTAACTTGAAGACCTACTGCGTTAGGGTGAGCCCTAAAGCCTATGACTGGTGTCTTTATAAGAGAAGGAGACAGACACAGAGAAACCCAGGAAGAAGGTGACGTGAAGATGAAGAGGAGTCAGGAAGTCACAGCTACGGGCAAGGAAGGAACACCAAGGACAGCCAACAACCAAAGAGCTGGAAGCAGCAACGGATTCTCGGCTAGAGCCTTCGGGGGTTGGGAGCACGGCCCTGCTGACACCTTGAGTTCGAACTTCTAGTCTCCACAACTGGGAGAGAACAGATTTCTGCTGTTTAAGCCCCCAGCATGGGTAGTTCTCAGGCCACCCCGGAGCAAACTAATCACTCAGCAACAAGAGTCCTTGGAAGAGCCAAAGCGGTGGAAGGCAGCATCCTGACCAGCCTCGCGAACGGGTACGGGACCCAGGGCTTTTCTCCTGCTGTTCCTTACACCAGAGCAAAAGCGAGGCTCCTGGTGTGCTCTCCGCAGGCTACGGGAAGAAGGTCTGTTCTCCACTGATGAAGTTATTCAGCAGCAAGGGGACTGCTCTGTAGATGAGCCTCAAGCAGGGCTGGAAAGCGAAGGAATGCCACCTAAACATGAAGCTTCACAGAGAGCACCATCAGAGACAAAAAGGACGGGTCACCTCTGGCTTCCAGGCGGAGCCACTGGAACTTTAGGGAGGGAGCACGACAGACACCAGCCAGCAACTTGACTCGGTGCGCTGCACAGCTGAGTTGCACCATGTATTATGCAGAAGCTGGCGGTCCTCTCCACCCTGATTTGCATGCCGAAGCTGTCTTTAAACACCCCTGTCCCTTCAGGGTGCTTGGCAGCAGCAGTGTCTGATAAGTAGAGCAAGAAGGTGATCTTAACTACCCTGCTGGGCTAATCAGGTACCAGCCAGGACTGAGCAGAGAACCTCTCTGCAAGTGGGTCCTCTTTCATCTAGCTCTGTATTTTCATAGCACATTCTTAATGCATAATGCACTTTGATTTCTCCCTTCCTCTCTTCCCTACTTTCCCTCTCCTTCTCTTTCTCAATTTTGACATAAAGCTTTTTTTTCCTAGGGCGCCTGGTTGGATCAGTTGGTTAAGCGACTAACTTCGGCTCAGGTCATGATCCCAGGATGCTGGGATCCAGTCCCACATCTGGCTCCCTACTGTGCAGGGAGTCTGCTTCTTCCCTCTGCCTCTCTCTTTCTCTCTCTCTTGAATAAATAAATAAAACCTTAAAAAAAGTTTTCCCTCTTCTTGTTTTCTCTTTATTACCAAGTGATCTAGGAAAATTTTCTCATTGTGAAAGATCTGAGTAAAATATGACTATATAATAAAATATAACCAATATCATATAATAAATATAACATGTGTCCTCACCCCCCTCTACCCTACTCTCTTCTCCTGAGGTAACCAGTTAGTACACATCTTTGCAGCCCTTCTCTGCACTTATATGTTCATCTAAAATAATCTATTTTCATATATAGGGATCATACAATATGTGGAAGTTTTACTTGCTTTCTTAACTCCAAGATATAGCTAATAAATCTTTCAGTGTCAGTACTATAGGTCTGCCTTGTTCCTTTTAATGACTGTATGTATCTCACATAATTTATTTAACCTTGCCAGAATTCTAGGCTTTTTATTTCTTCCAATTCTCAGTGTTATAAGCAATGATGTAATATATACCTTGCATAATATAAACCTATGCCTGGATAAATTTCACTTTCACTAGAATCATAGAGATGAGCTTGTTGGATTGAGACACAGGCATTTTTTAAAAACACATCTAGGGGCACCTGGGTGTCTCAGTGGGTTAAGCCTCTGCCTTTGGCTCAGGTCATGATCTCAGGGTCCTGGGATCGAGTCCCGAATCAGGCTCTCTGCTCAGCAGGGAGGCTGCTTCCCTTCCTCTCTCTCTGCCTGCCTCTCTACCTACTTGTGATCTCTCTCTGTCAAATAAATAAATAAAATCTTAAAAAAAATTTAGATTTTTTTTTAATTTTTTAATTTTTTTTTTAGATTTTTTTAAATCTAATTTTTTTTTTAAGATTTTATTTATTTATTTGACAGAGAGAGATCACAAGTAGGTAGAGAGGCAGGCAGAGAGAGAGAGAGAGGGAAGCAGGCTCCGGGCTGAGCAAAGAGCCCGATGTGGGACTTGATCCCAGGACCCTGAGATCATGACCTGAGCCGAAGGCAGCGGCTTAACCCACTGAGCCACCCAGGCGCCCAAAAAAACACATCTAAACTAATACTTCTGATGTACACTTTAAGTATCCTAGACACTTTCTCTGAATTCACCACTTAGTCTCATAAATTCTCATGTTGAATATTGTTAAATCATTCTAAACTAACCCATGGAGCATATCATTGCACAGTGCAAAATTGAAAGTCGAGAATCTCATATCTAAAGTAGGTTATCCTACATGGAAAAAGTTAAAACTAATTAAGATAAATCCAAATGAGCGATGGCTGATAGCTTTAGAGAGAATTTCAATTTCAATTCAACAAAAATGCAATCAAATCATTTAAGTACAACTTTTATATTACCTTCCAGCTACTTTTCTAAGCACTTCAACAAAAATGCAAGAACTAAAAAGAATCCAAAGGTTAAATTATCATCCTTGCGTTACCATTCTTCACTTATTACACCCAGCACAGACTGCCTGTCCTTAGCATGTGAACGGACACAGGCATTTTTAATTTAGAACAATATGGCCAAATTTCCCTCCCAAATGGCTTTACCAATTTACGTGCCACCTCCACCAGAGGTGTTGCTCTCATCCTCGTTAATTTGACAGTATCAACATTATCCATTTTCTCAGTGTAATAAAAAACACCTTGTTTTAATTTACATTTTCCTTGTCACTAATGATATTGAGCATCTGTTTATGAGTTTACTGGCCATTTAGTTTTATTCCTTCTATGGGTCTTTTCACATTTTTTATTGAGTTGTTTAGCCTTGGGTTTATACCATCACACTTTATACATTCTGCATATTTAATACTTGTTACATATTTGCCAAATGTTCTTCCATTATTTATGATGTTTGTGTTTTAATTTATTTATAATTTGTTTTATACTCATTCATTCAACAAATATTGACTGAAAATCTACTCTGTGCAGTGAGCACACCAAATAGTCTGGTACCTGAGTTCAATTGTTGCATAAATATGTATTTTGCTTTGTTACTTCTGTTTATATTTTCCTTAGGAAGCCTTGTTTGATTCCATAATTATAAAAAATAGTCCTAAATTTGTACCTAAAACTTCTATAGATTATTAAATATATTGGGCTTTTGAAATCCTCTGGAATTAACCACATATATGCTGTGAGGTAGGTCTTTAGCTTTTTTTTTTCTTTTTCCAAGTGGAAAGGCAATACAAAAGATCATGACTTTAATCTTTCTATCTCTGATATGAAGTACAATCTTTATCATAACCCATATTCTCACAAATAATGAGTCAATTGGAGGTGGGGGTGCTTTGTGTTCTGTTTCTTTTCCTATTCCTGTGTGTATCTTAATTACTATATGTGTCTATCATGAGGACTCCATTATTATAGCTCATATGCCTTGATTTGCTACCTAATAAAATGAGGACCCTACCCTATCATTGTTCTTTTTCACATATCTACTGGTAATTCTGGAGCATTTTCTTTTGCACATGAGCCTTAGACTATTTTGTTAAATGCCATAAAGAATCTCACTGATGTTTTGATTTGAAAATTATTTGAATGTATCTATTAACTCGCAAAGAATTGACTTTAACAATATTAAATGGAAACATAAGAAGTCTCCACTTATTGAACTCCTTTTTTTATCTACTCTATAGTAACTCCATAGTGAAATTTAATAGTTTTATTTATAAATTTTTTGCACATTTCTTGTTATATTTGAGAAATTTGTTTTTATTTGTTATTGCTATTGTAGGTAATAGACCTTTCTCCCAACACCTTCCAGAAATAGTTGCTTCTTGTGTATAAGGATTGTTTTAGGATATTAATCTTGCACCTAAGGATAAAAGCCATTATTAACTGTAGGTCAGGGGTGGGGAAGGAAGGCAAGTAGAGAGCTTGGAGAGACCCACAGAGGACAAAACCACTTTTAAAATACTATCTGCAGCTATGAGAAGGCATCAGCAGCCCTCAGTACTCCAGCTTGGCTAAACAGAGAAATCCTGGAGTAGTTCAGGAAAGTGCTCTATTAGGACTTTGGAGAACACAGAAGAAATGTCCCCACATTGTGTCTAAATAGAGAAGGAGCCTTACAGAAGGTACAGAAGTTTTCCCAAGATTGAAGCAGGGCACAGATGAGGTTGAGCATCTACCTGTCCCAGTGGTAAATACAGAAGCGATGAGAGCCAACAAGTCAAAGACAGCTGGAATGGGGACAACCAGGGGGCACAGGCTGAAGACCTGTGGGGCAAGACCAGGACCAGGAGCAGAGGTCTCAGCAGCACGTGCCAGTCCACCCTGAAAGGCCAAGTGGGGCAGTGACATCCAGAGAGGACAGAGTGGGGAAAGAGGTCAGCAACCAAAAGCCAAGTCATCGAAGACCAGCCAGGGGAAGACACAGAGGACCGGGCATGAGAGAGACGTCATCCTTGCCGTCATGATGGTTCGTAAGCAACCCCGGCCTCCCGAGGCCATTCTGGGAATGGAGGAGGAGAAGCTCTTGGTGTGGGAAACATACCCCAATATAGAAGCACGCACTTTCAAGTGATCACATTTAAACAATGAATTCACTGAGTAATTTCCTGAAAGAGATCAAATTCTAAACTGGCAGATCTTGAGTTACCCTGAAGTGGCAAGATTGAACTTTTTGCCCCCAGAGGAAAGAAGCTCACAGAAAACTGAATTCAGTCATGGGGAAATAATGTCACCTTTATGCATATCTGAGTCATAATGTGTAACTTTTTTAAACCTCTTATGCTAATATAGTTTGTGTGGTTACACAGACCCTGCAAGACATGAAATTTGTGTTCTTCTGATGTATGGCACTTCGTGTAGGCACACTAGGCTACCCTCCACAGTTACGGGGACAAGGCTAAAAGCTATAGGTTATAAGAAAGAATATTCACTACTCCCACATAGCAAACAAAGACTCTGAAAATCAAATATCCAAAATATGTAATTCATTTAGCAGCTTTGTTTGCAGACAACCTACCATCTGAACACTCCAAAGAGGAAAAGATCAAAGCTCAGTCCACATTTTTGCCTACAGACATGCAATGATGAAATAGGAGAATGAGGAAGATAGTCCCCCCTCAACACTGCCCAAATCCTATAGCCTATTTGCATTTGGATCTAGTTGACAAGGAAGGATAAAAAGTTTGATTTGAATTTTCCAATTTCAGGGAGTATTGACTAACTGCACTCCATTCCACCTCTCCTACTGAATGCAGCTATAAAACCTGGACAGGATGTGTGCAGCAATTTAAGGACTTGGGAAAGTAAATAGAAAAAGTGGGAAAGGACAGTAATTCACAAGATCGCTGAACTGATGTTGGTTCTCCAAGTTTTTTCCTCTGGTATCCCCTGGTCAGAACTCAGAGATACTGGGAGGGCATCACCAAGGACAGGGGAAGCTCCAAGAGAAATTCCTACTTAAAGCAAACTGGGTTCTACAGTAACAGAGTGAGAGCAAATGGAGTAGAGATTTTCTTACCTGTAAGTTTAACCTATTTTCTTTGATAATCACAAACTACTCAAGTAATGTATTTCATATTGGGTGAGTTTGGTAATTCATGGTTTTTGAGAAATGAGTCCATTTCGTCTAAGCTGTCAAACTTACATACCTACAGTTGTTCTGTGGGGTTTCTAGTGATAGCCTCTTTCATTCCTGACATTGGTAATTTGTGTTTTCTTTTTTCTTTATCAGTCTTGCTAGAGATTCAACACTTTCTTGATATTTTCAAAGACCAACTTTCATTATTTAACAATTTTCTTTATTATGTATTGATAAACATATCAGCTCAGCTGAACCTCGGAGTTGCAAAGGCTGATTTAAAAACTCAGTCTCGGGGCACCTGGGTGGCTCAGTGGGTTAAGTCTCTGCCTTAAGTTCAGGTCATGATCTCAGGGTCCTGGGATCGAGCCCCACATCGGGCTCTCTGCTCTGCGGGGAGCCTGCTTCTCCTTCTCCCTTTGCTTGCCTCTCTGCCTACTTGTGATCTCTCTCTCTTTAAAAAATTTTAAAAAAACATCAGTCTCAAAAGATTACTTTCTATATCATTCCATCTATAGGACATTCTCAAAGGACATAAACTATACTCACAGAATAAATCAGGGGTTGCTGGGGGTGGGGATACATGACTACAAAAGGGAACACAAGGGAGGTTTGTGGGTGATGGACTTATTCATACCCTGATTTGTATAACTGGAGGTTATACAAACCTCCACAAATTTATAGAACTATACATCAAATTTACCCTGTGTTCATTTAAAAACTAAAATTTAAGTTCAGAGGAGAAATAAGACTTTGGTTTAAGAAATTTTTAAGCTTTAGAATGTATACTCAGAGGTGCCTGAGTGGTTCAGTCGACTGAACTTTTTGACTCTTGATTTTGGCTCAGGTTATGATCTCAAGGTAATGAGATCAAGTCCTGACACTGGGCTCCATGTTCAGCACAGAGTCTGCTTGAGATGCTCTCTTTCCCTTTCCCTCTGCCCCTTCCCCCCACTCACCTGCACTCTCTAAATAAAATCTTTTTAAAAATAAAATAGAATGTATACTCAATTAAGTAACTGTCTAATTAATTATTCTCTCAAATATTTCTCTTCCTTAATACAGTTTAAGTCACCGTAAAAATAAGTTTGATTCTACCAATTTTCAACAAGATTTGGAGGAAACAGTCACATAACATTATTGAGGTAAGTTACTATAAGGTCTTTAAATGGATATTTATCACTAAGAAAACATAAAGCATATACCTTTTGATCCAGCAATTTAATTTCTAAAAGAATTTTCTAGTACGGATGGATTTGCAAACATTCAAGAAAGTACATACATGCATGTTTATTACAGCATAATGCCTAACTGCAAATTACTAGAAAATATTTTGATGTCTGTTATATATTCACATAAATATCAAAAAGTCATTTTTAAAATGAAGTCAGTCAGGGTGCCTGGGTGGCTTAGTCAGTGGGGAGTGTGCCTTTTGGCCCAGGTTGTAATCCTGGAGTTTCAGGATCTAGCCCCATGGCAGGCTCCCCGCTCAGTGGGGAGTTTCTCCTTCTCCCTCTACTCCTCCCCAGCACTTGTTCTCTCTCACTCACTCTCTTTCTCAAATAAGAAAATAAATAAAATCTTTTAAAAAATAATAAAACTTTAAAAATAAATAAAATGAAGTCAGTCACTGATATTTTAAAAAATCTCTAAAACTATTAATAAAGTGAAAAATAGTATATAGAGATCGATCTTATTTCTGTTTATAAAAAATCATATGTGTGACTAGGGAACTTATATATACATGAGAAATCCCAGAAGGTGGGCATTAACACATTATATGTTAATTAAAAAATCCCAGAAGGATATATAAAATACTGTTAACAGTTATTTCTTTGGAATGGGCTTGGAGATCGGGGGGGGGGGGGAAGAGAAAGGAAATAGTTTGGGTTTTCATTTTAAATTCTTCTAAACTAAGGAAAGTCATGGACATTATCTTAAGCTTGTTTTAATACATGAGGTTTGATTGTCTATGTGAGGTAATGGATGTTAATTAATCTTATTGTAATCATTTTGCAATATATACATATATTAAATCATTAGGTTACATATCTTAAACTTACACAATGTTACATGTCAATTATATATTATTAAGAAGGGAAAAATCTTTAAATAACAAGTAAAATTAAAAGGAACTACCTTTAAAAATCCTAATAAGGGGCTCCTGAGTGGCTCAGTGGGTTAAAACCTCTGCCTTCGGCTCAGGTCATGATCCCAGAGACCTGGGATGGAGCCCCACATTGGGCTCCTTCCTCAGCAGGGAGGCTGCTTCCCCTTCTCTCTCTCTGCCTGCCTCTTTGCCTACTTGTGATTTCTGTCTGTCAAATAAATAAATAAAATCTTTTTAAAAATCCTAATAAGATAATAATGTCCTTGTAGAGAGTTTGTTAACCAGGGCAGCTGACCTTCAGTCAACTCTGGAAAATACCATTCCTGAGAACACCTATAGTCAAAGAGATCTTAAAAGGGTCAGGTCAAAGAACCTGAAAGTCTGCCATCTAACCATTCCTCCAAGATATTTTGCCCTCATTGCTTACCCAAAGACAATCAAAGGATCAAAGTTATACACATACCCAGAAGAAAGTTGCCTGAAGTTCTGCAACCAGATCCTTTTGATAGATTCATGGATGAGTCCCAGTTGAACCCAGTTTCTCTGGGTTAATACTATCAAGTTCTCACTTAAAATTTTTTTGCATCTATGGTGAAATTAATTTTTTCAGGGTATACATAAGAATACAGAAATTCTTGATACTAAAAGAGACCATCATCAACAAAACTAGGTTTGTGATCATGAGAAGATTACATGATTTCTTATTTAGTAATGTCCTCAAAAATACAACATCAGACTGGGTGATAGAAAAGACCTTTACCAGTTCCTAGAATCAGTGAGTCACCTGGTCTGGTTTCAAAATTGAATTTCACAGAGTTCTTCTTCCCTGATTCAGATTTCATTTGTTATTAGACTGACACTGGCCAGCAATCAAATGTCAATCCTTAAAACATTTTTACCAAACATTATAAATTTTCAATTGGTTGTTCAGATTTACTTAGCATGAAGACAAAGCTCTTAAGTAGCCAGTTTTTACAAATTAAAAGTTGTTTCTTCTACATACAAATGGCTAAAAAAGACACATGAAAAAATGTTCATCATCATTAGCCACCAGGGAGATTCAAATCAAAACCACACACTCCAGTTAGAATGGCCAAAATCAACAAGACAGTAAACAACAAGTGTTGGAGAGGATGTGCAGACAGGGGAACCCTCTTCCACTATTGGTGGGAATGCAAGTTGGTACAGCCACTTTGGACAACAG
The DNA here is from genome assembly GCF_011764305.1 of Mustela putorius furo. NCBI lineage: Eukaryota > Metazoa > Chordata > Mammalia > Carnivora > Mustelidae > Mustela > Mustela putorius. The sequence continues at coordinate 464,191 of NW_025421506.1, forward strand.
TGTGGAGACTCCTTAAGAAATTAAAAATAGAGCTTCCCTATGACCCTGCAATTGCACTACTGGGTATTTACCCCAAAGACACAGCTGTAGTGAAAAGAAGGCCATCTATACCCCAATGTTCATAAAAGCAATGCCACAGTCACCAAACTGTGGAAGGAGTCAAGATGCCCTTCAACAGATGAATGGATAAAGATATGGTCCAGAATTAGGCCTCCATCAGAAAGGATGAATACCCAACTTTCATATCAACATGGATGGGACTGGAAGAGATTATGCTGAGTGAAATAAGTCAAGCAGAGAGAGTCAATTATCATATGGTTTCACTCACTTGAGGACCATAAGGAATAACATGGAGGAGATTGGAAAAAGGAGAGAAGTGAGATGTGGAAAATCAGAGGGAGAGAAGAGCCATAAAAGACTGGACTCAGGGAAACAAACTGAGGCTTTTGGAGGGGAGGGGCATGGGGGAATGGGGGAGCCTGGTGGTGGGTATTAAGGAGGGCACGTATTGCATGGAACACTGGGTATGGGGCATAAACAATGAATCTTGGAACACTGAAAAAATAAAATAAAAATTTTTTAAAAAGTTGTTTCTTCTACTAAGTGTTGAAAGACATCTGACTTTAGAGATTTACATTTTTTATTTATATTTATATATTTTTGTAAAATAATTTATTAAAATTTTTAGTGCTATATATTACAGCATGCACAAAATAATATAATGAATCATATGTTCCCATTACCTAAAGTCAGTAATTATTAAACTTGTTGCCAAACTTTCTTGACTATGGACTCTGATAAACAATCTGAGGGTTTTGAAGGGGCGGGGGGTGGGAGGTCGGGGTACCAGGTGGTGGGTATTACAGAGGGCACGGATTGCCTGGAGCACTGGGTGTGGTGCAAAAATAATGAATACTGTTATGCTGAAAATAAATAAAAAATAAATTTTAAAAAAAAACTTTCTCGATTTATCCTCATCCCTTACATTTTTATATATGCTAGAATCCTGTAAAAGAAATTTCTGACATCATGCTATTTAACTCTAAATACTTCACTACATGTTGCTAACAATTCAGATTCTTTTTAATTTTATTTTTTCAGTGTTCCAAGATTCATTGTTTATATACCGCACCCAGTGTTCTATGTAATACGTGCCCTCCTTAATACCCACCACCAGGGCCATCCATCCCTCCACTCGCTCCCTTCCAAAACCCTCCCTTTGTTTATCAGAGTCCACAGTCTCATGTGTGTAGCCTAAGGAAAATATTGCATGCATTTAAGAATCAAAACTGAAGAATCGTTTACTATAAATAAGCTTACTGGAAAATCGTCTAAACATTTTAAAACACATAAACAAAAATATCAAAACTTAGAAGCTAAGGGATAAAAGCTAAGCATCAGTAATTTTTTAAAGAATTTTTTCATTTATCAGAGAGAGAGAGAGCACACACACACACTCAGAGAGAGGCAAAGGTAGAGGGAGAAAATCTCAAATAGATTCCCCACTGAGTAAGGTGCTCCACGTGGGCTCCATCCCAGGACCTTAACATCATGACCTGGGCAGAAATCAAGAGTCAGACAATTAAGTTAGCCACCCAGATGCCCCAGCCATTTTTTTTTTCAGACACACTAATTCATTCTTATTATCCCTCATCTCATTCTATATAGAGCTTCTTGATACTTCTGTCCTCCTGCTTCTTCTTGGATGCTTGTTCCAAATCTATTCCAGCTGTACCCCAACAGACTGACCTCTTGGGATGTTGCAAGCACACTGCTCATACACCTTTCCTGTCAGCTTCCTGCAACAGCCACAGCTCCCAGCAGCCATGGGCATCAGCCTTCCCCAGAACAACCTGGCTCTCTTTCCTGCACTGATCAGACAGTTTGTTCCATAGAGATGGGGGAGGAAAGGAAGAGAAATGGGAAGGAACGAAGGGAAGGAAAGATGAGTGGGTAGGTAACAGGAGGGAGAAAAAGGAGGGTTAAGGAATAGATGTATTGGTTGCTAGTTTGCCATCCACATTCAGTTTCTTTCTTCTCCCACTTAAAAGCCCTGCCCAGAATAATTTCTTTATATTTGAAAAAGGAAAGAATCCCTTGAATAATGATAAGTGACATAATATGCGCTAAACTGATTTCCGATGAGAAACTGATTTATCGCCTACATTTCAGAGCCCTGGGAAAGTTGACATGGAGGGATAAATGGGTTTCAGGGCAGACAATGAATTTCTGAAGTACATTTCAGAAGCCCTCCTCCAAAGCATAAATAAAAGCAGGCTGACTACAGCCTAGCATGGATGACTGAGAAAAAACACCATGCCATCCAGGACCCACTCAACACCCTCCTCACAATGGCCAAAGTGGATGGCCAGATGTTCTAGAAAGAAGTTTCCCAAGGTGACTTCCCCAAGAGGTCATCAATTTAAAAAAATTTAAAAAAAAATGTTTTTTTTTAAAAGGCAGTTCAGAGCACGAGTGCTTGAAAACAATTACTCAGGGGAAAGAAATTATTATAGGGAGTTTGAAGAACAGAAAAGAATAAACCAATCTTCAGCAAAGTTAGTGGCAAGAATTTAGTTTCAAAAATACACCTGCTTTTCTCATCCCCATAGGACTGCACCTCCCACCCTGAAATGCTTACGAGCAACCCCCACAATCCAAAGGAACCAGAAAGCTGATAGTTACGTTTAACAGATACTTAATCATCTAAGTCCAAGGTTCCTGTTCAAATATGAACTATGAAGGGAAGGTGATGGGAAGAGCGACTACAGGGAAGGTGAAGGCCAGCAAAGAAGAGAAGGCACACAGCACCCAATGGGAGAGAGAAGCCCCCACCCACAGATCTTCAACTCCAGCCGTTTCTTCCCCAGGAGGAGAAATTTTGTAGAGGAACAGACCTATCTTTGGACACTTCATAACAAAAGTGAAACCAAAGATTGACACTTACATTTCATTTGCTTGGAGATGGACTTGTTAGGTTCAAGCCAGTGCTAGGGAGAAAAAAAAAGCAGAGATTATGGGTCAAATGGCTGAACTATACGATGCATACTTAATACCTAAGAGAAATTTAATATAGTCTTTTCCCGAAGTACAGTCTTGCTTGGTTCCTGTAGATATTTCCTCAAGGTTCCACCTTCTGAAGATCAGCACAAACAATCCCATAATGAAAATACAAAAGGCAAGGACATAAATTACAGAGAATTAACACTTTGAAGAGTATTTGAGTCCTACTAAGAGAGAAGAACTAGGGACAGAACATACTCTTGAACAGGATATTCTTAAGGCTCTAATGAACCCCAGGTGATGGAACTCCATTGCTCTGGGCAAGCCACAGATAGCTAAAGACTTGGACATCCATGACCTCAAAGAGTCACAGTCCAAGGCAGCTTCAGTACCCGATTCCCCTGCCAGGTAGCCCCTGTTCGGTCAAGCCAGCATTAGCCCCATCAAACAGAAGCAATTCTTTCTTCATGGTAGGGGGGAGCAAGTGATAAATACCTTACTTCAGAGGCCTGTGATTACCCAGAAGAAAAACCGGCTCTATCCCAAAGCAAAGAAGCCCAGAGACCTGGGTAGCTCAGAATGGTGTTAGGGACAGGCATTTTAAGAAGATACATGCTGATCCCAGCAGCCAGCTCTCTCCATACCTTGTGTGGCAGTCACTCCAACTTGTTGAGAGCCACGCAGCTTTTGTTATCCCTAACTATGATGTCCCCAGAGCCACTTAGGGCATGTCAGGAAGCACTGTTCTACACACTTGCAATTTAGAAAGATACTAGGAGCACCACTGGTATCCATCAGGAGGTCGGAGAGCCCTCACTCACCGGGCACCTCTCACACTCAATACTAGAAAGGAAAGAAGGACGCTTACCATCTGTTGAGGCTTACACCCCATTTGTGTCAACCAACTAAGTCTCAGAATTCTGTAACGTCCCTGCCATTTGGTATAAATGCATAACCATAAAGCCTAAGAAAGTGTTGGCCTACGTTGAGTGCTTCCTAAATGCCAGGGGTTATGTGAAGCATTTCCCCGGGCCATCACTACTGCCCCATTTACAGAGGAGAAACCAGGAGGCTCAAGACATTAGACAACCAGCCTAAGGTCCCCCAGAGATTAAGTGGTGGAACCAGTATACGGTGGGATTCCACAACACAGGCCCTTCACCTTGGCCATGCGGCCTCGCCACAGATCAGTCTGCTCTAAAACCTATTGTTCTCGACTAACACTCCTTTTCTTTCCCTAGGAGCTGAAAAAAAAAAAGAGTGGTCAAATCAGGAGTTTCCAGCCCAGGGTGTCAGATCTCTGCAGTCTTCCAAAACAAGACTAGGAATCTTTTTGCTATGTCAACCCCAGGACAATTTGGACAGAAAACCACACATTTACCTCTGTTGTACTACATGAACTAACATGGCAAGTTTCTTTGCTTCTGATTGAAATTAGGTCTGTTCATTTTGAGAGCCTGGTTTTTCTCCTTTTTCTCATTTTTTAGTTGTGGTAACACACACAACATCAAATTTGCCATTCTAACCCTTTTTAAATGTACAGTTCAGTGGTATTAAATGCATTCATAATGGTGTGCCACCATCACCCCCCATTCATCTCCAGCACACTCTGACCCCATAAAACTGAAACTGTAGCCCTAATAAACAGTCACTCTGCAGGCCTCGTTCTCCAGGCCCTTGGAAACCATCATTCTACTTTTGGTTATCTCCTTCTAGTCAGAAGCGATGTCTGGCATTTACACAGTTATCATTGAACAGTGGAAAAACCTATTGACTGGGCCACTTACTGGCTGTATAAGCACGTACAAAAGGTTTAACCTTGCTCTCAATTTCTGCAACTGTCATATGGGCATAGCGATAGTACCCACTCTGCATGGTTGCTGCAAGGATTTTAGAAGTTAATAAAAAAATTAATAAACATGAGACACTTAGACTGTGCATGGCATGTGAAAAATATCGATAAATGCTTGTTTGCTGATGCTGTTGTTACTTAATAAGTACAGTTTAATTAGTAGACCATATCCCATGGAGGAGAATAATAGACGGGGCCTCTGATGATCGAATTACTTTTCTAGCAATTAATAGGATAATTTAGAACTAAGGCAAGAAGACAAAGACCAACTGAAATCAATACATACTGCTAGTGTCTCATGGAGGAGAATCACTAGTCTTTTGGCCAACAAAGTCTGAAATGCGTTTTCCGAATTCTCCTTGTTTGGCATCCTTTGAACTCCTTAACCTTTCTCTGCCTAACTTCAACCTGCCTTTCCTCCCCTCTCTGCCTCCCAGGAGGACAGGTACATTTCATTTTATACACCAATACCAGTTAGTTGGCGGCAGTCTCCCAGGGGTGTGAAGAAGGATCCAAGTCTCAGTGAGAATGAGTGCCATGATGGAGATTGGCCAGGTTTGCCATGGAGAGGCAGGGAACATGAAAGGCATGTCTACAAGGTATTTGCCATCTGTGCCCTAAATAAGTTATTTTGTCTAAATGAATGGCCTCTTCATTGTCCTATGAGATACACCCCCCAGTTTCTGATGGGTTCTGACCTTCCTCCTCTTCTTGGCCTATTCACACCCTACCCTTGCCCCTCAAACCTTGTCTATCTGAATCACCTCCATCTACAGTGTGACCACTACATACTTTTCCACCAGGACAACTATTCTTCTGCTGTGGGATAGTCATGGGGTATAGAGTCTTAAGAAAAATAAGCCAGCATGAATCATGTTTCAAGGGGTTCTAATAATTTCTTCAGAGAGCGCCAAGCTCAGTTTGTGAGCAGTTATTAAAATTTAAAACTCTGACTGGCCTATGACCCAACAATTCCCTTATTCCCCAAATTACCCATGTGAACACAGAGGAACACAACAAGGATTCTCACTGCAAGATTAGATTAAATTATAAAACATTAGACTATTAATGGCCATCATCAGGAAAATGCTAAATAATCTATCATCTGTTCATATGCTAGAGGATTCTTCAGTGTACTATAGGAGGTAGATCTTGACGGGTAACATGGTTAGATCTCTAGAACACACGGTGTGATGAAAAAAGTGAACTGCAAAATTTGTAACTATGGTCACAGTTCCCAAATCATGCACTGAAGCACTCCAGGGAAAAGAGCCATACCAGACATCTATCAGACACCCACTGTGCAAACTGTAAGCTCAAGGAAGTTCCCAGCTCTAATATTAGATCATGCTAGATGCCTTTTGATGTCATACTTTTTGCAACACGGGGTTTTTAGCGGTTGCTGTGATGAAAAGCAAGTATCACGTGAGAAGAGGTATGCAAGGCCATGAGTACGGCAGTATCTGATCCGCTCCTAGAGGCTGAGAAGCCGTGAGCCACCCAGCAAGTGCATGCCTCCTGTTCCCAGGTAACTGTGGTTAAGAATGAGCTGGAAATACTATTTTCAGGTAGGCCACGGTTTAAATGGCCACTAAGCTGTTAGAACATAAATACTAAGTTTGTTATCCCTCTTATTAGATAGGGCACCATGAAATCATTGCTTTTGACCTAAGGCATCATGAAATAATTACTAAGACACCAAGAGAGCCATACATCACAGAGTTTGGGAACCTCTGAGCTAGCATATCTTATAATTAATGTGTTTTCTTTAAGTAAAAAGTACAAGCCACTACCCTATATTTTCAAAGAATACATAATAGGCATCTAAATGTATTTTTATAGATCTGAAATGATAGTCAATAAACACATAATATGAAGAAAACAGGAATTTAGGGGTGTTGCTCAAAGGAAACACTGTTTTATCTGTGATATTTTAATTTACACTTTTTACATGTATTCAAGCGTTACCTGAGTAATTAAAAGTCAATTTCTTTAAAAAGGAAGCTAAGTTCTACTCAGAGGATAAAGGTGGACTTTTATGTAATTTAGACTCAAGATGAAGAATTTCCTACATAACAGGCAGATGCCAAGTCCAGCTAAGCCCCAGCTTTGGCACTGCGGTCCAACAACAGGAGCCAGGATTCCTGTGTTCCAGTCCTGGTTCTGCCACTTACTAGTGATGGGACGTCCAGCGTGTTGCTTCCTCTGTTTCCCCTCTTACAGCATCACTGTGGGGTTTAAGTAGGTTCACGGATTCAAGTCGTCTTTAGAACAGAGCTTAGAGCCTAGTTAAAGCTCAGTAAACACCAGCTGTCCCCATCTTTGCATTCACTCAGACACTCCCCAGGTGATGCAATGGCCCCTCCTTGTGAGCCCACCTCCGTCCCGCTCTTCCTCTCACACTCCCAGCCCATCTGCCTTCTGCTCCACACGAAAGGTAAACCTCCTCCCTTTCTTCCTCCTTCCTTTTAGAGTTGTGAGTTGGGCAATGAATTCAAGTGTGGACGACACCAACAACTCCTGCTGTTACTATATGTACAGATGGATTACACTCCTGTGAGAAAGAAACAACCGTGAAGCTGTGTGCTTGGTAATTAGATAGGAGGCTCAGAACATTGACTGCATTGCTATTTTCCTTTCAATTGCTACTTGGAAGATATGCTAGCTTGTTTTTTGTTTTTTGTTTTTTTAAGTCTGTTTCCTTACTGGAAACTGAAGTTCCCTAAGAGAGATAGAAAGAAAAGACAGCCAACCAAATATCTGAATTTGAGGCTGGTTTACTATAGCTGAAAATAAAATTTCCTCAACTTTCATTTAGAATAAGAATTCCGAAGACTAAAGAAGCTAAGATTCAATGATTGATTCTACCTAATGAGCTTAGGACATAAGATGAACTAGAGGAGGCATTCCCTCAGCACCATCTGAAGTTTTCAGGAAGGTGTCTGTGGACATACTGTCAGGGCTCTGCCCAATTCCTCTCGGATCCCTTCTCCCCATATAGAGCGGCTTAATCATTTTTAGGAAGGCTGCCTCAGGTCACTAGAATCCAATGCAGAATGGAGAATGAGCCTCCCCCAACTCACCTCTGAACTATCAAGTTAAGAAGTGCGGGTGTGGGAGGATAAATAACTCTGCTCCCTCACCCCTTGGCCAGGACAACTCTAAGCCATGACCTACACTCTTCCAAAAATCCTCTGTGGCTTTCAGCCCAAGTTACTCTCTGTACAACTTTGCTCAACGTCACACACTTGTGTGACCTCCTTCCTTTCTCTGTCCCAATGCCTCCAAGCTCCTGAAAGCCTTTTTCCTGGAAACATGTCCTAGTAAACCTGGAATTTTTTTTTAAAGATTTTATTTATTTATTCGACAGAGAGAGATCACAAGTAGGCAGAGAGGCAGGTAGAGAGAGAGAGAGGCGGAAGCAGGCTCCCTGCTGAGCAGAGAGCCCGATGCGGGACTCGATCCCAGGACCCTGAGATCATGACCTGAGCCGAAGGCAGCGGCCTAACCCACTGAGCCACCCAGGTGCCCCAAACCTGGAATTTTTATCTCCAAATCCACTTCTGGGTCAGAGCCAAGACAGTCTCCCTAAGTCCCCACCAAAAACTACCCTCCATCCATTGGATTTAAAATCCTTCCCTTGGAGATTCAAATTAAAACCACAGTTATAATGGCCAAAATTAGCAAGACAGGAAACAATGTGTGTTGGAGAGGATGTGGAGAAAGGGGAACCCTCTTACACTGTTGATGGGAATGCAAGTTGGTGCAGCCACTTTGGAAAACAGTGTGGAGATTCCTCAAGAAATTAAAAATAAAAACTTCCCTATGACCCTGCCATTGCACTCCTGGGTATTTACCCCAAAGATACAGATGTAGTGAAAAGAAGGGCCATCTGTACCCCAATGTTTATAGCAGCAATGGCCACGGTCGCCAAACTGTGGAAAGAACCAAGATGTCCTTCAATGGACGAATGGATAAGGAAGATGTGGTCCATGTACACTATGGAGTATTATGCCTCCATCAGAAAGGACGAATACTCAGCTTTTGTAGCAACACAGACGGGACTGGAAGAGATTATGCTGAGTGAAATAAGTCAAGCAGAGAGAGTCAATTATCATATTGTTTCACTTATCTGTGGAGCATAACAAATAACATGGAGGACATGGGGAGATGGAGAGAAGGGAGTTGAGGGAAATTGGAAGGGGATATGGACCATGAGAGACTATGGACTCTGAAAAACAACCTGAGGGTCTTGAAGGGACGGGGGTGGGAGGTTGGGGTAACCAGGTGGTGGGTATTAGAGAGGGCACAGATTGCATGGAGCACAGGATGTGGTGCAAAAACAGTGAACTGTTACGCTGAAAAGAAATTTTAAAAATAAATAAATAAATAAAATGACTATTTAAAGTTAAGAAAATAAAATAAAATAAAATAAAATCCTTCCCTTGGAGGTTTTATTCCTTCTGCCTCAGACTTGAACCCCAGTAACCTGCATATCCCCTTCTGAGAGGTCCCAATTTAAAAGGGCTTTCAGTCTGGACAACGTAGCCTGACCATTTCAAAGCCACTTCTCAGAACAAATTTACTTTGATTGAGAGTAGCTTGAAGCAAAAAGGAAAAGTTGAATGAAGCCCCACAAAGAGGGTGAAAAGCAGAGCACTGGCTAAGCCCTCTAAGCCCTGATTCCCTTCTCTGGGTTCTTGAGGGTGGGAACGATTCCAGGACCCCTAAGATTCCTTCAGCTCTCACATTCCAAATTGTTTGAACCTGAAGTAGGAGAATATTGCCAACAATTGGTTCTTTTTAAATTTGCTAGGCCCAGCTATACTTTTTCTCTACTCCATCATAGAAATGGTGCATTTCTTTTGCACTTTTGAATTTTGGCTTGTTGGTGGGGGTGGGGGGGGGAGTGGTGTGTGAAGTGGTGATTTGTGGCTAAGTAGATTGATTTTTAATTTGTCAGCTGCTGAGCCAGGAAATAAAACAAAGAACAAAACAACAACAACAACAAAACCCTCCCCAAAGTAAACAATATAACATACTTGGTTATCTTCAAATGTTGGGCTTCTATTGAAATTGATTGAGGCTATCATTATAAAATAAATTACACATCTCTCATATCTTTCTCAAAACCCTTGGTGCCCTAAACCATAATAATCTATGGCCCAGAGAAATGTGTGAAATAACAAACGGGGCTTTAAACAATGAATACATCTACCAAACAGGAGATGCTTTCTCCCATCAGAAGTAACCAGATCCACAGTCCGACCAATTCCCATCCTAGACCTGAAAAGATGACCTGATTCTCACATCTCACCTGGACAAAGCCCCAGAGTAACTCAGTGTCCCTGCATTATCTAGCCAATTTATGCCATTTTTAGACCCTCTGGCCCCTGCAAGGGGGGGGGGGGGAGAATGCCATCCGAATGAATGCAATCTAAGTGCTCTGGGTTGACCAGTTAGATCTAGGGCCCAGCTAGTTAGCTACCAATAACCAATGGTTTTCACTCCAGTTTCAGTGAAATCTAGAGCACGATGGCAACAAGGACAGAAGTATCTATAGGCCAGGCCCACTCACAAGTTCTAGTCCTTCTGGCAGTCAACCCATGCAAGAAAACCTTCACTATTCCAGAGTAATGTTTTTATTTCTTCAACCATAACTGCTCCTGAGTTCTGGGTTCCTGGGGATAAGCAAAATAGAAGTAACAGCTGGGAGAAGAAACACCTAAGAAACAGAGATGGAAACAGGAAGCAGGAAGCCTGAGAAAGCATAAGCACCATTTTTTTTTTCCATAAAGGACCAGACAGTATAAATATTTTAGGTTTTGTGGCCCATATGGTCTGTCAGGACTACTCAGCTCTGCCACTGGAACACAAAAGCAGCCAGGGAAAACACATAAAGGAACAGAAATAGCTGTATCCCCATAAAATGTTATTTACTAAACAAATGGGGGTTCTCCTGACACCTGTGAGCCAACCCCTGCTCTATATCCAAGGAATCCTTAACATACACTTAAGGATAAAAACAGTAGTAATCTGAAAATGCAATAGAGGTTGTAAAAATATTACAAGCTGTTTATTTTAAAGTACAATGAGACAGTGAAATGCAATTTTAGAGGAAAGGATGGAATTACTTCAAGCTTGTTACAATGGGATTTACCACTATGTACTGCTCATTGTCAAGCCGTAGAAATTTCACATGTTCACCAAACTATTCTAAGGTCAGACATCTTCTAGTTGCCAGAAGCTCGAACCTTTCAAACTCTTTAAAGCATGGAGAACAGATCCATTACATGTTGAGAATCTGGACTAATGCACTTAAATAACAACCCTATGGCATAGGTATTATTATTATTATCCCCATTTTACAGATAAAGTATTTGAGGTTAAGGAGGCTACCCAAGGTCATAACCAGCAAGATGCAGGGCCAGGATTTAAACTGATCTTCTTGACATCAGAGCTCTTAGCACCTGAGCAATAATGTCCTCCATACTCTATCCTTCTTGAGGTTTGACACTGTAGCCCATTCTCCTTATATTAAGTCCACAGCTACCCTTGCTTCCAGAAGGTCTCTCCGGCCCCATTCTTTTCTTTCTGTTCTATATGTTCCTGGTGGGTCTCCTGTGCTGGTTTCTCCTTCTGGATATCCTTTTAAAAAATGGATATTCTTTGGGTTTCAGAGTCTCCTCTTATTTTATATTCTTTCCCTCAGCTCTGCAGGCTATGCTCAGAGCTTTAAGTTAGTGAAAGCCTCACTGGCTCCAAAATTTCCATCTGTGGTCTAAACCTCTTCATTAAGCTTCAGATCCGTATTCCCAACCATAGATGAAACATCTCTATCAACATCTCATAGGTATCCCAAACTCAACATATCCAATACTTACCTCTTCTCCCCAAAACCCTCCCTGTACAGTTTATTTGATAAGTGGTTCCACCTGTACTTGGAGCCCAAAGAGGCCCTGCACCAAGCCCAAACACCCCGTTGGACAAGCCATGTGGAAAGGCCCTGAAACCACATGCAGAGCAAGGGGGCCCCCCAAGACCCACCTTGCAGTCATCTCCGTCAAGGTTCCAGGCATGTGAATGAAAACAACTAGGACCCGCTGCAGCCCCCTCCAGAACAGACCAGCCCCCAGCTGAACACCAGTGAGGAAGCCCAGTCAACACCAAGTAGAACATAAGATTCACCTCACTGAGCCCAGCTCGAATATCAGACCAAAAAAATCCTGGCATATAATAAAATTGTGTTCATTGACACCCCCAAGAGTTTGAGAAGATTGGTTCCACAGCAATAGATAGCTAGATCTGTTATTCCTTATTATTAACTGAATGTTTGCCCCCTACCCCCACCAAATTCACATGCTGAAGCCCTGCCCTCAATGTGATAGTATCTGAAAGTGGGACCTTTGAAGATAATAAGGTTTAGAACAAGTCATGAGGGTAGAAACCCATGATGGGATTAGTGTCCTTATAAGAGAGCCTAGAGCACCCGTCTTCTCTCTCCCCAACCACATGTGGACACAGGGAGAAGGCAGCCCTCTGCAAGCCAGGAAGAGTTCTCATCAGGAACCAAATCTGTCAGCATCTTGAACTTGAACTTTCAGCCTGTAGAACTGTGACAATGAAGTGTCCTACATAAACAGGTGTTTTCTTACAGCAGCCTAAGCCAACTAAGATACTCATTATTACTCTCCATGGATAGAACAATTACAATTGAACCTTAAATGACATTTGTTTGAGCATCCATGAAAAATATGCTCCAACGGTCAGTCCTTACCAATATCGCTTTTATGTCTCCAAGTTATACATCATCTTTTCATTCTAGACTTCTCAGCTTGTCTCTAGAGCTATCTGAAACTTCCAAACATACTGATCTCTTATGTCCTTACTGGCTGGAAGCCTCCTGTGAGTGCTTCTCTAATAATGGAACTTAAACCTTATCAACCTAATTCATTCCTTCCCAACCAAGCCCAGGAGTTTCCCACCACTGAGGAAGACTGCCTTACCCTGGATAGCCTCCTGCTTTTTCCATAACTCAGATAAGGATAAAATGTCATTTTTCACCACACTTACTCCTATGTCTGCCTGTTGGCCCAAACAAGATAACCACATCATGTGCCTGCTCCTCCCTCCACTAAAATTAGGACATCCCAGTTACCTAAGTGACTTACAGATTGCAACCTGTCATTTTCAGGCATCCCCATCCCTTCCTAGGAAAGGACATCAGGTATAGACAGAGTCAGTTAGGAGCAATCATTTTAGTTAAATGCCAAGTTCTGCTTTCTGCTGAAGGAATGTGACAATATCCCCAAATCTGTCAAGTTAATACCTTGGGCCACAATTGAACCACAAAATGTCCAATTTTCAAGCTGTTGAGATACTGCTGTGTTCCCTGTAAGCTGAGTACTCTAAGTCCTTTCCCATAAAGCCAAGTTACTTGTCCATACCTCCTCCCCAAACGGGCATCCAAGTAGTCTCGGATGATTTTTAATACCCCTGAGATTTTAAAAACATAAGTGGGCTCATTAAGCAGACAAATTCATGACCAGTTACCTACAGCAGTACAATCCTTCTCTTCAGTGCAGGACTGCCCTAAATCTTAGGTACCACTCTTGATCTTAGGTACAAGCATCTGTGAAGCAATTGTCCCCAGAAGCAGGAAGCAGCCTTTCGAAAGCAGGAGCAGCTGGTGGGACATAATGCTGTCTGGCTTCCTGGCACCGGTCCCAGAGTGAAACCTAAAATCGTTGTGATTTTTTTTTTTTATGCCATTCCATTTTCTCCCCAAAGGTATTCTAGAAAAAGCAAACTGCTCTAACATAGAAAAGGTCTTTTCCCATTATTAATAAAACTTACTGATAGGTTCACTAGTTCTTTCTAGCTATCAACGTAAAAACCCCAGGGCTGTAATTCTATCTGGGGGAAGGAGGCATCAGAGTTCAGCATGTCCTTGCATTTCTGATTTTCCAGGTCATCCCATCAGAAAGTGGTCCAGTGGCCATATGACATACAATGCCCAAACTCAAGGGTGTTCGAGAAGACAGTCCCAGAGGCGTTGATTTCCAAAGTGAATTTGTCTTTGGGTAGGAGTCAGCATGGTCCTTAAGTTAGAAAAGTCAATGATACTGATGTAGGTGGGTTAAACAGATGCTTAGAAATAGGGAAGTTAAAATCAAAAGCACTGGGTCCCATCTGCCTGCAGACTGTAAACCAATACTTACAATCTAGTCCTGGGGAAATTCCTCCTCTAACTGAATGGTTGGAGGTTTGGGGGTGGGGAGAGTACCTCCTCACTTTCTAAGGCCCTGGGGGTGACTTCCCCCTAGCTGGGTTTTGGAAAGGGGAAAATGCAGAAGGGAAATCCAGGACAATGGACATTCTAAACCATAACCATAGAAAACAGAATTAGAAGGGGTGCCTGGCTGGCTCAGTTAGAAGAACACAGTGCTCTTGGTCTCAGGGTTGTGAGTTCAATCCCTGCATTGGATAGAAATTACTAAACATAAATAAATTTTAAAAAATAAACAGAATTATGAAATCTAACTCAATATTCCAAAACTTCATCCTCCCAAAGAGAAGTTACCCCAAACACCTGAGAAGTAGTGGAAGGAATATGTTACATGAAAGAAAAAAAGACCTGGATTTCAGCCAAGTATTACTTTACCTTCTGGAATTATTCCTTCTAGAATGTCTAAACTTATAGTCCCAGCTTTCTTTTTAGGTAAAAATCAGAGGAATAGCACACACCCTTTCCTTAATCTCGAGCACTATGATCATAGGAGTTCTTCAGAAGAATATGGTAGAAACTCAAGGGGATTTTTACTGAGTAGTGTTCACTCTGCCCCTCCCTACATCAAATTTTAAAACTAATGGAAATTCTGAGCCCTTGCCATTAAAATAGCAAAAGATAGACATCATTTACTGACTCAGTCCTCATCACTCTCAGAGCATATGGGGCATGAGACATCTTGTCAAACATATGGTGTTCCAAATGTAATAGTGCTAAATATTTAATATTCCACAATGGTTTACTGTAAATCAAGTTGTGAAGAGTTGTAGGCAAACCACCAACTCCCACAGCAAAGGTAAGTTCCACTTCAGCTTTTTTAACTAACTTAATTTTCTGTTGATTAGCTTTCTGTCCAACTAACTCATTGGTTTTAGTTTCGACAGAGAAAAAGTACGTGATCTGGTAAAACCACCAATGCTGGTCAATTCATCTCTCCTTAAAATTCCTGTATCAGCCTGTTTTTGTGCCTCTAAGCTCATTTTTCTAATTATCCAAGGCTCACACTTATCTCCCCAAAGAATATATTAATGGCCATCCTGTCTTTGAAAGAAGTTTTGAACTTTTCTAGATTTTAGACTTCCTAACCATGGTTTTATTTCTTCATATGACTGCCTCACCTAGACTGACCCAATGTACAATAATTATAAGAATCACAATAAAAATAGCATATTCATGTACTCAGTAGATACCATTTGTTAAACTTTATCTTGAATTCCTACATCAACCCTACTGGTAGGTGTTGTAATCTCTTTTAACCATCAGAGTCTTGGAAAGGCTCAAGGTCACACAGCTTACTGAGCAGCAGAGGTGGGATTTAATGTAATTCTTTCTGAGTGCAAAGTCCATGTGGTTTCATGTAGCAACTACTCGGCAACCCAAGTGGAAGCTATGTTCCCACTGAATCCTCAGAATCAAAAGTCTAGAAAAGGCTATTATGCAGAGTAGAAAACAATGACTCAAGCAACCCTGTAAGCAATTTAGTGCATACATCAGATATGACAGTTTTGTTTTGAATGTGGTCCCATTTTTTCCACTAATCTATTACCCAAATCTGGACACTAAAAATGAAGCTCACCCAAGTCAAAATATAAAGAACAATGAAGCACATCAACCTAAACACTTCTTTTTCACTTAAAAAAATAATTCTAGACATATGAAAAAGGTACAAATATAATATAACCACCCTCCTCCCCTAATGTTAGCATCTTCCATAGCCAGAGTACAATTACTGAGATTAAGAAACTAACACCGACACAATGCTATTAACTGAATTAGAGACTTAATCTGGAGTTCACCAGTTTTCCCAGTGCCAGACTTTTCTCTGTTCCAGAATCCAATCCAGAATCCCCCAAGGCCTTAGTTGAGAGTTACACAGTCTTTCCTTGTCTTTCCTGACCTCAATACTTCTGAGGAATATAGGTAAGTTGTTTTGGAGAATGTTCTTGCTTCAGGCTTTCTTATATTTCCACAAGATTTGAATGAAGTTATGCATTACTGAGAAGAATACCACTGGGACAATGTGTCCTCCTCAGAGCAGGATAATCGGGAAGTACTGACATTGGAATGTCTTCTACCTGGTGATGATAAGTTTGACGGCTTGATTAAAGTGGTGCCTGACAGATTTCTCCACTATGAGGTTAGTCTTTTGCCCTTTGTAATCAAAAGAGATCAGAGGGGCAGAAGGGAGGAGTACTTTGAGACTATACAGGTATCTTGTTTCTCCTCAAATTTCTGCCCACTAACTTTAGTATTCATCTATGAATCCTCTATCACACAATCATTGTGATATTCTCATTCCTTCTACACTTATTAACTGGAATTTGTCTGTAAGGAAGAGCTATTTCTTCTCCCCTTTTATTTATTTATTCATATACTTATGTCCATATGACTCATGGATATTTTACTTTATGGATTATAATCCAATACTATTGTTACTGCTTTTTTGTCTAATATTCCAGTTTGGGCCACTGGCAGTTTTTTTCAGATTGGTTCTGTGCCATTCTAGGGACCTTTTATCTTTTGAGCAGTTCCTTACTTTCTGGCACCACAACATGCTCCAGGCTCATCTTGTGAGCTTCCTGACTCTGTCCTAGACATGCCAAAACATGTTTTGAAGGAGCCCTTGTTCCTTTTATTAGAAAATGATATTTAGAAACCAAGATCTAGGGGGTAGGTGTGCTCATTGCTACAGTGGTGTCATTGCTTCTAGGCCATCTCAGAAAACGGACCTTGGAACTATGTACATATGCATACTATCCCACATGCACACACACATCTATATTTCTGTGTCTATGTATATATTTTTTGAAATAATATGAGTTCATACCAACATCTGATTCCAGTTCTAAAGAATTCCTTTAATAGCTTATCCAGGGGCGCCTGGGTGGCTCAGTGGATTAAGCCGCTGCCTTCGGCTCAGGTCATGATCTCAGTGTCCTGGGATCGAGCCCCGCATCGGGCTCTTTGCTCAGCGGGAGCCTGCTTCTCTCTCTCTCTCTGCCTGACTCTCCGCCTACTTGTGATTTCTCTCTCTGTCAAATAAATAATAAGTAAAATCTTTAAAAAAAAAATAATAATAGCTTATCCAATATCTCCCCAATGAATCAAGAAAAATGAAAACAATTTATGCATAAGTGGTTTCCAGATATTTTCTAGGCTAAGGGTCAGCAAACTATGGCTAAATGCCTATTTATAGAAGATTTTTATTGGAAAAAAAAAGTTTTATTAGAACACAGCTATGTCCATTAATTTAAGTATTGTCTACAGCTGCTTTCCACTAGAATAAAATAATTTAAAAATTATGACAGAGTTTGTATGGGTCACAAAGTGAAAATGTTTTCTATCTGGTCCTTTACAGAAAATGTCTAAAAACCCCTAGTATCGGTTATGTTTCACATTTTCACTTGGGAGATGGGTAGAAAGATTGTGGGTTCTAATACCATCCTTCCACCATTATTTACTAGCCATGTAGCCTTAGACAAGCCACTGATACCATGTACCTCAGATCTCCCCTTCCTTACAGTGTTACAGGGAAGACTAGAGACCATGACAGTAAAATTCCTGGCATATGATAGATGTTCAACTAACGGTAGCTAGAATTACTTCTGAAGGTTGCTAGAGTTTAGGATGGGATTTTGCACAAAAAGAATCTATATTCAGTGATGGGTAGATGACTAATATAATCTACAGAGTCTGTTTGATGTACAGGGAGCTCAATACTCCTTCCATCACTTACTAGTTGTGAGACCTTGGGCAAGTAACAATATCTTTGAATCTGTTTCTCTTTCCACAAAAGGGTAGCCATAAAAAGCTATGTCTATGAATATCTTTATGCCATGGTACCCAACACCAGTGTGAAGACCAGAGCTGGGATGGCTACATCAAAAGTAGAATCAGGATGTGCTAAAATACATGTTCCTGGTCCTAGCCCCAAGGATTCTGAGTCAG
Organism: Mustela putorius furo; assembly: GCF_011764305.1. Classification (NCBI taxonomy): domain Eukaryota; kingdom Metazoa; phylum Chordata; class Mammalia; order Carnivora; family Mustelidae; genus Mustela; species Mustela putorius. The sequence goes on from NW_025421506.1 coordinate 482,283, forward strand.
GAGGTCCAGAAGAGGGTCCACACTCAGCATTGTTAGTAAACCCCTAAAGTAATCTTGTTACAGGGCCAGGTCTGGGAACCACTGTTAACAGAAAATGTCACACGAATCCCCTCTGTGATCTCATATCAGTCCTATATCCTTACTAGTATCCTGCTACCTTCTTCCCACTCAGGTAAATGTTTGGCCCATTATAGAGTTCCTGCAAGCACTATAGGAAAGTGAAATCCCTTTCTGAGCCACTGCATTGTATGTGTTTAAAGATTAGGTCCTACTGGGTTCTAAAATCTAAGTATGATTCCCCATGTTTCAGAATAAAATCTAATCTTTTCCTTAAACAGCCTGCTCCTTTATAAGAATACACTCTGTAAGCCTCTCCTCATTGTACTGGATCAATAATATGAAACTAAGAACCAAGTGGAACTGTGGAGAGGGAAGAGGGGAGTAAAGATGACCAGGGGCACCAACAGGAGGAGGGCAAATTAAATAAGGTACAGTAAGTAGACTTGTCCCCTAATCCCAGACCACACTCAGCTGACCCTTTCACACACACTGCCCCATTTGTCAGTGAGGAAGACTAAAAAGCAGCGATCAAATCAGGTATAGGGCCTCCTAATCCATATCTGGAACTGACAGCTAGGTTACAGGGATGGGAGACCCCAGGTGGTGCAAGCTGGGATGAAGATCCCTAGGACCTTTTGGATGTGAAGGACATAGATCACTGAATCCAACATATGTCATGAATATATATATATATGCTAGTACAGTACCCAAATCAAAAGGCAAGATTCCCCTGCTCACTCTTATAAAAATCAACAGATACAACAAGGGCAGGCATATCCAGGAACAAGGATATAACAGGGGTTGTTAAGTTTACTGGTGTTCAAATAGCAGCTTTCAAACTATCTTAACCTTTCATCTGCCAAGAGCTTTCTCTTAATTGAAATGAAATTCACATAACATAAAATTAACCATTTTAAAGTATACAATAGTATTTAGGACATTCACAATGTCATAAGCACCACTTACATCAAGTTCCAAGCATCTTCTTCACTAGAGAAGAAAACTTTGTACCCATTAAGCAGTCTCTCCCATTCCCTTTTCTACCAATAGCTTTTTATAGTGAGAGGTGGATTTTCTCCACAATGAGATTTTATATAGTCACTGTTTGTCTGTTTGTCAAATCTTCTCAAAGACACAGGAACTGGGTGGGAGCAGCTTCCTGGAAAAGTCTAATGTAAGTTTTCCTTTCTCCTACCCTACCCAGTCCAGTGGGAACAGTGCCAACATTTACACATAAACACACACAACACATACACACACCCCGGGCCAGTCAGTTTCAAGTGGTCAATGGCCATGAGAACAAAAATACATCATGAGTGCTCTGAGAGGAACCTCTTTAGTCATCCACAGCATGAGTTACTCCCCCAAATGGGTCTAGACAGAGAGTGGCTCTTACCCGCTGCTTCTCTGGGTCCACATAACGAATGCCAAAATAGTCCTTCTCCAGCAAGCTGTAGTAGTTGCAGATGTGGTCAATAAGAAACTGCCCTTTGGTCTCCCTCTGCAAAAGAAGCACATTTAAGTTTCAGCCAGAGCTCATCTTGTACATTCATGTCTAAAATGTGTCTCATTCGCCCCATAGGTCTGCACTTAGAAAAATGGATTAGCTCACTCCAGTCTCTCAAGCAGGGACTTCTAAACTTTTAATTACAAACCACAGTGAAAAATACATTTTTACCCTGTGAACCATTACACACACACACACACACACACAGAGCCAAAGGAAGGCTCTCTAAAAAGAGAGCCAAAGAGACACCAAACAATACCCCGCATAGATGCAATGTACTCTAATGTGTTCTATTTTATTCAGTTATGGACCATTTAATTTTTCAAAAGCTATTTATGACTCAGAACACTGATTTAACAACTCAGTACCTAGTGGAGACCCACAGTTCACAAACCCATACACAATTCCACATGCAGTGCACCTGAATGTTTGTCATAAGTCGGTATGTGTTCGCTCATTCTATCTTCATAAAGATCCTATAAAGAAGGTCCCCATTTTACATCTAAAGAAACAGAAGCACTGAGAGGCTCGGTAGCCCACCCAAAGTCAAACAAGCTGTATAGAGAGCAAGGCAGCACTTGGCCCAGGCCACCAAGCCATAGAATCTGGGCTCCTACCACACAATTTTGTCTCCCCAAAGATGCAGTGAGTACATTGCAACTTTGCTAGAAGGCCCAGTCTGGATGCTATGGGACTACAGTGAATGATGTTAGGCAGAACACCCAAGGTAGAAGCCCTACTGCTTTGGGCCTCAAAACCAATGCATTACATCCATAAGGGACATGGGAGATGGTGAGGCAAGGGAGAGGACAGACTGGGACAAGCCCAGGTGACCTTAGGCAAACTCTCCAGCTGTTTCACATGGGATACTTTTCCTTCTAATTCTGTAAGTGAGAGATTTGTCAGCCAAATCTGACGAAGATGAATACCATTACCACAAAACCCTGTTAATAGCAAGGACTCTCCAAGCCCTCATCAAGATATTTGATAAGATTAATTTCTGCTTCAATCAAAGTTGCTGACAGACCCATGGAATATTTTAGGGGTGGAATGTGACCTATAAAAATAAATGAAGAAACTAGAGATATTAAGTGAGCCACTCCTCCGCACTAAAAATAATCTTGAAAGAGAAGGTTGATCTTTGTTACATGATTATCTTTTCATTAGAAACTACTAACATCAGCTCAGAAAGTTGATGAAAAAGCCACTCACTGGTCTGGGAGGCACTGCACTGAATAAAGGACAGGGGCATATGAGCACATACTGTGATATGAAGCCCCAATTCTCCTGAAATCTCATGGAGTTTAATTCTGAATAATCTTTGAGCCTTTCCTTAATTTGTAAGAGAAACCATCTAATGTAGCTCAAAAGGGACAAAGCATCAAAATGGAATTTTTTTCGATTTCTCTAATTGTTTTTAAACCTGGAAGCTCAAATGACAAGCTGTATCCGATGACAGCTGAATCTAATGCCCACAATATAATCAATGGATTTAGTTCCTTTTACGGATTCACTCTGTAATGCATCCACAGTTAAGAGGCTGCTGAAGAATCAAATCACTGAACATAGCGTGCGAGTCTGTCATTCTGTGACTGGATTACCAAGCTCTCTGCATTAGGATTTACTACGGTGGACTGCCCCCACCATATGCGAGACCCACAAGACATGTGGGTCAAAGTAGCGCTCTGTAATGATGTGGGATTGAGCAGAACTTGATTGTGCCTGACAGCCAGAATTTTGCCCTGAAGATGTACTTAGAAGCACAACAAAGATTTTTTTTTTTTTTAAATGATTCAACTCCCTACCAATACATATTCTCATACTGAGTAAGACCCTTGTGAAAAGGAAATGCCACTGGAGATATTGTGTTGAGTGGAATACACAAATGGGGCTGAACTAGAAATCGATGCTTTAAGCAAAAGCAGGTGAGGCCAGTTTCCATGCTTCCAGGCCACCAGGCCCCTGCTCCTGGAAGCGCTCCCCACAAACACAATACTGCCTCGCAGTGGCCTCGGCATTACCCAGGAGCAAGCCCGTTGCCAACACAGAATCTTGGGCCAAGCTCCAGACTAACAGAACCTAATGTGCCTTTCAGTAAGGTGCCCTGGTTTTTCACATGTTCATTCATTTTGAGATGCATGGGCCTAGTGGAAAATCCCCCATGGGTGAGAAGTGCAACAACTATACTTACCAGCAGATGTCACTGGGTGGGGATGGGGGGGGACCATTTTCTCCACGGAGAATGGTCTATGTCTCAACTCACAAAAATGAAAGTATTTTCTAATCTCAAGAACAAAAACTGCCCTTGCATCTAGAGGCTGCCAGCCAGCCTCGTCATCTTGAGCTGCTCTGTGTCGCTACTTCATGCCAAGAAAGCCAGCCTAGAGCCTCACGTTACTCTCTGCTCTGCCTGGAAATCTGGACCACATTCTTAAAGCATTTAGCTTCCTATTATTATCATTTTTGTGCATGAAGCCCAGTTCTTGTGCTAAATGAAAGACCACCTGGGCCTGGGCCCAAGGGTCAGAAGAGCTCATTCAGGATCAGGTGTGTGAGGAGGTCCAGCTGCCCGTTCCACACACCTCAAGGCAGAAGAGGGCCCTGCAGTGAATACTGGCTTTGCTCCCAACTCCCACTCCTAGAACTCTGTGGAACTACTCAAATCCTCTATTGCTTCCTCCTGAGCTTTCTGAGTAGACGTCACTGTTCACCACCCTGCCTGGCAAGCTGGAGGTTATCAAATGAGTAAATGAGGCATTGCTTTTTCTCATGGAAAACCTGCAGTCTAGGAACAGACAGTGAGCCTTTGGAAGACACAAGTCCCCGGGGAGATGGAGAGTCCACACACAGTGGAATTAGCCAACTTTTACCAAAAATTTCAAGGTCTATGTGGTAAAGCAGTTTTCAAAGATTTCAAGAATAAGGACTTCATTTTTTAATGTCAAAGTTTTGTTTCTCCCCCAAGACAGCAGTTGTCCTTTCAATACTGACTAAACAAGGGAGGAAAATTCAAAATTTAGAGCTATTACCTAAGTCATGTTTTATCATAAAAGTAGCACATAGGAACGACATTAGGACATAAGCATGTGATCTGTTCCTCAAGAAAGTACTTTAAGGATAGACTTTGGATGCGGTCTCTAAGTAAGGTTATACAGTAGGTCTCAGAAATGCACTGAGAGCCTTGAACAGAGAATGTGTTCACCACACATTTAAACTTATGTCCCAATACTGTGGGTCCTCACCACCTAGAGCATATTTTATAAACTGGAGTTTTAAGATCTGTGAGATGATAAATTGTGTCTTGCTGGATGGATTTACAAACACTGTACTAAAATATAATGAATACAATTATTTACAACTGTAGTGTTTTTTTGTTTGGGTTTTTTTGGTGTTTTTGTTTTGTTTGGTTTTTTACTGCGTTAAAAATCCAAATCAATGCTAGTCAAGGTATGGTCTATAGACTGTGAGGGAATGTAAACTCTTTGTTATTGGTCTTCCATGAAACAACTGTGGGAAATTAAGGGTATTCTATTTTCACTGTGTGTGTTTGGGAAGTGGGGTTTGTTTGTTGGTGGGTTTTTGGTTTTTGTTTTTGTTTTGTTTTGTTTTGTTTTTAACACATATTGGTCCAAAAGAGATTGAGGAAACAAAATCTAGTACTGGTCTCTCAGCATCAAGAGTTTGAGATGCTCAGACCTAAACCACCACCAGGTCCTGGGTGCTTTGGAGATTTCTTTACTCTAGGAGCCTCAACTCTGTAAAGGGAACTGGGTTCTCTCTCCACCTTCTCTGCCCATTTTCTGATAATTCTTGGTGTATGTGCATATCCCTGAGTTTCTTACAATAATCCCACATTCTCTCAGGGCCCTCTCCCATGAGTTGGAAAGGAACCTACTTGGTGCAATCATAATCTAGCCTACTTTTCAAAAAAAAACCATCTCTCCTCCCCATCCTAAAGTACATACTGGAAAGAAAGAGTCCATTATGTTAGAATTCTGCTTCCACCATTTAACAATCGGGTGACCTTTAGGCAAGTAATGAAATCTGATACTTCATGTCTTCTAGTGTAAAATAGAAATAATGGTAACTTTCAGAAATTAAGCGGTAGATTTGAGGCTCATTCGTATATTTGTTAAATATCTATTTTGCAAGACACTGGGACACAGATTTGAGATAGTGAACAAAACACAATTTGTAATCTCACAGATCTTAAAACTTCAGTTTATAAAATGTGAAAGCATTCTGCAAACTGCAAAGCACATACCCCCTTAAGAGGTCATTACCAATAATATTAAAAATAATCTGATTCTTAAATCTTTGTATCCAATTTTACAGATCCTTTTAGATACACAGAAGGTGAGAGGAACAGTATTTGCTTCCCAGAACTGGCCTCTGGGGAAGAAAAAGTGAACAAAGAGACAAAGAACTCAATTCTGTTCCTCAGCTCTTCTTACAACTAATTGCTGACGATGCATTAATTCGACTCTCTAGTTCCACTGAAGTAAACACAACAAACTATTTGTGCTTAAAAAAGAGCAAGAGAACTCAACTGGCTAAATCAGCCATGGCTTGTCTTCAGTGAAAAAGCATGGCAGATTTCAATTCCTATTTCCTAAACTTCTTTTTTTTAATTTTTTTAAAATTTTTTCAATTTATTTATTTTCAGAAAAACAGTATTCATTATTTTTTCACCACACCCAGTGCTCCATGCAATCCATGCCCTCTATAACACCCACCACCAGGTACCCCAACCTCCCACACCCCCGCCACTTCAAATCCCTCAGATTGTTTTTCAGAGTCCATAGTCTCTCATGATTCACCTCAAACTTCTAAGCCAAGACATTTCACTACATTTCAGATACTGGTTAAGTGAGGAGGAAGAGTACCAATCCAAAACCACTTAAAGTATTACTACAAATCAAGTTTAAGAGCTCAAATAGCTACCTTCAGGAATTAAAGTATAAACCTCATGGTGATTACCACTCATGGGACACTTATCATACACCAAGGACTAGGTTACAAGCTTTGTAATTAAAATCCTGACAACGGGGGCACCTGGGAGGCTCAGTAGGTTAAAGCCTCTGCCTTCGACTCAGGTCAGGATCCCAGGGTCCTGGGATTGAGCCCCGCATGGGGCTTTCTGCTCAGCAGGGAGCCTGCTTCCCTTCCTCTCTCTGCCTGCCTCTCTGCCTACTTGTGATCTCTGTCAAATAAATAAAATCTTAAAAAAATAAAAATAAAATCCTAACAACATGCTGAAGTAGCTAATATTCTCCCCATCTGTTACAGATTTTTTAGAATCTATCCAGAAATGTTAAGTTGGTTGGTAAGGATGCCAGGGCCACCACCTATGCCTAAGATATTATAGGAACTCAGTTTGCCCATTAGCCACCATTCTCTACGTGGGCACAAACAATATAAGAATACAGGAGCAGCATCCAATTTCCCAGTTACTAGAATTTAGACAGAATGGGGCATTGGGTTATCTATACAACATGAGGCCTGGAAAAAGGCAGTTTTATAAAATATAAACCACATTGTAGATTTCATTGGTTAATTGTCCACCATCCATATACCCCTTTCTCTTTCCTAATAAAATCCAGATTTTGTTCAGGTAGGCACACATTCATACACACACATGCACCCAAGTACATCTGAAGTCCTTGAGGCTCAGGGAACTATAACCCCCACACACCGCCAGCTTGACGGGTGTAAGGGGAATCCTACTTTTCCTATCTGATTGGTTCATGACGAGGACACGTGACCCAGTTTAGGCCAATGGGACATGAGGAGCAACGGGGCTTTCTTAAATGGCTTTCTTACTCTCCTAAGAGAACTTCAGAAAGAGATCTTCTCTCTCTCTGGTCATTGTTATACAAAGGTGTGAGGCCTGGAATTACTGCAGCCATATTAAAACCACCCTGAGGATGAACCCAACACAGGGCAGAACAAAAGTATTCACAGGGAGATGGAGTCTGTGGCTCCAGAGGACCAAATATGATGCTCACTTTATGTGTGAACTTCTGGGTCAGCCAATAAAATTCCTTGTTGTTTCAACTAGTGAAAACTGGTTTTTCTGCTGATTGCATCCAAAATTTTCACTCAAAGAAGGGGAATTGATAGGCCCAGTGGGAAACACAATCACAGAGATTATCAACTGATGAACCAAGGAGCTGAGTCCATCTACTATGTTCTATTTGGCCAACATAGTGGTTCTGTATCTTTAAATTGGGAGCCTGCTCAGAAAAGCTGGAGGATCTGGAAACTGGAACATGAACGTTAGCTGAAGCTCAGTATCAGCTCCCCTTTCCACGGAGATTGAACCTTGAGGTCTACCACACTCCCACCTACCCCAGGTCTTCCACGTCTTCCATTTCCCACGGTTCCCTGGCCCCTAGAAAAATCTGAGATTACAGCTTTCATTGGAGGCAAATTAGAGGCTTTCAAAGTATTCCTGGAATTTTCCTTGAAAATGCTTGGGAGCATCCTCACAGCCAGAAAAAGCCCTCAGTGAACACAGCTTGAACTGCTCCCTAAGGCCACTGATGTCCTAGGACCCTCTGGTCCACACAGACCAGAAACTCTAGGATCACTGAGATGAGGGTAGCAGACAACATCTACAAGAATCAGAAACACAGGGTGCCTGGATGGTTTAGCTGGTTGGGTGTCTGCCTTTGGCTCAGGTGGTGATCCCAGAATCCTGGGATCAAATCCCACATTGGGATCCCTGCGTTATGGGAAGCCGGCCTCTCTCTCTGCCACTGCCTCCCCCCATTCTCTGTCTCTCATGAATAATTAAAGAAAATCAGAAGAAGAATTAGAAGAAGAAGAAGAAGAAGAATTAGAAGAAGAAGAAGAAGAATTAGAAGAAGAAGAAGAAGAATTAGAAGAAGAAGAAGAATTAGAAGAAGAAGAAGAATCATCTAAAACACATACCCAAGACACTGGGAATGGTCCATTCTGGGGCAGGCAGTATACTCCCCAGGAATCCCCTGTGAAACAGAAGTGGGACTCCAGACCTTGATTTCTGGTAATTAAGGGTTTGAGACTTTTGTTTAAAGGTCCTTGTTGCTCAACATCCTATGTTCATATGAGCTGCTTCTGCAAGGGGCAGCCTATGCAGATATACAGTTGGGGAATAGTAGAACTTGTCAGTCTCTGATTCTTCCACAGGAAAGAAAGAGTTCAATTCCCTCTGGATACCTAGAAACTTCCAAGTAGCTTCTGGACAATTGTAAGGCACTGAACAGCAAACGGAATGCTTGGTTTGCTGCCAAGAGCAGGTCTTCTTCCTAGAAGTTGCATTTCTTTTGTGAATTAAGGTCCTCAATCCATTGATTTTTCCTTGGCAGATAAATAGAACAGTAATGAGAAACTGGTGAACTAAATAGTTCTGCTTCTAATGTGAAGGACAAGCATTAGGTCATTTAAAAGATATTGTGGCCTGGGGTGCCTGGGTGGCTCAGTAGGTTGGGCATCCAACTCTTAGTATTGGCTCAGGTCACGATCTTGGGGGTGTGGGCTGAAGTCCCAGATTGGGTTCTGTACTCAGTGCAGCGTCTGCTTGTCCCTTTCCCTCTTCTTCTCCTCCCACTTGGTCTCTGTCTCTCAAATGAATAACCTTTTATACGCTCCATTTATATCTCTGCTAAAAAACTTTAAGGATATCTACATAAATATGTACATTTTGTTATGGTAAGCACCAAAGATTTAACCAACACAGAACATTTCTTGTTCACTTTTACAATTGGAGTTTAAATAGCAAGTATTACTTTGTTAATCTTTCTTTCCCATCGCAGGCAGTAACTGGTATTTGACATTTGGCTGGGGCATTCGTTCAGAAAATAGCATTATCCCAAGACCATGAGGAAAGAAGTAATATTAAAGCTGTTTAAATAAGGAGAAATGTAAAGACCGACAAGAACAGAGGGACCCCTTATAGATGAACCTACTAAAAGTTGTTCTGATTTGATAGGGAAATTCATGCTGGGAAAACCAGACAACTATATGAAAAAGAATGAAACTGGGCCCCTTTCTTACTCCATATACAAAATAAACTCAATGGATTGCAGACCTAAATGTGAGACCTGAAACCATAAAAGTCCCAGAAGAAAACATAGGTAGTAATCTCTGACATTGGCCATAGCAGCCTTTTTCTAGATAGGTCTCTTAAGGCAAGTGAAACAAAAATAAACTACTAGGGTTACACCAAAATAAAATGCTTTGGGGGCACCTGGATAGCTCAGTCAGTTAAACACTTGCCTTCAGCTCAGGTCATGATCTTGGGGTCCTGGGATTGAGCCACATGTTGGGCTCCCTGCTCTCAATGGGGAGCCTGCTTTTCCCTTTCCCTCTGCCCCTTCCCCCTGCTTATTCTCTATCCCTCTCTCTCTCTTCCCTCCTCTAATAAATAAATCTTTTTTAAAAATTGAGCAGAGGACCAGAATAAACATTTTTCCAGAGACTTACAACAGACCATGTTGCCAACAGATGAAAAGATGCTCAGAATGACTCATTATCAAGAAAATGCAGACCAAAACCACAATGAGATATCACCCTACACCTGTCAGAATGGCTAGAAGCAAAAATAAGTAACATACATTGGTGAGGATGGGGAGAAAGTAGAACTCTAGTGCACTCTTGGTGGGAATGTAAATTGATGGAGCTACTGTGAAAGGTCCTCAAAAACTTAAAAATAAAAATACCACATGACCCAGTAATTCCACCACTAGGTATTTATCCAAAGAAAATGAAAACAGTAATTCAAAAGGATACATGCATCCCTCTGTTTATTGCAGCTTTACAATAGTCAAGATATGGAAGAAACTCAAGTGTCTATCAATAGATGAATGGATCCTCCATGTTATTCCTTATGTTCCACAAGTAAGTGAAATCCTATAATTGACTCTCTCTGCTTGACTTATTTCACTCAGCATAATCTCTTCAGTCCCATCCATGCTGATAAAAAAGATGGGTATTCATCCTTTCTGATAGAGGCATAATACTCCATTGTATATATGGGCCATATCTTCTTTATCCATTTGTCTGTTGAAGGGCATCTTGGTTCTTTCCACAGTTTGGTGACTATGATCATTGCTGTTATGAACATTGGGTGCAGAGGCCCTTCTTTTCATTACATCTGTATCTTTGGAGTAAATACTCAGTAGTGCAATTGCAGGGTCATAGGGTAGCTCTATTTTCAATGTCTTAAGGAATCTCCACATGGTTTTCCAAAGTGGCTGCACAAACTTGCATTCCCACCAAACAGTGGAAGAGGGTTCCCCTTTCTCCACATCCTCTCCAACACATGTTTTTTACAGTCTTTTTAATTTTGGCCATTTTTTTTTAAGATTTTTATTTATTTATTTATTTATTTATTTGACAGACAGATCACAAGTAGGCAGAGAGGCAGGCAGAGAGAGAGAGGAGGAAGCAGGCTCCCTGCTGAGCAGAAAGCCCGATGTGGGACTCGATCCCAGGACCCTGGGATCATGACCTGAGCCGAAGGCAGAGGCTTTAACCCACTGAGCCACCCAGGCACCCCAATTTTGGCCATTCTAACAGGTGTAAGGTGTATATCTCCATGTGGTTTTGATTTGAATCTCCCTGATAGCTAATGATGATAAACATTTCTTCATGTGTCTGTTAACCATTTGTAGGTCTTTCATTGAAGAAGTGTCTGTTCATATCTTCTGCTCATTTGACGTGATTATCTGTTCTGTGTGTGTTGAGTTTAAGGAGTTCTTTATAGATCTTGGATATCAGCCCTTTGTCTGTAGTCTCATTTGCGAATGTCTTCTCCCATTCTGTGGTTTGCCTCTTTGTTTTGTTGACTGCTTCCTTTGCTGTGCAGAAGCTTTTGATCTTGATGAAGTCCCAAAAGTTCATTTTCACTTTTGTTTCCTTTGCCTTTGGAGACCTATCTTGAAATAAGCTGCTGTGGCTGATGTCGAAGAGGTTACTCCCTATGTTCTCCTCTAGGAGGTTGATAGATTCCTGCCTCACGTTGAGGTCTTTTATCCATTTTCAAGCTATCTTTGTGTATGGTGTAAGAGAATGGTCGAGTTTCATTCTTCTACACATGGATCAAGAAGATGTCGAACACATACACACAAACACATACAAGCCATAAAAAATGAGATCTTGTCATCTGCAACAACATGGATGAAGCTAGAAGGTATTACGCTAAGAGAAACAAGATGAAGTAATTCAGAAAACTATCAGTTTCACTTAGATGTGGAATCTAAAAAACAAAACAAATAAAAAGCAGAAACAGACCCATAAGTCATAAATACAGAGAAACTGATGGTTCCCAGAGGAGAGGGATGAATGGAAGGATGGGCAAAATGGCTAAAGAGGATTGGAAGAAACTCATTTCATAGCTGAAAACCTGTAAGTCACAGTGATAAAAGGCACAGCATGGGGAATACAGTCAATGATATTTTAGTAGTATTGTATAGTGACAGTTGGTAGCTACACTTGTGGTGAGGACAGCACAATATATAAACTTGAATCACTATGGTGTACACTTGAAACTACTGTTGTGTGTCAATATGTAATACTATGTCAACTGTACGTCAGTTAAAAAGGTTGATTCATATTATTCAAATATTTTCAGTTGTATAAAAGGTAAAACCAAGGTTTTAGGAAGCTGAAGTATCTAATTCTGAATATACATCTGCTATATAGTAACTGTATATTATGGCTAAGATAAATGAAAATACAGGTTAGACTGATTTATTGTGCACAGAAACCCCTTTAATCATAAGTTGGGGGAGGGGAGGGCATGGTTAGGACTGTAGCAGTGACCTGAAATCTAGAAAATAACAAAATTACCGAAGCCAGACACTCATGGCAGGGAGGCAGGGGGAGAGTCAAAAGTTTCCTGAAAGGGAGAATCTCGCTGCAAAAATAAAAGGCAAGGGTGCCTGGGTGGCTCACTTGGTTAAGCAATTGCCTTCAGCTCAGTCATGATCCCGAAGCCCCACGACTGAGTCCCACATCTCCATGAGGAGTCTGCTTCTCCCTCTGACCTTCTCCCCTCTCATGCTCTCTCTCACTCTCTCTTTCTCTCAAATAAAATCTTTAAAAATAAATAAATAAAAATAGAAGGTAAACACAAGTGGCCACCTAGCCCAATGAGGCTCATCTGAAGAGAGTCAAAACCCAACTGCTGATCTCAAGCCCCTATGGCCCCTACTCCCTCTGAGAAAACAAATATACTGCCATCCTCACAGCTAGAGGCTTAGTAGTAGTATCAAGGCTGGGGAAATTTTAAGAAGCCCTAAGGAAGAAAAACAAAGAAATAGTACGTCCATGAAAAAAAGCAGCAGCCTGAATAGGTTGCGCACTTTATTGTCTGAGTTCTGAATGTGTCTTCTAAAGGAGAGTCAGAGTCAAATACACTGACAGGATGCCCTGGGCTTGGTAAGCTTCCTTCTCTTTGCTTTTCTTTGGGATGATTTTTGCTTCTGTTACTTCCCCTGTGTTCCACAGCTTCCATTCTGAAGGATGGGCTATGTGCCTATACTCAGACATAGGGTCATTTCTCTTTTGACTGACACACAGATCCATCCAGTGCTTGAGGAATCACACTTGATGTTTCAGCTCTTAGAAATTTCTTCCATTTCTCAAAGCTCAAAACATTTTCCCCCCTCCCACTTTTTTCTTTTTCCCATTTTGGGGTTTAGTGTCCTTGACAGACCCAATTCCTAAAGATAAGCCACTTCAGAATAATATTGGTCTTTCAACTCTATTCCTTTCTACTAAGTCAATGAAATCCTGCCCCCTCTGCCCCACCTTCATGGTACAGAAACCAAGGCTCAGAAAAGGTCAACTTACTGAAGGTCAATGCAGCTAAAAGCATAGTCAATATTTAAACCCAAGTCTGCTTGATTTTGTTATTATACTCAAGTTTTCAAATAGTTAAGAAGAAATACCAGGTAACATCAACTTGATCATGTCTACAAAACCTTACACTTATCATAGGTAATGGAGAGAAAATAGATGCTTTCCTCCTAAGACCTCCTAAGATCAAAAACAAGACAGGGATGCTCCCTCTCACCATTTCTATTCAATATCATACTGAAAGTTCTAGCAAATGCATTAAGAGGTGGGGAGGCATACAAATTGGGAAGGAAGAAAAAAAATTTCTTTATTTGAAGATTACATGATAGTTTATGTAGAAAACCCAAAGAATCAACAACAAATTTCTTGTAACTAATAAGTGATTACAGGAAGGTTGCAGGATACAAAGCTAAGATACAAAAGTGAATAGTCTTCTCATATAATCAGCAAGAACAACTGAGAGTTGAAATTAACACCACCGTTTACATTAGTGAAATGAAACCCTTAAGTACAAATAATAAGTATGTACAAATCTAGGTGAGAAAAACTATAAAACTGATGAATGAAATAAAGACTAAATAAATGAAGAGATATCCCTTGTTCATGAATAGGAAGATTCGATATTGTTAAGATGCCAGTGCTTTCCAACTTTAACTACAGGTTCAGTGCAAGCCAATCAAAATCTAAGTTAATTTATATTAACAATCTGACTCTAATGTTTAGATGGAAAAAAAAAAAAAAGATCCAGAATAGCCAACACAATGTTGATGAAGAACAAAATCAGAAGACTGACAGTGCTCAACTTCCAAGACTTACTCTAAAGTTACAGTATTAACAATGTGGTACTGGCAAAAGAATATACAAATAGAGCAACAGAACAGAATAAAGAACCCCCAAACAGACCCACACAAATATAGTTACAACTGACCTTTGACAAAAAAGCAAAGCCACGTCAATGGAAAAAAGATATTTTTTTCCAACAATTAGTGCTGGAACAACTAGATAGCCACATGCTAAATCATCATCATCATCATCTAGACATAAGTATTACACCCTTCACAAAAATTAACTCAAAATATATCATAGACCTAAATGTAAACCACAAAACCATAATACTTCTAGAAGACATCATAAGACAAAACTTAGGCGCCTGGGTTTGGTGATGACTCGTTGGATACAACACCAAACCATAAGGGAATAAAAAACTGATAAGCTGAAATTCATTAGAATTTATAATCTCTGCTCTTCAAAGCACCTGTTAAGAGAAATAAAAGACAAGCCACAGACTTGGAGAAAATATTTGCAAAATACACATTTGACAATAGACTTGTATCCAAAGAACTCTTAAGATGACAGTAAGATGGGCGCCTGGGTGGCTCAGTGGGTTAAGCCGCTGCCTTCGGCTCAGGTCATGATCTCAGGGTCCTGGGATCGAGTCCCGCATCGGGCTCTCTGCTCAGCAGGGAGCCTGCTTCCCTCTCTCTCTCTCTCTCTGCCTGCCTCTCCATCTACTTGTGATTTCTCTCTGTCAAATAAATAAATAAAATCTTTAAAAAAAAAAAAAAAGATGACAGTAAGATAAAAACAACCCAATTTAAAAGTAGACAATTTTAACAGATACTTTATCAAAGAAGATATATGGATGGCAAATAAGCATATTAAAAGATGCTCCACATCATAGGTCATTAGGAAATTGCAAATTAAAACAATGAGATACCACCACATACCTACTGCATGGCTAAAATCCAGAACGCTGACAACACCAAATGCTGACAAGGATGTGAAGCAACAGGAATTCTCATTCACTGTTGGTGGAAAGCGAAATGGAGGAGAGCCACTTTGGAAGAGAGTTTGACAGTGTCTTGCAAAACTAAACTCAGGCTCACTCCAGCAACTGTGTCCTAGGTTATTTACCCAAATGAATCAAAAACTTATGTCCACACAGAAACTTGCACACAAACATTTACAGCAGTTTTATTCATAATTGCCAAAAACTGGAAGTAACCAAGATGTTCTTCGGTAAGTAAATGGATAAACAAAGTGGAACATTCATACATGAGATATTATTCAGGGATAAAAGGAAATTAGTTATTGAGCCATGAAAATAAATGAAGAATATTTAAATGCATATTGCAAAGTGAAAGAAGTGTGCAAAGTGTGAAAAGTGTTCGCACTTTGTGAACAGTGTGAAAAGACTACATACTGTATACATATATATAGCATTCTGGAAAAGAGAATAGTACAGAGATAGTTAAAAAAAAAAAAGAGTTGCTAAGGTTTTGGGAGTGGGGGAGAGATGAACAGGTAAAATAAAAAGGATTTTTTAGGCAGTGAAACTATTCTGTATGATACATTAATGGTGGATATGTGACACATTTGTCAAAACTACACAACATAAAGTAAAATCCTAATATAAATTATGAACTTCAGTTAATAATAAGGCATTAATATTTGTTCATCAGTTGTAACAAATGCACTGCACTAATGCGAGATGTAAATAATATAGGAGAGTGGGGGTTGGTAGAAAGAGTAGATGGGAACTGAATGTTCTGTTCAGTATTTCTATGAACATAAAATGTTCAAACACATTCATTTAAAAGTAAGGAAGAAAAAGAAACCAACAAGACACCTCAGAGGATATAAACTTGGGGCACGTGGGTGGCTCAGCTGGTTAAACATCCAATTCTTGATTTTGGCTCATGTCATGATCTCAGAATTGTGAAATCAAGCCTCGTTTCAGGCTCTGTGCTGGGTGTGGAGCCTGCTTAAGACCCCCTCCCCACCTCTTTTCCCCTCCCCTCCCTCCCTTTCTCTCTCCCTCCCTCCCCAAACCCCATTCTCTCACTCTTAAAAAAAAAAAAAAAAATCGCAATTCAAGAGATGGACCAAGAAAATAAACTCAAGAAAATGTTGTAATTATCAAAAATAAAAGTGGACACAAAGATATCTTCTTTTATTATTTAATATTCAAAAGGGAAAAATACATTTAAGTGATCTCTCACCTTGGTAGCTGAGACAAGATTCTACACACAGTACTTTCATAAGCAAACTGTCTACATTAATCAATATTTCCAAAATTTAAATACATCATCATTTAATATCTGCCTTTTTCCCTTACTCTAGCCTAGGACCTGCAACATTTATTTCTCTAAGAAGTATAGTGAAATAGATAGTCCAAGCCCTCAGGGGGCCCCAGGGAATAGGAGATGCTAGAACCATCTCTTCTCAGATGGGAGTTGGCAGGCATTTGATTAAAGCCTCCTTAGTTCCTGGCACTGTGGACCATGTTTGGTTTTTTTTTGTTTTTTTTTTTTTTAATATTTATTTATTTATTTATTTGACAGAGAGAAATCACAAGTAGGCAGAGAGGCAGGCAGAGAGAGAGAGAGAGAGGAGGAAGCAGGCTCCCTGCTGAGCAGAGAGCCCGATGCGGGACTTGATCCCAGGACCCTGAGATCATGACCCGAGCCGAAGGCAGCGGCTTAACCCACTGAGCCACCCAGGCGCCCCCATGTTTGGTTTTTTTTTAATTACTTCAACTATTCATCTGATTTAATCCACAAGAACTCTAGGAGCTAGCTGTGTTTCCATTTTCTAGGAGAGGAATATAAAGCTTAAGAATGGTTGAGCAACTTGCTCAAAATCACACAGCAAGAAAATGGCAAAATTCAAGTTTGAACTCTAGCCTCTCATAATCCAAAAAGAGAAGACTAGAATTATTCACAAGGAGCAGCACGAAATTTCCTACTTAAAATGGCAGAATCACAGAATGTTGGCGTTGGAGGGTACTGTGGAAAGAATCTGCTCAAAACCCATTTCAAAAATGAGAAAACAGAGCCTCTGAGAGGTTAAAATACTTCTGGAATTTAAACAAATCCAAAATTCACAGATCAGTGCTGAAGCTGAAATTTAAAATCAAGATTTGGGAGTCAAGATGTATCAGTGAGGATAGGATTGGTTAAGCTGCAGTAACAAAGAATTCCAAGATGTCAGTGGGTTAACAGCACATGGGTTTATTTCTCACCTATGTTATGTAGCCAAGCTGATTGGCAGGGGAGAGCTTTTCTCATCCTAGCTTAGGAATTCAGAATGATGGAGGCTTCCTCTTGATAGCAGTTCCAACTATCACCACAGCAGTGGGAAGGGAATGTGGTAAATCCCACACTAGATTTTAAACATATGTCACTTCAGCTCATTAGCCAATGCAAGTTTAAAATCTTGCCTGACTTCAAAGAAGATAAGGATATGAAATTCTACCATGTGCCCATAAAGGATGAGAAAAAGAATGTGTAAATTCCTATACTTATCATAGGAGGGTTAGTCCAACACTTGGTTTAATTAGCATAATATGTCAGATTTGCTGCCCCCGCCCCACCCCCACCAAGTATTTTTTTTTAAGATTTTATTTATTATTTATTTGACAGAGAAATCACAAGTAGACAGAGAGGCAGGCAGAGAGAGAGAGAGAGAGAGAGGGAAGCAGGCTCCCTGCTGAGCAGAGAGCCCGATGCGGGACTCGATCCCAGGACCCTGAGATCATGACCTGAGCCAAAGGCAGCAGCTTAACCCACTGAGCCACCCAGGCGCCCCCCACCAAGTATTTTTAAAACACTCACCGAAAGCAATAGTAATGCCACCCACTTTATAATCCTCATCAATTTACCTGGGCAATTCTATTACAAAAATTCAGTGAATTTGGAGTCCGTGATCTAACTGAAATCACCTGCTGACCATATTTTTAAAAATTGAGAATACTGGGGCGCCTGGGTGGGTTAAAGCCTCTGCTTTCGGCTCAGGTCATGATCCCAGGGTCCTGGGATCGAGCCCCACATCGGGCTCTCTGCTCTGTGGAGAGCCTGCCTCCTCCTCTCTCTCCCTGCCTGTCTCTCTTGCCTACTTGTGATCTCTCTCTGTCAAATAAAATCTTAAAAAAAAAAAAAAATTGAGAATACTGAGCACCAAGAAAAATATGCCAGTAGTCAATCAGGAGTTTCCATTCATATACAGGGAGAACAAAGAGATCATTTTCTCTTCATGAAATTCTTTTTTTTAATTGATCTTATTTATTTATTTGACAGAGAGAGATCACAAGTAGGCAGAGAGGCAGGCAGAGAGAGGAGGAAGCAGGCTCCCTGCTGAGCAGAGAGCCCGTCGTGGGGCTTGACCCCAGGACCCTGAGATCATGATCTAAGCCAAAGGCAGAGGCTCAACCCACTGAGCCACTCAGGCGCCCCTCTTCATGAAATTCTTTTTTTTTTTTTTTTTAAAGATTATTTATTTATTTATTTGACAGAGAGAAATCACAAGTAGGCAGAGAGGCAGGCAGAGAGAGGAGAGGAGGAAGCAGGCTCCCTGCTGAGCAGAGAGCCCAACGCGGGACTCGATCCCAGGACCCTGAGATCATGACCTGAGCCGAAGGCAGCGGCCCAACCCACTGAGCCACCCAGGCGCCCTCTTCATGAAATTCTTAATGAACTCAAGAGCTTAGTAAGATAGAATTTCTCCTGAAATTGCATACAGATGTCTACACTGAGCTCAAGAGTTACAAACAAAATTAAAAAAAACTTAGGTCCCATTAAAAATAGAATTCCTTCATAGTTCTACCTGTCAAGAGCCTTGAGAAGAAGGATCCCCCAGTTTCTGAGAATAGTCTGATGGAGAAGTTCTCGGCCCATCTAAGATGGTGAGGTAAGACAGCCAAACAAGAATTATTGAAGGTTGATGAGAAATCCCAAGCCACTTGCACAGTTAGCTAAGCTTGCTCAGGGAGGGGGGAAGAAACCCTTCAACCTAGACCAATAAGAAAAGAAAGCTAAACAAGGGCAGAAGATGCATTTAAGAGGAGATTGTACACGTGTAGCCCTAATAGATCTATGGCAGTCTATACGGCTCAGTCTGCACAGCTCAGAAACATTCAGTGAGGAGTAGGTCAATAGCAAAAGTATGTAAAAGCAATTCAATTCTTCATAGTTAGTTTCCCAGGAACATTTCAGAGCACGCAAGGTTGAACCCACAACATTTCTCTAAATACCCTCAGCCTCCCCAAATTTTACTGTACCTTCCAGGTGCTGTGAAAACTCTTAACCCAAAAAAGTCCCTCCCCAATGCCAAACCCACAACTCTGTCCCACCCCCTAGTTCTTCCCCATTAAGAGGTAGGTTAGTAGCATTATTTGCAGCAAGAAATCCTCTTCTTCAGGAGACAGGAAGGAAAAAGAAACTAAGAAGGCCAAGGCAGAAGGATGGCTTGAACACTCATGTGGACCTAGAACTACAGAGGCAGTGTGGTTTTGAAAGAGCTCTCTGCAATGGCCCAAAGCCAATCACTGTCCTCTTGGGTCATGCTTGCCCAAGAAATACTTTTTCTCCCCCCCCCCCGCCCCCAGATTTTATTTACTTGAGAGAGCAGGAGTGAGACAGTAAGAAAGCATGAGCAGGGGGAGGGGTAGAGGGAGATGCAGACTCCCCGCAGAGCAGGGAGCCCAGCATAGGGCTCGATCCCAGGACCCTGGGATCATGACCTGAGCTGAAGGCAAATGTTAGCCAACTGAGCCACCCAGATGCCTTGCCCAAGAAACACTCTCAAAGTTAAGAAGGCCGGGCATTGAAAGAGGAGATCCCACTAGACAACAGGTTAGTCCCAGAAGGTCTTCTACTATGTTGGCATACCTGTTGGGACACGGCCACCACGAAGGAAATTATAATTTAGTGTGAGAAATAGGATGGCCAAGGTTACAATCATAACATGCCTAACAGCTGCACTGAGTGCCAACTATAAGGGAGGACTCCCACTAAGAACTGCGCGGAGATCATGCCATTCACCCCTTCCCAGAACCCTAGTAGCAGCCGTATTTGGGTGGGTGACCTTCTAGAAATGTAGGATTTCCACCCACCTCCATTCCTAATTCTTCCAAGCTGCATTTTTTCCCTCTCAAATTCTACTCCTTATTCTGGCAAAAGAACCACCCAGCATGGCTCTGGAATTTCTACTTTGTGAAAGCCTGATGCCTCACTTCAACAGCGTCGTTCTAAGATTCTCCTATCAGTAGTCAGCCCATTAGCTGGTCTGTAGCCCACACAGCCCCCAAAACAACACTCTGTGTGCTGTGGGGATCCTATGCATGTGTGCACATGTACACACACATACACCCCAGAATCACTTATCACAAATATTTAGAGACTAGAAGGCGTAGGCTGGGTTCCCCGACGATCACACTCCCCCTTTCTTCAAGTGATTAGTCACAAAGGAGGAAAAACATCTCGGTTCTATTTACATCTCTTCTGACTACACAGCAACTCAAGTTAAGGATGCCTTGCTTCTTATGAAACTAAAAATACACAGAATGATTGATGTGGATTTTAACAGCCATTGTCATCTATTACAAACCAGCTTTCATCTTTAACTCTCTTCTGCCTTTTTCCCCTACTCTCTGCAGCAGACAGGGGCTTCCTAAGGAAAAAAAAAAAAAAGGTGATCTACCAGCACTTCATAGTCAAAGAACATTTTGGTCCCTTGTTTAGCAGTGCCGGCACAGAGCCTGAAAGCCCCATTCTCAACACATAGGAATGTGCTCCAACACTCGCTCAAAATGGAGCAGAGAAGTGAGAACCCCACTTCGGGGATTCACTCTTAAGAGAGCATGTGAAGTTATTCAAGACACAACATAAAAATGGGGGCGGGGCACCTGGGTGGCTCAGTGGGTTAAAGCCTCTGCCTTAGGCTCCGGTCATGATCCCAGGGTCCTGGGATCGAGCCCCGCATCGGGCTCTCTGGTCAGTGGGGAGCCTGCTTCCTCCTCTCTCTGCCTACTTGTGATCTCCATCTGTCAAATAAATAAAATCTTAAAAAAAAAGGGGGGGGATTTTAATAAAATTCTTATTTTTACATATGTGTGCATATTTATGTACACATTTACATAAACAGACAAAAGGAATAGAGACTTGAAGGCTAAATGTTGATGGTGATTATCTGTGGGAGATGAGTTATTTTTAGGGTTTTTTTTGTGACTATTTGCATTTTCCAGTTTTTTGTTGTTGTTGTTGTTTTGTTTTTAAAGATTTTATTTATTTATTTGACAGAGAGAAATCACAAGTAGATGGAGAGGCAGGCAGAGAGAGAGAGAGAGGGAAGCAGGCCCTCTGCTGAGCAGAGAGCCCGATGCGGGACTCGATCCCAGGACTCTGAGATCATGACCTGAGCCGAAGGCAGCGGCTTAACCCACTGAGCCACCCAGGCGCCCCTGTTTTTTGTTTTTTTTTTTTTAAACAACCTCTAGGTTGGTTATCAGTGTAATGTATTTTATTAATTTTTCATTTTTTAGCACATACCTTTCCCAATGTCCATAACCTAACCACCCTCTTCCTACCCTCCTGCCCCCAGCAACCCTCAGTGTGTTTTCTGAGAGTAAGAGTCTCTTATAGGTTCTCTCCCTCCCGATCCCAACTTGTTTCATTTTTAGTGTAATGTATTTTTTTTCAATCACTTTTAATCACTCAGGTTTAATCTCTGGTTGACTCTCTGAGGGTAAGACATACAGACTATCCTCCCACAGGCCAATGGCTAGAAGTATCCTGAAGACTCACAAGGCAGAATCCCAGTTATTATCCTATTCCAGAAGTCCCATCTCCTTTTCACCCAGAAAGAAGCAAGAGGCTGGGTATCTTGAAGATTGTTTCCAATTTTTGAAATCTGGTACAGGCCTAGAGTTCCCTGCCTCTACCTACCAATGGCCCTGGGCCACCAAGCAACCTTTCTGGGCCTCTGGAAACCCAGGTGTGCCATGGTGGGCTGGATGGTAAGTGTCCATCTCAGACCTGAGCTCCACCCTTTCTGGGTTTCCACACTGCCTTCTCTCAGAGGGCTGCTCTGCCTTAGCTAGCATTCATGGAGATTCATTTGCATCCAAACAGAATTTGGGGGGGGGGGGGGGATGAGGGGCGCTGAAAGTGCGAGGAGATGAGGAAGGGGCAGTTCTGGGATAAGGGGAGAGGACGTGGAAAGCGTCCGTCACCCCTTCAAGCCGACGCCTGCCATGAGGGTGGGACCAGAGCTGACGGAGACGTTTAGCTTGACGAGTTTGTTGAAAGTGGGACAGGGCTGCAAGACTGGCTCTTACAGTCCTGAGGAAAATTCTGCCAATTTTGCTCAGTCACAGATTAAATCAGACAGTAACTTACGTTTCATTTTACACAGCCAATTTCTTATCTCTTGCAGCAATTCTACCACCTTCCATTCCATATCCCCCCAACCCACCCCCCCCCCCACACACACACGGAGAAGTTGGCTATAACGCTTCTGCAAGGCGGCCAGCATTAGGAATCCGAAATCGCAGGCAACGCTAGCCTTCCCCGAGCACAGAACACAGCCCTTCTTGGCCTCTTCGGCCTCGAATCGCTGAACCGTAACTTTCCCTGCTTACGTCTCCTTCCCTCCGCTGGTCACCTGCCGGCTTCCAGCTCTAAGAGGAGCCTCCTCAGCTTTCTTCACCATCCCCACATCTAAAGATTGGAAGAGGAGAACGATGAAAATCAGACGCCACGAGAACTAGGGAGTGTTTCATGATGAACTGAAGGGGTCTTGGCAGACGAGTCGGGAAGCCTTACTCTGGGTCCTGTGCTCCACGGAAGAGTGTATAGACCTAGGATTTTGTAGAGGTGAGGAGGACCAGTATCCCCAAAGACTTTACCTAGGCCCCCTGGGAGGAAAGAAAACCCCCACAGGGAACAAGGGACTGTAAAGATCCGGAAAGGAAGAGGATGTAGCTTTCCTTCTGCCAGCCAAGGAAAGGTCCTGGCGATAACCCTCCCAGATCGGAAGACGCCTTTCAACCCCTGAGCACTGCTCCTCCAAGCTATAAGCTACATCTCTGAAAGTTACTTCCCTGGGCACTGAACTATGAACAAGATGTCAAAGGGTATCTATGTGATAATCAGTGGATATTAGTAAGGGCATACTTCACCAAAGAGAACAGGGGAATCCAGAAACAGAAGTCCTACTATTCAAGCAGCTGAGGTTTTTGTTGTTGTTCTTCTTTATTTTTCCATGTTTTCCTCCAGTTTATTTTATCACTCAGATACTCTGCAAAATGCTTTACTACCATGGATTCACTCATGCCATTCCCGTGCATGAGCAAAGCCCTCCCCTCCACCTACCCAAGTCCTGTTACGGATGTGTCCCCCTGCTCATACCAGAGAATCTGCTGCAGAACCTGCTCTCCATCACAGCCCTCATGGACTCTGCCAGCCTCAGGGACACACCTCTGTCCTCCTCTGGAAACTGATGAAATGCTCCCCGGTCCTCAGTGTGCTCGAGCAGTCCTGCGCTCAACTCTACTTTTAGTACTTTTCACAAGCCTAACTTACTCCTCTTCAAATTCTTCCTTGGGCCTCACAGAATAATTTTACAGGTTAAATGGCTCAAAATCTCAAGCCATAATGAAATGCTGCTTTTACCTACCAAGTTCACGATGCCAAACAAATATGCTAAAAGTAGCCAAGATCACAAAAATGGAATTATATCCCAATAGAAGTTAAAATCAGAGCAAGTATTAGTGAAAGTTTGGAGCTATTTAGGGAATTTTTTAATCTCTAATTTTCTTCCCCTTACTCAGACATCTCCCCCCTCCCAGACCCCGTTAGGAAGTAGAAGTCTCTGCAGTCTCTAAGCTCAGAAGATGTATGTGACAGAATGGAAATTAATAGTTGACAAGACCTCCTAGGTCTATTTGCAAATCTTTAAACCCACTGACCTGAACAGAATAGGAGTGTACCAGTTATCTGTTCCTGCATAACAAACTGTTCTAAAACACAGGGGCTTAAAACAACAATTTTAATATTATCTCTCATGGTTCTGTGCATTGAGGAGCTCAGCTGGATGGGTCTTGCCAGGGTCCCTTATGCTGTGGCAGTCAGATGGTGGCCTGTGGCTGGAACAGTTGGGGCTTGTGAAGTCCCTTCTACCTCTCTCCCTCAGTGTCCTGCCACCTGCCCACGCCCCTCCCTTTCCCACTCTCCTCCTTCTCTTGCTTCCACAAAGCTTCTGCAGGTGGCTAGCTTGGACTTCCTCACAGCATGACCAGCTCAAGGAAACCAGACTTCTTAATTAGTAATTGCTTCCCCCAGGAGGAACATTCCTCAAGGGCCCAGGCAGAAGTTACCTTCATGCAAGGTCCCTTTTGCCACATCCTGTTGGTTACAAGCAAGTCTTTACTAGACTCAAGGGCAATTAGACTTTCCTTCTCAATTGGAGGAGCAGCAAAAAATTTATGTCTATCTTTAATCTATCACAGGGCAAAAAGAAACTTTTTCTGGATTAAAAAAGAAGGAGAAATACTCTGTGGACCTTGACTTACCCCCAGAAATGGTCTGTGTTGGCAGAAAAAGAGATCAGGAAGGAAAGGTACCATGTATCTAGAGAAACACAATTGTAAGCATGTGGTTTTCTGGACTCACCAGGCTGCCGTGTCCTAAGAATATCTACCAAATCTGAGGGACAAGTGGATATGGACATTATAGCCAACAATGAACATGCCTCCCTAAGGGGGGGGAACTCCACACAAGACCAATGAGGAACTTCCAACTGTGCCAGCAGGTTGGGAGGTGGCCATCAAGCACCCTAATTTTGATGCCAAAGTTGCCAGCTCTCTTCCAGTTTGGGTTTGGGGATGATACTTGGAATTAGACCCCAAATTTTCTTTCTCCCAACTTGACTCTTCAGCAAAGATGCATTCTGTCCTTCAAAATTGAGCCCTCTGATTATCTCCTTTCATCATGATTACCTGAGCAGAGCTCAATTACCCACAGGCACTCTCAGGCACAGTCCACACAGTAGCACAGGAATTGAAAGCCCACCAAGGGCAGAGAAGACATAGGAGAAGGATCCAGAGCTCAGTTTGGAAATGGATTTTCCATCCCATGGTGGGAAAGAGGAGAGAAGGAGGAGGCAGGATTCAGCTAGAACCAACACCATGCCCGATCCATTGTCCTGACAGTCTCCTGAGGCAGTTCCAAGAACCCGGTAATGAATTACGTGCCCCACTCAATAAGCAGTTCTGCGTGGGTCAGCAGCACACATGGGAGTGCCAAGGTGATGGGTCTGCAGGCCTTAAGGTTGATTCCCCCTTTGCCAGGATCTGAGAAAGTGGCTCCCATAAAGGTGGAAACCTGAGCCCAAAAGCCACTAAAGGACACCAGGGGCTGCTTTGCAGGCAAGAGCCAAACTGGGACAAGAAGTTAGGCACATGGAAAGGCATGCCCACCCCCACCCCGATTTGACATCAAACATTACCAATTCGAAAAGGAGATCATCTGCCCCTCTCTTGCTGCCCTCAGCTTGTACCTTCCTTTCTAGTATTTCATGCCATTGGACACCCATTTAGTAAGTTGCTACTTGCTCTCTGACTATAGCTTTCTGCCCCATCACCCAAATGGGGCCCTCCTCCGGGGGATGGGGGGTGGGGTGGAAACCTCTCCATCAGCAAACCTCTACCTGCTTCTTCTCATGTTCGCTCAGAAAAAGGTAAGAACTTGCGTAGAAGAATGTGAGACGGTGCAGAGAAAATTGTCTGCACTGTATATACTTGTATGAAGTGTATACAGTAACAAAGCATCTTGTTTCTCAGTCAGAACACACATGTTTAAAGATTTTATTTGACAGAGAGAGAGAGAGAGAGAGAGAGAGCACAAGCAGGGGGAGCAGCAAGCAGAGAGAGAGGGAGAAGCAGGCTCTCCACCATGACCATGATCATGACCTGAGCCAAAGGCAGACGCTGAACCAACGGAGCCACCCAGGTGCCCCAAGAGCACACATGTTTTGGTGGCACTGTGCTAAACCACTTACATGCATAACTTCTCCAAACCTCTCAGTCACTTCTGTAGACAGCACTGCTTTCATCCCTAATCTACAGGTGGGAACACAAAGGCTTAAACGAGTACAGGCTGGACCCAACACAAACCCCCTTCTGCACCTCTCGAAAGCGGCTGCTCTTTTATCCTAAGTTCCCGATCCTCCAACAGTGCGTACGCTCTGGGAACACTTATTTTTCAGGAAGCTCTTCCTTTACCAGACCAACCAGTCTCTGTTTTCCTGAGTATTCACTGGCCTCAGTGTAACAGCGAGAGTAGAAAATTAAGGTGTAGGTATCTGAGAGACTCTTCTCATCTTGTTCTACCACACAAGAGACACAACAGCCCTGGGTCTTATTTTCTTTTTTCTTTTCACCAGGATCTTCCCTTTCACAAATAGAGAGAATTTAGGGTTTCCCCGCTTCTCCCGATGGCTCTGCTTCCCTTCACCATAGGCCAGAATAACGACGCCAGGGCAGCCCAGAAGGGCAAGTTGCTTAGTAACTGGAATCACATATTCCCGTGTCCCAGAGGTAAATGGTACCTGTCGCTGGCCCTCCAGGGGTTTCTGGAACATGATTCTTAATGAAACAGCTCCTCCCTGGGATGCCTCAGGAGATGTGGGTCAAGAGTGAAAAACCATCTTTTCACCTTCCTCTAGGGCTGTCACATCACCTGCCTGTAAGAGGCCTAGCTTATTAAAATAGTCAATTCCCATCTGGGCCTAAAGGCTTCAGGCCATTTCCTCTTTTAACAAAGTCATTTTGGAGTAGGTAACACGAGGCTAACCATAATTTTGGTTAAGGTATTAGAGATTCAACTTTTCAAGGTTAGTGTGTTTGCCCTGTGAAAAATGTATTAATTCTCCTCTGGAACAGACTTCCTGGAATCCCTTCCTATGCGGGGAGGAAGAGGCTAAAGAAAGATCAAGAAGGCCTGTTACGGAGACCTGCTCTGCGCAAGCTGGGCTGGGGGCTTCACCTACACAACAGCCCATCTAGCAACAACACTGAGAGGCACTGCCTGTAACATCTCAGGACACTGAAACCCTGAGAAGTACTTGGGGACCCCCCCAAGTTCCAATAGCTCAATCTCAAACTCCAGTTTGATTTAGTTCCAAAGCCTAGATTTCTTCCATTCCAGCACGCCATCTCTTTAACCAGAAATTTCCCAGCAGTGTGGGAGTGGGGAGGGGAGGCAGGCTGCAGTTTTAAATAAGAAGGTCAGAGTATAGGCCTCATTGACTGGCTGACATTTGAGCAAAGACTTGAAGGACGTGAGGACATTTGGAAATGAATGAAGGATACATCCCAGAAAACACAGGGTGAAGGGGTTAGGGCTGGAGCGTGGGGATGGGTCAGAAGAGCACCGGGGAGTTTGAATGGAAGCTGGATCAGAGCTAACAAAGGGCCAGGGGAAGAGGAGGTCAGAGAAGTGAAGACAGCCAGGTCCTGTAGGACCGAGCAGGCAGGCCCCAATCCGCACCAAATGAGCAATTCCCAACTCAAGCTAACATGACTTCTTAGAGTACTATCTGCCAGTTCCTTAGGGAGGGAAGCGGGGAGGGGAGGAAGTCCTTAGAAGTCTGCACCACTCCTCTGACACATCCCACTGTAAAAAATTGAGGCTGCCTTTTGTTAGGTGAGTGGAGACATGGGAGGAGGGGTGGCTTGGGGTTGCAATGCAGAGTCTCTTAATTTAATAGCCCAGGTGAGAAGTAAGCAGTTGTAGACAAAACCATCTCACAGAAACTCACTATTCTACATTATTTCTCGCCTGCATATCTGGTAGCTACACACATCACATGGATTCTAGTTCATAAACAACACAGCCAAGAGTTGAACTTATAGAAGCAAAGAGCAGAATGATATTGTCAGGGCCCAGGGACAAGGGGAAGATATAGGTCAAAGGGTACAAACTTCTAGTTACAAGATGACTAAGTTCTGTTCACCTAATAGACAACGTGGCGACTATAGTTAATAAGACTGTGTTGTATACTAGAAACTTGCTGAGTAGATACTAAGTGTTCCTGACACACACACACACACACACAAACAGCCTCTGAAGTGATGGATGTGTTCATACTGTATATGTGTATCAAAACATCACAGTGCACACTTTAAATATATGCAATTTTTGTTAATCATACTTTAATAAAACTAAGGAAACCATTTTTTCAATGACTACAATCTGCCCTGGCTAAAAGTCTGCTTCAGACATGTGGTATCTACCAGAATAATACCGCCTGCCCATTCATTAGCTTCCTTCGGTTCTCGGGGAGCTTTCATTTAGATCATCAGAAACCCACAGGCATCAACATTTCCGCAGCTTCTCTCAGACGTGCCTGCACTCATGTCAGCTGGTTGAGAGAGAATTCCTGGACTCTTCGAGAATGGCAAGAGAAATAACTAATCAAGATTTTAGAGCCTCTGCCAGAATGCAGCCAAAGAGATTATCCACTACCCAGTGCCCTTTTATAAGAGGATACAAATAATTCCTCCTGAAGAGATAGAATTGTAGTGCTAGCCAGAGCCAGCCAAGAAGACCATGCAAGGAATGGGGATTCCCTCTTTGCTCTGGCTTCCAGAAAACTTGGAGTTGAGGTTTGTGCTTAATAACTACCCATCACAGGGGTGCCTGGGTGACTCTGTGGGTTAAAGCCTCTGCCTTCAGCTCGGGTCATGATCCCAGGGTCCTGGGATCGAGCCCCGCATCAGGCTCTCTGCTCAGAGGGGGAGCCTGCTTCATCCCATCCCGCTGCCTGCCTTTATGCCTACCTGTGATCTCTATCAAGTAAATAAATAAAATCTTTTTTAAATAACTACCCATCACACACACACACACACACCCCTGAAAGGCAAATCTATAAAGACAGAAAGTGGATCAGTGGTTGCCTGGGGCTGGGCATGGGAAGGTGGAGTGACTGCTAATGCGCACAAGGTTTCTTTCCTGGGTGAGGAAAAGGTTCTAAGATTTGATTGTGGAGATGGTTGCACAACTTTAAGTAAACTTACAAAGTCATTGTATTCTTAAAATGAGTAAATTTAATGGTATGTAAATTATACCTCAATAAAGCCATTTAAAAAAAAAAAAAAAAAATCAATCCAAGATGGATCGTAGACACAAATGTGAAAGGAAAAACAAAGCTTCCAGAAGAAAATAAGACACTACTGTCATGATCTTGGGAGTAGGCAGAGATTTCATAAACAGTATGCTGGAAGCACTAAGCACATAATAAAAATAATGATAAAATGGGCTTCATTAGAATGGAGAATGTCTGTGAGACAAAGGACATCAATAAGAGAATACAAAGGCAAGCCACAGGCGTAGGAGGGATGTCTGCAATATTTACATGTGACCCAAGACTTGTCTAGGATGTATCTTTAAGACACTCCTACAAGTAAACACGACAACCCAATTCTAGAAGGGCAACAGACTTGAAAAGGTGTTTCCCAAAAGAAGATGCCTATTTGGCCAATACACACGAATAGGCATACAAAGGTCATACAAAGCCAGCCAGAAGCTGGCTCTGGCTAGCTATCTCCATTCCTAGTTCTGTGTCCCCGGGCCTTTCAATTTGTTTAATGGTGTGTATCTGTTATGTTTTGATATTCCTGTTTGCCAAAATCCCAACAGGAAGCATATGGCACAATTTAGAATATTTCAGTAAGTTTTCCTTTCCAAAGAAACAGATTATAAGAGTGTGAATTGGGGGCACCTGGGTGGCTCAATCAGTTAAGAGCCTGCCTTTGGCTCAGGTCATGATCCCAGGGTCCTATGATCAAGCCCCCACATGGTGGGGGGGTGTCCCTGCTCAGCAGGGAGTCTGCTTCTCCCTCTCCCACTCCCCTTGCTTGTATTCCCTCTCTCACTGTGTCTCTGTCAAATAAATAAAATCTTTAAAAAAAAAAAAAAGTGTGAGTTGGATGGAAGGGTAACACCCGAGGTAGTGTATGAACCAGGTAAGGAGCAACAAAACTGTTAACTGCCAACACACACACACACACACACACACACAGACACACACACACACACACAGAGACACACACACAGACACACACACACAGACACACACACACACAGGGTAGTGGTTTTCGCCCCACCAAGATAATGCCTTGCATGGTTTGTTTTCTATTGACTGGACACAGAGCTGCCTTCTGTCTGCAAATGAATTAGACATCCTTGGAAATAAGGGCTCTAACTTCTCCTGTTTCTCATTTCACAGCTAGCATCTGGGCACTTGGGGAAGTTATTATCCCACAGAGATATAAAGTGAGTCTTCTCTTCTACACGTACCTCTTCGTTCGAACAGCTTGTAAGGAACCTTCCAGCCTTTCCCTGGTCTCCCCTACATCACAACACACTGGCTAAGCTGCCTCATCCCACCCCAAAAAATCCATTCTCTTCTCTTCATCACTTACTCCAGCTCTGTTCTCAACCACAGTTTCCATTAGTGCAGACCCAAGATGAGGTCTACATCGATTTTCTTAAAAGGCTTTAAAAGTGTCCATCAAGAAGCATTTCTCAGTTTCATAAGCTTCAGCCTGCAAGGTGATCTGGGACATTGTTCACTTGCTTCCTATTCTAAACCTCTGTATTGTTGTGCAAAGCAAAAACCAAGCTGTTCCACGAAGAAGGCACCTCTGAACCAGAAATGATCTTGCAGATTTTTCCGTGTATAGGTCTGTTGTCTCCTCCAATAGAATGAAGGTTCAAGTGAGCAAGGATCTTGTCTTATTTAGCTTGCATCCTCAAGGTCTCACACAGCATTTGGCACCAAGTAGGCTAAATGCATCTTAAATAAGTATCTGAATGTGACATCATTTCTTTGAATTCTTTTTTGGTAGCATTCAGCCTAAGTCTGCCATTCATGCTAACTACTCTTGTAATAAAAGTCCACTTGTGGGGTACCTGGGTGGCTCAGTGGGTTAAACATCTGCCTTTAACTCAGGTCATGATCTCAAGGTCCTGGGTTGGAGCCCTGCATCAGGCTCCCTGCTCAGCAGGGCATCTGCTTCTCCCTCACCCCTCCTGGGCCCCCACTGATGCTCATACTCTTGCTCTCTCAAATAAAAAGAAAAATCTTAAAGAAAAAAAAAGTTCACTGTGATAAGTTAAGGAAATTAATGGAGGTCTCTAAAATCTTTTTTTTTTTAAGGTATATATTCTTAAGTTTTATTTATTTATTTGACAAAGATCACAAGCAAGCAGAGAAGCAGGCAGAGAGAGGAGGAAGCAGGCTCCCCGCTGAGCAGAGAGCCCGACGCTGGGCTCTATCCCAGGACCCCGGGATCACGACCTGGGCCAAAGGCAAAGGCTTTAACCCACTGAGCCACCCAGGCACCCCTAAAATCTTTCTTTGAAAAGCTGGTCAGTCAACTGGTCTGCTATCTTGTTTCACATCACCAGTGTGAAACCACATACAGCCACCTGACTACACTGTTCATCTAGCCCAAAGCATCTTCCTGATCGCATTTACCAAATACCACTCCTTTCACTGCTGGAGCCTCTCTAATATTTAGGACATAAGTGGAAATAACAGTTCTGCATAGCGCTTGGCCACTGGTTTAAAAAAAAAAACAAACAACTGAGCACTGAAAGAAAAATGCAATCATTTTCTAATTTTTGAGTTGAAAGGGACATTAAAACTCCTCTGATCCAACAGCTTTCAAATTTTTTGACAATAACCCATAATAGGATATATGTTTTACACCACAACGGAATACACATTCATTCCTTCAAAAATTCAGCGTTGGTACATGTGCCAAGCATGGTTCTAGATGCTATAAATAAAACAAGATACAAAACAGATTTTTAAAATGTAGGCTAATGGAATATAAACTCATCTGTGTATCTTTTGTTTGCTTGCTTGCTGATTTCTTTGTTTTAATGCTGACTACAACCCTCTAAACTATTTCCCAAACTTACTAATGGGCCACAACCCACAACTTGAAGACTACTAATCTGATCCTACATTTTTATTTTGTAGGTTTAGAGAGAAGTGATAGGGAGTTTGACTTTGAACCCATTAGCTAAAAGTACCTACAGGTACCCAACACAAGATACCTATGAGATATTTAAGTGTACAGGTGTGAAGCTCAGAGAAGATGTTTCGAACATGGAGACACAGACTGGGGAGCCAGGCAGTTAAAACCATGCAATGAATAAAGCATTGCAAAGAAAGTACATCCATTTTTGTTCGTTTCTAAGAGTGTCCTGTAGGATGTCCTGAAGAATACCAACATTTAAGGGGTATGCAGAAGAAGTCAAAGAAGACAGTCAGAAAAGCAAGAGAAAGTAGCGTGAAGAAAATTCCAAGGAAGGCCATAGTGTCCACATTGCAAAGACATAAAATGAGGCTGAAAGCATGCATTATATTTGGCAGTTAAAGACCTGGTGACCATTTCTTCCCACAGCAGTTAGAATGAGACTTGAGCAGAAGGCAGGCAGAAGACAACGGAGACAAGAGTAGGAGACAGTAAGGGAAGACTAGGTTTTCAACGAGCTTGACAAAAAAAAAAAAGGAAGGAGTGAGTGACAGCAAAATAGCTGGAGAATGGGGAGAGAGTGGAGGGGAGGGGAAGGATATTTAAAATAAGAAAGATGGGATATTCACAAGGCTGAGGGACAAGAGCCAACAGAGATGGGGAGGCCCAATATCAAAGAGACCAGAGCAATGGGATATTATTAGACAAGCCTGTTACTAAGGCACAGGCAGAGAGAGAAAGAAACTCTTCTGTTTAATGAAGTGGAAAGAGGAAGAATTTAAAGGCAGACGTGGTGAATTGCAGTGATCATTTCAAGACCCATACAGTTACCAAATCAGTATGTTGCACCCCTAAAACTAATCTAATGTTATGTGTCAACAATGCTCAATAGAATCTATATTTTTCATCATTGATATGGAGATAGAATGATGATAGAAGCTTCAAAGCTCCTGTAATACACAACAAATGGAATACATGAAC
This sequence comes from Mustela putorius furo, assembly GCF_011764305.1. Lineage (NCBI taxonomy): Eukaryota > Metazoa > Chordata > Mammalia > Carnivora > Mustelidae > Mustela > Mustela putorius. Next base: position 515,507 of record NW_025421506.1, read on the forward strand.
CAGCACCCTGTATATGTCCTTTCTTGCCTAGGCTTTAAGGAGGAAGCTCCTTTCCTCCCATAAAGAGCTCCACGCATCCCTCAGAAGCCTCCTCCATTTAAGTGGCCTCCGTTAAAGATTCACTCAAGGGAAAAACAGATACTCTAAGGCAGAGATTCTCAAACCTACTGTGCATTTGAGCTCCTTAGACAGCTTGTTAGAACACAGCTTCCTGGGCCCCAATCCCAGAGCTTCAGATACAGTAGAACTGGAGTGGGGGGTATGCTGAATTTTCACTCCTAGGTTCCCAGAAATATTAGTTTCTACACAAATTTAATGTGACAATTAATTACACAAGTTTATTACCTTATAGTTCTGGAATCAGAACTTTAAGTCCAAAATGCATCTCCCTGGGCAAATCAATCAATCAATCAATCAAGGTTTCTGTAGAGTTACCTTCCTTCCTAGAGGCTCTAGGGGAGAATCCAGTTTCTTGCTTCCTCCAGCCCCAAGAACACTCCCGTTATTTCTTGGCCCATGGGCCCCCTCTTTCATCTTCAAAGCCAGCGAGGTGTGGGCAAGTCTTTCTCATATAGTATCACCACAAGACTGACCGTTCTGCTTCCCTTCGCCACATTTAAAGACCCTCATGATTACACTGGAAACACCTGGCTAATCCAAGACCTTCCCTATCTTGAAGTCAGCCGCTAAGCAACCTAAGGTCACATGCCCCCTTAATTCCCCATTGCCACAGAATTTCACAAACTCACAGGTTCTAGGAATAAGGATGCAGACGTCTCTTTGGGAGGCTATTATTCTGCTACTATACCAGGTGAGGCCGAGGCTACTGCTCTGGGACCATACTTTGAGCGTGATGTTGGCTATGATGGAATTTAATACCACAGGATCCAGTAAAGGATAGGGAAGGAAGAGTGGATGAGGCCAAAAAATATGGAGAAGCAAGCTGTAGGGGGACCCAAGACAAGAGAGATGGTGTCAGGAACCATAGAAACACCAGCAATGAAGTCATCAGAGTGAGTCCCCGAGATGTCACACAGAGAGGAAAGAGAGTAAGCCTAGACCTAGTGATTAAGAAAGAAAGTCTTCCCAGATGAGATAGAAACCCTGCCCATTGAAATTGTTCTTTGCCAGTGAGTGCTTTTCTGTTGAGGGAAGTCACTGAATATTGATTAAAAACACCTAAATCTAAACGTGTAAGTATTTCCTAAGAGATTGATCAGTTCAATATTCTTGGGGGTACATTAAGATTTCTGATAGTGGCAAGATACATAAGCCAGTGTTAATTTTTATTCTGAATTGGAGGTTTTCCATTTCTAGAAAACCTGACTTTGGAAATATGTGTTGCTTTTAAATAAAGCCTACAGCTGATTTCACTTTAATTTCTTCTTTTTAATTTGGGAATGGAGAAGACTTAGAAGAAAGTATCTTTAACGAGTAGTTTTATCAGGCATTATGATGGGTCCGCAGACTCAGAAGCATGATATATATACAAGAGAAGTTGTCACAGGTTTCATGATCATGAGTGTGTGTGTGTGTGTGTGTGCGCGCGTGTGTGCGCGTTCACATGCTATGTGGGTATGGGTAGGGAGCAGGACCGGAAGGATCTGAGAGGTATGGTTCATATTCTGTGTTCACCTTATTTCTAAGTACTTACGCCAGCCAACTTAACTCTCTCACCTGAATTTGTTTTATGATTATTTTTGTTATTTTAAAGCAAATGTTCATCTACCTTTAACACCAACTCTTCAAGACATCTTTCTTTCAGAAATGAGAGGAAGTGAGTTGAACTATGCCACCAAATAACCTAAGATGGACCATGAACTAGAAACTGTGTGTTTCCCTAATGTGAAGATTCATCTGTGGCCTAAAATAGAAATTCATATCCTTCTCCTATTCCTCTCTTTAGGATAGACCCGCGCTTGCCAAAAGCACAATGTCTTAATGACTCTGTTCCCAAAATGATATGTCCAGCCAGCACTTAGCTTCCTATAAGATCATATGCTCTATTTTCCTGTAAACTCTGCTGCAGGAAATGGAATTCCACAAGACAGATGGGAGTTATTTCATGGACGGGGACAGAGAGTGGGAAAGCCAGTGAAGAAAAGAACAATCCAGCACATCACTCTGAATTCCCTCAGAGGCTGAAGAGTGGAAAGTGGACCACTTGTCTTCACAGATCAGACATGATAAGCAAAGGCCATTATACTCCTGCCATCTGCATTCTCCAAATGAACAAATACCAATATTCCTGAACCATTCCCACAGCAGCTCGGCAGTGAGCTTTCCCAGGAATTCTGTTTCCTTGGCCACCCACCCCTCTGCTTATGACAGTGAGAAACCTAAATGGTCTTTAGATCCAGAAAGACACAGGTGCTCCCCCAGCAGCTCTGAAACGGAGAGCAGACAGTCATGGGAACGGTTATCATTTGTGCGAGGCCTGCTGTGCGCTCAGCCCTCTCTACGCCTCCTTGGACTGAATCCTCATCACAGCCCAGAAAGGCAGGGATTGATCCCTGTATTTTTAATCTGAGGAAGCGGACGTGCAGAAGAAATGAATCATTTGCTCGAGGTCACACGGACAGGAAGTGGCAGATCGTAGCCCCAAGCATAATTTGTCAGGCTCCAAAATCTGTAAACCACTCAAAGAGCTAAACTCCAAATAATAGGGATGCCCTGCTACTGCCACATCAGTAAGATGACAGGTGATAGTCATTATGGTGATGGGATTCACCTGAATAGGCTAAATATCCTTGCCCTCTCCTCCTTGAAGCCAGTAATCACCAACGGCAGATAGTGTGTGAGGCTAACTTTGCTGTTTATCATCATGATCTAGCAAGTGTCCTGTATGCCTCATCCTAAATCTGTAAAGTTGAAAGTCAAAGCAATCACCAAATTAGACGAATTCAAAAGGACAAGGATAGCAAGACGCAAGAATGCAACCTTTTGAGATGCTAATAAACGCTTTGATTACTCTGTCCTAACACCACACACAGACACAAGACTTTGCTACCATTTAAGGGGTTCATGGATCCCCCAAGGCCCATTTATAGACATATAAGTCAAGAGACCCAAGTTTTCCTAAACTGGCTTTTCTGCCACTCCGAGGGAAGAACCTTCACTCCTCCAAACAATGAGATGATCACACCAATCCCTTCCCGTTCCCGGGGTCTAGATGGTCACCTCCTGATCAGTCAGAGAATATTTAAGGACAAAAACTGATATAAGGAGAGACAAGCTCCTCTATACCTCATGACAAAATATTTCTGAGATGTAAGCGAATGTACATTTGTCAATAATATTTCCATTTTTATGGGGCGCCTGGGTGGCTCAGTGGGTTAAAGCCTCTGTCTTCAGCGCAGGTCATGATCCCGGCGTCCTGGGGTCGAGCTCCGCATCAGGGTCTCTGCTCAGCAGGCAGCCTGCTTTCCCCTCTCTCTCTCTCTGCCTGCCTCTCTGCCTACTTGTTCTTAGTTCTCTGTCTGTCAAATAAATAAATAAACTCTTTAAAAATAATAATAATAATAATAATATTTCCATTTTTGAATAAAAGTTCTTTGCCATCGCACCAGGCTTCATTTTTATTCACCAAATGGCTCTTTGATTTTCCTCACCTCCACAGAACCCTAGGGCCACATGGGAGGAGTGGAGGAGGTCAGACGGTCACAGAACTCCATGTGGTGAAATATGACGGCTACTGCAGCCAGAACAGATGTTCACATCCTTGCTTAACCATGTATCACCAGGGAGCAGCTGGAAGGGTTTCAAATTGCCAAATGTGATGCAAATAATTTAAGTTTGGGATAATTGTTAGAGATGATCAGCACGGAGGAGGCAGAAAACAAGAGAAGCCTTAAAGGTACAGAACCTTTCTGATGGAGGCATAGTACTCCATAGTGTATATGAACCACATTTTCCTTATCCATTCGTCCGTTGAAGGGCATCTTGGTTCTTTCCACAGTTTGGCGACCGTGGCCACTGCTGCTATAAACATTGGGGTACAGACGGCCCTTCTTTTCACGACATCAGAAAGGATGAATACCCAACTTTTGTAGCAACATGGACGGGGCTGGAAGAGATTATGCTGAGTGAAATAAGTCAAGCAGAGAGAGTCAATTATCATATGGTCTCACTTATTTGTGGAGCATACCAAATATCATGGAGGACAAGGGGTGTTAGAGAGGAGAAGGGAGTTGGGGTAAATTGGAAGGGGAGGTGAACCATGAGAGACTATGGACTCTGAAAAACAATCTGAGGGGTTTGAAGGGGCGGGGAGTGGGAGATTGGGGTACCAGGTGGTGGGTATTATAGAGAGCACAGATTGCATGGAGTACTGGGTGTGGTGCAAAAATAATGAATACTGTTATGCTGAAAATAAATAAATTTTAAAAATATATATGAACAATGAATTATAAATCTTCAGATCTGTGTCAATATAATCAAAAAACTGTGTCCCCAATTTTTATTCTTCACTCTTTTATTCAGGATTTGATTTTTCTAAAGGACCTGTTCAAATGCTATTATTTTTTTCTGTAAACTACATATTACTATGTTGATCTATTATTTTATTGTTTTGAGTTTTCTATTAATATGAAATAATTCATCAAATGTCAATAAAATAAGCCCTTCACCATAAAAAAAAGGTACAGAACCTGCTTAACTCACCACAGTAAAATGGGATGTTTATGCAGTAGATGCCCTCACCTGAGCAGGGCTCAGGTCAGGAGGGCAGAGAAGGTATGCTTGAGCCAAGATATAGAAACAGAAGCATCTCAAGACCCTTCCAGGGACCATAACTAAAATAATTTGAACTGGAGTTCCCTAGGAAGAAACAGTAATATTAAAGGAGAAATAAAACCAAGAGAAAGCATCGACTTACATTTTATAAGCCAGATAGATACCTTGTATATGAAGCAACATAGAGAAATATGTCTTCTGATCTTCAGAGATTTGTGAAATTATAGAAATAACTCAATTAGAAAAGGATAGCTTTCCAAGTGTTGTGTTGGTTTGGTGCATGTTTTTGGTTGTCAAGGTTTTCTCCCCCCATACGGTTCTGAGACCAACGAACAATTCTGAGCCTCTAGGGAAGAAAGTAAGTGTGTCGGCAATGCTTAGGCTCTTAGGCTCTTTTCAGGGACTATGCATAGAAAAACAGACATGGACAAGGGCCGCAGAATATTCAGTGGTACCCCTTGACCATGCAAGGACCATCTCCTGGCAGTAATGGGGGCTGACATTACCACCATGAGGAATCCTTTAACCAAAACCTGATAGAATCTTGTGTTGCACCGCCCAGTTTGTAGCTACAAAACACTTGTGACTAATTATGCCTAAATTACAGTTAATTAAAATAAACTGCCATTTAAAACTTAGTTTCTTAGTTGTACTAGCCCTAGTTCAAGTTCTCAGCCACACAGTAGTGTCTACCATATTAGATAACACAAACACAGTAGATGGCCATCACCATAGAAAGTTCTATTGGACATTTGCTGGCCAAGAGCAAAGCTTCTTTAATATAAATTGGAATCTCGGGTGCCTGGGTGGCTCAGTGGGTTAAGCCGCTGCCTTCGGCTCAGGTCATGATCTCAGGGTCCTGGGATCGAGTCCCGCATCGGGCTCTCTGCTCAGCAGGGAGCCTGCTTCCCTCTCTCTCTCTCTCTCTCTCTCTGCCTGCCTCTCCGTCTACTTGTGATTTCTCTCTGTAAAAAAAAAAATTAAAAAAATATATATATATATATAAATTGGAATCTCATGAAGATCTTATTAAAATGAAGCTTCTAATTGAGTAGGTCTAGGAAGGGCCTGTGAGTACATTTCTAACAAGCCCTGGGTGCTGTTCATGGTCCCAGGCCATGGACCACACTGAGAGGTTAGAGAAGACTCAAAGCAACTCTGTTAAATGCTGCCCTTAGGCTAAATAACAAATGTTCTTCCAACTCTAATACGGAGAGCACTTTTTATGTCTAAGTTGCAGTTCTTATTAGACAACACATAACTCATTAGACAACACATAACTTGTTAAATTCTTCTACACAGCAAAAATGTCCAGAGCACTGACTCTATCTTTGCTTCATTCCCACTATCTCCAGTGGAGATTTCCTTTAAAAAACCTGGCCTGATATAACTGAAGCAGCTCTGTTTTCAGAAGATAAGAGCAGTCCTTTTACACCTCGGACACAGTGGCAAGTCAAAGAGGACCAGGCAGGCATGTGGGCAGGGATTCAGTGTGGTTGCCTTAGTAAAATATATTTACAGTAACAGAAGAGAAAGAAAGAAGCTCTCCCAAGTAAAAACCAGAACACTGCATCACAATAGAAAAACACAGTGCCACAAGTAATATCAAATAATATATTTGTAGCACTGCCACGGTTTCCAAACAGAAATAACTCAGTTGGTTTTGTCTTCGAAAACAGAAAGTCTTACCCATGGTATGAATAACTCAACATTTCCACATTAGTCACCATTACTACCTACACAACGTAGGTCTTATTATTTTCATTTTTACAGGTGTGAATACTAACTCTCAGAGGAACTAAAAAAGTGTCAGGGGCTCACCCCAGTTCTCTCTGGCTTTGCAACTGACACTCTAACCATCGTCCTGAGCTACTGTTCCAACCAGCGCTGAAAAACAAGTTTATGAATAGATGAAAAGAGAGTGATTATACCATTTAAGCAAAATAGCTATTATAGACTGGCAGCCTCCTCTAGCTACTCCTTACCCACAAGTAGAATGCCTCACCCAGCAGTCCATTAAAGGATTAATATGATCATTAAGAGGTTTCTGCTAGGGGCGCCTGGGTGGCTCAGTGAGTTAAGCCTGTGCCTTTGGCTAGGGTCATGATTTCAGGGTCCTGGGATCGAGTCCCTCATTAGGCTCTCTGCTCAGTGGGGAGCCTGCTTCCCCCTCCTACTGCCTGCCTCTCTGCCTACTTGTGCTCTCTCTTTCTGTCAACTAAATAATTTTTTTTTAAATCTTTAAAAAAAAAGATTTCTACTAAAAGTGTTGAGGGGAAATAGAAATCATTGTGTTCATTATTTGAGCTTGCTGGGCTTTAGAGAATGTACAGAATTATATATCAAAATATACATATACTCTAGTTTACACAATAACTGTCCATAGTAAATGCAAGAGTGAACTGTCAACAAGGTCCCCTTTGTAAGAATTAGAAGCCTGGAATCCGACAGGTGGCCACGGGGAGAGAGGCCAGTGTCAGTTAGCAAAGAGTCCCAGGAGTAAGGCAGTCATCAGTGATCTGCCTAAATGCAACACCTTTGAGAATGAAAGGGAGCGTTCAAGGACAACAGGAATAAGCGTGGGCCATCCTGGGCACTCTACTCATGAGCCATGATGGGAGATTTGGACTTTTTCAAGAAGGGAGACAGAGGGAGACCTGGCTGGTTCAGTCAGTTAAGTGTCTGGCTTCAGGTCAGGTCATGAACCTGGGATTCAGGTCATGTCCTGGGACTGAGCCAAGCAGGGAGCCTGCTTCTCCCTCTCTCTCTGTTGCTCCCCCCTGCTTGTGCCCTCTTGCCCTCTCTGTCAAATAAATAAAATCCTTAAAAAAAAAGAAGAAGAAGAAGAATGGAGACAGAGCCATCAAGAGTGGCATAACTCAAATTTGCATTTCAGAAAGCCCATTCTGGCACCTTTGTGAAGAATGGCATTAGAAGGGGAAGAGGCTGTTAAATCTGAGACACTTGCTCCATAAGAGATGTGTGCTCACACTGTGCTCACAATGAGCTGAACCATCCAAAGGAAATACAAAATCCAGGCTAATTTTAAACCCACTAATCTTGACCTAAATTGGACACAAAAAAGTTGAAGTCTTCCAATGCCAAAGCTAGCCACCCACTCCTCTGCTCCTCGTTTGGGAAGGTCTGTTGCATTATAGAAAGCAGAGCCAAACCTTCAGGCCACAGGACACCATCTGGAAAGGCAAAGAGTCATTGGCCTCAATAGGGAAACAGTCACAAACAGGGAAATACAAATATCTGTCTGGATTATTGGAATCGTTAGTTTGTTTAACAGGTCTTTGCTAAGCATCTCCTGTATGCTGGGCACTGCGAATGTAAATAAAAATATACAGGGCATAATTGCCACCCCCAAGAAACTTATAGACAGACAAAGCAGTTATTATACTACAGTGTGAGAAGCATGGCAGAGATTGGCCCAGGTGCTGAGAGCACAAAGGACTGGCAGTTACAACTCAGGAAGAAGCAGTTAATGCCTCAGCTGAGTTTTAGTGTCTTATGACTCAAAGTGTGGTCCCCAGACTTGGCAACATCCTGTAGCACCGGGGAGCTTGCTAGGAATGCAGATCCTCGGGCCCCACCCCGGACCAACTAAATCTGACTCTGCATTTCTGCAAGATCCCCAAGATTATTTGGGTGCCCCTTCAAGTCTGAGAACATTATCTTAAAGGATAAGGATGAGTTAGGCAGAGAGAGAAAGAGTAGGAGGCGAGAGCTAAGTCTCAGGAAAAAGCAGAAGCAAAATGACTGTTGGGAGGGAGATGGTCCCACATTCCCAAACTGTGGAGATCAACATGCCTGAGCACAGAAGAAATGAAGGCAAGAGGTGGTGAAAGAAAGTGCTTCAGAGGAGGGATGAACCCACACCAGGCAGAGCTTTGTGACTCCAGAGCCCAGCTAGGTCTTTGCCAAGAGGCCTAAAAGCCCGTGATGTGGGGAACATTTAAAACACTGGCCGGGCAGCAGTGTGGAAGAGGCAGGCTTAGGGACCATGGAGAAAATTATGCAACCCATCCACTGCACCTGCTACTAGGGACACCATGGAGGTCAGGTGGCCCAGGGCTGGCTGAGGTTGGACGGAGCCAAGAGTCATCTGGCACAAGCTTGAGCTTAGCTGGTTATGTGAAACCAAGAAATTTCCTTCTAGAACTATTTTTTTTCCCCTAATTACATGGCTTTCCATCTAGCTTTGTGCCAGAAAGAAGTAAAAGGAAAAGCACTCAAAGGGTTTTCACCACTGGGTCTCAGTTCTGTAAATGGGGCTTGAGCAGGATTTCCCAAAGTCACGTAGAAATGGCAATTGCCTGGGCTATGTGTTCAAATTTCCAACTCCCAGGCCTCAGTCGCACACTATGGAATCTGAATCCTATGGGAGTGGCCTGAGGACTATGGGCTTCGAGTACCAAGGGGATTCCACAAATCAGGAAACCCAGGCCTCCTTGGGGGCAGGGTGCGGAGAACACGGGACTTCTACCACACAAGGGCAGCACCTTCCTCTCAGTCACAATAACCCAGGAGCTTGGAGGGTGCTGAAGGAGCTATCTAGAGGGGCTGTTCAGGTCACACACTCCTTAGGCTTGTGTGATAGCAATTTAGAACAGTATCACTCTTGAAGTGTTTACTGTCCATCTTTAATGGCGGGCTTGTTTTTCTCCCCATATTGATTCATTCAATACTCATCATTCAAACACCTGTTTCACAGGAACCTATTAGGTATAGGCAATAAACTTGACTTTTCCCCAGATAAAATAAAAGTGTCAATTGATGTTAGTATAAATGGACTCCTGAACTTTGTCTCATGTATATATATGGGGTGTGTGTGTGTATGTGTGTGTGTGTAATATACCCATCCTACTCAGTACCTTTACGCCTTTTAAAAAGATAAGTCTAGGGGGAAAAATGGGCAAAAAACATGAATAGGTATTTTACAGAAAAGAAAACTCATAAGGCAAGCAAACATGTGAAAAGATGTTCAACTGATCAGTAATCAGAGAAATACTAATTTAAAAACAAGACCCCATTTCTTCGCCATGCGAAAGGCAAACATTTTAAAGTTTGGCATTTCCGAGGGTTGGTGGGATTCAGAGCAACCAGAAACTCTCCTACACTGATGGCAGGGCTGTAAATGAGCACAATGACTTCAGATAATGATTTGCAAGGGGCGCCTAGGTGGCTCAGTTGGTTAAGCGGCTGCCTTCAGCTCAGGTCATGATCCCAGGCTCCTGGGATGGAGCCCCGCATCGGGCTTCCTACTCAGTGGAGAGCCTGCTTTTCCCTCTCTCTGCCACTCTGCCTACTTGTGCTCTCTATCTCTCTGTCAAATAAATAAATGAAATCTTTAAAAAAAAGAAATAAATTTGTAATTTACCTAGCAGAGATTAAAGTGGGCAGCCTGAGAAAGCCTAGAGAGAGTCTACTACATGTGCACTAGGAAAGATGTGTAAGAATGTTTACAGTAGTTTGTAATAGAACAAAGCTGGAAACAATTCAAATATTCATCAACAAGAGAATGGAAAAGTAAGTTCATATATATATACAAACACAAACATCACATAAAAATAAATAAAAATCTTCAGTCCTCAGTTCATTTAGTGACTTATTATTGTTTCCATTACTTATTAAGACAAGTACTCAATGCTTTTCACATATTTCTAATTATTATAAAAACATTGTAAGGTATGAATATCTTATAGTTGGAAAAAATAAAAGGGATCCTTTAGACTAACATCACACCACTGGGAAAAGATACAGCTCAGTTTGTTCCCTAAAGTCCAAAACCAAAGTTTTCTTTCACCATTTTTTTTTTTTTCACAAAAATCTCAGCCACAACAGTATGTGTTAAACCTATTACCTTGATCTTGATATAAGCACAAGAACAAATTAATCCCTGCAATGTTGCTCTTGATATGTGGTCCTATTCTTCACTGAAACTAAACACAAAAAAAAAACAAAAACAAACAAAGAAAAAAACCCAACTCATATGCCAGCAACTAATAATCGCATGGTCTCCTTGAAGGGGAAAAAAAAAATGAAACCTGACTGAAGTCATCCCTACTTAATCTAGGCTGCATTTATTTGTGTTGAATTATCTATAATTCAGGAGAATTAACATGAATGATACACACAAAATGTTCAGATTAAAAGAAAATAAACAGATAATACTTCTCTTCAGAGTTCATAATTGGCCGTCAGCTTCCAGAGCTCCCGTCAAATCTGTAGCCCTCCTTCTGTGATGTCCCACCACTGCTCAGGGCTGAGGCGCTCTGTCCTTAGAGAGCTTCCTCTCAGGTTCCTGTCACCCTGAAGATCTCTCTTGACCCCATCTATGCCCCTGCTTTTCAACTCAGCCCCATCAACTATTTATCCCAATTCCAGCTTTCGTCTTTAGTATTTCCCACTCCCTTTGATCCTTCCCCTCTGGTGACAAACATGTTCCCCATGACATCCTTTGCTCTGACAGGCACTCACCACTAAGCTCTCCCTCACTCCCTTTACTACCCACCATCTTGACTGACCCCAGCCTGGGCCACTATCCCACTCCCAGTCTCTAATTACTTTTCCCCAATTCCTTACCTACAACTCTGGACAACCACGTCTCTTCTCGGGCCCTCATGAGACTTCAGTGAGAACATGAGTATGATGCCTATTACCAAGTATGAGCTCATCAGTCCTCCACTTGTTAAAATTCTTTTCTCTCTTGGGTTCCACTGAGCTCCCAATTCTTTTTACTGGACCTTGGTCTTTGTCTCTTACCTCTGTCAGTAGCTTAGGGAACTCACCAATCCCCTAGCTCCCTCTCTGCAGAGAAGCAAATGATGCTCAAGCTCTATATCCAGACTTGATGTCTCATCTGTAGGTCAACAGATCCCAAGCCAAACTCAACACCCTGATCTTTCAGAACTCCACTACTTATCAGCTGCCTCTCCTGGACACCATTTGCCAGTTTCTTAGACTTGAGACAGCAACCACCATGAGCTCCTCTGTTTTCCCATCACTTACTAAATAAATCTAGTCTTATTCTGTACAACCATAATGCTTTCATCAAGCTCTTCCTCGTTGCACTGAAGTTATTTTACTCTTACTCTTGGTATCAACAAGAGCTGAGTTGAAATTTCAAGAGTGTCTCGCCTAATTAATCTCCCTGCTCCTCTACCTCATCCCTCCTCCTTATCCTACAAACCAGGGCAAAGAAATCTTCCTAAATACAGCCCTATTTCTGCCACTATCCCCTCCCTCTGCAGCCCACTGCACCTGCCAAAGATCTGACTAATGCTCAGAGTTAAAGAGTAATTAGCAGACTGACAGGGAAACACAATCAGTCTCTTCACATATCTGTTCAAGTTGTTAAAATTACAAACTTATGACCATAAGAAAAGAAAAACTCCTTTTACTTTCACAAACTTGCTTGATTTTTTTTTTAATTCTAATTCACACCAAGGAGTCAGGAAATATTTGCCCGTTATTGTCTTTAAAGTTTAAAGCCAGCAGCAATCACACCAAAAAATAAATAAATAAAACACATCCAAACTGGTAAAGAAGTAGGACTGCTATTATTGGCAGATGATATGACAACACATACAGAAAACCCTAAAGATTTCACTTAAAAAAAAAACCTATCAGAACCAATAAATGAATTCAGTAAAGTTGTGGACACAAATTAATACACAGAAATCTGTTGCATTTCTATACACTTATAATGAAGTCACAGAAAGATAAATTAAGCAAACAATCCCACTTACAACTGCACCAATTAATTAATTAATTAATTACCTAGCAATAAACTTTACCAAGAAAGTGAAAGACCGGGCGCCTGGGTGGCTCAGTGGGTTAAGCCGCTGCCTTCAGCTCAGGTCATGATCTCAGGGTCCTGCGATCGAGTCCCATATCAGGCTCTCTGCACAGCTTCTTCCTCTCTCTCTCTCTGCCTGCCTCTCTGCCTACTTGTGATCTCTCTCTGTCAAATAAATAAATAAAATCTTTAAAAAAAAAAAAAAGTGAAAGACCTGTACTCTGGAAACTGTAAAGCAGTGGTGAAAAAAAAAATTAAAGATGATCCAAACAAATGAAAAGATATTCCATACTTATGTATTGGAATACCCAATATTGTTAAAATGTCCATACTACCCAAATCAATCTACAGATTCAATACAACCCCTATCAAAATAGCAGTAGGATTTTTTCACAGGACTAGAATAATACTAACATTTGTATAAGACCACAAAAGACCTCGAATAGCCAAAGCAATCTTGAAATAGAAGAACAAAACAGGTACCACAATCCTAAATTTCAAGATATACTACAAAGCTATAGTAATCAAAACAGTATGGTACTGGCACAAAAACAGAGGCATAGGTCAATAGAACAGAATAAGAGCCCAGAAATATACCCACATTTATATGGTCAATTAATCTTTGACAAAAACACACAAGAATATACAATGGGGAAAAAACAGTCTTTTTTAATAAATGATGCTAGAAAAACTGAACAGCTACATGCAAAAGAATGAGACTAGACGACTTTTTTATACTACACACAGAAATAAACCCAAATGGATTAAAGACCTAAATAGGAGACCCAAAACCTTAAAACTCCTAAAAGAAAACATAGGCAGTAATTTTTTTGACATTAGCTATAGCAACATTTTTCTAAATATGTCTCCTCAGGCAAGAAAAACTACTGTGACTTCACCAAAATAAAAAGCTTTTGCACAGCAAAGAAAACCATCAACAAAAGGAAAAGATAACCTACTGAATGGGAAAAAAATTTTTCCAAATGATATACCTGATGAGGGGTTAAAACCCAAAATATAACACACACACACAGCAAACAATCTGATTAAATGAATAGACATTTTTCCAAAGAAGACATACAGATGTCTAATAGACACATGAAAAGATACTCAACATCTCTAAACATTATGCAAATGCAGATCAAAACCACAATGAGATATTACCTCACACCTATTACCATGGCTGGAATCAAAAAGATAAGAAACAACAGGTGTTGGCAAGAATATGGAGAAAGAGGAAGCTTTGTGCCCTGTTGGTGGGAATGCAAACTGATGCAGCCACTGTAGAAAACAGTATGGAAGGTCTTCAAAAAGTTAAAAATAGGGGCGCCTGGGTTGCTCAGTGGATTAAGCCTCTGCTTTCAGTTCAGGTCATGATCTCAGGGTCCTGGGATTGAGCCCCACATCAGGCCCTGTGCTCAGCAGGGAGCCTGCTTCCTCCTCTCTCTCTGCTTGCCTCTCTCTGCCTATTTTGTGATCTCTGTCTGTCAAATAAATAAACAAAATCATTTTTAAAAATTTTAAAAATAGAAATACCCATGATTCAATAATCCCACTAGTAGGTATTTACCCAAAGAAAACAAAAACACTAATTCAAAAAGACATGTGCACCCCTATGTTTACAGCAGCAATATATATATATATGTATATACACACGTGTGTATATACATATATATAAAAAAACAGAATATTACTTGCCATAAAAAAGAATGAGAACTCGCCATTTGCAACAACATGGATGGGCCAAAGGAGTATAACATTAAGTGAAATAAGTCAGACTAAGAAAGACAAATATCATATGTTTTCACTTATATGTGGAATCTAAAAAACAATACAAAGAAACCAAAAAGTAGACCCACAAATATAGAGAACAAATTGGTGGTTTCCAGAGGGGAGATGGGGGAGAGAAAGTCAAAAAGTACACATTTCCAGTTAAAAAATAAGTAAGTTAGAGAGATGAACAGCACAGCATAGGGAAAACAGTCAGTAAAAAATAACATTGAATGGTGACAGTGACTATACTTATCATAGTAAGCACTGAATAATATACAGAACTGTTTAATCAATATGCTGTACAATTGAAACTCATATAACATTATATGTTAATTAGACTTCAACTGAAAATTTTTTTTTAAATAAAGTTTAAAGTACAGCTAGCACACTGGTGCCCCAGTATCCACATCTCTGATGTCTAAAAGTTCATACTCAAAAATTAGAAGACATCTTCCAAAATCTGAAAAGCCGGCCTCTCTTGAAAGCTCGCTTGATCAGGTAATGCTCGCTTAGCACCGAGTTGATGACAAGAATGGCAATGAGCCAGAGGAGAATCACACGTGGTGGCCCCATTGGCCAGGCTAGGCCCTCTACTCTAATTAGTTCATTGGCACCACTACCTAGGAATTTGAGCAATGTGGTTTTATTGTCATTTATATAAAATTGCCATTGGAGCCCCTCGGTCCCACAAAGTATGCCCAGCAAGTTCATGAGCAGCATGTCCTTGTAGATGGGATCCATGGGCTCCTCATGAACCCACTGAAGAAGCACATGTGCATTTGTCACTTGTTAGGACTGTCTGAGAGCAGGTGTTTCATGTCACCATACACTTTAGATGTCCTACTTCCCTCATCCAACAAGAGTTCCAGCCATAAATGATTGTGACATTGGCATGATATATTTCTTGTTTTGCAAAGTGAAACTCACACCATGTGTGCTTCCAAATGTTTATTATTCCCCTGTGAATAATTTATCTGAGTACATTTCCAGGATTATGAATTAGGATGACTTGTTCTGCTCTCCATCATCTTCATTTTCTTAAAAATCCTAGGATGAACTTAATTAAATTCCAGAGCTTGAATTTATCTTACGTGGTTTTTAATTCTTTCCTTCCTTATTCTGTTCTGACTTTCTTTCTCTTCTATTTTTAACTTTTCACATTGCGTTTCACAGGTTATAATCTTAAACAGCTTTGTGGTTTGGGGGTGTGTGTGTGTGTGTTTAACACCGAGGTTAGACATTTGTCATCCCTGCTATTTTAGTTCCAAGGAGTAGCACCTTCGACTGAACTTGTAAAGGTGTCAAAAGTGTTGCTTGCCTTGCTTGGCCTTTCTTTTTCTGTGATTCGTTGATTCTAAAGCCCATTTTTATTTCTGCCATCTCCCTGCTCCATTACTATGTTGGCTTTCCCAGTTTTGTACCTGCGTTTCACATCATTTCTCCAGGATCTCACCCCATGACCTGGCCTGAGTTCTAATCGGAAGTTTCCATCTGCCTTTCAGGAATGAGCTCTTATCAAAAAAAAAAAAAAAAAAAAAAAAAAAAAAAAAAAAAAAAAATCACTGAGTCATAAACATGCCCGCTTGCCAGCTGCTAGCCCCGCGCTCGGAAGGGAGAAGCCACTCGGTTAACGTGGGGCTCTGCCTGCTTCAGAGAAACCCTGAGACTCTTCAGAGAGACCCTGGGGCAGCTCTAGACACTGACAATCCTCACTAGGCCCAGAACACCCCAGTTCCGTGCCCCGAACGCAGTCCTGGGGCAGCGGGGTACACCCAGCAGGGCGGGACTCGAAACACAGCATTTCACGAGACTTCCCCCGGCTCCTACCCTCTAGACACCTCGCCTCCTCCCGGGATGACGAGCCGTTCAGAAGCCCTGCCACCTCCTCCCCAAACTGCCTCTACAGCTCTGGCCTTGCCGCTCGGACGGGGCAGTCTCGGCCTGCATCCTTGTGCTTCCCTGCGTCAAGGAATCCAGGAATCCGCTCCCCGGAGAAGAGCAGAGCGCCCTGCCAGATGGCAAACCGCCACCGCGCTTGCCCCATGGCCCGGGAGGAATGTGACTGTGCGCCCTGCGCGCGGCCGCCTCCGCACAGGGCCGCGCCAGCCCACGCTCCCCAGCAGCCCACCCACATTCCAGGGTCTTCTGTATGAATCACGGTGAACACCACCGCCGCACTGCAGAAAATGCCACTCACGGCTCCAGGCCCTCTGGAACTTTCCGGGAAGTCCGAGCCCAGCGGGCTCTACTTTTAAAACAAACCCCAAACCTGCCGAAATACCTGGTTGTGAGTACAATATAAAAGGGATGTTAGTGGACATGCAATACAAGTTCAAGTGCAATAGGAAAGCATTTAGAATCATTTTCATTCTTAAACTGTTTCTTCATTTAAAAAAAAAAAAAAAAAACCCTAGGAATGGTGAGAAAGCCAATGAGAGCTTGTTTGGTATATTATATTAGCAAAGGACATGGGCGGAAGTGACCTTGAACCTCATCATAAAATTGTTTGTTCAGCAATAATGGTGGAAGCAGGAGGCTAGGAGAGACCACAGGAAAAGAAGAGGAATTGGGCCTCCTCCCAGAACTATGTCTTCTTCCTTTCTTGTCTCCCTTACAGCAACACTCTTTAAAGGGCAGGAGTACAAAACCATACCATCTCGCTCAGCTCTGCAAACTCCCCTTTCCCGCCTTCTCTGTAGACAGGTAGGGGGCAAAGTTTGAGGCTCCTAGACTGAAGGGAGATGGAACATTTTATAAACTTCTTTCCTCATGGCCACAGGCTTAAGCAATTTGCTTTCACAAGTATCAGATACACCCCAAACTGAAAAAGGAACACCTCTCCTGGCTAGGGTGTTCCATGCCTGGTTTCCTGGACCCTTGACCACCTGAGTCTCAGGCGGAGTTCAAAGTCACTTTTAAGATGTTGCACAACTGGTCTCCAAAGGCCAGAAAAAGGGGAATTTGACTTGTTGTCCCAGGCAGTGCTGTTAGACACAAAGGGACTTCAGTTCCCAACCTGGCCCTGGCCCTGGCCCTGGCCTTTCCTGGCTGTGTCACCTGGGACAAGCCACAAGGCTCTCTGAGCCTCAGTTTTGTCAGCTGTGAATTGAGGCAAATGACCCCAATTAAATGAGGTGGTGCGCGTGAAGCACTTGGCACCCTACCTGTCACAGGGCAGGGGTCTCATAAGCTACAAGTCCACCATCCTTTCATGCTTAACGGGCTGTGTGGCAGTGAGGGTTCGGGATCATTAAGTCATTTTAACAAGCTTCTGAAAGCAAACTAGTTCATACCAAAGAAGACACAAGCCATATTTATGAACAATTCTTTCCCAATGTTTTAGACTTAAAGCTCTGGGATTCACATGGTTTCCAATGTAGAACAAGGGGTGGGGGTGAGGGGGTAAAGTGTTGCACCAGGATCAGTGATTTATGACCTTTCCTTTAAAAAGGAAACTAATTAACATAAGATGCTAAACATCTGAGGGGCACCTGGGTGGCTCAGTTGGTTAAGTGTCTGTCTGCCTTTGGCTCAGGTTATGATCCCGGGGTCCTGGGTTCAAGCCGCACATCCAGCTCCCTGTTCAGCAGGGAATCTTCCCCCTCTCCTGCGCATGTATGCTCTCTGTGTCTCTCTTTCTCAAATAAATAAATAAAATCTTAAGAAAAAAAGATGCTAACATCTGAATCCCTTATGTAGTGTTCCTCATTCAGAGCCTCAGTTCTATAGAAATTGGAGTATCACACCAATGATTGTTTTTTCTCTCTGTGTTGATGTATTTGTAGAATATGACCATATTGGCACATTCAATATATATTAGAAACACATGTACGTAAGTGCACATACACGTGCACGTGGAATGACAGAAGAGACTGGAATACACGTGTGAGGTATAAACGTGCCTGGTTCTCAGGACATGGCATGAGCTCACACACAGACTTCCATTTTATTTCTTCTTAGTCCACATGTGCCCAGAGCCTACTGAACTCAAATATCCAGGTACATGCAGGGAATTCTCTTGTCCAACCTAGTTTGGAAAAGAGAATTTTTTGAAATCAAGTATCCAAATACAGAAAGTTGGTGTCTCTCAAAAGTGGATCTAAAGCCACTGCAACCCAGGAGGCCAGTGGGGAATGCTCATGGCTCCTGATCAAAAAGCTTTCCCTGAATGCCAGGCCTCACTGGTGAGTCACCTTGGATAACAAAACCCTTCCCTACACCACAAACACGCTCTGGAAGTCGTAGGCATTTACTCCTTGGTATGAATGAGTTTAACTGAATCTCCCACCTTAACAAGAAGTGAAGATGATTTCAATGAAACAATGTTTCATCTGTTTTGTTTTTATTTGGGTCAAGGGTTGAGGGGTGAGGCAGAAGTAATACACTATCCATTTCAGTGGTTCTCCAAATTTGAGAATTACCTGGCGGGTGGGGGTTGTTTAAAATGGTGATTCCCTCACCCAACCCCAGATTCCAATTTAGTAAATTGGAGGTCATAGCCAGGCAGCTATACATTTTTAACAATCCCATGCCCCAATGACCCTAGTAGGGTCCTCAGAACACAGTATGGAGAAATTGGACCAGACTGTACCACATCCAAATCCCTAGAACCTAGAACCTGGTTTGAAATAAAAGTTACATCCCCACAAACTAATTACTAGGAAAAGAGCGCCGTGTACATGCACATGTCTGGGAATTCCCAGAGCACCAATGTTTTCCTGGCAACTTCACACCACACTAACTCCTTTTACTTATAGTCCCATTTCTGAGAGAGGGGTATTGAAGTCTCCAACCATAATAGTGGGTTCATCTATTTCTCCTTGCGGCTTTTTTTTTTTAACATTTTCTTTATTTTAGAGAGAGAAAGTGTTCATGAGCAGAGGGGAGGAACAGAGGGGACGGGAGAGGGAGAGAATCTCCAGCAGACAACACACTGAGCACAGAGCCCATGTGGGGCTCGAGTTCATGACCCTGAGATTATGACCTGAGCCAATATCAAGAGTCGCACTTACTCTTGATACTTAACCAACTAAACCACCCAGGCACCCCTCTCCTTGTGGTTTGATCAGTTTTGGTTCATGTAGTTTCACGCTCAAGTTGTTAGGTACATACGTGTTGAGGACTCTTAAATCTTAGAGCAAGTGACCTCTTTATCAGGTAACGCCACTGTCTATCTCTATTTCCTTGCTCTGAAGTCAGCTCTGTCTGCAATTAATACAGCTACTCCCACATTTTTTTTTCTTTTTTAGTAGTAGTTTGGGCATGGTCCATCCTTCTCCATTCATTTACTTTAAATCCAAATGTGTCTTTATATGTCTCTTGTGGACAATACAGAGTTAGGTCTTATTTTTTGACTCATGGCTCCTAGCCCCACTCTGACTCCAGATTACCCTACCCCTATTCCCAGAAATCCCTTTTCTAAGGTTGGATCTTGGACTCTGACTTTGCAGCATCTTCCACAAGATGTTCCTTCCAAAAGAAAGAAATGACCGTGGAAATCCATTAAGATCATTTATTGTTTTATTACACTGGGGGTCAAATCATAGCTCCTGGAACATAATTAGATTAAGTAACTGACACATAAAACAGTCTGCACAGCAGGCATTACAAAGGACTCAAGGGGCTTCATGACATTTAGCTTTTCACTAAATAAGACTCTAGCATGTCTGAATTAATCACACATCTTTCTCTGATGAAATCTAAATTAGTAAGATTTACTGTATGTGTGTCTATGTGTTGTATGCCTGTGCATGCCTAAGAGATAAACCCATTAGCAAAAAAACCTTGCTTCCAAAGGCAATAAAGAAATAATTTGAACGTTTTCAACTCAAGGATTTTTTTTTTAAGTGCTTATAAATTTAAAGATATGGGTGCCTGGGTGGCTCAGTCAGTTAAGTGTCTGCCTTTGGCTCAGGTCATGATCCTCGGGTCCTGGGACTGAGTCCTATTATCAAGCTCCCTGCTCAGTGGAGAGTCTGCTTCTCCCTCTTCCTCTACCCCTCCACCTGCTCATGCATTCTCTCCCGCTGTAATAAATAAAACATTTAAAAAAATAAACTTAAAGATATAATAGTCATTTCCTTTATTGAGGCCAGTTACTTCATAGGATTTGTTTAAAACTCTGTTCTAGACCTAGATAAAAATACAGTTTTGTTTCTAAATCATACTTTCCCCAAAATAATTGTGCCATTTAAAGACATACATTTTTACTCTATGACTGAAGTTTTCCAATCTGGACCAAGAGAAGAAAAAACAAAACCAAAAAAAAAAAAAAAAAAAAACAAGAGAGCTGGACAGGAAAAGAATATTGATCCAGATGGTTTTTCTAGGAGCCATTATCCTGAAATTAGTCACAATACACCACATTGGGAAGAAGGAGAAAACAGAGACAACACTCAGACCATAGATACCCATGAAAAAGCTAATAAGCTATAATACATCTCAAACAAGAAATCAGAAGACTGTCCAGTGATCCCATAGTACGGTCAAGAAAAATTATCTAAAATTCGGAAATAGGGCATGATGATGACTAGGTAACCTTTCCAGGTCACATAGAACATTGTCTGCCAAACCTGATGCTTTACAGAAGATACCTTGCCTTAACTTAATATTTACCACCCCTTAAAAATATATATATATACACATATATACATATATACATATACACATTATATACATATGTATATAATGTGTATATGTATACATATTATATACATAAACACACACACACACACCACTCCTTTTTATGAAAAGGAACAAACTGCAAACAATTTCTGACCCATTTTTTGTCCCAAGAGCCAAAGATTGTGATTTTGTCACCTTATATAACATTGTATATCTCACTGGTCTTGTGTCTCAGCAGATCTTTTGGGATTTGGTTTACTTGAATTTCTGCACCTAAGTCCCCATACTCTTCCTTGCATCAGCTTTGCCATCCTCTTAGTTGTTGCATTCATGAGGTAAATAAATCTGTGACTCAGGCTCAGTGTATCTTTTTGGAAGAGCCATAATGCTAATTTATTAAAAATTAGACATCCAGACTTTCTTTACCGTTTGGTCCTCCCATCTTCCTGTCCTGGAAACAAATGCCTGCTCTATCCTTTCTCACTGAAGTCTGAGCTTAAAGATTATCCCCCAAATCTGAGGCAGCCTGGGAAGTCTCCATCTGGGTCACACAGACGTCTCTGGTCTATCACCACCAACTGAGGTCACAGTAACTCCTTCTTGAGTCAAGACCAAACGGCTCTTTCCATGGACCTCACCATCCACTCCCCAGGCTAACAAAGCCTCAGAATTTAACCAAGGCGCACAAGCCTTGAAGCAGAACGGCATGCAAAGAAGAGAGACAAGACACACTTGCATCTTTTCCTTTTTGGTTCCAGGGCACTTAGCTCCTATCAGACTTACCATTTTGGAAGGAGATGCATGTCACCAGAAGGGACAGACCAAGGCTACGTGAATGAGGCAGGGGGTATCCTCAAGAGCACAAAAGGCATCGTGGAATGAAAGGAAGCCAGAGGAGAAAGAGGGAGGGCATGTGAGGGCACGTGTGGGAAACACACTTCGTTTTAAAGAATCGGCCCCCACTCTCAGCCTTGCCTCCCACACACTGGCTGTTCTGGTGCTATAAGTGGACTCCCAGGGAGGCTGCAAGTGCCAGTGGAAGGCTAAAAATTTCTGCTAAATTACTATTAAGCATACCGGGAAAAGATCTGACTCCAGGGAACACCTTACTGGATTTTCCCCCAAAAAGAAAACGTATCTTCCAAAGAAAGCCATGAAGTATGAGGTGGCTGAGTACATAGAGCATCACCCCCAAAGGGACAAAAACCTAACAATTCCATTTTGTAAACTACTGAAATTAACCCTTCCCAGCTATCTGGGGGAAATCAGGACTGGTATTTACCGAAGAAGTCCTGCAATTGGCTCTTGAACACGGGTGCTCAGGAGTCGTCACAGGTAGTTTCCCTCTGTCCCATGTACTTGTCTCAGAAAAGAGTGGGTTTTCTCCACACAGAGCCTGAATTGGGCCAAACCAGCGCATCCAGGGCAAGATATAGAAACAGCCATCTTCACCCCGTGCCTTGCATGTGTCGCACAGTTCAGAGGCCATCGGGAATTGCTCCTGCCTCTAGGCTGTGCCTTGGTGTCACTTCCTCCCCCAAAAGGAATAGCTACAAAGGGCCACTATTCCGAAGAAGAAAATGCTTCTGCATGCAGGGAGGAGATGCCTGCAAACTCCACCCCAGGTGTGTGAGCTGCGTCTCAGATGCGTGTGAACTTCCTTTAAGAGGCATCTGTAGTATTTTATGGTAACTAACATAACAATAAAAAATATATAACTACATACATACATAAATACATACACAAATGTCATCTGTGAATGAGGACTGCTTCTTTCTAGCCCCTGGCCTGGATCACGTCAAGGAGAGCACTTCACCTGCACTCTAATTCTGCAATCCAACTCATGCCCAGGGAAATGTTTTGACCAAATTGTCACTTAGATACATCAAACACAAAGCTTCCCTTGTAAATGTAAACTAGATCACATCAGTGCGACAGTCATGCAATGGTCCCTAAATCCCAGTAACCAAGGAGAGTATTTGTCCAGTTTCTGACTGCCCCCAAACACCCGCATTTCTTCTCTAGTGACCCCAGGACTCTCCACATCCCTGCACACATGATGTGGCAGACCAGCTCTCAGCTGGACCGCTCTCACAGTGACGCCAGCAATCGTCACACCCAGCTTCCCATAATCATGATTATGATTTCAATAATCATAGATGATATAAAAATGGATCACAGGAGGAGGATTAATTAGCAGCATTATTATCCAGGGGACATGTCCAGTTGAGGAAAAGGTGAAAGGCAGTATCACATGGAGGGAAGTATATAAATATTAGTATCAGACACACAGGATCTCAATTCCAACCCTATGTGCCCAGGGGCAATTCCCCTGACCTCTCTCTGATACTGTTCTTATCTACCAAATGGAAATGGGCACCTGTGCCTTGCAGAATTGTATATGATGATCTGTGCGAGGCACTTGACACGGGTCAGGTACCCAGGAAGTGTGGGGGCCATTGGGACAGCCCCCATGCATCCTGGTATTCCTTTCCTTCCAGGCACGTGGCAGAATTGCATTTTTCAGCTCCCTTTGAAGTCGGTCTTTGCCACGCATCCTCCATGAGTCAATGAAACTTAAAAGAGCCAGTGAGGGATTCACTCCATTCATCAAACTCCCTTCCCACTACTGTGGGGGCCACACATGCATGCAAGATGAAATCTCCATTGTTCTGGGTCACTGTGTGACTCTGAGGGCAGAAACACGCTACAGACCCACATAGTACATTACAGCATGAACAGGAAATGTCATATTAAGTCACTAAGATATGGGAGTGCTTCTGTTACTGCAGCTTCTGTTACTGCAGCATGACCCAACACACCCTGACTAAGAGAATAAGTACTCAATGAATCAATAAGTACTCAATGAAGTGGTTGTGATTCTGTTTTTATTATTTCAAAATGTCACCTTTGAAAGGGAGGTGGGAACGCCTAAAAAAAAAATCAAAGATTTGGACTGAACTGAATAGTATGATCCCAAGGCAGTTTACCAGGCAAGGACCCTGATACATGAGTCGTTTAGACTTAAAAAGAAAAATAAATAAATAATGCCAGTTCCTGTAGCTGAACTATGCTTCCATGAATTAAGGATTTAAAAGGTCACTTTGAGCAGAGTAGGATAAATACACAAAAGAATTTATGCCGATTAAAAGCTCTAGAGCACTGGGCCCCAGCCAGAATAATCATAATCCAAGAATTGAGGTCAACAGCCCTGGAAAATAACTCTTAAGTATTTCCAGCCTTTAAAACTCTTCAATGGACCAGAAAACATCTGTTTCCTAATCTAGTGGGAAAAAGCTTCATTGCTAAATAGTAGTAGGCTCCCCTAAACGTGAAATTCATTGCCATTTTCTAGGCAAAACAAACAACATATATTAACCCTTCTCTGCAGATGCCACCAGCTAGAGATGCCCCCACAGAAGAGATTTACACCCAACCCATGAACAAAATGCTTCACTTGTCCTGAATTTGCTGGAAAAGGCCTGTATGAACTCCCAAGCACTGGAACCCAATCCCTACGATGTTTAATGTGGAAGAAATGAAATATATGGGACTATTGATTGGATATATATAATCTTTATTCTTAGCCATTGACTTACATTGACAAGATAAAGAATATGAGCTCCAAAGCCCCACAGACTGGAGTTCAAGTCCCGTCTTTACCACTTAGCAGCTGTGTGAGCTTAGGCATGTGACCCTCTCTGAGACTCAGTGGACTCACATTTAGAATTATAGTACTGGTGCTTCTCCTTTGTGAGGGCCTCCGCACAAGGCAAGTGTAATTGTTTCGCATGCATTACATCTTCATACAATGACCATACGAAGGGTTTATATGGACCGCACTGATCAGAAAAATGAGGCTCTAACCTAGCAGGAAGTAAAATCAGATGCAAATTTGGATCCAACTGGCCCCAAAGCCTGAGCTCTTATCCCTGAGATCTCCAACTCTGTAAGCCTACCTCTCAGAGTAACAGAAATCACAGCGTGTAATATAAATCCCAATGCTGCCCTCTCCCAAGTCAACACTCAGCCGGTTTCCTTCCCCCGCCCTCTATCCATCCCATTTAATCCACTGGCAACTCTTTACCTTACTATCTTTTTTTCCAAATGGTGTATCAGGAATATCCCTTTGGAACCTCACATCTTCGGTAGTTGCTACTAATCTTCGCATTAATCTATGAAGAAATGCTATCAACATAAAAATATATATGACTTTAGATGTATATATGAAGAGATATAAATAAAGGGCAAAATGGAAGGAATCATTAACTGATTACCTCTGAGTAGTGGAATCACAAATGACTTTTCAAAACTCTAAGTTTCTAATGAGAGTGCATTTCTTTGATAAATAAGAAAAATATATTTTTCAAAATCATGGAAGGAGATTACCGGGCTCCTTTTAATTTTTTTCGACACTCGCATTTATCGTTTCCAAAATAAACAAGGGTATTTCACTCACTAAAAATACATTTCTTTGTTTTTGCTTACTTAAAAAAAAAAATGTTCAAATGCTGCAATTAATGCAAAGGAAGAAAAATCTAGTCTGCATTTAGAGCTGATTAGTCTGATGTTCCTTCCACATTATGAACAGGCTGCAGTAACCGCAGTGGAGCCAGGACACCAAGATTTACCAGTAGGAGGTGTAGAGACGCACTAGCATGACCATGGCTAGGGTCAGACCTCCACCAGGGGACCAAGATCTTCCAAGCTCCCCCTGACAAGCCAATGATCTTCCCCTGCCCTTGACCAAAGTGACCATCTTCATACATCATATACAATTAAGCTTAGATCTGGTCTGGCCTCCATGTCACCAATATAATGACTGATGAGTCCCCCAGACATTCAGGGCTGTCAGACCGCCCTGGAACACTCAAGCCAAGAATAAGATACAGCCTGTCCTCTTCAAATCTTCCCAAGCACAATAGGAAGTATTACGGGCTATCTTTAGTATTTCCTTCAAAACTCGTGCATCCTTTGGCTCTACGGAAGTGAAGTCAGTACTCAGTGTCCCAAACCAAAGTCAATACAGTCACAGAAAGCTGTATATTTAGGCTACATCGGCCCAAAGTGGCAGACGACCATTCACACCGGGTTCGGGAAGTTGTATGCCAAGAAACAAGAGGTAGAAACCTGCTTCCCATTTCACCATAGGCTGTTAAGGCCACCCTTGACTATGTCTTCTAATGTCTGAGCAGCTCCGCGGTGGAGTTAAGCCCTGAGAAATCTTTCCCTTCCAGATTGACCAGTGAATTTTTCTTTCATGGCTGAACTGGTCTGGCCTTTTTCCTTTTTCAAGCTGCCTGCCAGGAAGCTCACAGTCAAATGCATGCCCCCGCCCCCACTCACAACCGTGTAAATCATACAGCCTACAAACTAGCATTCAGCTTCTTCCCATGAACCTGACATCCCATTATGTTTACATTTATGCTGATTCTCCCTTTGTATTCTTTCTTCATGTTTTAATACTTTACCCTTTCTTAGTGTTTTAATACTTTAATACTTTTTAATACTTTATCCATCTTTCTTAATGTTTTAATACTTTACCTTTGGTTAGCCAACTCAAATCCCACACAAAAAACATGCCATATAAATTAACCAGACACTGCTGGCCAGTATTAGCCACGTCAAAGCGGTGCCATCTGAAAGATAAGCCCCAAAAAGCACCAGAAGTGGACTGTCCTTTCCCCATCAAAGTCTCATCCCCAATGTATGAGAGTTCACCCTTCGAAATCCATTCCCTTAGCAAGACTACTTTCTTCTGTTCTTGGGAGAGAAAGCAAATCTGCTTGGAAAGCATGCCTCACTGTTTACTTTACCCCTGCAGAGAGGTTTCTGCTGACCCTGCCTAATCATACGTAGCTTCGCACAGGTGTGGACTGAGGAAAAGACAAAACGTAAGGAGAAGGATAATTGAGTTTGATGAAAGATTTAGGAAATGTTTGGAGATCAGGAATATTTACACAGTGAGGAAATTGCTTTTCTGGGACAAGCAAGCTGACGGGCTCTGGGGCTTTTTGATAACCAGAGAGAGAGGAGGTGGGAAGGAGCTAGACACCTTTTTTTTTTTTTTTTTAAGATTTTATTTATTTATTTGAGAGAGAATGAGAGCAAGCAAGCATAGGGGGTGGGGTCAGAGGGAGAAGCAGACCCCCTGCTGAGCAGGGAGCCCGATGTGGGCCTCAATCCCGGGATTCCAGGATCATGACCTGAGCTGAAGGCAGTCGCTCAACCAACAGAGCCACCCAGGTGCCCAGGAGCGAAGACTCTTTTACCTACTTCATAATTTGGTACAAACATCCAAACTCAAGCCTGCAGCCTGTGGTGAGGGGCGTGGTGCTTGTAGTAAACAGCCCTCCAGAGCATTTCTGAGTTCACAAGGAGCGCTTTCCAGGTATTATCACATTTCATCTTCAAAATGACTCTGGGGCCTTCCTTTAGTCTCCTTATTAGTAAGGAGGAGAACTGTGGCTCAGTGAGGCTAGGAACCTCTCCAAGGGCACACAGCTTGATCAGCGGCAGAGGAAGATGAGAACACAGTTCCTTTCTACCTTCTGGCATAACATGACTAGTGGAGCGCAGGAGCGGGAACAGGCCCACCGGGAGCAGGACTCCCACTGCGAGCAGCTCCCAGGCAGGAGGTCTGATCCCACCGTGACTTCTGCAAAAGCCCGGCGCTCCACTCCACACCATCTGCCTTTAGGTAACGCTAAACACAGATCGCCCAGCAAAACAATAACCCACATTTGAAAATAAAAATCCCAGTCTACCATGGCCATCAGCCACAGTCCAGAAAACACCTGCCAATTAGGAAAGCCTTTTCTTGTCCTTCCCACCAATTGTTCTCCATTTGCCCCATGTACAGGGGAGCGTTTCTGGGGTGCTTGAGGGGGAGGTGTTAAATTTACTGGGTTCCAAATGTTCTCATTTATTTATAATCAAGAATATGTGAAAGGGAAGGAAAATGCAACCCTGAACAGTGAACGACACCTTCCCGCCTCACATGCCCTGGCACCTGCCGCGCCCTCCGCATAGACGGCACACCATGGCTCAGATGAAATGAGAACAGGACAGCAGCCCCCTCTGCAGCGTGGGCCCCGGGAAGGGGTCTCCAAGGCCCTGAGGTCACGGTCACGGTCTGTGGGCTGAGTCTCGTGCTCATGCCTAGCAAACACATAGACCCAGCACACAGGGATCCAAACGCAAGGAGACCTGACAGGTGATTAGAACTTAGGACCCAGCCAGGCAGATGAACACCAGCCACAAGCTCAAGGTGCCATGGTGGCAAAGGTAAGGGCCTGAGCCTCGGGAGATCAGAGAGTCATCCCCAAGTCAGGCCTCAGAAAGGGCAAGGGTACCCACCAGCAACGGAGGAGTCCAGAGGGCAGTGGAAACCACCAGCAACACCATGGTGCAGAGTAGGAGCTTCTAGACTGGAAACAGAAGTCCAATCTTAATGCCACAGCACCGTGGCTGGGTGACTCCAAATGCCTTATTCTCCCATGCCCAAATTTCTTAATTTAAGACCTGAAGACGAGAGACCTACTTCACAGGATTGCTGTGACCCTTAAGTGACATGATATTTACAAAAATGCCAACACACAGTCTGGTACCTAGTCAGTGCTCAATAAACGTTTCTTTTTCTCCTCAAACTCTATTGGAAATAGCAAATTCTCAGGACCCAAGCTAAATGCCTTCAGGTATCAGACTGGATTTTACTATTGTTGGGGTTTTTTTTAGTGTGAATACCTAAGAGTTGGTTATTGAGTGTGTATGAGTTCAATTTCAACGTTACTTCCCCTACAGCCTAAACCCCTTCCTGATCTTCCCAGAGGAATTCCTAAATATCCTTCTCTGACAGATATATCATACACCTAAAAACCAGCATCGTTATCTAATGAGGGCCGTGCCCATCTCTGCCACAGTCTCCCCACTCCCTGTTGTCTTTCCCCAGCCCGATTTGCACATTCATGCTCCCTGTCGGAGTAAGGCTCTGCCCTTAAGCCAAGAATCAGAGGAAGTGGCAGACAGAGGCTTATGAGAGGTAGAGAGCAACAGCGCAGATAGCCCACCCTCAAACCCTCCCACAGTCATGATTCCACAATGACCACCCTCCCCGAAAGCAGCTACGCTCCCCAGCCACAGAGTCAAACCCAGCAGAGCACTGGGTCCTCAGTGGATACCAAGCAAATGGTAGCCCTGGGGAGGTCAGGAGGCAAAGAAGGGGCATCAGCAGCTTTTTGGGGGATGGTCACTAAGAGAGCAAGTCAGCCAGCATCAGCTGAGTCTCCAAAGGTACATGAACCTCAGAATAGAAACAATCACCCAAGTAAATGAAGGCACATGAGCTACTCTCTGGTCTCCTCCCTAAGCCCACAGAGGGGCAAAAAATGCTTGAAATTCAATTTGATTTCCAAGCTTCCACTCCCCTTGGCTAAGATGATCAGTCATCCAAACCCTTTGAAGCACCTGGTCTGCACAGACTCCCCATGACTGGGACAGCAGTGGAGTGAGCAGGGACCAGCGGCTTCTTCTTGGGATCTCCTGGCAGCTCTGCTGGTAGGGGTGGAAGAAGCAAAGGGACAGCACACCCAGACAGCAGAGCCACCCTCTGGTAGAGATTTCTGGATCTCCTGCAGGCCACGGTTGCTCGGTTCACAGCCATGATGGAGCCAAACCGGCCTTGGGTCTTATTTACATGAAACATGACTGTGTTCACCAGGGGAAGGTTTGCTGAGCTGCTGTGGGCAGCAGAGCTATCGAGGAGAAAAATATTGAAGGAATGTACTAGGGGTCTCATCACATGCTCTCAGGGGCTGGGGACCACATTTAAAATATTTAACACTAGGCACGGCATAGAAGAGCTGCCAAATCAAAATCAAGGTCCCACCAGCCCACAGCCCCATGTAGAAAGTCGTATGCTTCACCACATCTTACCCTTTGGAAAACCCAGTGCAAATATTAAAAATAAATAAAAACTAAAACCCTAACACAAAACTAGTGAATGTCTCCACAAACTTTCATCCCTCCTGCTGAGAGGCCTGGCCACGGCCTCGGGGAAGACAGAATGAGGCCAGCAACCAGCTGTACAATGTCTCCAACAAGACAAACATCTGGTCTGGCTCCCCAATCACATCAGCTTCCTGGTTGAACTCTGGGGTGATGGGGCTTATTGTTTTTCCGTGAATGGCCACAGTTTCATCAGAAGCGTAACGCCATCAAACTATGCAGGGGAACCTCAGAAATCAAAGCCAGACACATGCAGTTCTCCACTGGCTGGCATCAGAACTGGGTCCAGAACACGGCTCCTGCCTAGCACTCTAGGAATCTCCAGGCCACAAATTCTGCGCCTGGCTCATGCCCTTCTGTTCTCCCCAGCCGCACACTCTCCGCACCCTCAGCTTCATTCGAAATGAAAACCCATACAGATGATCATGAAGTGGGAGGCGTTGCCTCAGAAACTTCTAGAAGATTAAGGAATTGGGAACCCGATCATGTCAAGGCCTCATCTCTCCAGAGTATGGAAATACTCTCCCCTTAACCTGGGCTGTTGGCTTCAGACGGCACACCTGAGGCATTTCCAGCATGCATTTCATGCTGTGATTAAAAAAAATAAAAAAATAAAGTGAAGCCATGATATGTTTATTCTTCCCAGTGAATACCCCTCTAAAAAGCTTAAGCTGAAATTTGAAAACATTCACGGAAGAAAAATTCTTTCTTCACTCATGAAGAAAAATAACCAAGCCTGATGCAACCCAACTGACCATTTTTTTTAAACCAAAGCAAGTAAATTACCTGGCAATGCCCGAAATGCCTGCCCCGTCTCCAGGTGCACAGGAACACACGTGCACACATGCAACACTCTCTCTCTCACAAACACACACACACACACACACACGTGCACTTTCAGCTCCTCAGACCCAGTCAGCCAGCCACATGCCCACAACCTCCTTCCCAGATACACTGTGACAGCCACTAAGCTAATGAGATCCCAACTGTCACCCTCGGTTTTTACAACTGTTTCTCATGTTTTCTTCCCAAGACCAATGCCCACAAGGCAGTTAGAGGCAAAATGCATATCATCAGCGTTCTTCCTCCTTCTCTTCCGAGGAGCAGGGTCCCTGCATGGCGGCCTAGGACAAAGACTCTCAGCTCCCCTGGAAGGGGGAGGGCTGGGTCTCCAGGGACTCGACAGGGCCAGGTCTCTGTGGCCACCAGGCTGGGAAACAATTGACCACGGCTGCTACCGCCCTGCCAAAGCCGTCTGTCCATCATCTGGAGCAGGAGAAACAAAATTAAGAATCTGCCTTTCCAGAAAGATATGATGCTGGACATCAAGTGGCCAGAGCCAGCAAAGGAGACATACAAACAAGTACACTGGTGACATCATTCAAAGTCAAAGCAGCTTAAAAAGACACTATTTCAGTGTCTGACCTTCGGCTCAGATCATGATCCTAGAGTCCCAGGATCGAGTTCCGCACTGGGCTCCCTGCTCAGCAGGAGGTCTGCTTCTCCCTCTGACCCTCTCCCCTCTCATGCTCTCTCTCTCACTCAAATAAATAAATAAAATCTTCAAAAAAAATAAAAATAAATTTTTAAAAAAGACACTATTTCAAATTGGAGGACAGAGGGGGTGATCTTCCCAATTGGATAAAATGCAGGAATGCTCATTTAATCAGTAGCTGAATGTGAAACATGGTATACAGATAAGCTCCAAGACAGAAGCAATCCATACCCTCAGCCCAAGAGCACTGAGTACAGTGCTGCATTCACTGCTTCTTTTTTTTCGACCAAAAAAAAAACAAAACAAAAAAAAAACCAAAAACACACACACACATCTTATCCTTTCAGTGGGCTTTTTCATCAAGGATGGTTTCATCAAGGAGCATAGCAGGCTGCTTCAAGAGATTAAGGGAGGTTGGGGATTAAGACAGATTGTATTCTTCTTTGTGGGTTTCCATATTTCCCATAATATTCATGTATTTATCAAAAACTGTAGCTGTTGGCACACCCGGTGGCTCAGTCGGTTAAGCTCCAGTCACGATCCCAGAGTCCTGGGATCGAGTCCCACATTGGGCTCCTTGCTCTGCAGGGAGGCTGCTTCTGCCCTGCCTGCCGCTCCTCCTGCTTGTGCTCTCTCTCTGTCTCTCTCTCTCTGTCTCTCTCTCTTTCTGACAAATAAATAGATAAAATCTTTTTTAAAAACTGTAGTTGTTGAACTTTTTTTCGATGGATAAGTGTGCTTTTCTTTCACAGAAGGACAATTGACATACAATATTAGGTAAGTTCCAGGTGTATAACATAGTGATTCAACAATTATACACATTATAAGATGTATATCATTTTTAACCTCTTTTAAGAGCAGTACTAAGAGATAGTCAGCTGCCCCAACACACATGCGTGCACACATACACACACACACACCCGTGTGCACACACACATGCACACAGCATGCATGTAAATCCTGAGTATTCCCCTTGTGTCTCTGTTTTAATAGGGAACAATGATTACCCACCCAGTGACTGTCTTTGAGCAGGGTGACAGAGCTGCAGTGACACAGTGATAGTGGTACAGGCTGCTCCTTACAGGAAGTGTTCTGAAAATCCAGCTCAAGGTTTAACCAGCAAGAGGGTAAAGGGGAAGTTGGCAGGGGAAGACGAAAAGAGATAGCCACTACTCTCTAGCAAATGAGTCGTCCACTGGAGTGACTCTACAAAATAGCATCAAATCAGATTTGGTCCCTTCACCCCTCACTTTGACAGATAAAAATGCCTGTCAAGGTGTCTATACATTATTAATAACTAGCTCAGGGATCCCAATGAATTCTTGGCAGAGTGTGAGTTTAAGAGGAAGAACTAATTCTATTTCCTATGAAAGCCCCAAGTCCCCAGACTTCACTCCTCTTAACAAGATAGTAACGGGGAGACCGGAGCACAAAAGACCCTTGCCCCCCTTCTCTGGGCTCGAAGAACATTCTAGCAGTGATGCTGATGGGGGAACAAACAACTGTGGCTCTCCTCCCACAGGTCCCATCTAGTTGGATGGGACCTGGAACTGCGACACGAGAGATTGCTCCTATTTAGATTATACATGATTTGGGATGTGTTGAGAATCTGGAAAACAATCTATACTCAAAATTAGTTTGACAGGATGGGTGAAATAGGAGAAGGGGATTAAGAGCACACTCACCATCGCAAGCCCTGAGTAATGTATAAAACTGCTGAATCTCTATATTGTACACCCGAAACTAACAGAACACTGCCTATTAACTCTACTGGAATTAAAATTTAAAAAATTTTAATTAGAAATTTTTTTTTTAATTTTCAAATTCTACTAGTATATGTTCAGGAGTTAAATCACTCATCTCCTTGTAAACCAATCTGAAATTCACTTAAACCATGCAATTATATTTTCTATATTTTTTGAAGTTCCAGTCCATCGTTCATGGATGAACTCTTTTACATTCAAACTTAGTATCTGTTTTTCTTTTTCTTTTTTTTTTAAAGATTTTATTTATTTATTTGACAGAGAGAAATCACAAGTAGATGGAGAGGCAGGCAGAGAGAGAGAGAGGGAAGCAGGTTCCCTGCTGAGCAGAGAGCCCGATGCGGGACTCGATCCCAGGACTCTAAGATCATGACCTGAGCCGAAGGCAGCGGCTTAACCCACTGAGCCACCCAGGCGCCCCAGTATCTGTTTTTCTCTAAAAACTGGAATGATATATATCACTTTTTAGGGATAAAGCTATTTGGATTTTTTCTGACCTGAGCTTAAATTCACTTGTGAAAGAATGATCATCCTGAGTTCCATTCATCTTAAATCTCAAACGTCAAGTCTGAGTTCTCAAAATGAGGTTCACCAAAACAGGTGTCACCCTCACTCAGAAAACTAATTTAACCCAAAACAATATATACATCTTCTTTATTCATTTACAATCTACTCTTAGAGTAAGAATATTTCTAACTTTTATCATATACCCTCAAAAACATATTGACAAACAGATTCTTGGAATCAGGAAAAAAAAGTCTTTAGAAGTTCATGAATAAGGTCCAACTGTGCACTGTGCTGAGCACTTGAAATGGGGCCAAGGAGACTGAGGAGCTAAATACTTAACTTTAGTTAATCCTAATTTAAAAACTGATGCCCAATTCAGTTACTCAAAGATCTTTACATATGTATAGAACAACTTGGCTATGTGAATCTACCTTTTCAACTGTACCTTTCCTAACATCTAAATCCAGATTGAGTATTTCCAATGAAAATTTAGCATCCGATGTAAAATATACATAGGATTTCTGATACTTAGTACAAAGAAAAAGAATATCAAATCTCATCAGCAATTTTTACCATTAACTTTGTATTGAAATGAAACACTTCTGTTGAATTAAACATAAATATATAATTAAAATTAATTATTGATTATAATTCTTCAGCTGTTTCTTTTTATTTTTTTAATGCGGCTACTAGAAAATTTTAAATTATGTATGTGAATTACATTATATTTTCGACAGCACTGTTCCAGCTGGCTCTATACGGTGGGGTAAGCGACCACAATAGCACATCGTTCATTTATTATCTCCTGATATTAACACATCCAGCTATTGTAAGATAGCCCTGTTTATTTTCCCACACTCATTTCATCCTATCTCCAAATATTAAACAAATATGTGAACCAGATGACTGCTGCCCAAAGAAGTAAAGGTTATTCTGCCACTGATAGTGGGCAGTAGTAAATGCCAGTCATTCTAGTCACTCCCATGCAATCTGGCTCCGGGGGTTGGACAAACACGCAAGACAGACAGCATTGCTTCAGGAAACTGAAGAGTTACACCCACATTAGCTATCCTAACCATGTCTATACAGTTGACCCTTGTACAACACAGGGGTTAGGAGTTCCAACATCTTACATAACCGAAAATCTACGTATAACTTTTTTTTAAGATTTTATTTATTTATTTGAGAGAGAGAGAGCGCGCACAAGCTGGGAGGTGGGGGTTGGGGGAAGGTAAGAGAAAGAAGAAGAAGCAGACTCCCCGCTGAGCCCCCAGCTACACGGGGCTCCATCCCAGGACCCTGGGATCACAATCTGAGCTGAAGGCCGATGCTTAATTAACTGAGCCCCCCAGGTGACCCATGTATAAATTTTGACTCCCCAAAGACTTAACTACTAATAGCCTGCTGTTGAGCAAAAGTCTTACTGATAACATAAATGGTTAATCAACGCCTATTTTGTATGTTCTGTACAATGTATACTGTATTCTTACAATAAGGTAAGCTAGAGAAAAGAAAATGTTAAGAAAATCGTAAGGGAGAGAAAATACATTGCCAGTACTGTACTGTATTTATCAAAAAAAAAAAAAATCCACATATAAGTGGACCTGTGCCTCTTAAACCCGTGCTTTTCAAGGGTCAACTCTATTTATAAAGAGGGTCACTGAATAGGACACATAAAGAAAACATCCAGTCTTACCATGAAACATAAAAAAGGTCTTTTTCAAACTACGTGCCCTGGAGTAGAGGTGGCAAATAAATTTCATTATGGACCTAATCACCTCTTTATATATCATCCTTACTTCCAGTTACTGAGAAAATTGTTAAGTTTGTTTTTTTTCTCAACTATCTGAAAGGTTGCGGACATCACCAGTTGTGTCCACTTCTTTTCCTGGGGTCCTGTTACAGTAGACGATGCACCAGAAAATGATACATCACCCATCAGACTCCATACAAAACCTCAGAGAGGTTTTGTGCCCATTTATTCATTTTTACAAATATTGTGCAAAGGGGGTGAGCCTGGGTGGTTTAGTCGATTAAGCGTCTGACTCTTGATTTTTGGCTCAGGACATGATCTCAAGATCATGAGATGGAGCCCCATGTTGGGCTCTGTTCCCAGCAGGGAGCCTGCTTCTCTCTCTCTCTCTCTCTCTCTCTTTCCCTCTGCCCCTCTCCCCACTCATGCTCCTTCTCTAAAATAAATAAATAAATCTTAAGAAAAAATCAACGCACCCTCTGCTAGGCTCTTTTCTGTAGTCGCATCATTCAACAGAGAATGAGGATAAAGAAGGTCATCGATTTCCCCACTGTTTCTGCATCTTCTTACAAGTTCATGGAACTCTGACCATGACATCCCAGCAGTAAACTAGAAGCCCATATTAATTTTTAAATTATTCTGCAATGTCGGAAACATGCAAGAAGACATAGAGGAAAATGTGATGAACAACCAGGCCTCCATTCCTCCTGAGTTCCATCCATTTCCCTCACCACTGACCCTACTGAATCAGTGTTTATTCTGTTTGTGCATTTTCTTTATATTTTCAGAACACATTTATGTGTCCCTAAGCAACAGGCGGTTTGAGATGTTTTTAAGTTGCATACACATAAATGTGTTTTAAACAGATGTCTTTTAAAACTTGCATAAAGTTGAGATAAGCAACTATCCCTGACTACACCAGAAAACTCAAAAATTTACCAAATCTGCAGATAGAAAAATAAGTTTTTCTTTTGACTCACCACCCAAGCGATATATAAATGAATATAAATTTAAATATTGCATATGATTATTTATGCACATATACATAGCACACAGAGTTCATAGTAAGAATAACAGGAGTTCAGTGTATTCCATAATCATTAAAAACTTTGGGCAAATTAGAAATTGCTTACATATGTGTTTTCCCATAAAGTAGATTGAAGTTGGGATTTTTAAATGGTACAAAATATACAAAAGAGTTTATAGCGAAAAGAAGGCCTCCTCCAGCCTTTGCCCCCAGCTCCTCGGAGAGCCATCGTAGAGGCAACCAGAATCATTTCTTACGTACACGACCAGAGATATGATACACACAAACAAGCAATCAAGTATATGTTCCTCTTGTTTTAACACCAATGGTACCACTTTCTTGTTTTCAGTTAATGAAATATCTTGGGAGATTTTTTCATATTGGTGCACATGGAGCAATATCCGTTGACTAGATGGGCCATGATCGATTTAGCCTCTCAACCATTGACTGTGAGGATGTTTCAAATCCTTTGAAACAAAGTGCCTACTCGGAATACCCCCGGATATGTGCAATTTCACAAGGGGCAAAAATACTCACAATACAAAATTCTAGAAATGGATTATTCAGTCAGACTGGGTTTTGCACACATACATACATATGTGTGTGTGTGTGATTAAATACACACACACACATATATAACATTTTGACGGATATTACAAAAGTAGCCTCCATAGAGGTAACACAATTTAACTCCCACCCGATGTGTATAAGAACATCTTTTCTCCCTGCCCCCTTGCTGAGTCCTCTTTACCCAGCTAGGTGATAAAAGGTATCTCCTTGAAATAGTACTTTATGAATGTTTTAAATACTTTTAAAATTCTCAATTTTAAAAGTCAAAGCAACTCAAAACAAATAAGCTAAGGGATAGAAGCCTAATGAATGATACACTGAGTTTTTTAAGAAGAAGGTCTATAAAATTCAAGGTGGGGCACGGCTCTGTAAAGAAATATATCACCTTCACATGAACAGTAAAGACAAATACCTAATGAGAAAACTGCTCAACATCTTAAACCAATTCAGAATGTTGACACATATATATGCTTTATAATGACTCAGGATGCTTTCATACAGAAAGAAGCACCCAGCCCCTGTCTAAAGTTCAACGACTCAGAAATATAGTGGCATACTATACATGAGAATCTGCTTATGCTATATGACTTCCTGAACTTGACTAGTGAAAAGGACAGAGAAGGACAGAGGTGCCTGGATGGCTCAGTCAGTTGAATGTCTGACTTTAGCTCAGGTCATGATCTCAGGGTCGTGAGATCAAGTCCCACGTCAGACTCCATGTTCAGCGGGGAGTTCGCTTCAGGATTCTCTCTCACTCTCTCTCCCTGCCCCTCCCCCTGCTAGTGCACGCTCTCTCTCTAACATGTAGGTGAATCTTAAATAAATAAATAAATAGATAGATAAATAAAAAGTAGGGGCACCTGGGTGGCTCAGTGGGTTAAGCCTCTGCCTTCGGCTGAGTCGTGATCCCAGCGTCCTGGGATTGAGCCCCACATTGGGCTCTCTGCTCGGCGGGGAGCCTGCTTCCCCCCACCCCTCCGCCTGTCTCTCTGCCTACTTGTGTTCTCTGTCTGTGAAATAAATAAATAAAATCTTTAAAAAAAAAAAAAAAGTAGATGAAGGACGAATCAAGGGTAAAAGAATGTCCCACCCTGCAGATCAACAATGGATCTGGAGTTAGGTCACCTGGGTTCTGAACCAGGGCTGGGCTACTGGCTCATTGCACGAGCTTCATCAAGTCACCTGATCCCTGCAGATCAGCTCCTCATCTATTAAAATGAGAGGACTGAAGTGGAATTCTCCTTGAGGTCCTCCAGTCAAAAGATGCTCAAGTGAGTATGTCCAGAGGCCTTCACTTACCTTCATCCTAACATATAGTTATTAGATCCATGGCTACAACTTAGGGGTGGTCAAAAATTACTGAAACCAAAGAACAGAGATTTCTATGTGTATTACACAAGAGTATTGTAACCTAGGACCCATCAGGGGTCAACAGGCAGGGGTATCTGTTCCATCACATCACAAGAATGAAAGAGATGAGCAAATCTGGAATCAATAAGCTCAAGGATTATTAAAATCAATAGGACATGGAACTCACACAGCTCGAGACCTTACAATGGGCTGATGGGTCCTGAGGATCCCCAACAGCTGTGCTATCCACGGAAAGGAAAAGCAGGAGGATTAAGAAAGGAAGACCACAGTTCATGAACTCAAAAATCCAGAAAAAATGGAAACCATATCCACAATAAAAATTCGGTCATGACCTTAAGGCATCAGGCTAAGTGAAATCAGACAGATAGACAAATACTGTATGATCTTAATTACATGAGGAATCTAAAAACATCAAACTTGTAGAAACAGAGAGTAGAACAGTGGTTTCCAGGAGCTGAGGAGTAAGGAAAATGGGGTGACGTTGGTCAAAAAGGTACAAAAGGTACAAACTTTCAGTTGTAAGAGGAATAAGTTCCAAAGATGTAAGGTACAGCATGGTGATTACAGCTGAACATACTATGTTGTGCACTTGAAAGTTGCTATGAAAGGAGAGTTTTAATGCTCTCACTGTACAACAACAACAAAATGGTAATTATGTGAGGTAAGGAGGTGCTAAGTGACCTTATTATGTAAACATTTTGCAATATGTACATGTGTCAAATTATCACTCTGTAAAATTTAATCTTCCACAATGTTGTATGTCAAGTGTACCTCAATAAAGCTGGAAAAATGCAGTTGTAATAGTCCTCTTTCTCAAATATAGAAATTCCATACTCCAAAAAACAGATGCTAAGTAAAACAAGAAACTTGGTAGAGAAAAAAAAAAAAGAAAGAAACAAAACTGATGACTTAAAATAGGAAGAAATATGGTCCGTTGGCCAAGCACCAATTTCCATTTATGAATTAATTATTCATTCATTCAATAAATGTTTCTTATTCTCGAGAAATAAGCTACCTTGCTGCCACCTGCCATCAAGTTATTTCATTCTTCATTAGCTGCCCTCCCAAAAGAGTGAACAGAGGGAAAAGTTCAATGTCTTCCCTGGGTAAGTAGCAATAGAAAAAGTCGTGTAAATAACGCAAGAGACGATGGGAAAAACTGAACTTGAGTTCTGTGGAGAATCTACGTTCCATTTATTCATCATTGAAGAGCCCGCGTGGCCATTAAGCCCCACACTCTTTGAAGCTGTGGCCCCTGGACCCTGACCTTTGTCATCCCACCAAGGAGGCCAGCCTGATGGCATATTCACTCCCTCTCTCCTAAACATGAGCCTCCTAACCCCCAGCACAGGGCATTTCCATGTATCTATGAGCAGACGCATCGGGCGCCCCCCTCTTACATGCTCTGGGGCTCACCCCTAAGTTCTGCCCAGTCTCATGCAAACTCCAGCTCACTCCATGCTGATGGCACGGGGTACATGCTGTGCTCTTCCGTTCAGGCCCCGGGGCTTTCCTGAGACCACAGAGGCTGTGGAGAGATGCCCAGGCCTGTGGAAATAGGCGGTGCACCAGTGCAGGGGAGTTAACCCTGGGGCCCACGCTCCACCAACAGGGGAGAAGCCAAAGGTAAAGACCTGCCCACCCTTGGGTGCTCTTGACGGAGAATTCCGAAGCCTCCTCGTCAGGAGATCTCAGCGAGAGTAAGACCCCACTGGCCACAGCAGCGGTCTCCACCATGCATCTGTAGTAGTCTGTCGGGGCTGCCCTAACAAAACACCACAGATGGGATGACCTGAACAATAGAAATGGACATTCTCAGAGTTCTAGGGCTGGAAGTCCAAGATCAAGGTGCCATCAGTGTTGGTGTCCGCTGAGAGCTCTCCCCACAGCTTGCAGATGGCTGCCTTTCCCTGGCGCTTCCAAGAAGACAGTGCTCTGGGGTCTCTTCTTATAAAGACAGAAGCCCTATCAGATCACAGCCTCACCCTTAGGACTTCATTTATTTATTTTTTTTAAAGATTTTATTTATTTATTTGATACAGAGAGAGAAAGAGATCACAAGTAGGCAGAGAGGCAGGCAGGGGGTGAGGGAAGCAGGCTCCCCGCTGAGCAGAGAGCCCGATATCGGGCTCGATCCCAGGACCCTGAAATCATGACTCAAGCCGAAGGCAGCAGCTTAACTCACTGAGCCACCCACGGCCCCAGTCACCCTTAGGACTTCATTTAACCCTGCTTACTTCCTTAAAGGCCCCATGTCCATATACAGCCATGCTGGAGGTTAGGGCTCCAACACAGGAACTGCGGGGACACACACATTCAGTCCACACAGCATCCTTATCTTGGCTCTTCTTCTTGGCCTTAGTCTCCGTATCCCCCCAACTCCAACCCCCTGGCATCGCCTTTCAAACAAAACAGCTGTTTGTAAGTCCCTTCCCCAGGTTCTGCATCCAAGACCCATCCAAGACTCAGCTGTCCCCTGAAGCCACACTTTGATTCCACCTGCCCAGATGTTCTCCGACCGTCCTTATAGCTGATCCCCCTCACAGGCCCGTCTTCGTTCTCACTCCCCTCCCAGTCCAACCCATCCCATGACTTAGGTTTTAAGTTAGCTACTGAGTTATTGATTCATTCATCAAATAACTGTATGGGGTTACTATTACAGGACAGGATCCTAATGCAAAAATGCTCACAGGTCTTAGGCAGTTAACATAAATGAGTGATGGGAGCCAAGTGAGAGCAAAGAATCCCTTGTAATCACGTGTCCAATGTTGCCAAGTTTTGTGCTTCTCATAAAAAAGGGACTCGTGGTTATTATGCAAAGTCTCTTGATTTTTAAATGTTGGTAACAAATTTAAATCTATTCATAACACTGCACTGATCGCACCATCATCTTAAAGCTTCCAGTTTCAAGTGTCTGTACAAATTGGTGGGAAGACAACAGGAAATAGAGACTCTGAGCTCTAAAAATCTAAGAAGCAGACAGCCAAAGTGAGGGGCAATTGCCATATGTTGTGACCAGAGCACTAATGGGGTATGACAGGCAGCATAATGGCCCCTGGTGATGTCCACATCCTTACCCCAAGAACTCATGGATATGTCAGGTGACCTGGCAAAGGAGAATTAAGGTGGCAGGTGGAAGTAAGTTTGTTCGTCTGATGACCATCAGATGTGGAGCTTATCCTGGATTGTCCAGGTGGGCCCAATGTAATCACAGGGTCCACTGATGTGGAAGGAGGCAGAGATATTCAGAGTCAGGAAGATATTTGAAGATGGAGGAAAGGACCATAAGCCAAGGAATGTGGGAGACCTAGAGAAGCTGAAAAAGGCAAGCAAAGAGATTCTCCCCTGGAACCTCCAGAAAGAATGAAGCCCTATTGACACCTTGATTGTTAGCTCAGAAAGACTCATTTCCAACTTTTGAGCTCCAAACTATAAAATAACAAATTTACTTGAAACCACTGTTTGTAGTAATTGTTATACCAGTAATAAGAAACTGACACATGGGTTAACTCCAGGATGCCAAGACAGATACTGAGCCCAGGCTTGGGAGGGAAGGGTTATCAGGGTTCTCAGAGAAGTGACGTATGACTGAGTCCTAAAGGATGAACAAAGTTTGGGAGTGGGAGTTCCAAGGAGTAGAAGTAGCATATGCAAAGGCCCTGTTCTATATATTCAAGCAATTTCAAGGCATTTAAAATAGCAAGATTAGGGGCACCTGGGTGGCTCAGTGGGTTAAGCTACTGCCTTCAGCTCAGGTCATGATCTGAGGGTCCTGGGATCGAATCCCACATAGGGTTCTCTGCTCAGCAGGATGCTTGCTTCCCTCTCTTTCTCTCTCTCTGCCTGCCTCTCTGCCTACTTGTGATCTCTCTCTCTCTCTCTCTGTCAAATAAATAAATAAATAAATAATCATTTAAAAATAAATAAATGAATGAATGAATAAATGAATAAATAAATAAAATGGCGAGATTGTATTCCCAAATATTTCATTAATTTCTCAAATAATTCTCTTAGGAATGCTATTAGGGAAATCCCTTTATTGGAGAGATCATTCTGTTAGCCTAGAAAGGCTGAAAGACTTCAGAAAGCTACATAGCTCTGAGTTTCACTGTCTTCATTTGTGAAATAAGGAAGTTACAGTAGGTGAACCATAAGCCTATTCATGACCACTTAGCAGATGAGCTCAAGTATGAAAAAAATAAAATATTTCTCTATTTTTGCCATATATATCTGGCTCTGGTTCCCCATAACCAGATGGAAGAAATTTCAACCTCAGCTGTTACTGGTACATATCCATGCCCTCTACTCTGGCCAGGGCTATGCCAAGGTCCTGGGGTCTCTGAAGCATCTAAGCATCAAAGAGGCCCCTATATTTTTGTCAGTCAGGTTGCTGGCCCTCAGTGGTTATAGC
Organism: Mustela putorius furo; assembly: GCF_011764305.1. Taxonomy (NCBI): domain Eukaryota; kingdom Metazoa; phylum Chordata; class Mammalia; order Carnivora; family Mustelidae; genus Mustela; species Mustela putorius. Next base: position 558,348 of record NW_025421506.1, read on the forward strand.
TAAGATGCCCTTTGCCCCATCCAGCATCTCAGGTCCAATGGCTTCTACGCTATTAGGCAACGCTGGGAGTTCGTGTCCCAGGTCCACCATCAACGCGATCACATGGTGCCATCTCCTCTGTGATACTCCACCCCTGTAGAACCTTAGTCCCTAGAACCACTTCCCCAAGTTTTAGGCATATCGTTCCCCTCACTCCCTGATGGATCTCAAAGGCTCATCCCCCTCATCCCTATCCATCAGGAACATGAAGAGATTTCTCTTTCCAGAGCCTCACCTTTTATAGAAGAAAAGAAGAGCTAGTCTTCTGGTATTTTCTACTTCTTCCCTAATTCAATCAGAGAAGAGAGTAAGTGACCCCACAGAGAGAGAGTGACCTCAAGTTTACTAATTAATATCTCAATGAACTATCCTGGCCTATCTAGGTGGCGGTTGGCAGGCTCACATAAATATTATCTATGTGGTAGGTTATGTAAAAAGAGTACAAAAATGGCCCCACACTGTCCTAGGGATTCTTTGATAGCAAAAGAAAACGAAAGCAAGAAGGAGACCAGAAAAGGGACTCGAAGGCTGGTCAGCGAGCACCTGGCTTAGAGTACTTTTCTATTCTGCTCACGATGTCGACCTTAAACACTGAAATATTTAATATTGGTAATAATAAACAATTGGGTGACTTCTCCCTGTCTGAATAAATAAACAACTTGTCATTTTGCTTTAGCCGAGGAGACATTCCAGCCTAGAAAGAAAATGTTCTGCCCCTTCCCCAGGAAAGACCCACTCAGAATCAGTGTAACATTTTCAAGCGAGCTCACAGCTGAGGGATCGCCCACCTGCCACCCACCTCAGAGAGAAAGCAGGCCCTTGCCCCCGGATGGCCAAGATGTCCATCTGAATTTTTGCTCTCCTCCAGGTAGGGCAAGTGGAAGACATACCATCTGACAAGGGCATGAGGCCCCATGAGAACTTCAGCCTCCCCTCCCCACATCTCCAGCTCTGCTGCAGCCCTCCTGTCTCAGGATTCCTGAGCATCTTCTCTGACCCTCAGCACACCTGCCCAAGTGCCCCACCTGGCCTGCACACACCCAGTACGCAGCCCATCCTTACTCCCTCAACAAAGGTCATCACCTTTTCTCCCATTGTGACTCTTGCCAGGAGTGGCCAGATTGAACTTCAGATTGGAGCATTCCTATTATTAACTGTTGACCGCAATAACCATGAATTATTCAACAGCTCCTGGACCAGGGCTGGCAAGGAACAGCCATTCGGAGTGGAGGCCCTCATGTCCTCTGGCCATCACTTTCCAGATTCTCATCAGACCAGACAGCTGCCTCCAGAACTAAGCCTGAATCCTCCAGCGGGTCTGCTGTTTCAGGGGCCAGGGATGTCACTCAAGGGGAGCCAGCTGGGTTCGGGCTCTTGCCCTGTCACATGAGATGGTGGAAGGTAGACGATCTCACAGGTCACTGTCACGCCTGTCCACTCTGAGGTGAAATCCTCTCACTCTTTCACAGGCAGGACTGGCCAGCATTTTCTGGGGAGAGAAAGCTCTCAGAAAGTGGGCGCAAGCTTCCCAAACACACCAGGATCTGACCAGAACTCACAAAGAGTAGACCTGTGTCAGAGAGGCAGTTAAACTACTGACAGCTCTTTCTGACGGACACCCTGCTCCTGTGAAATGGGCTTTCACTCCCTTTGAAAAGCCCTCTCCACTTGGGACATTAAAATTGACTGAAGATTAACAAGATTCTTTGGAATAGGACCAGCAGATCCTAGGGACGCTGTTAAGCTCAACTGGCATTTCATTCTTTGTTCTTCATTTTTATACACTTTCCTTTCAGTAGCACAGCTCTCTCTCTCTCCCTTAGTGTAGATGCCACACAAATCTTCCTCCAGGACTTTTTGCTTGATTTTCTTTTGCTTTTCATTTTTCCAGCGTTCTGTAATTTTATGACCCTCTGTGTACCCAAACACCTTGGGATGGGTAAATCTGCACGTATGTCAAATAAGTAAAGATGACATGAAGACAATAGAGGACCCAACAATGGTATCCATCCACAAAGCTGCCCTTTGTCTGCTGGCTACTTTGGCTAAGCTGAAATCGTATCTCTCAGTTTTAAAGTCAGCAGAAGGTGGGAAAGAAAGTACTAGAAACTATTGTCTATTTCCCCCTGAACCAACTGAAGCAGTGTTCAACTCACTTTTTTTTCATTCAAAAGTCTTAATCATGGGCTGTAAACCAACCAAAAAAAAACCTCTCAGGCTCTTGAGATAAATCATAAAATGCCTGAAAAGGCCCATGTATTCAGACCATGCCGGGATTTTCTATAAGAAATGGTTACCACTTAGAAGTCCCTTCTCTCATTCACAGCCACCAACCGCTATGACTCAGGCAGTAATCAGTTTCTTCAATATCCTATAACAAGAGGACTGCAAGCATCCAGTCTTAGGAGCTAAAAGAGAGAGAGAGAAAGACACAAGCAGGGCTATCAAGACCCTGTTAGTGAACCTGGCCATTAGTGGCATTCTCTGTAAGTACTATCAGACCTCTGCGGGGAGCAGAGCTGCTCTCTCTCAAATCAGCACAACCAGTAGAAATGGGTTTGATTTTTCTGCATTTTATTCCTTTGCAAATTTGCATTTTAGTTTGAGCCATACACCTCCAAAAGACAATATGCTCTTTTTCCAGCAACAGAAGTCACCTACCAAGGTGTATATTAGGTTGCCAGGGCTGACATAATAAAATCCCATAGACTGGTGGCTTAAACCACATTTGTTGCCTCAGTTCTGGAGGCTAGAAGCCCAAGATCAGGGTGTTGGCAGGGTAGGTTTCTTCTGAGGCCTCTCTCCTTGGCTTGTAGATGGTCACCATCTTCCTGTATCTTCCCAAGGTATTTCTTCTGTATGTGTCTATGTCTTAATCTCTATTTTTTTTTTTTTTAAGAACACCAGCCATATTGGATTAAGGTAACCTATGACCTATTTTACCTTACTTACCTCTGTAAAAGTTAGTCATTATAAGGTAGGACGTCAACATTTGAATTTTAGGAAGATATAAAGTCAATGCACTAAGAGGGTAGAAAAATTCTTATAAATTCCTGCTTCGTGCAGAAAGGCTGCAAAGCTGGGTTCTGCAAAGCTGGGTTCTGTGGGGCTCAAAGTACAAGGACTCTGCTATCATGTTTGCTCGCTAAGCATTTCTGAGAAAGGAATCTCAGTATGGTCACCAGGGGAAATAGCAGGTTTCCACACTGTGTGCTGAGCATTTACCTAAACAGAGGCTGCATCCCACCAGGCCACTCTAAGAGCCAACCTTTTTAGGTATCCCAGTTGATAGAAAGATTTGCCCAGTTGGTATGGGCAAATATTGAGAGTTCGAAACAACATCCGGAGGTGTGTCATTTCAAAACAGAACTGTGTCACGTTGAATTGCCAAGTGTGATTCCCCGGGAGCAATTGAGAATAATTCTAACATCTCTCTACACACACAGCTGTGCATGCGTACCAGGCATATATGGGCAATTAACTACAAAATGCCCAGTCGTTCAGTAAATAAGGCAGAAATGGTGAGTGTTTGTGAAAATGTTGAAAATGGAAGAATGTGAGCCACCCAAAACCAAAAAAGATGCTGAAAGTCCAGAAAAAGCACATTCCAACTGCTGATAGACAAGGCTCTGTCTACCTTTTTCTCTCCCTGCTGTGTGTAACTCGTTCCCAGACCTCAATCTGATAAAGAAACCCTAAGACCTGTATTTTAATATCCAACAGGTTCTTAAGCATCTCAAATTTGTTAATCCTTTGGGAAGCCACCAAACTATTTATTGTGAAGAGATCAGGAAATAAAGCTTTGGCGATACAGAGACTTCTTTCACAAGTCATGGATTTAATGGCAGGTGTCACCCAAACCAAAAGATGTCACTTGGCTAATTTTTAGAATTCTATCTCCATCTTGACCCCAATGGGAAGCTCTGCAATTGAGTCCCTGTTGTCTGTGCTTGGTCAGGAAACAAACCTCCTTCAGAACTATTCTTACCATAGGAATTTGGAGATGTTTTACTCTGAGAGAAAGAGAATATAACACAGGAATTCTGGCCTGGTTTCTCAAAAGACCACTAAGCAGAATGAGAAGACTCCTCCAAGATACCCGTTGGAAGGTCTCTAAAAGGTCTTCCTGAATTTCACACTCCTTCTAATTTGCTTCAGAAAAATAATGCACAGTAGTCAATGTTAAATAAAAGCATACCTGTACAGATTACACTTTAACAGATGGACATATCCTTTTGAAAGCCGTCCAAGCAAAGTTCCTTTTGTCATTCCAAGACCCGCTGGATTTGTTGGCTGGTGATTGCCCAGCACTCCAGAGTCCCGCCAACTCGTCTATAGTCTCTGGTAGCCCTAGGACTCCATTCAATGTTTCCTCGAGTTTGACTACTGTATTGTTTACTCAGAGATTTCACTGCCACCAAAATCCTATTTCCTGATTTCTGTCACAGTACCAGTTTGGTGGTTTTCTGAAGGATGAACAAACACAAGAAGTTTTTAATCATGCAGGGACCTGTTGGATATTAAGAAGCAAGTCTCACCTTTCCTCCGGCAGACAGCATCAGATGGCTGTGGGTCACACTTAAGACTCAGTTCCAGCCACCATTAGGGAAAAAAAAAAAAAAAAAAAAAAATCTTAAAAATTCAGTGGGAACAAAGACATCAGCCAGAAAAACAAAAACAAAAACAAAACACCTACTTCTGAGCCCACCATCAGTAAGACCTCCAGTTAGAAACCAGCTGAAAATGACATTGTATAGCACTAAGGCCATTAGATTCAACATAGGTTTGCAATCATATCAGTAAGAAACTGTAATGTAAGTTTTGGAATCATCTGAATCATTTCTAGAAGAAACTTAAAGACAAACCCAAGACAACTCCTTTGCAGACTTGACTTTAAGAAAACAAGATATGCCTTAAGTCATTTCTGTTATGTGTCTTTCCCAAGAATATCATCCAACACGGTAACAACCACCTGAAGCTGTTTTCTCAAATTACAGTAAATGAATGCTTACTATATAGCGAGAAGCAACCAATCCAGGACTTTGGTGTGTGCAGAGTTTAGAACCAAAGAATTTTGGAAGCACATGCCCACAGGGTTGCCAAGGGAGGTCAGTACTGTTGATCCAAACTTCAGGTTCTGAAAAGATTCATTTCTTCTATTAGCCATGAGGAATGATGGACTTGGGGCCTGGACAAGTCAAGTCTGGCTGGATTTAGTTCCCAGAGCTACGATCCACCTCACAAATCCCTACTGCTCCTCATTCTTCAGGAAATGTGAGGCTTGGTCAATAGCTCCCACCCTCCCCCACAGCAGGATTAGTAAACGTGGCCATGGAAATCTTTGGATAATTAACAGGAAGGAGAAACACAGCCTGGGCTCCCCAGAATCGGCAGTCCGCTGACCTTTGCTCCAGTTCTGGAACAACAGGGACCTGGGAGGTAAGCCGAGAAGGACAGGGGAACTCCTCTTCAGGGCCAAGCCCATGATACAGCCAAGCAGCCGAGTAGCTGTCATGACGTTGACTTCTAGCAGCCCCCCAAAGCCCGAACAGCATGCTGGCCAAGTAAGTCTGTGTTCAAGCCCTCCAGCTTGATAAAAGGCATCAGCACAGAAATGCCCAGGGCTGAGAGGCAGCCACCACCAAAGCTAATCCAGGCAGGTCGCCCCGATCCTTCTACCATGACCAACTACATAGCAGAGCATCCAAAGAAGGTCAAACTAAAACATGACAAGATACGGATGGGAGGAAGGATGAGGAATTGCTTGGCTGGAGTCCATCCAACACCAAGACAATAAGAGCCACCTAAGTCAGAGACAGGCAGATAAAAATTGAGACTCCGGTTTACCCAAAGAGAGCTGGGTAGGGATGCAATCTCACCTCCACAGCTGGTAGACAGAAGTTCACTGCCAAGGGTTAACTACCATCCAGGTCCCTCAAAGGGCTCAACTGTGGCAAAGTGAATCCAATAGAGACTCAGTCAAAACATGCCCCTGGTGGGGGGCCTGAGTGTTTCAACTGATTAAGTGTCCAACTCTTGATTTTGGCTAGGGTCACAATCTCAGGGTTGTGAAATCCAGCCCCGAGTCAGGCTCCACACTCCACACTGAACATGGAACCTGCTTAAGATTCTCTCTCTCCCTCTGCCTTTGTCCCTCCCGACCCCCTGCTCTCACTCTCTCTCTCTCTAAAGAAAAAGAAAAATGCCCCCAGTAAAGCCAGTACTAAGAAAACCAGCATGCTTCTTGGAAAATCTCTAAACAGTGTATCTTTGGATCAAGAGTCTTAAGGATTTCATATGTGTCATGGAGAATGTGAATTTCCACAGGGCAAAATAGCAAAGGCAAACTAGAGTAAAGGGAGGCAGGAAAGTGGTGAGAGAAAGGAGTCATATCTTATTCATGAGGCTATCACTGGTGGAAGAGAAACCAAAACCAAATAATAGCACATTCTCAAAGTCATTGACAAAGAAAAAGTGCATAAACCACCACACTGAAAGCATGGAATCAAGTAAGAACAAACGTATCCTTTTTTCCCAAAAAAAAAAAAAAAAAAAAAGAAGAAGAAGAAGAAGAAGATTAAATTGGAGAAGAGAGAGAGGAGTGAATTCAAAGCCAAGATGGAAATTCAAAACCAATGGCTGTCAGGTAAAGGCTCCATGGTCATACATAATTAAAACTCATATGGCTGGTAACTCCTCAGCCATGGGATGTCTCAGAAAACTAAGATCAGGGTAGGGAGGGAAGCTGGATGAGCACTAATGAGTTAGAAAGGCCAGAATGAGTCATTGAGGGTCTGCCAGTTCTCAAACTCTGATACACACTGGAATCCCCTGGAGCTTTGTAAAAGCAGACATTCCTAGGACAGAGACCTCCAGGGTTAGGACTGGGCAGCTGGACTTTTGAAAGTGCAGCTGGTCCAGGGTGTTGAAACCATTAAGGCTGGCTGAGAGGAGCTATGATCTCATAACCACTTTCAATTTTCAGGAAAAAATGATGCGGCAAGTTTAAAAGATTTTTATTTTTTTAAATGAAGAAAAGGTTCGACTACCCACAGCCCCCAATTCCAGCCGCCTCAAAGCTCCATTTGCCATTCACCTTCCACCAGAGCACATCTAGAAATGCCCAGAGAAGGCTCTGGAACCTGTGCTACTGTACTTCATATCAGAGACGCCAGTGACAACCCAGCTCTCCAAGTCTGCAGGACACCAGCATATGCCTCAGCCAGAGGAAGATGCTGTTTTGACATCTCAGGAGGGTCTGGATTCATGGATGGAACACGAAGATTAATCTAGGATTTGATATGATGATTCTTGGTGTTCAAGATCATGCATAGTGCCTTGAATTGTGCAGATGAGCAAGGAATGAAAAGTTGTGGGCTGGGTGGCCCCGAGAAGGCTTGAGGATAACCTGTGAATTGCATTTTAGGGTGATTCTCTTTTTCCCTCACTTTCCATAAAAGTAACTGAAAGAGTCTTAAACAAGCTGGAACATTCTTCCCCATCTGTTTAGTTTCTAAGTCTTTAAAACTAATGAATTGTTACTAAGAGAACATAGAGGCAAACAGTAGTCGAGAGCAACTTTAATGGGCCTGCCTACGTGCTGGAGGAGAACTGCTTACCTCTGACGTCACCCTATAAAGCTCCAACTTTAGGGATAGAAGTACCATCCTCCTGACTCTTTAACAGGTAAGACAAACCTAAGAAGAAAGGATGAACAAGCACTCCCATGATAAGGTCCACTCAGAACAGACCCAGCACTGGCCTTCTGCTCTTCTGGCCAAATGGGGACATGTCCTAAAGAAGCAGGAAAAAAGAAATGGAAACGTTCTGAGCAACTCAGAGTTCCTAGGCCCATCAGAGAATCCAGCAACCTGTCAAGCAGCTGGAAACAGAGGCCATTATCTGCATATCCCTGTGCCATTTCGACATGTCCATGTTTGGGCCTTACATGGTGAGGCTCGGGAGGTGTCTGCACTCCTCTGTGGCCATTTGGAACTAGTATTCCCAATGCGAGGGCAGCAACACATGGCCATGGGTGGGTGAGTGTGGGTGGGTGGGGCACCAGCTCTGGGAAACTGAAGGAAGTGAGGGAAGGGTGGAAGGAGCAAGGTCCACAAGGGTCCGCGTGGCTCAGTGCCAAAGAAGGGAAGTGTCAGTGGGCACTTGTCCTCGGGGTCCTCTCCCATGGGGAAAGGTTGAAAAAGAATATTAGAGACTCACCTTTTTCTTCTCTGACCACAGAAAATGAAATCAATCCCTTCTGAAACTATCCAGGATGTGTATTTTACCAGCAGAGGTATTTGTATTTCTCTAAGTGGTAAAGCACGAAAACTCTGTGATGGGACAGCTGCTGTTTTATTGACAGACCCTAAAATCTCACTGGACAGCTAGCAAAGAGGTCCTCGCTTGACTTGGGTTGGTCTGGACTCCAGTTCTGGACCTGCCATTTCCTACTGTGGAGCTTTAGACAAGTGTCCTCACTCATGGAGCTTTGGTCTCTTTAGACCAGCGCCAGAGGGCTGTTGTGAGGTTTCAGTGGGAGAATACATGTAAAGTCCTTGCCAAGTGACAGCACACAGTGGGGGCCTCATAGACCTTCACTTGCTCATTCGCTGATGGGGCTAGGCTGCCATCCGGGAGGCCACCAGGAAGAAATGGCTTTCCCACCCTGAACTTGTACACCTGCATGTTAGTAAGTGTCGTGCAAAAATGGTGTTCCATGGTCAAAGAGTAGAGGAGATAATGGGCTCAACATCATTAAACCATTTTCTTCTCTTGCTCAACTTCTCAGGGCCATTAAATATGCTAATTTGCCCTGGGTTCTCCATATAATACTCAGGGCAGCGAAGAAAATATGCAGCATTTCTCAAACTTAATTATGTAAGAAACTCGTTTTCTGACACACACTGACATACCCAGGAGAGCGTTTCATGGCCCACAGCTCAGGCGATGTTCATCCAGAGCAAAGGTCAAAGACACATATGAGACAGAGGCTCACCCAACCACCGTGTGGGGTGTGGTATTTGCTGACTGGCACTTACCCAGACACCATCATGAGGGAAGAGACATTCTGGAGTCACAAATGATGGTAATGTTACCAAAAAAGGAGAGTGCCAGCCAGAGGAACACCACACCATCCCCCGTGAGCCATTACTGTCCATCCATGGGAGGCCAGGCCCATCCCAGCTCCTCCTCAGTAGAGGCTCAACATAACATCCATTAGGGGCCTGTTTTGTTTTGTTTTGTTGTTTTCAGGAGAACATATACTAAATTTATAATGCAATATCAACAGAAAAATCAGACATTCCTTACTGAAAAAAAAAAAAATCACTTCCTGTATGAATGGATCCACAGTATAGAAATCTGTACCATTAGAGTGGACTATTTGACACAGGTGAGAAGGAACCCTAACATTTAGGGTTATTTGAAAAATTTTCCCATAAAATCACCTTTGTTAATATTTTTATGTTATACTACTTCAAATGCACATAATTTATGTTTGCATAAATGTCAACAGTCTCTACTCCTAGTCAATCAGTCACCAGTGTTCTTTCAAAAGCATTCTCCAATCTACCATTTCGTTTTCCTATTCATGTCACCAACCCTCACCACACTCAGTAGGATCATAGAGAAACCACCCACCCTCCATGCCCACCATATTTCCCCTCCCAACTCATTCTGCATGCTGTTAGTTCAACCTCCCTAAAATAGTCATTACCGCACTCTCCCACTCACAGACCTTTGATGCCCCCCTTTGCTTATGGGATGTCCAAACCCAACCCAGCAACTGGCATTTGAGGCTCTCCACAAGGGTAATTCAGCCTTTCTGCCCAGGTCTTCCCAGTAATCTTATATGACACTTCCTGAGACTGTAAGCCTGCCTTGCTCCTCTCAATCCCAAGGCTCTGTGCCTCCAGTCTTCCTGGCAAACATGTTAACTCTAAATCCTCAAGAACCCCCAATCCTCAAGTCTGGAAATCTTTCTACATGCCTCTAGTCCAGTCCTTCCCCTAATCAAATTTCTATAGGAGAGTCTTTACTCTCCATTAAGTACTTCATCTTTTATTACCTTCTATGACTATTTAATTTTTTCTATTGATATTTAATTTTTCACATATCTTTGACTTGGTTCCACACAACTAAATTCCAACTTTCTTAGAGACAGAAGGCCTATCATCTGCTTTCTTTTTAATCCCACTAAAAATAACAACAATAGGAGGAGGGAGAAATGGTAAAATTCACCCCTCTGAAGGAAAGCATTCACGCCAACCTCCAATCTCCAAAGGACCTGGACTTCTCCTTCACAATTATCACAAGAAATTGCAGCTTGGCCTCCTTTGGGTTCTAGGTGCACCACTGGCAGAGAAGGAAACAGAAATAAACAGGGTTAGATGTAGCTATACCAAATAAAACAGCAAAGTGATGAAATCTCAGAGCCATAAACTCCTGCCAAGCTTAGCAATCCTTGGTTTCAATTTGCTCACCTATCCTAGAGGATGAGACTTCAGAGAACTTATATTTTTGCATTCAGTGACATTTTCAGAACAGGAGATACCAAAAAGGGCCTGTGGTATCACATGTGTTCCCATGCACACGTATTACTGAGACACCAACACAAATGCAAAGAAGTAGCATTGAAAATACTTCAAAATATATTATCACACCCTTCAAAACTGAAAGCCCTAAGTACAAAATATAATAAAAATATCAGCATGGTAGGGTACCTGGGTGGCTCAGTCACTCCCCCTTCCCACTCCCCCCACTTGTATTCCCTCTCTTGCTGTCTCTCTCTATAAAATAAATAAATAAAATCTTTAAAAAAAAAAAAACTGATGAGCATATTTAAGAAAATAGATGACAAGATCAGACACTCACCAAAGAACTGTATATACACACACACACACACACACACACACACACACGAATCAGATGGAAATTCTAGAACTGAAAAATATATTGTAACAGAAGAAAGTAAAAATGCTATTGATATCCAGGATCTTCAAAGAACTCCTTAAACTCAACACACACAAAACAGATGATCATGTCAAAAAATGGGCAGAAGGCATGAACAGACACTTCTCCAATGAAGACATACAAATGGCTAACAGACACATGAAAAAATGTTCATCATTGGGGTGCCTTGGTGGCTCAGTGGGTTAAAGCCTCTGCTTTCGGCTCAGGTCATGATCCCAGGGTCCTGGGATCGAGTCCCTAATCAGGCTCTCTGCTTGGCAGGGAGCCTGCTTCCTCTGCTCTCTGCCTGCCTCTCTGCCTACTTGTGCCCTCTGTCTGTCAAATAAATAAATAAAATCTTTTAAAAAAAAAATGCTCATCATCATTAGCCATCAGGGAGATTCAAATCAAAATCACAATGAGATACCACCTTACACCAGTTAAAATGGCCAAAATTAGCAAGACAGGAAACGACATGCGTTGGAGAGGATGTGGAGAAAGGGAACCCTCTTACACTGTTGGTGGGAATGCAAGTTGGTGCAGCCACTTTGGAGAACAGTGTGGAGATTCCTTTAGAAATTAAAAATAGAGCTTCCCTATGACCCCTGCAATTGCACTACTTGGTATCTACCCCACAGATACAGACATTAGTGAAAAGAAGGGCCATCTGCACCCCAATGTTCACAGCAGCAATGGCCACAGTCGCCAAACTATGGAAAGAACCAAGATGCCCTTCAACAGACGAATGGATAAGGAAGATGTGGTCCATATACACTATGGAGTATTATGACTCCATCAGAAAGGATGAATACCCAACTTTTGCATCAACATGGACAGAACTGGAAAAGATTATGCTGAGTGAAATAAGTCAAGCAGAAAGAGTCAATTGTCATATGGTTTCACTTATTTGTGGAGCATAAGAAGTAACACAGAAGACATGGAGAGATGGACAGGAGAAGGGAGTTGAGGGAAATTGGAGGGAAAGATGAACCATGAGAGACTGTGGACTCAGAAAAAATCTGAGGGTTTTGGAGGAGCAGGGGGTGGGAGGTTGGGTGAGCCTGTGGTGGGTATCATGGAGGGTACATACTATTCTGCATGGAGCACCAGGTGTGGTGCAGAAACAATGAATTCTGGAACACTGAAAAGAAATTTAAAAAATAAATAAAAATTTTTTTTAAAAAGAATGCTATTGATGGATTTACAGCAGAATAGACCTAGCTGAAGAGAGAATTAGTGGATCTGGAATATGATAGTTCAGTAGAAAGTGTTCAGAGTGGTAAATAGAAAGAAAAAAGAAAAATCTGAAGAAAACCAAAAGAAAGAGTATTTGAATCTGTGAAAAAGGACAAACATTTACTGAATACATACCGCAGGCTAGACACAATTGTTTTCAAGTAACTAAGTCTGCTTTCATAAGACATTCTGATTTGTATTTTACAAATTTGAGGGAAAATATTCAGAACTGATGCTTAAAAGAGTTTATTTTAAATATATATTCATAATAATAACAATGTTGAGAGCACCTTCTGTGAATGAAGTGTGAAGCCTAGTAAAAGAACATAATGATCTTTAAAGTTGGAAAGAACTAGGTTCCGATTCTGCTGTTATATTTACCTGAACATACTGTAGATCTCAATTTCTCTATCTATGAAAGGCAACAATACCTTTTAAAATGCTACTGGAAGAATGGAATACATTAAAGTACATAAAATACATAACAAAATCCCATAGGCTAAGTGAATGTTAATTCCTTCACTCCCCCCCAAGTCTCACTTATTTAAACAGCATTCAGTGAGTTTGTGATTTATCCCACTTAGGTCACCTATGAATCAAACACATGTAATATATACCCTTTTCAGATCCTATGGCAAACCTTAAGCCAAAAACAGTCAAGTCCCTGTCAGTTAAAAGAAGATGCTGGGTTTCACCCAAAGAAATAGTGGTGGCATGTCAGAAATGTGGGGAAATGGGTTTGATGAAGAGAGTTAGGAGTTTGTCCCAGAATATGTTGGACTTTAGGAGCTAACGTGTTCCTAATTGGGAAATGTTCACCAGTAGTTAGAAACCTTAACCCAGAGCTTAGGAGAGAGGCAGAAGTGCAGATTAAGTGAACGAAAGTCAAAGGGTTGGCTGAAACCACCATGGGAAAAATGTACAGCGTCAGGAAGAAAGCATCAGTATACTAAATATAGCCAGTGCTCTGGGAAGCTTCAGGAAGAAGTCAGTGATTTCCCACAGCCAGAATGAACATCAGAACACAACACAGGTCTCTTGGGGCTTACTTTACCTCATGAGTCACAATTATGTTCCACTAACTAGATCAAGGCTCCCTATCACATGGTTTCATAGCACCCTGTACTTTTCCTTTGGGGTCCTAATCATAACTGTATTTAAGTAATTCTTGTGAAATAGTTGGTGTATTGCCTCTAATCCTAGATTTTATGATCCTTGAGGACAGGGATCGCCTCTTTCTTGTTCACCACCACATCCCCGGTACCTAACTAGTAAAGTTTCTTGCAGACAGTACCCTTCAATAAATGTGATGGGTAAAATCAGCTCAGTGGCCATAAGCCTAAAATCCGGCTTCTGAAAGTGTGGTCCAGCAGCACCACCATCACTTGAGTGCTTGTTAGAAATGCAAATTCTAAGATTCACCCAGATCTACAAACCCCAAGTAATTTTTTTTTTAAGATTTTATTTATTTGTCAGAGAGAGCGAGCACAGGCAGAGACAGAGGGAGAAGCAGGAGCAAGAAGCCCAATGTGGGACTCGATCCCAGCATGCTGGGATCATGACCTGAGCCAAAGGCAGCTGCTTAACCAACTGAGCCACCCAGGTGTTCCCCCCACCAAGTAATTTGTATGCACATAAAAGTTTGAAAAGTACTGGCTCAGTGTGGACACTTTTGATAACGAGGCCAAGAAAACCTCCCCTTGAATGAGTGGAGGAAGAGGAGGGAAGTAATTTTGACTCAGTAGCCTGTTTTCAACCAAAATTATTGGGGAACCAATAGTTTTCAAAGACAACTAGGAAGTGTAATGATTACCTAATTGCCTGCCTTCAAATCAGAGGGTCCCATTTTGGCTGCACTTTAGCAACAATGGAGACTTTTAGAAAATACTGATGCCTGGGGGCACATGGGTGGCACAGTTGGTTAAGTATTGGACTTGGTTTTGGCTCAGACCTCAATCTCAAGGTTATGAGATCAAGCCCTCCCTCAGGCTCTGTGTTCAGCATGGAGTCTGCCTGAGATTCTTTCTCCCTCTCCCTCTGCTTCTTTACCCCCCACCATGTGTTATTCATCCATCTATTATCTCTCTCTCTGCCTCCCTCTCTCAAATAAATAAATAAACCTAAAAAGGAAGAAAGGAAGGAAGGAAGGGAGGAAAGGGAAACAGAGGAGGGAAGGAGGGAAGAGAAAGAGGAAAGAAAGAAAATAAATACTAATGCCTTGATCCCACCTCCCCTTCCCAGAGATTCTGATTTATTGAGTCTGGAGGTTGGCTGGGCCACAAGGATTTATAAACCTCAGATGGTTCTGATGTGCAGCCAAGGTTGAGAACCACTGCCCCAGATAATCCCAACTCCTACAACTGGAGCCTCTGAACCAGGTGTGCCCCAGACTGTACCAAGCCTCTCTCTAGTTATGGGTTACGCTGAGCCCCAAGGAAGCAGATGATCAGCTCAACCCTGAGCCAGCTGGCTGCTGGTCTCACTCTGAACCCTACTGTTTTCTGATCCACTTCCAAGGAACATGAAGGCTTTGCTGCCAAGCTCTTCAATGACTGAACTTCTCCCAGTCAATTACCAAGACCTTCCCATGTCAAGGTTCTATTACTGATAAAGAAAAGTTCTGTCTCACACACCAACACATTTGATTGAACCTGTAGAGAAAAAAGCATTCTGCTATGCCATAGTACTTCCAGATAGCATCCATGACTCAGTTATTAGCTTCTTGGCCTCGTAGCTTCCATCTCATTACCATTCCCCTCTCTGCTTTCAGGCTTCCTTGATGCTACCCACCTGGACTCCAACTGTCCACACTATTACCATTCATTTTAGACATTCCAAGCCTTGGACTTTGTTTAGATCTTCCCTTAAAAGAATTCACATATTGGGGCACCTGGGTGCTCAGTGGGTTAAAGCCTCTGCCTTTGGCTCGGATCATGATCTTGATCCCAGGGTCCTGGGATCGAGCCCCACATTGGGCTTTCTGCTCAGTGGGGAGCCTGTTTCCCTCTCTCTCTCTCTGCCTGCCTCTCTGCCTACTTGTGATCTCTGTCTGTCAAATAAATAACTAAAATCTTTAAAAGAAAAAAATATTTTTTAAATAAATAAATAAATAAACAAATAAAAATCTTAAAAAAAAAAAAAAAAAAGAATTCACATATTGCTTGTCCTTTCCCACTGTGACTTGAGCTCCCAGTATGAGAAAAGCCATCAGACTCTTACCTCCCCCATGGGTTCATCCCCAAATTCGAAATGTTTGCTCTGCTCTAAAGTTTAGACAAATCTTCCTCATCTAGACCAGAGCCTTACTCATTTTCTCAGAACTGGCCTTCCTTCTTTATCTTCTCCCTCTCACCCCAAAAACTACATCCTGAAGAATGTCTGCTCCTGTGTCCAGAGCTTTTATTTCAATTTATAACTGTCAAATTCTCCCACGTCTTAACAAGTCAAAACCATGCAGTCCATTCTAAGCAATGGCTTAGAGAGAGCTACTAACTATAATATTAAACTTCCTCCAATAGGGTTCTTTTTTTTTCTTTTTTAAAAAAAGATTTATTTATTTTAGAGAAAGAGAGAGTGGGGAGGGACAGAAGGAGAGGGAGAGAGAAGATCCTCAGGTCAACTCCCCACTGAGTGTAAAACCCAACACAGGGCTTGCTCTCACAATCCTGAGACCATGACCTGAGCTGAAATCAAGAGTCAGACACTTAACTGACTGAGCCACCCAGGTGCACCTCCTCTACTAAGGGTTCTAAACCTGGGCCTGAAGCTTCCCTTTATGGGCATCAGGGGGTCTGCACTGGCTTCTCCCTTTGTTGGTAGCAAAATGTGTGTGGTGAACACGTGTGCACTTTTCTGTGCAGAAAAGGCCATAATTTTCATAAGAACTTCAAAAGAGTCCTGAAGCACATAAAATTCATCATTTGGAAAATGAAAATCAAAACCACAATGATATATACTTTACACCCATTAGGATGGTTATTATAGGGGAAAAAAGAAAAAAAACTAAGGTTGGAAAGGATGTGGAGAGATTGGAATCCTTGTGCATTGCTGGTGGGAATGCTGTGGAAAAGAGCATTGTGGTTCCACAAAAAATGAAGCACAGAATTACCATATGACCCAGCAATTCCACGTCCAGGTATATATCCAAAAGAACTACAAGCAGGGACTCAAGCAGCTATTTGTATACCCACATTTATAGCAGTATTCACAATAATCAAAAAGTAGAAATAACCCAAATGTCCATTGATAAATGAAAGAATAAACCAGATGTGATATATTTATATAATGAAATATTACTCACCCTTAAAATGGAAAGAAATTCTGATACCTGCTACCACATGAATGAACTCTGAAGGTGTTATTGCTACATGAAATAAACCAGACACAAAAGGAAAAATATTATATTATTCCACTTATACTAGGTACCTAAAATAGGCAAATTCATAGAGACAAAAAGTAAAATAGAGATTAATAGGGGCTAAAGGGAAGGGTACATTGGGACTTATTGTTTAATAGATACAGCATTTCAGTTTGGGATGATGAGAATGTTCTGGATAGATAGACAGCAGTGATGGTCACACAACATTACGAATGCACTTAATGTCACGAATTGTACACTTTAAAAATGTTAAATTGGCAATTTATGTTATGCTTTTTACCAGAATAAAAAGTGGCTTAGGGGCGCCTGGGTGGCTCAGTGGGTTAAGCCGCTGCCTTCGGCTCAGGTCATGATCTCAGGGTCCTGGGATCGAGTCCCACATCGGGCTCTCTGCTCAGCGGGGAGCCTGCTTCCCTCTCGCTCTCTGCCTGCCTCTCTGCCTACTTGTGATCTCTCTCTGTCAAATAAATAAATTTTTAAAAAAATCTAAAAAAAAAAAGTGGCTTAAATGGTAAATTTTTTATCACATATATGTTACCACAATAAAAAAAAAAAAGAGAGAGACCTAAACCCAAAAAAATATATAAGCATCCACCTTGAAGAAGATAGGCCTCAGACCCATTCACCTGTCACATATATTTGAAAGGTTCGAAACACTCCCCCATTGCCATCCTGCCTCACTGGTTTGGTAAATTACCCTTCAAGACTTGGCTCAAACATCACAACCTGTGTGAAGCCTCCCCAGGTGCCTTCAAGCAGAAGAAGGTATATCCTCCTCTGAACTCCCCAAGGTCCCTTACATTATATCGTAGAACATGGCCTCATCACTGAATGATAATTGAATAAGTGGAAAAAGGAACAAACTTATAAGTACTTGCTCCTATAGTTCTCCTTGACAGGGAAAGAGAATAACAAAATTTCCAAGTTGGAAGAGCTCTTAGAAGTCATTTTCCTAAGATACCCAGTGATTTCAGAGAAAAAGGCATGTAACTCAACAAACATTTGTTTTCTGCTTCCTGTCCTCTCTTTCTTCTAATTTTATTTCTCTCACCGTAATCACTCCTAGTCAACGATGTCTTGGAGGTCCTAGCCACCAAAATTACACAACAGCAACAACAGCTACCAGACTCAGAAATGAGGAAATAAAATTGTCATTTTTTTGCAAATGATGTTATCGTCTGCCCAGAACACTGAAAAGGATCTGCAGACAATATATTAAAAATAATAGAAAAGCTTTTAGCACAGTTGCTGGATATAAAAGTAATATACAAATACCAGTTGCATTCCTATTTGACAGGAACAACGAGAAAAAGAAATTAAAAAGAAAACATCATTTACAGTAGCACAAGAGAATAGCAAGCCTCCAGGAATAAAGCTAACGAAACATGGTATGATCTCTGTAGGGAAATGCATAAAGCTTTATTCAGAAATATTAACTTAACATTATGAATATGCCAATCTTCTCCCAAAATGATTTAATAATTCAGTGCAATTCTAATCAAAATTCCAACAGGGTTTTTCATGAAACGTAAGATGACTCCAAAATTTATACAGAAGAGTAAAGGGCGAAAATGAGGCAGAACACAAATGATAGAGAAAAACAGAAGATACTTGCCCTGTAGGTATCAAAACTTACATTTAAAAGATTTTATTTATTTATTTATTTAAGAGAGAGAGAATTAGCAGAGAGAGCAACAGAGGCAGAGGGAGAAGCAGACTCCCCACTGAGCAGGGAGCCCCATGTGGGACTCGATCCCAGGACTCCAGGATCCAGACCAGAGCCGAAGGCAGACACTTTAACAACTGAGACACTGAGGTGCCCCGAGGTATCAAAACTTATCATGAGCCGCAGTAATGAAAACAATAGGTATTAGCACAGAAATGAACAAAGTGAGCCACGAAATAGAAGGAAGAACCCAGAAACAGACATTTATACATAGGAAATTTGAATATCTGATAGAAATGGCTTATCCTGTCAATAAAGACAAGAGTGATTTTTTTCACTATACAGAGCTCAAAAAACTAGTTCCCCATAAGAAAAAGTATGAAATTGGATCCCTACCCTATACCACCTAAAAAAAAATTAATTCCAGATAGGTCAAAGATTTAAATGTTGCTATAAGCTGAATGTTTGTGAATGCCAGTTAAGAAAAAAGAAAAAAAAGTGAATCAAAATCAGTAGTGCTTAGGGAAATGCAAATCAAGACCACAGTGAGATACCATTTTCAATGATTCAACTGGCAGAGTTTTAAATCCTGATAATACTAAGTGTTGGAGAGATGTGGAGCCACAAGATCTTTTACACACTGCTAGCGAGCATCGAAACTTGCAACTTCTGGGGAAATGGCTGTATATTATTTGCTAACACGGTACGTTTTCACTCCGTCAATGCCACACTCGCACATCTACTTCAAGAGATTATTGTTGAAGTACAACAGAAGAGAAAATCTAGGAATGATCACAGTGTCTATCAAAAGCACAGAAGATGAATAAATTGTGGTCTATTCAGACAATTTAACGTTTTTCAGCAGTCAAATCAAATTAATCCAAACAACCACCAATATGACTGAACCATAACAACATAACATTAAGGGGAAAAAGCTAAATTCTAAGAGATGACAGAGCAGAATATCACCATTTTATAATCTGAGAAACAACTAAAATGTTTTTAAACTTTATAGGAAAACATATAAGAAAGAATAACTAAATTCAAGGATTCTTGATAAAAAGAAACAGAAAAGAATGATGAGCTCAGAAGTCAGGATGGTGGTACCCTCGGTAGAGGGAAGTAGGGAGACAGCGTGAGGAGGGCGCATATAGTTAGAAGTCCCTAACTGTTAAGGTTCCAGGTTTATGGATGCTTATTACATTCTTATAAACAGATTAACAGAGAAGAGGGATCCTATGCAGGCTCCAATCATATGAATGTGTAGTGAACTAGGGGTTATGATTAATCCAATTCTAGGTATTAGAAGTATTTTAAGGAAAACAAAAAACCAAAGGGGGAAAATGGTTTTTCTCAGGGTATGATAAAAAATGACAGCTATTTTCTTAAGAAAAAGTCTGCTTCCAGATCTTTTAAATTTATCATTGTTTAGAAGGCCATCCGTCCACAAAGTAAATGCTACAATAACACCATTAAAGGAAAAATCAAGTAGCACCAGGGTGGCCCAGTTGGTTAAGCATCTGCCTTTGGCCCATGTCATAATCCAGGATCCCAGGATCGAGCCCTGCATCGGGCTCCCTGATCAGCGAGGAGTCTGCTTCTCCCTCTGCCTCTGTCACTCCACCCACTTGTGCTTCTGTGTTTTCTTGCTCTCTCTCTCAAGTAAATAAATAAAACCTTAAAAAATAATACTAATAGTCATTATTCCCTCTTATGACTCCTAATATTTACTTCGGAAATGTTATTGCGTTTTTTGCTTTTTTGGCTTCTTTATAAAATAAGTTGATGAGGACAGTAAAGGAGAGAAACCTAACAAATGAGTCTACAAAGCAAAGATAACAAAAGTGAAGACGGGGGATGGGGGGGGGGCTGGGTGGCTCAGTGGGTTAAAGCCTCTGCCTTCGGCTCAGGTCATGGTCCCAGGGTCCTGGGATCAAGCCCCACATAGGGCTTTCTGCTCAGCAAGGAGCCTGCTTCCTCCTCTTTCTCTCTGCCTGCCTCTCCAACTAGTTGAGATCTCTGTCTGCCACTGTGATCATTTAAAAAAAAAAAAAAAAAGTGAAGATGGCACATCACTTGTACTTGGCCAGGACATCTTTTGTGGCTTGTCGCCGTCTCCAGGATAGCTGCTGGGCCTCAGCCATCGCGGACCAGGCTTGCACAGGAGGAAAGTATTCACTTACACCGAGTTCCACCAGGTATATTTTTGGAGGTAGCACCTCATCTGTTTGAAAACTTAAAAGGATATTTATTTGCTACATTCTCTATGCTATGATTTCAACAGGAAGTTTTTTGCTCTGTGTAAAAAGCTCTGTATGACTCACAAAATACTTGTTTGTTTGTTTTTAAGATTTTATTTATTTATTTGAGAGAGAATGAGAGAGAGCATGAAAGGGGAGAAGGTCAGAGGGAGAAGCAGACTCCCCACAGAGCTGGGAGCCTGATGCAGGACTCTATCCTGGTACTCCAGGATCAAGACCTGAGCTAAAGGCGGTAGCTTAACCAACTGAGCCACCCAGGCATCCCACTCACAAAATAGTAACGGACAAAGAATTTTCTTTTCTAAAGACATCAATAGGTACTACACTCTGTCTGAAAGGAGGTTAACACCATCTATTAAGCCCTTAAAGAGGGCCAGTGTTTGAGAGAAATCAGACTCCATGTTCCATACACTGTCAGTAGAGCCATTGCTAAAAGTAGTATGGGGGTGCCTCAAAAAATTAAAAAGAGGGACGCCTGGGGGGCTCCGTCAGATAACTGTCTGACTCAGCATGATCTCAGGGTCCTGGGATCCAGCCCTGCACAGGGCTTCGTGCTCAGTAGGAAGTCTGCTTGAGGATTTCTCTCCTTCTCCCTCTTCCTTTGCTCCTCCTTCCATTTGCGTGTGCATGTTCTCTCTGTCAAATAAATAAGTAAGTCTTTTTAAAAAACTGAAAATTGGGGTGCCTGGGTGTGTCTCAGTCAGTTAAGCATCTGTCTGAGCTCAGGTTATGATTCCAGAGTCCTGGGATCGAGCCCCGCAGGGAGCCTGCTTCGCTGTCTCCCTCTGTCCCTCCACCTGCTTGTGCTCCTTCTCTCTCTCTCTCTCTCTCAAATAAATAAAATCTTAAAAAATAATTTAAAAATTAAAATTAAAAAACTACCATAGAATCCAGAAATCCCAATACTGGGTGTATCTCTGAAGGAAATGAAATGAGTATTTCCGAGACACATGCATTTCCATGTTCATCGCAGCATTATTCACAACAGCCAAGATATAAAAGCAGCCTAAGTGTCCATTAACTAATGAATGGATAAATTGTGGTTCAAATACACACACACACATGCATACACATACACAAACAGTGGAATATGATTCAGCATCTTAAAAAGGAGAAAATTTGTAATTTTTGACAATAAAAATGAATCTGAAGGACATGATGCTAAGTAAAATAAGCCAAACACAGAAAAATAATGCATGATCTCACTTACATATGAAATCTCAAAAAGTCAAATTCATAGAAACAGAGAGTAGAATGATGGTTAGCCAGGGCAAGGGCTGGGGGTACAAAGTTTCAGTTATTGGAGGAATAATAAGTTCTAGAGATCTAATGCACAGTGCAGTGTCTATTGTTAATAATATGGTGTTTTACACTAGAAGTTGCTAGAAGAGTAACTCTTCAGAGTTCTCACAGCAAAAAAAAATGGTAACTGTGTGAGGTGATGGATACGTTAATTAGCTTGACTATAGTAATCATTTCATAATGCATAGGTCTATGAAAGCATGATATACAAGTTAAGTATATACAATTGTTAATTTTAAAAGGAAAGTTTTGTAGGACATTATGACATAGGAAAGTTCCTGAAGCCAGAAGCTGTTGAAGATGGACTCCTGAAAGAAGTGAGCCATCTTGGGCTATGGCTCAAATAAAGGGTGATGGTGATGGATCAGGAGGGAAGGCACAAAGGTCCTGTGGTTAGGGGAAGGGCACATGCAGACACACAGGCAGAAAGGAGCACAAATGCCCCCAGCAGACCAATTTGAGTCAGAGAATCTAAGCATGGCCACCCAGCCTGTGCCACGGGAGCCATGTCTGTAAGTGTTTACAGGGTAGCAAGGCAGGAACTGTTCTGGAGCGGGAGCTGTCACAGGGGCACACAGCCTGAGTATGGCAGGAGCAGCAACGCCATCAGCTGTCTGGTTCTGCTGTGTGCTTTGGAGTCGTTCCTGGGAGCTCAGCCCTGCCAGTGGGCCTGGGAGCTACCTACTGCACTTGCTGAATCCTTCAGCAAGTTCACTTGCTGAACTATCGTGAATTCTAATTTTCAGGGTTTAAGAAGAAGTGCCTATTCCTGAACAGAATATATTTAAAGGCCTTCATCATAATCATAATCAGTATAAAACTTTCCTCCGCAATCCCTACAAACTTTCTGAACGATTTTACTAAGATCAAGCAATCCTTGTCTGTTTCCACCCGAGCTGTGGGAAGGGATGTTATGGAAGTCTGAGGCACCCATGTGAGCGCGTTTCTAAATGACAGTTCTCGCCAATTCAGAATACACATATATGTTGAAATTTCTGCAAGTCATAAAACTCCCCCAGTCGTGGGGAAATGTGGCAAAGGACTAGGCAGTCGTGTGTGTATGTGTGTGTGTGCGCGCGCGCGCACGCACAAGGGTGTCTACAACATGCTGCCAATTTTTGAGGGAGTAGAAAATGTCAATTCTTAGACAAGCAAACGTCTCTAATCTACCAAAAGGGAACTCATTCAGGTTTGAGAAATATTTTTCCACAACCTAGTAAAATCAAAGCAGTTATAAAAAGAAACCACAGAAAAACGCTCTCTTTGGGGTGCCTGGGTGGCTCAGTGGGTTAAGCCTCTGCCTTCCACTCAGGTCGTGATCTCAGAGCCTGGGATCGAGCCCCACAACTGGCTCTCTGCTTGGCAGGGAGCCTGCTTCCTCCTCTCTCTGTCTGCCTCTCTGCCTACTCTCTCTGTCAAATAAATAAATAAAATCTTTTAAAACAAAACAAAACAAAACAAAACAAAAAAACAACATTCTCTTGTACCATAGAAGGCTAGGGACACAGAGAGTATGATCACTATTTTTTAAAGCAAAATAGAGTCCACTGTTGTGGATACTAACTAAATAAATATATGTCAATGACTTGGCTTCCACGTACGCTGAAGGACTGCTATAATTCTGTCCCTAGGGCCTCAGCCAGAGAAACGAATATCGATGACTGGCTCTGTCTGGGAGTTCACTAATAAATCCTCACGGAGAAAGCAGACAGAGGAACCTAAATCAGAATTCTATGCTCAGGGCCCGGGGAAGATCGTACATAGACAACAAACCTGACTTACGCTGTTTGCTCCCTCAAGTGTAGAATTACATGTACTTACAGTTCACATTTCTGATATTAAAATGCCCTTCAGTAATCTGACGTGGAAAATCAGCTGGTTTGCCTTCAACATTAACATCCGTCTCATTAGACTGCAAGGTAATTCATAAATAATTTAACAAGCCCATGACTAATTTTCCAGTTCCCTTTTGATCTCTGGGAGATGGGAGCTCTGCAAACAGTGCCTCATTCTTTACTATAGCAGAGCACTTAATTACATTAAGCAATTTCATTAAATCCGAGAAAAATAATTTAGAAGTATTTAAGTCCTTCATGTCATTAAATTCAGAGCAAGAGAGATGTCACATCTCACATCTAGAGCAGGCTTTCCTGTTGAACCCCTGGGGATGGAGGGCATCCTACCCCGATCCCCCATTTCAGGGAAGTTACGGGACATTCTGTCTTGAATCACTGGGTTGGCTTTCCCACTAGTGGGAGTCCCACCACCCAGATAGGACTCAGGTCAAGCAGAAAAGGGCGAAGAAAGAACAAGCTGGTGTGCAGTAATACAAAGTAATACAAAGAATATGTCAGAAGACTTGTGTTCCGGCTCCCATTTGGGCATTAGTGTACCATATGATACACACACACGTACATGCAAGCACACACGTGCACACACACACGGAGAGAGAAACTACTTCTTTATAAAAATCAGATGAATTTAACCAAGAGAGTTCAAAATACTCTTAGAGGCCAATGATTCTAGAACACCTTCAAAAATGTTTTAAGGGAAGAAAAAAACTCTTTTATCAGTTTCCAATATGTTATGGTATACATTGTATAATATGTAATGCGTTATATATATAATATTATATACAATGTAACATATACTGCATCAAACATGCTAATATATTAATGTATAATCCTACAGCAAAGAATTATCACCTCCTTGCAATGAGCATAGATCATATTGACCAACAGTGAATAACATCTTATGCCTACTTCCACAAACACATAGGCACAAGTCTGAAATCTGAGACCAACCGAGCTAGAAAAACCTACCTTGCCCAGGTCAGGATTCTGAGAGCTCACCAAGGCTGACCATCACCAAGCATGTCTTCCTGGCTATACTGTTTACAAAAGCCTAAGGTGGCCATCAGGGTCTCCACAGTCCCTTGGGAAGTACATTCCACGGCCAGCAGGCAGCAGAGAAATGTCCTTTCCCAAAGGACGACACTCCAGGATGCCTGCCCCTTCGGGGCGCCGACGCTTCCTCAGCCCGTCTCCTCAGCTTTCGCACACTTCCAGGTGGGCCCACCTTGTTCCAGCGGCCTCTGAATCTACATCTAAGCCATTTATTAAAACCTGAAACATTATGGGGGCTTACTCTGTGCCTTTGCTTAAAGGCACATTAGTCAAAGTTACAATTTACACACATACACACACACATCCCCACTAAGTCCTTTGATAGCAATCACTGAATATTCAGCTCTATGCCTGAGTTTTAAAACATGAATCATTGAAGTAAACTCTCACATTAACAATGGTATCTTGAACCGACAGGATGCCATAAACTGATTATGAATATTCTCCCAAGAGCCACTGTGAGCGTGTTTTGTCTAAGCATTTGGTTAGCAGGGATCCTCGCAACACAGTTTGCATGGCAAATAGCATCTTGATTTCCCATCTAAGCCTGCCATCCACCTCATCTGACATGCTGCTCATTTTCAGCAGAGTGAGGAAGGGAATATTAATGGTGTCACCCAAGCTATCATCACCAGGAAGCAAAATTTACACCAGTGGTCACAATCCTGTGGGGAAAATACCATTAGCAATGGATCATAGGCAAGGTCACTGAACAGTCACCTTTCAAAATGAATCCAGTGACTTCTGTTAAAAGCACCTCTGCATTTTCTCTTCTGCCTAAAAACCAAGACTTCACTGCCTCCCTCCAACTCCTCACCCCCAAAACCTATCTCAGTCAAGTAAGAGAAAGCTAAAGACCATATGTGGTATATTTCTCTCTACTTGTAAGGAATTTAATTTTAATACAAGCCACTTTTCCTCATCTCAGCAATCTGCTGAAAGACTTCTGAAGGCCTCGGTGGGATATAAAAACAGATCTCCAGGCTGCTGCTGGAGTTGAACTTCAAACACCACAGTAGTGGCTAGGCTCTCAACAAACACATTTAACACAACAAATATTTACTGAGCATGAACCAGATGGCAGCCCCAGTCTGCAGACTAAGGAATGCAGTTGTACTGGGAGAGCCCTCAATCGGTGGTCCAGTCGGGGAGAGAGACTTCACCATAGATTACTTTGTGAAAGGAACAGCAAAGAAAATAGAAACAATTTTCTATAGTTATAGAAAGAAGAAAATAGAGAAGAAAACAATTAATTGCCCCAGGGAAGTACGAAGAGACTTCTCAGGACCAACTACACACCACAAAGGTTTTGGGACACAAATAGGGCTGAAGTTTGAAGGGAAAGGTTACAGCATTCCCAAAGTGATAAAAATTTCACCAAAATGTCTTCACAAGGAGCTTCTCATGAGTTAACTGTCCATTGCAGTGAGGTAAGGCTAGTTCAGAACAAATTTGTATTCAAGTTCCAATCAAGAACAATACCCAGTGAATTTCACCCAGTGTTGGTTGCTGCCAATTAGAAATAGACCTCAGGGGTGCCTAGGTGGCTCAGCTGTTAAGCATCTGACTTCAGCTCATGTAATGATCAGGTCACGATCTCAGGGTCCTAGGACCAAGCCCTATGCCCAGCTCCATGCTCAGCGGAGAGTCTGCTTGCTCTTCTCCCTGTCCCCTTCCCTCTGTTTCTCCCCTAACTCGAGCTTGCGCTCTTTCTCAAATAAATAAAACCTATATTTGGTTTTATTTATACTCAAATAAATACATATATATATGTCCCAATCTATTAAGTATAAAATCTTTTTCTATCAGCATCACTAGTCATGAGACTGCTTAAACTAAAATATATACTGCTTTTGCTGCCTTTTAAAAGATGCACACTTTAAAAAAAAATTAAAGAAGCACCCTCAACCATTGAGGCATTCCCACAAGTCTATTTCAGTTACCTAATTTACATACAACTAAATAATTGGCATTTAGGATACACAAACATCTCAGCGATGTGCTCCCCTTCAGCTCAGCTGCTAAAGAAACGTAGCAATGCTCAAGAAGGAAGAACAGAATAAAAGCATGTTGTTTGGAGCCCCACGAAAAACCCCCCTCTGCATCAGTCCTGAGCGAACATTAATTTTGCACAGCTTCATTGACGCAACCATTTTTAAAGGCACATTTAGTCACAGATGCCACCAAAACCCAAGTGGAAATTGATCAACAGTGAAGGAAATGCTCCCCTGCTTGAAAAGGTGCACTAAGACATGGGATTACCAAAGAAGATTAATGGTCAATGAAACCGTAACAGAATGTCTACAATTTGGAAAAGGGGAACCCTGTTTTTTAAAACAAAGTTGGGTGCAATACTTTCACATTCTTGATATATTTCAATCGTCCTCTCCATTGCTTGCCACACTCAAAACTCCCTATTTCCATGAGGACAGCTCTGGCTAATCAGAGATCAACCCACTCGACGGCAAGGTTTTGCAGGCAGGCATCGTCTTCATTGACAAGTCTCCTTCCCTTCCCCAAACCTGATACTGGACATCAGCATCACTCTCACCCAGTGTTTGACCTATGAGTTAAAAGACATGAAAAGCAAATGACCTCAGACATTGTCCATATTACATAATGAAGAAAACCCTACAAGGAAAGTGGGGAAGAAATTAAGTAGGCTACAAGAAATAGTTGATTTTCAAACCATCAGGATGTCTTCTGTTTCCCCCTCAGTGGGAGCTCAGTCACCCAGACATATATGCATTTTTTAAACAACAGGACTCTTATCAGGACTCAGGCCATTTTAACAATGCTCTCAGGTGGCCTTGCTGTGACCCATGGCAGAGACCCACAGGATCTCATATTAGGTAAGCAGAGATGGAAAGAAAGAAAAGTATTCCAGTTGCTGTGCTACGGGAACTCAGCACCATATTTTCAGACCACTGGAGAGAGAAGCACTTAGAATAATAGACTAATATAAGCTCATCACGAAACTCAGCAAAAGCACCTGGGTGGTCTGACTGCCCACATTACTCTCTGTCTCAGACATTTTGTCACTGAACTTCTATACAGTCCTATTGAATTCATCACTTTTGAAGTTATTATTTGTGATTCAACCTCAAGTAGCCATAGAAAATGATACTAATAGCTGTTGTTAAAATAATACTATTAAAAAGGTTTAAATAAATGCTCTTAAAAAGGTAACGGGGAGCTATCTATCCAGCAGCTATCTACCCGGGTAGATGATTTGTTAATCAGAATCTAAAGGAATATAAAAACCAAGTACAATAAACACAGAGAAACAAGGGGTCTCACGTCTTACACCCCGCCTCCCCATGTCAGACACCCCCAGGCACTGAGATTTCAAAAACAAAAGGGCAGCCAGACCCTGTTCCAATCCTAATAAATATGATTTACATTTCCTGCCCTCCTGCTCTTCAATTCTTCCAATCCTAAAAAGTACATAAACGCCCAACCTGTTTTTTTATATTCTGTCACCTTGCTTTTTTATCTGCTAATTGTGCCTCTTCCCCCAGTCATTACATTACAGGAACTTCCCTGGGCTCTGCTCACCCCAGAAGATGAAACAACTGCAAATCTGTCAAAAACACTGGATCGTTAGCCGCCAAGTCCATCGGAAGACGGCCGGCCGGATGCTCCTAGGAAAGCTCGCAATGGAAAAACAAACAGACATTTCTCTAACTTCCTTTTGCAATTCCACATTCTGTAATGGAATTAGCATTTAATCTATCTGGCACAAAAGAGATTTGGAAAAGGTTGGAGACATAAATACTAGGAAAACAAAATCCTTTTGGGAAAAAAAAGGAAAAAAAAAAACCTTTAATGAGCTTTCTATATAATTTCCATACTGAAAAGTTTGTAAAAAGATCTGCTTTGTCTGTCTGTTTCTCTCTCTCTCTCTCTCTCTCTCTCTCTCTCTCTCACACACACACACACACACACACACACACACACACACGCACCGTGCACACATACCCACACAGCTCCTTGTTGTTGCCAATACCAGCCATTTAGATAGCAAGTACAATGAAGTAAAAAGTGCATGGAAAGTCAAAGTCCAGTCCAGCAGAACCCAGTGTGACTTGACCCCATTGTTTCACGAGATGCTTCATTTTTCAAAATTCCAGGTCGTATGACTTTGATCATCACCACGTGTATATTTCACTCCCAGAGAACCACAATAAACATTAGCATATCAAAGGCTCTGTGAAGTCCAGCCATTTCTTTAAAAAAAAAGAGGGGGTGGAGGAAATTTATTTAACCCTTATATTCCCATGAAACCCCTTTGCTAGTAGAACACCTAGACGATTTCAGGACATTTGAATGCACTCACTTTGCCCTCTCCTAACTACCCTGATTACCCTGGAGTACAGAAACTTGAGATAAAAGAAACCTTACTGGGGCACCTGGGTGGCTCAATCAGTTAAGTGTCTGCATTTGGCTCAGGTCATGATCCCAGGGTCCTGGGGTAGAGCCCCACGTCAGACTCAGCACGGAGCCTGCTTCTCCCTCTCCCTCTACCTGCTGCTCCCCCTGCTTGTGCGCTCTCTCTCTCTCTCTCTCTCTCTCTCTGTCAAATAAATAAATAAAAGTTCTTTTTAAGAAAAGAAAAAAGAAACCTTACTAGTTTATTTACTGTTCCACCAGGAGCAACAGGGGAAGGGCTGTGGTAATAAACTGAGCCCCAAACAAGCAAGTGTAACTAGAGATAACATGAAGATGGTGCTGCTGGGTTTCCTCACTCCTGGGACTTTGAATGTTCCCTGCTGGGGTCTGGGGGACATGTATGCCAAGGAGCCTCTGCTAGCAAGAACTTGGCCCTGCCTGAGTGATGAATCTCAGCATGCGGCCAGTGACAACCCGCTCCCCCCTCGCCCCCACACCTCAGAAAGAGATGCCATACACGGCAGAAGGCACCAACCAGCATCTCCAGTCTGTGAGGAGCAGATCCAGCAGGGGCCACTTGCCTGGAAGATTCTGTCACATCGGCAAAAAGCTTTAGCCTTAGTGACCCTTGTCCTTCCATACAAATCTTTGCGGGGCCAGCACAATGGAAAAAGGAAAAGTCAGCCAAGAAAACCTCCTTGGGGAGAGCTCCTGACCCCGACCACTGGTAGGAAAGTGATTGCATTACATCAGTCAGGAAGTGGTATTTTGAGCTCTCGTCTACTTAACTGGATACAGTTGCCTGGAAAAGTTATCCTCCTCAGCGGGAATTAGCATGCAGCTCTAACACCACATTCGGGATGGCTAGTGATGCTGGGAGGGGCAAAGGGAGACAGGGAGCAACAGGTGTCTACAAGGAACTTGTGTCTTTGTGAATATTTTTTAACATACTGTTCATGCGCTATTTCTCAAGCTGGAGGGTACTGCGTGGTGTTTGTTATCATCCAATCCTGTATGTATGTGTGAAATACATATCTTCACTTTTAATTTAAAAACATAGATGCATCACACTTTGGGCCCCCAAGGAAAAAAAGTCCCACACACAGGTGTAAGTCAAGAGTTCTGTCATTCTCCTAGGTCCCTCCGGGACAATCTAGCTATAAATTAATTACTGCCCTAAATGAAAGATAATTTGATTAAAGCCTCTTCCCACTGGAACCTAAAAGGGATACCCTGAGAGAGTGAAACAGAAAGATAACAATGGCACGGTGAGTCCTCTTCCCTCAAGGAGGGGATATGACAGAGCCCCTGCTCCGATCCATGGAGAGATCTTGTCTCCCGGAGCTGCAAACATGGCATGAGGTTGGGTTGGAGTTTCTTCTCAAAAATTGGCCCCAAATGTGTTGCATCAAACTCTACTTTCCTACTAGGTTCCTTAACATTAACGAAATTCCCTAAATTTCCAGCCATTCCCACATACTAGAACAGGTCCATATGGGTATTTAAGATACAGTCATGGGGCACCTGGTTGGCTCAGTTGGTTAAGTGTCCAACACTAGATCTCAGTTCAGGTCTTGATCTCAGAGTCATGAGTTCAAGCCCTATGTTGGGCTCCATGGTGTGGCGCTTACTTAAAAAAAAAAAAAAAAGAAGAAGAAAAAGAAGAAGAAGAAGAAGAAGATACAGTCCTAGTGAGAGTTCAGCCTCCAGCTCAAGTCAAAACCAGTGACTCCAGCAACAGAGTGGAAGGGTTCTTTCCATACCCGACCCTCCTTTCCACCCTGGCTCCTCCAGAGTAGGGGCAGCAAGGAGCCATAGAGGGTGCAGGAAAATGCTGATCTCCCTCCCCCTGACTGGCCACTGAGGCCTCCAGGGGATAGGCATCCCAATGCTCAGGCTTAAAGCATTCTTTGAAGGGCTCCCCTGGGATCAGACTCCCCTCCACTCAGTTCCAGGACACAGGAAAAAACAGCTGTGCCCACCTCTCCCACAACCCCCATTAGCCAGAGCCCCTGGCCTCCTGGGGCAGCCCTCCTGGCGGATGACAGTTGCTAGCTCAAACTCACCCAGTCACCCAGTTGCCCCTGCCCAAGCTTGCCCTCATCGCAGCACCCCTCCACCCTGTCTATTCCTCTTCTCTGTTAAGGGAGCAGAGAGGTGGGACAGCAAGTTGGCTACAAAACAAGTCTCCCTTCTTGCAGATGCCCTCAACGATCCAGGGGATCCTTCTGGAGTGCCCCCCTTGACTCTGGGGAGGAGAAGCACCTGCTGCCTCTCCCTCCCCATCTCCATGGACACTGCCCTCCCACGAACCTTTCAGCTCAGCCCCCTCCCCCATAGTCTTATTCCAATCATCTCCTTGCAGTCCCAGGAGGGTGCACTGGGGGCAGGTTGGTAGTGGCAGGGTTACTTTTCTCAGCAAGCCTGCAGGGAGGGTGCTGGCCCCAACTGCTGGCCCCTCTCAGGTCTACAGGATCCTGCCATCCTTGCTTTCCAATTAACACAGTGCTTCTCAAAACCCGCCGCAGGGAACACCAGCTCAACAGATGTATAGCTGATAATGTATAGAGAGGGCGATGTGGCCAAATAGTTTTGGGAAATCCTGAGTTAAACATGGTCACATAGTTAATAATTAGATAGGTTGGTTTGTTGTTGTTGTTGTTGCTGTTGTTTTAACTTCAGGACTTCTCAAAGCTTTTAATATGCCAATGTGACTTGTGAATTTACAAGACAAGGATACAATGCACAGTAGTTATCCAACCTCTTATTCATAGAACACCTAAGTACATCTCAAGGAGCAGACTTGGGAAATGTAGATTTTACCCAATCCCATCATGCTCAGTTCAAGTCCCGTCCCTCCCTGAATCCTCAGGAACCCTCACAGTTTCCCTCCTGAGGCTCTTCCTGTGATGCTGCTGTCATTATCAGTTAAGGCAGGTGTATTACCCTATAACTCTTCTTTTGCACTAAGCTTACTTTGCTGTAATTCAAAAGCCATTCCCAAGGCCCGTCTTCATCATCTTTCACTACAGATGCTGGAAAAACTCAATAGTCACTTTCCTAGCATCCCTCATAGAAGAGTCCATGTGACAACAGTGCTGACAGTGGAGGGGTTCTGGGAAAGGTCTGCAACCTACTCTTCTTCCTGCCTTGACTACTGATGTGATGCCTGCAGCTTTGACAGCCACGTTGTGACCATGAGGAAGAAGTCAAGGGAATTTCAGAGAAACCTTAATTCCCTGCCCTCTGTGAGCCCCTAGATCAACCTGCAGCCATCTACCTCCAGATCCTAGTTCTGTGAGAAAATTAGGCCTGTTTCTGCCTAAGCCACTAAAAATTGTCTATCATAGCTGATTTCCTTCCTAATACATTCACCAATTAAAATTACAGCTATACTGTGGTGAGAATTACACCATGTATTTCTTTATGCACTGCATGGTAAACAGGACTCCATCTTTTTCAGGTATAGTATACTGATTTTTTAAAAAACATCTAGATTCACTCCTCTCTCATTTGAGTTGCATATGTTTGTATATGGTCATAATATTGTTATTTTTATTGTCATTAAAATATAAAATTGGGAAGATAGAGGAAATAATTTAATCGTTCTCAATTCTCTGGAGTGTGGGGAGGGGATGGTATAGTACTTTTCAATTACTTGCATTAACAAAATGGAGCAAAATATTTTAAAATAAAAGACTTGGAAAATCACATTAAGTTTTCCAAATGTATTTTTCTTCTAACACTAGAACATGAATGTCTTTGATATCCTTGGAATTTGTGACAATGTAAAACAAAAAGGCAACATCAAAAGATGTGATTCAAAAAGATCTGGAATGTTTCCCCCTTTGCCATACTGTTCCCTGGAAATCAACTCAAGGAAGCGGGTCTTTCTCGGATCTTTACAGGTTTTGCTTTCTTTTTTAAAAGTTATTTTCTTTATAATAATAATACATATTCCTTTGGAATTTTTTAGGAAATGGTTAATATTTGTTAAAATTGTTGTGTATTTATACCTGCTTTTTGTCCACACATATACATGTTACACATGTGTCTGTACGTGTACATGTGTGTTTATGTGTACATGATCTTTTATAAAATTGCCTAATTCTATAAACACAGCTGTGTGTCCTACTTGTATTTAAAAGATCAGTGTCGGGGGTGGGGGGGGACACCTGGGTGACTCACTGGGTTAAAGCCTCGGCCTTTGGCTCAGGTCATGGTCCCAGGGTCCTGGGATGGAGTCCTGGGCTCTCTACTCGGCGGGGGGCCTGCTTCCCCCTCTCTCTCTCTGCATGCCTCTCTGCCTACTTGTGATCTCTCTGTCAAATAAATAAATAAAATCTTTAAAAAATAAATAAATAAAAATTAAAAAAAAATAAAAGATCACTAACGGGCGCCAGAGTGCAGTGGGTTAAGCCTTTGCCTTCAGCTCAGGTCATGGTCTCATGGTCCTGGGATTGAGCCCTGCATCGGGCTCTCTGCTCAGCAGGGAGTCTGCTTCCCCCTCTCTCTCTGCCTGCCTCTCTGCCTACTTGTGATCTCAGTCTGTCAAATAAATAAATAAAATCTTTTTTAAAAAAAATCACAACATTTCCAATATCATTCATTATTCTTTAAAAAACTGTTTTCCCAAAGGTGACTGTGTGGCTCAGTGGGTTAAAGCCTCTGCCTTCATCTCAGGTCATGATCCCGGGGTCCTGGGATCAAGCCCCACATCGGGCTCTCTGCTCAGCAGCGAGCCTGCTTCCCCCCTCTCTCTCTGCCTGCCTCTCTGCCTACTTGTGATCTCTCTCTATCAAATAAATAAATAAAATCTTAAAAAAAAAAAAAAACTGTTTTGCCAGTTCCATTATATGATCATTTCATGATTTATTTAACCATTCTTCTATCACTTCCAATTGTTTGTTTATAGAAATTATACTGCAAAACATCCCTCTACATTCATCTTTGTCCTTATCTGTCTTTATCTGAGTCCGATATAAAGCGGGGGAGAGGGGGAAGACCCAGCCAAAAGGAGTGAGAAGTAGAGGCCCAGAGGCAGTAGGAAATCAAGGTGGGGGAAGAGAGTTCGAGAAGCCACTGGAGAACCGGTTTCCAGGAAGTGAGAGCATCCATCTGTCACAACAACTGTCCATCAGTCAAGGAAGATGAGCTCTGATATCTGACCACTGTATTAAATAAAGTAGAAGTCACTGATGCCCATGATAAAAGGACAAAAGGATGACCGAAGTAGGTTAAGAAAGCCTGGAGAAGGGACATACCTTTCAAGGAATTTTGTCCTAACAGACAGGAGGTTACTAAGGGGGGAGCAGGAATTAGAGAGGGTGTTAGACTGGTGGTAAATACAAGAAAACCGAAAGGATGTGGCCATCAGTCAAGCTGGAATTATTGCTAGTATTTTAAATTGCCAAAAATACCGACAATCCACCCATTTAAATTTATCTCACAGAATCATCCCCAGAACATAGAAAATGTTCAGTGTCTGAACACAGAGGTACAGATACTTACTTAGTGATATGTACACTGAGGATCGTTTCTGAAATAAAAATCATGGTGGACAAACTTAGTATTTACTACACCAGAAACAAAAATAAACCAGTCCATTTGGAAACAGTATTTTCATGTGTGTAATCACCATAAATAAGCATAGAGATGGACATACCCACCTAAAGACAGGGTCACACAAATTATTAAATTCACATTGTGACGTGACACCTATTATCAGTTGAACATGTGGTAGTGTAAATGTTTTGCTTTGATTAAGGCTCCTACTGATGGCTTCAATGAAATATAAATGCTTGAGTCTTCACAATCACGCTTCTACGTCTCAAGCTTCCATGCTATAACTCCATCAACAAACTCATAAGCTGACACTCCTAAGCAAGATACCTTCTTACACTGGAACAATGAGTTACTCTACCTCACATGCCCCAACTATGGTGCAGGCTTCATAATGAGCACTTGAATTAACCTGAGGTTGTACACAAACACCTTTTAGTGTTAATGTTGTGATTTCACAGCATAACATTTCCAATTTAAATAAGTCGGTTTTCATAATTGGAAGAAAAATGTAGGTAGCTGTAAAAACGGTATGAAGCCATGAAAAGGTTGTAGAAATGGCGGAGCGAGGACTGAAGTTCGAGAAGCTGATGAACTTCCACCCAACAAGTCAGCTGTTCTTTGGCAAGGGCACTAAGGAGTACTTTGTCATCAGTCTGACTTTCGTGACAAAAATCTGATGACCTCCCCTTCCTAAACCTGGTTGGTTGCCTTAAAATAAAGATAAAGCAGCATTCCCAAAATAATGCAAAGAACCATGAAAAAGTATTTATCAAATATACATTCTTAGTTAGACTCTGTCTCAGACCCATTGAAAACAGGGTATTCTGCATTTTTGACAACTGCCTTGTGATCTCTATGAGCAGGGAAATTTGGGGTATAATGACAGAAAGCATGTCTCTATAAGCTCCATGGGATGAAAGAAAAATGGTAAGTTGAGGAGAGAGGAGATTTAGGAAAATGCTTGCCACTTTCAAGCTGGCTGTTGTGAATGAAGGATGCATTTTGCCATGATCCATAGTACACTGAGTTTTGCAAAACTAAAAATAAACAAAACAAATCACAAGCTGCTTTAAGAATGTCATAGTAATGGCCAAGTTCAGTACAAGCTTGAAGAAATTGCGGATGATACCCTTTCCATTTGTTTCCATTCATACCCCAAAAGATGTGAACTAAAATTGTTCAGCTAGATAGCAAAATCATTACCAAAACTTTTTTTTATGTGCACCTGTGTCCAAAGAATCTCAAGGTGAATAAGCATTGTAAAAGCAAATGTTAAAAAGGTTAAAAAAAAAAAAGAAGTTGACTTTACGGGTAGGTAAATAAGGTATTCAAGCAAATTCCAAAGAGGAACTGAAGCCCAGAAATAAAATATTCTGTACGACCTCCCAGATTATATCTGATTGACTTGATGGAAATAGTTTACAATTCCAAAATCATTCTAGAGTGTTGGAATTTGTTAAGAGAAAAACATTTGGTATGGAAAAGACATTGACCATCCATCCAATATACATAGGCTCCCCCATATCCCCCAACCTCCTTCCACAGTCAGGGCCATGGTCAAGTGCTGGTCAAGGGAGTGTGAACAGAAGAGACTGTATCATTCTGGGTCTTTACTAATTTGTGAGCTGGAGTGGATCCCTCCTGTGCCCTCTGTTTCTCTCCTGCATAAATCCAATGATGGAGGAGCAAAATGGAAACTGTCACTCACCCCATGAGTGACTCTATGGGGAACAAATGCCCAAATGCATTTTGGAGGTGTGAGAACTGAGACTTTGCGTGTTAAGGCCCAGAGATTCCAGGGTGAACTTGGTGCCACAGCATAACCTAGCCAATCTGGACTAATATACTTGGCACTCACCTGACTTCTCCAGTTTCCAAATCAGAATTCTCTAAGCAGAAGGAATGCCTTCGATGGCTCTTCCTACATCACATCCACCACAGAAGATAGCTATCTTGAGTGTATCCTCTCTGTGGTTCTCATTATATGTGGGAAACTAAAGCTCAGAATGTCCTGGTCCCTTATCCTGGGTCACAGGGCACACCAACATCAAGACCAGAACGTTGTGTTCCTCAAACCTCCTATGCATCATTTACAAACTTCTTGAGAACCATATAAGGCCCGACTAGACACAGAAAAATCAGGAAGCATTTTTAAGGAGTCACCTCCAATTCCATGATGGATTTTTTCCAGATTAAGTTTTTTCAGATTGAGTTTAGTTACATCTCCCATAAAATCTCTGTAATTCTGGCAGAGGGAAGGATAAGCCACTTGCCAAGCAGTTTCTGCACCGCCCCCCATACATTCCTCAGCCGCTAGCCACAGGGGGGCTCCTTACAGTTACATTTAAATTAATTAAAACTAAATAAAATGAAAAATATATTCCTCAGTCATACTAGTTGCATTTCAAAGGCTCAGTAGGCACATGTGGCTCGTGGCTCCCATCCTGGATGGTGTGGGACATTTCCATCACCAGGCAAGTTTTACTAGGCAGGGTACAAACTAATTGGCCTAGGATACCCTGATAAGATTGACCCCCAGAGACATACCCAGCTGACCCCTGAATAACAGGTTTGATCTGTGTGGTGGCACTTACATGTAGATTCCATCTGATAAATACCATTCTATACTGTAAATGTATTTTCTCTTCCTTATGATTGTCTTCATAACATTTTCTTTTCTCAAGCTTACTTTACTGTAAGAATACAGTGTATGATACATATAACATACAAAGTATATGTAAATTGGCTGTTGAGGCTCTTAGTAAGGCTTCTGGTCCACAGGAGGCCATTAGTAATTAAGCTCTGGGAAAGTCAAAAGGTATAGCAGACCCCCCACTCCACAGGGACTGATGCCTCTATCCCTCCCCATGCACCTGCCATGTAAAAACAGCTCTAAGACGAGACTCCCAGCCCCCTCTCCTCACAAATATTATTAATGGGGTAAAACTGAGAAAAGCAGGACTTAGGAGAAATATCCATGACATAACAAAGAAAGGCTTTCCCATGATATCTGCCATGTTAGCTCTTCAAACAGAGGTTGGCGATCAAGCCTGTGTGCAAGGTGGACACGTTATCTCTAACATGGAAATCTCCTTGTAGACTTATGGAGTCTTTGGTTTTTAACACCATGAGGCAAAATGTCTTCCAAAAACAGGTAGAGTTCGGGGGTATAGCTCAGTGGTAGAGCATTTGACTGCAAAAACAGGTAGAGTTGGTGAAGTTGATGATTATGACCGTTGCTGACACCGACACTTGTCAGGGTGCCAAGGCAAACTCAACAGAGCGAGCACCATGGGACTATCTAAGTAAACAAAACCCTGGGTGATGTACTGTCCAAAATGACAGCGGAAGACATCTTACAGCAAGATGCTTCTCCCCTGAGAGCAAATCAGCCGCAAACTCACTGCATTGACAGTAAGATAAAAACCCCAACAGGGCCGCCCCTTTCAAACTGAGGAAGTGTGAAGGAAGTGCCATAGAAGGAAAGACTCGCCTTGACCAGGGGAGTTGACAGGGGGCCTCCAAGGGCACTCGCCCTATCTGACGCTTGACTGAAAACAGCTATGTTCGTGAGTAATGATGAGGAGGAGGAAAACTATTTTCTGAACCACACAGGGCTCAGAATGCATTAGCAGATGCTGCAGCTGTCTACCCCACCCATCTGTGCAGTGCACCTGTGAGGCGTGCGTGCCACACATGCTTCACCAGAATCATCCTATGAGGAGGTACCGCCCCACAACCCATTAGCTACAAAACCCCAATGCCGAAGGCACTGGATGCTGGTAGGGGGTGTGGAGCAACAGGAACTCACTCACTATTGGTGGAAATGAGATATGGTAGGCGCTTCGGAAGACAGTTTGCCAGTTTCTACAAACCTAAACCTTACTACCATCCAGCCATGGTACTCCTTAGTGGTTACTCAAGGGAGCTGAAAACATATCCATATATAAAAACCTGCACACGAGTGTTTCTAGAAGCTTCATTCATAATCGCTACACTTTGGAGCAGCCAAGATATCCTTCAGCAGGTGAACAGATAACCATAGCACATCCGGACAATGAAGTATTGTTCACTGATTAAAAAAAGAAGAAAAAGAAATGAGCTATCAAGCCACAAAAAGACATGGAGAAAACTTAAATGCATTTTGCTGAGCGAAAGAACATATGTATGAATGATTCCAACTATATGACAACCGTGAAAAGGCAACACGATAGAGAGAAGAGTAAAAATATCAGTGGTTGCCAAGGGTCTGGGAAGAGGAAAGGAGGAATGACTAGGCAGGAAACAGGATTTGAACACTATTCTTTATGACACGGGTGGATTTATGACATTATCCCTGGTCCACACCAAGAGAACTACACAACAGGAAGAGTGAACCCTAACTCAACTATGGCTTCAGCGAACAATAACGTGTCAATATTGGTTCATAGATTGTTACAAATGTACTACAGTTATGCAAAATAACAGGGGAGAGCAGGGACAGAAAACAAAGGGTAGACCTGAACTCCGTACTTCCGGCATAATTTTTCCATATACATAAACCTGCCCTAAAAAATAAGTCTATTAATTTTACTGAAATCATTCTGCATGTCCATTTACTATGTTAGCATATCCCAGGGCCGTCAGCATGTACTCAGTGCTCACACACACACACACACACACAAATGTCAATGTTGGGGTAAAACCACGCATTAAGAATAAATGGTCTACAGACTCATTAAAGGTAAGGCTCCACTCTATGACATCACTATCTCAAAGAGGTATGTGCACCTCATGTTAATGGCAGCATTATTCAAAACAGACAAGACATGGAAACAACCTAACTGTCCGTCAACAGATGAGTAGATAAAGAAAATGTGACATAAAGGGGGAGATAGTATTTTTCAGCCATATAAAAGAAGGAAATCCTGGGGCACCTGGGTGGCTCAGTCATTAAGCCTCTGCCTTCATTCGGCTCAGGTCATGATCCAGGGTCCTGGGATCGAGCCCCACATTGGGCTCCCTGCTTGGCAGGAAGCCTGCTTCTCCCTCTCCTGCTCCCCCTAATTGTGTTCTCTCTCTCACTGTGTGTCTCTCTCTATCAAATAAATAAATAAAATCTTTAAAAAAAAAAAAGAAGAAGAAGAAGAAGAAGAAGGAAATCCTGCCATTTGTGTCAACACGGAGAAAACTTGAGGGCATGATGCTAAGTAAAATAAGCCAGAGAAAGAAAATACTATATGATATCACTCATATGTAGAATCTAAAAAAACTGACTCAGAGAAACAGACTGGGGGTTGCTAAGGAGCTGGATTGGGAAGATGTTGGTCCAAGGTTCAAACTTCCAGTTATAAGAGGAATACATTCTGAGCATCTCATGTACAGAATGGTGACTACGGTTAACAATGCTGCATTTTTTTTTTTAAGATTTTATTTATTTATTTGACAGACAGAGATTACAAGTAAGCAGAGAGAGAGGAGGAAGCAGGCTCCCTGCTGAGCAGAGAGCCCGATGTGGGGCTCGATCCCAGGTCGCTGGGATCATGACCTGAGCCGAAGGCAGAGGCTTTAACCCACTGAGCCACCCAGGCGCCCCTAACAATGCTGCATTTTATACTTCAAAGTTGCTAAGAAAGTAGATCTTAAATGTTCTCCCCACAACAACAACAACAAATGTTTAAGATAAGACTGCTGTTTCTTGTAGTGTGTTTTCTTCTCTCCATCTCTAGTGCTGTGATCTAAACAAAGGGAAGGCCCAGGACAGGCTCGCTGGGTGAGTCAATTCCTTAGTCAATGCATTTGGCCAAAAATGTTACCAAATTAATATATTTTTCAGACTCTAACAACGTGCCAAAATCTAGAGACAGCAAAATATGCATTTAGAAGACAGAAGAAGAGTGCAGAATAAAAGTTAGCTTCTCTTTAGCATTTTATAACTTAGAGTTCAGTGCTCTGTAATTATCTGTCAGATAATTATTAGTCACACTTTTGGGAAAGATAACAAATAAAGAATTAAACAACCAACATCCCCTCCTTAGCATGGTTAACTCTATTTTTAAAACCGATTTGCATAATATGTGTGAAATAGGTTATGTCCAGATCAAAGTTGTCGAAAACAAGCTAATCTAGTTTATTCTGATGTTTATCAAACATTATGAGATAATAAATGACTATTTTCTAATTGCTTTCCGGCAGATCTTCTAAGATACAACTAGACATCTTCCTTGAAAATCCTACTTAAAAACTGCACCTCTTCTCTTATCACAGGAATCAGTAAATATCTGTTGAAAGGAAAGATAAGTGCTAGAGGATGAGGCAAGACCCCTTATCGTTCATATAAGGTACTCCATTTATTTTTCAAAGAGCAGAACTACACCCTGAAATTTTTATAAATGTGGAATGTTCTTTCATGGGAGCATTATAATACATTCAGGTTTTATAGAGCTGAGCTCCCAAGCTAGTGGCTATAATTTGCAATTTCTTGCAGATAAAATTACCTACATTTTTCCCGTAGAAAAATGAGACCAGTGTGTCGATAACCACAATATACAAAGCCACGCATTTTCAACCAAGCAGTAATGTTCGAATAGTGCAGCAGATACCCATCATGAAGACCCAGATTTGTTGCCTCTAATAAGGTGATTGCTATGTACCCAACAGCAAGGCAATCACATCCATTTTTCTTGGGAGGAATTTCTTATTGTTAGTGGGGGTTCATTTCCAGCTCTGGAACAAGTGCCCGCATCAAGAGAGGCATCTGATTAAATGACTCCCTGCACTTATAAGACAGGAGAAGGAAAACCAATTCCAAGTTTAATGTGATCCTTTTTTCTCTTGTGAAGGATTTACCTCCTCCTTCTCGACGCAGCTCTGAATGAGGGACAATTTAAATCAAGCACCAAAATTTGTTACTTAGGAAAGCACCTTCTCTCAAGTGCCTGAATCATTAACTGGTTTTATTTATCTATTTATGCACCTGGTCCTGGAAAGGATTTAAGACAGAAAGCATTCACTGTTTCCAGGCAGACTGGGGATGGCTCACAAGACTGAACAATGTCTACTGGGAAGACACCTCATTTCCAAAGGAGAGGGCATCAATAAATATTTATTGGTACCTCCTACGGGCGATGACATGTGCTGGGAGCCAGAGAAACGCAGGTGAGTACAACAGGGAAGTTTCCCACATTTGGTAGGTGTGTCCAGCGCCAGAAGTGAACATTATGTGCTGGGTTGCTCGTGACAGCTGGAGTCTAGTTGGGGAAGAGATATTCCAAGACTTGATATCTGCCTCTACACATGTCTGAATAACCATAATTTTTTTGAAGATTTTATTTATTTATTTACTTACTTATTTATTTGACAGAGAGGGACACAGCGAGAGAGGGAACACAAGCAAGGGGAGTGGCAGAGGGAGAAGCAGGCTTTCAGTGGAGCAGGAAGCCCAATGTGGGGCTTGATCCCAGGACCCCGGGATCATGACCTCAGCCGAAGGCAGATGCTTAACAACTGAGCCACCCAGGCACCCTGTGAATAACCATAATTTATAAGAGAAAAGAGTCATTTGGTATGGCTCTAGGCCATAAATGGTTACGCTGGGTGAAAATCAGAAAGAAGCCAACATGGGCCAAGAATTTTTTAATAAAAAGACCTATCCAAGAACAGAATACACCGCATTATAAGATAATGAGTTCACAATCGTGGGAGCTTCCAGCAGACTTGGTAAGTTATCAGAAAATTGGCTGTGATGGGGATCCCTGGGTGGCTCAGTCATTTAAGCTGCTGCTTTCGGCTCTGGTCATGATCCCAGGGTCCTAGGATCAAGTCCCACATCAGGCTCCTTGCTCAGCAGGGAGCCTGCTTCTCTCTCTGCCTCTGCCTCCTACTCTGCGTCCCACTCTGCCTGCTTGTGCTCTCTCTCTCTCTGACAAATAAATAAATAAGTAAAACCCTAAAAAAAAAAGAAAAGAAAGAAGGAAAGAAAATTGGCTGTGATGGATATAAGCAGGTTCACAGGAACATTAGAAGTTACTCATGCTTTATGATTCAGAAGACTCTAATCAAACTCCAAAAGCACCCTATCTCGGGCCTCAAAACATTAGCCTTAACGAGAAGCTGTAATGATCATATAATGACATAATAAGCTGGAATTTCCTGGGTTCCCTGCCATTCAGAGTCAAAAGAAACACTAGGCGCTGAGTTCTGATTGTTAGGTTGGGTTGTGGGGCATTGAGTGGCTTCAGAATGCCAATAGTCTCCCTAAAAAAAAACAGAACTTGAGTCCCAGAAATAAAAGCTCTGTAGTAACTACCAAGTTACACCAGTCATGAGGGCAAG
Organism: Mustela putorius furo; assembly: GCF_011764305.1. Lineage (NCBI taxonomy): Eukaryota > Metazoa > Chordata > Mammalia > Carnivora > Mustelidae > Mustela > Mustela putorius. The sequence continues at coordinate 601,359 of NW_025421506.1, forward strand.
ACAGGTACCTGAATACTACTTATACTGAAGCAAAAGAATCTGTCAAGGTAGGCAGAATTTCTAAATTTCCAGTGATGTCCTGCCCAATCCCCAGAACTATATGAGGAGAGTTCACTTCCATATGCGACATGGCGCAGCTGACCTCCAGATGGGGAGACTGTCCTTGGATTAGCCAGGCGAGCCAAACATAATCGCATGAGCCCTAAAAAACAGACAGCTTTCTCCAGCTGGTAACAGAAGAGACTCGAAGAGCAGAGAGATTCGAAGCATGAGAGGGATGTGGTGCACCACTGCCGGCTTGAAGATGGAGGGGGCCACGTGACAATGAATGTGGGTGACCTCTAGAAGCTGAGAGTACCTCCCAGCCAAGAGCCAAGAGCCAAGAAAATGGGGACTTCAGTCCTACACGGACCAAGCAGTGGAGTCTACTGCCAACATGAGTGGCCTTGGAAACAGATTCTTTCTCTGAGCCTGGGGCTAAAAGCCCAGCCCAGCGCAAGCTTGACGGAGGCTTTTTGATTCCCTGAGCACAGAATCCAGATGAGCCCACAAGACTTCTGGCCACCAGAGCTGAGAAAAGGCTGCGGCTTTAAGGCGCTCAGGATGTAGTCGTGTTACATAGCAACAGAGAAGCAATACAGAAACCAAAGGCGCAAGTGAAGCACTGGAAGCTCGACGTAAGGCTTGGAATGGCCAACACCCAGGAGAGACGCCTCCAGCAGCAAAGTGAAACTGGTGAGTCCAGACCCAGAGAAGTCTGAGGAAAGCAGCACCACCATTGACTCCATTGAAGTCATGGCCAGAAACGGCCCAACTCCACCTCACACCTGGTAGAATGGCTATCATAAGAAGACGAGAGGTCACAAGTATCAGCGAGGATGTGGAGAAAAGGGACCCTCGTGCACTTTTGGTGGGAATGCACCTTGGCTCAATCACTATGGAAAACATTATGGAGGCCTGTCCCTCAAAAAATTAAAATAGAGGGGCTCCGGGATGGCTCAGTGGGTTAAGCTTCTGCCTTCGGATCAGGTCATGATCTCAGGGTTTTGGGATTGAGCCCCGCATCGGGCTCTCTGCTCACCAGGGAGCCTGCTTTCTCCTCTCTCTCTGCCTGCCTCTCTGCCTACTTGTGACCTCTCTCTGTGTCAAATAAATAAATAAAATCTTTTAAAAAAAATTAAAATAGAACTATATAGGACCCAGCTTTGGGGCATATATCCAAAGAAAGTGAAAACAAGATATTAAAAGATGTCTGTACTCCCTTGTTTATCGCAGCATTATTCACAACAGCTAAGGTACGGAAACAACCTAAGTGTCCATCAATGGTCGAAAGAATAAAGAAGACAAGGTATATGTATATATACAGTGGGATACTATCCAGCAATGAGAAAGGAGGCATTTGCAACACCATGGATGGAGGATCTTGAGGGCGTCATGCTAAGAGAAATAAGTCAGACACAGAAAAGACATGATATGATATTGCTAATATGTGAAATCTAAAAAAGCTGAGCTCATAAAAACAGAGAGTAGAATGGAGGTTACCCAGGACCAGGAATGGGGAATGGGAGGGATGCTGTTTAAGGATACAAACTTATGACTAGATGATGTAGAAGTTCTGGAGAGCTAAGCCAAACAGAGTGACTAGAGCCAACAATATTGTCTACTACAGACTTCAAAATCGTTAAGAGACTAGATCTTCAATGTTCTCGCCACCAAAAAAATAAATAAATAAAAGAAAGAAAGAAATGATAGTTATGTGACATGACAGAGTTGCTAGCTAACTACTATGTAAATGGTGGTAATCATATGGCAATATATAAATGTATCAAATCAACTCAATATGTTGTATACCTAAAATCCACACAATCTTATATGTAAATTATATCTCAATTAAAAAAGAAAGGAGGAAAAGGCCAAAACTTATTTTGGCAAGAAGGGAAAGGAGGAACCCTCGCTTGTGGATGCTTTGTGTGACTACGCTGGGTGAAACTCTCTCACTGCTTAGAGGAGGGGGCTGCTCTGCAGCTGGTGGAATGAGGGTGAAGGAAAAGGATATACTTGGGGTCCTACTGTAAATTCAGGGGTGCACCAAGGGCTGATGACACCCAGATGCCACACCGCTTTGCTGGAGTTTGTGTTCTGGGTGATGGTCCTCAGAGGGGAAGGGCATAGGAGGCTGCAGCCTAAGGAAGCCCTCACTACCTCTCTCTGCAAAGCCAAGATGGTGTTCACTCCTAGGCTTGAAATTCACACAAAAGTAGAATAGTGTATTCTGGACCACTAAACATTCTGGAAGCCTTGGGTGTTCAAGGCTTCTCGCCACACAAGGGAACATCTCTCACCTGGAGTTGCACACCAGCCTCCTTACGGGTCTTCCTACTCTTGTTCTGTCCCCCTGAGCCTATCTTCAGCATAGCAGCTGAACTATCCTCATAGAAGACATAGGTCGGACCATGCCATCCTCTACCAAAACTTTCCAATGGCTTCTACAACACTTCTGGTGACCTATAAGACCTTCAGTGTCGACCCACCATCACCTCTGGGGACTCCTCTCCCGGCCTCTCCTCTTGATTGCTCTACTCCTTCATGCTCCTTAAACAAACCACACTCTCTTCAGTCTCAAGACCTTTCAAACTCTTTTATTTTCCTGGAATGTTGTTTTTTTTTCCCCCCAGATATCCACTTCCCTCTATCCTCACTTCCTTCAGGCCCCGTTCAAATTACCACCTTATCTGGTGAGCGAGATCTTCCCAGACCACTCCGTAAAGAACACTACCTCTTCCTTACTCTACTTCATTCTCTAATCCCCCTTACCCACTTTATTTCCCACATAGAATTCATCATCATCTGTCAAAAAAATTTTTTGTGTAAGTGCTTGGTTATTGTCAGCCTCTCCCCTCTCACATATAATCCCGATGAGCTTATATTATCTTGTTCACGGCTGTTTCCCAAGATCCTCTTGTACTACCTTTCACAGTAAATATTTGATAAATAAATAAACAAGTGAATGAAGGACTAACAGGAAGTCTAGGAGACGTTGGGTTGTCAGACTGAGGCAGTCAAACAACAAGCAATATTGGGTTCAGGAGACCCCAATATAGCTAAACATCAGAGTTACTACAAGACATTCAAAGACATACTCTCCTTACTCATTCTTTCAGCAGACAATTTCCACACGTCCATCCTGTGCCAGGTATCTATTCCTGCCACAAAAATTTCTCCCACATGGAGGAAGGAGAACACCCCTCCCACAATAATGCACCATGAAAGCAGTATTTTACCACAATCCTCATAGTAGCAATGGTACAGTCTTGAAACAGCCTTGTTATTGGGAAAATACAGATTATATCTATAAACAGGTGAGAGCACTAGGAATTACAGACTTAGAAGGCTGCCTTCTCTCTTGCTTTCTCTACCCTACTAATTTCCTCAGTCTACCTGCTTGCCTTCTTAGCCTCCTCAGTTTAGAATGAGTCCACAAGGAGGAATGTCCCCCTCCAGCTGAATCGAGAAGTTCTCAAGAAGGACACAGAGACTGCAGAAGCCCCATTTGTGTTGGGGTTGTGTTCCAAGGTGAACCAAGGGCTGAGGCCACCAGATGGGAGGCTGAGGTCATGTTGCTGACTGAAAGGATGGCTCGCAGATGGTGGTGGGGAGCACACGCTGGCTGAGCAGAGGGGTGACAGGACAGGTGACCCAAAGGGGCAGGGAGAAATGGGAGAGCCACCAACCTCCTCCTAAAAAAAGCGATCAGATTTCTACCCCATGACTCCACAGCTGCAGAGTACACCTGGTCTGCATTTTCAGCACAAGGACCAAGTTCCCGTAAAGGTCAGTTTCAAAATCATCAAAAAGGGATCTGATCAGGGTAGTAGTACTTGGGCACCTCACGAAGAACACTCTCAAACCTCTTTCCTTCTCTGGGCAGATTCCACCTTGCACTGTCTATGCCCTTACTTGGATGTGGGAAGAGTGTGGCCTAAAAAAATATAGTTTTCCTGCATCATGGGTTTACGGGTGTAAAAGACACAGGTCTCCTTGACCCCATGAACCATGGCCATGGAAGCGGACCCTCCACACAGGAGCCTCGCTCTGGAACAGACAGACAAACATCTGCTGGAGCAATGTCAAAGGGAAAGGTAGAGTGTCCCAGTGATGGCTTAAGGAAACCACGCCAATTCATGACATACGCCCACTGCACAGCTGGGCCTGTGGGCAGCTGCACTGCTGGCCGGCTCTGACCTCTTGAGCTGCCACAGGAAGCCAACAGCCTCATCCCTGGACAAATCTGGGAATGGTCAGGCCGATCTCATTTCCAACATTTGCAACTGTTTTCCAAACATTCCAAAATCCCCTATTTGGCTAGCTCTGTGACACTTAGGAGTTTATTATTTATTTAAAAGTAAAAAAAAAGCTGAAGCTAACAAAGCAGGTTGTGATGGCCCAAAGTGGAAACAACAGTAGGAAAAGTAACTTGGGGCGCCTGGGTGGCTCAGTTAGTTAAACATCCAACTTTTGACTTTGGCTCACGTCACGATCTCAGGGTCGTAGGAACCAGCTGAGCCCAGAGGGGACTTCAGATTCTCTCGCTCCTTCTCCTTCTGCCCCTCTCCTCTCTCTCTCTCAAATAAATAAATACAAAAAAAATTTTTTTTAAGTAACAAAATAATATCATATTCATACAGCTGACTCCCATATGTCAATGACAATTACAGAATTCTAACTATATGCAGCAACAAGGAGGAATCTCAAAAACAGAATGCTAAGCATAAGGGGGGGACCAGATGCAAGAAGACAGCAGAGTGCGGACCGCACAAGGCTTTTCATGGAAAATTATATGAAATTCAACAATGAGCATGACTAACTTACGGTGTAAGGAGCCAGGATGGCAGTCGTTCTCTAGGAGAAGTGCCTGAGCGGGAGGCCCAGGGAGGGCTCCTGAGGTGCCCCCATGCTGTGTTTCTGGAACTAGGTGCTGTCATCCAAGAGTGCTCACTTTATAAAAGTCTGTCATGCTGTAGATTTATAATTTTGCATACTTCTCTGCATGCATGTCATGCTTCAGTTGTTAAAAAAAAAGTTCAGTGATTAATCTTCTGAACATTCTTAATCAACACGTATTAAGTTTACATTGGCCTACAAAGCCCCATCAGATGGGTCCTACCACCTCTTCCCACCTCATCTACTCTTTTACTTGTTCAGTCAACTCTTACTGTTCTCTCAGGTCAGTCACAAACCTACCTCAGGGCCATTGCACTGGCTGTTGCTTCTGCTTGGAATGTTCTCCCCCACAGATATCCACAGGGCCTACCATATAATCCACTACCTCAAAAAGATACTTGTAACCCCATGCCATTACAGCACTATTCATAAGAGCCATGACCTGAAAACAACCTAAGTGTCTATTGACAAGTAAATGAATAAAGAAAATGTGGTATACACTCACACACACACACACACACACACACACACACACACACAGGAATATAATTCAGCCATGAGAAAGAGGGAAATCCCACCATTTACAACATGAATGGACCTATACTAAGTGAAATAAGACATAGAAAATGACAAATACTGTATGACCTCACTTACATATGGAATCCAAACAAAACAAAACCTCACAGATGAAGAGCACAGTTAATGGTTATTAGAGTTAGCGACCTGGGGGTGGGAGAAATAAGTGAAGGGGGTCAAAAGGTACAAAATTCCATCTTTAAGATAAGTCCTGGGGATACAATTTACAGTATGATATTGTTCTAGAAGAGATATTACATATAATAATTATATTCTAGAGAATATAGGCTCCATGAGGGAGGGATTTCCATGTGTCTGGGTCTCTAAATGCATCCCTAGCACCTCAAGCAGTACCTAACACAGACTTGTAACTTTATAAATATGCACGAATTAAAGAGGGCATCACACTTAAATGATATACCAGTATTTCACAGACCAATGTTATCACCTTTAACTCATTTATACTCTTTGCCTCACTGAGAGGATTTTGATTTCCCCCGCGTGCGTAGGTCTAAGTTAAAATGAGATCTTTGGAAGGCTTAATTTCCTTTAAAAGTTCAGCGGATTAGGGGCAGCCGTTGATTCAACATGCTGAAAAGATTCAACATTAGCATCCAACCCTTAAGAACGGGGATGAGAAAGGAGAGATAGTTTTATTAGGTGTGTCCACTTTAAGCCAAAATAAATCGCAAAGCGGAATAGGCTCCGTCAATAAATAACCCCTCCTCGGAGCAGCTCGTTTGAAGGTAGGGTCGTGGGTCCTCGTCCTGGGAAAAGCAGGAAACTGATGGCCGCAGAAATAGTTCGAATTCTTGGCACTCTTCCAGACTTACTTTCCAGTCCCTCAGTAAATCATTTCCTCCCACAGTTAAACAGTTCCAAGGATGGGATCTCTCGGTAATACTTTTCACAACTGGGTATGAATCTACATCTCAAAATGAAGAGCTTAATTTCAAAAAATTACATTAAAAAAAATGAAATACCCTAAGGATTTGGCTCTGCTAACCTATTCATTTCTTAGAAAACACACCCCTTCTTCTGCGCTGTGGGCTTGATGTACAGGGTCTTCAACAAAATGCTGTGACCTTCAAGAATATTGTAACTTCAGTGGTAGATATGACAGGATCACTTCTGCAACTGACTTTAAAAAGCAAATTGCACTTCTTTCATTTGTCTTGTGGATGGTGTGATAGGAAAAATGGCCATAAAGCAGAAGGCCAGCTCTGAAGGTAGCTCACTGAGGGAAGGCGTGGGCCGTGGCTCAGTCACAGACCACCACCCAACAGCTATCCAGGTAGAGATGCTCAAGGGTGAGGGACATCCCATGGACGTGAGGCCACCTGAGGAGAAATGGGCTCCAGAAACAGCCAAGCTATCCTCACCTGTTCAAGGTTAACCCCCAACAGAACGTCCAGCAGCCTAGGAAAAATGTATTGTCCAGAGGCTGGTTGATACCATCAGGGAAAGACAAACCCAAGCCAGACTGCAAATCCGCTTCACTACCTCACACCCACATGATGACAATGATCAAAAAGTGGAAAAAAAAAAAGTCAGTAGTAACAGTGTTACTGGTGAGCATGTGGAGTCACTGGAACCCTTGGACACTTCCAGGAGGGAATGTAAAATGGCGCAGTCACTGCGGTTAACTGCCAGTCCCTCAAAAAGGTAAACACAGAGTCACCACACGACCCAGCCATGCTGCTCCGAGGTAAATGAAAACAAATGTCCACATAAAAACTTGTACAATTTTCCTAGCAACATTATCCATACTAACCAAAGCCTGGAGATGACCCAAATGCCCACCCACCAACAAACAGGTAAACAAACAATGGAATACAACTTGGCAATGAACAGAAATGAAGCATGGATACACACTGCAACACGAAGAAGCCAGAAAACATGCAGCTAACTCAAAGACGCCAGGCCCAAATCATATGATAGAGACAGAGAGGTGATCAGCAGTTGCTTAGGGCTGGGAGAAATGCAGGGGTTGAGGGAGTGACAGCTAAGAGGTCTGGAGTTTCTTCTGGGAGGTGATGAAATGTTCTAAGTTTGAGTCTGGTGATGGCTGTACAATTCTGTGATATATGCTATCACAGAGTTACAAATAAAATGTGTAATCACTTTAAATGGGTGAATTGTAGGACTCCTGGGTGGCTCAGTTGGTTGAGAGTCTGACTACAGGTCCGATCATGATCCCAGGGTCCTGGGATTAAGCCCTGCATCGGGTTCCACACTCAGCAGGGAGTCTGCTTCTCCCTCTCCCTCCGCCCCTCCCCCTACGCATTCACACTCATGCTCTCTCTCTCTGTAAAATAAATAAATAAAATAGTTTTTTAAATAAACAAATAAATAAATGGGTAAATTTTATGGTATGTGTATTATATCCCAATGAAGCTGTTTAAAAAAAAAAAATAGATGTGAGAGACAATGAATAGCACTAACCCTCATTAAGGAAAAAAAAAAAAAAGAAGAAAATACGCTTTGTCTCTCTTAAGAAGGTCACCCTGGCCAGGACTAACTCTCTAAGATAACCAGGGGTGTTGGGCCTGGATTCCTCTGAGTTCTCTTCCTTCCCTACTTAGTGACTTATTGAGAAAAAGACCAGTAAAGTGAATATAAAGCATTTTACAAAATATAATGCACTGTACAGATTCATAGCAAGAGGCTCAAGTGACCCTCAAATAGCAGAAGACCCCATGAGGCGGGACAGCTAGTGAGGCCTGGAGACGGCCCAGCCATGAGGCAGTTCGTTCACCATGATGAGGGCGCTCATTAGGCCTCTGATCTCTCTCGCATGGCGCTCTCCTGGTAGGAAAATGGATGGAAATGAGCCATCCGTGGCCACCCAGAATGGAGAAAATGACTCTTGGGTATTTTGCTAAATACAACGTAACCAAAATAAAGAGACTCACATGTCCTGTGGGGCCCCTTGAAGAGCCAGGAAAGACTGAGAACAAAGGTGAACCATATGGCTGATGGCTGAAGGGTTGCTTTCTCTCCCCTCATTCATTAACACAAAAATAACTAACCGCTGAATCTCTTGACTTTAATCTCATGCACAGTTCTCATTAGGGTTCAATGCCAGGAACTGTTTCTGCCTCACACCTAAATAATTCACAACTGCTCAGAACATCTACCTGGAACCCCCATCAGGGATCAACTTGCTCCACGGGACCATGTTGGCGGGCTGTGGGGGTGTCTCCATCTAAATCCCGGAGGAGCAGGGGCCTGGTCTGCTTCTGAGCCCCTGGCACCCATCTGGAAGGCAGAAACCTCCTGCTGTGGGCAGGTTTCCCCTTCCTGACGTCTCTGCCCAACACTGACATCTCTGGGGATTGTACCTTCATTTACTGAACTTAGGGGTCTTGAACAGGGTTCAAATCCGACCTACCAGGTGTACTGTTGATTTGGGACTGGATGTATCTCAGTGACTCATCTTCCTAACCTTTAAATAATAAGATAAACAAGATAAAAGGTGTTTGACAGGGGGGCTGGCCCACAACCAGTGCTCAACAAATGGTAGCAATCACTGTCTTCTGATTTGGTAAAGAGTGTGTACTTATGTAGTCTTTTAGCTAACCAGTGTTTGTCCTCAGCACTTACAACGTCCCAGGCAGTGGGCATGTTCTAGACACTGGGATACAGCCGCATGCCTCCGCTTGCAGAGCTGCAGACACACACAGCAATGAACAAAGCAATGAACACATTAATAATCAGCCACAGGTGCTACGACGAATGTGACCAGGAGCAATGTGATTTGGAGTGGCACTTTAGAGAGAAGCCTTAGCTAGTGTGCACGGTGGGGCATGAAAATTCTGTTGCTTTGTTAAAGGTTTCCTGGCTGATCAATGGATCCTTGGGGAGATCTTTCTAGGCCCTCCAAAAACTAAGCACGGGATGCAGCCGGGTCATAGATCCAACCAAACCTTCACGGCAAGACACATTCACACACTATCTGAGAAATCTCTTCCCTTTCTGCTCTCCTCCCAGAGGTCAGGCCTCTTTTCTTCTTGCCCCTCAGGCTCCGGGGTCCTCTGGGATCTAAGTAAGTCACTGCTCTCCGGAAGCAATGTCACGCGTCAGATGTCTTTCAACGTCTCTGACTGTTCTTCACACATCACTGAGGGAGTAGAATTTTAAACAGGACCCTTGGGAGGAAAGGTCCTCTTTCAAGACATCCTAAGTGTGCAGGACAGGGAGGCACACAGAGAAGGGGAAGAACATTTATTCCAGTCCCACGACAGAGGAGGGAACTGAGATGACAGGATGGAAAAAGAGGTAAGGACGCTCCAACCCCAGAGGTGACCCTCTACCATCCAGCGCATCCGTGCAAGACCGCCAAAGAGAACAAAGGAGCTTAGAGAAACATAAAGTCGGCTCCAACATTTCTGGAAGCATACAGAGCCTGAGGCAAACAAACAAAAACAAAACCACATTTTACGCCTAGTTCTAGAAGTGTAACCAACGTAGCCCTAGAAAACAATTCTCTAGGTCATGTGGCCCATACAAACTACATCCCCAAAGAGGCTGTATTACTCCTTAATAAAAGGTGGTCAGTACTGTTTTCTGAAAGGAAACAGAAAATTCTGGAAAGAATCTCTCTGTCAAATAAATAATTTAATTAATTAAAATTTTTTTAATCTCATGAATCAATAAATTCAGCAAAAGCATATGACAATATCCAATAGCACTCATGATACAAAAAAAAATTCAGTAAACTAGGAATAGAGGGGAATTTTTCAACTTGATAAAAAATTTCACAAAAAACCCTACAGCTAACATCATACTCAATGGTGAGAAACGCTTAAGTTTTCCCACTAAGATAGGGACAAGGCAATGATGTCCCCTCTCACAAGTCCTTTTCAACGTGGTACAGGATGTCCTTGCCAATGCAAAAAGACAACAAAAGAAACGGGAAGGAAGAAATAAAACTGTCTTTGTTTGCAGATGACATGACTGTCTATGTAGAAGATCTGAACACATCAATAGAAAAGCAAGATTAACATGCAAAAGTCAACCTCTTTCCCATACATCAGCAATGAACAGTGGAATTTGAACCTAAGGCATTGTATGTCTCTTATTTCTAGGTACAGAGAAAAAAATAGCAACACTGACTGAGCTCAAAGGAACCAGGCCTTATCTCGAAGTCGAAAGAACAATGAAAATGGATCTGGATCTCTGGGCCCCAGCCCTGCTGGTCACTCACTAGGGCAAGTAAGTGTCTTCTTTTCTCTGGGTTTCCTGCACTCCCGAGAAGGGTGTAGTTCTTGAACTAAAAATCAAAACTCCTTCCCAATTTTCTAAGTCCTCTAAGAGAATAAAGGCACACAGATCTTGCTCAAAATGTCTTGTGCTTTTTAAAATTACAAAGCTACAAACCATGGGCTTACCAAAAGTTCAAATGGCACAGAAGTACATAGAGACAAGCAAGAAGGCTTCCAGGCATTGCCCCCCCCCCACCGGACTCTCAATTCCTCTCTCCTTCCAGAGTTAGTCACCGCAAAGATGCTAAGCTGTGTCGTCCAATACGATAACCACAAGCACGTGTAGCTATCTAGATTGAGATATTTAATGAATAAAAATGAAGTAACATCAGAGTTCAGTTTCTCAGGCACATACGTCACATTTTACAAGCTCAACAGCCACGACAGCTAGTGCCCACCAAGTTGGAGGGCATAGACAGAAATCAGTTTCAGCAGCACAAAAGCTCTATTGGACAATGCTTGTCTGAAGTGCAGAAGGAGGGCTTTTTCAAATCATCTCACTTCTGTTCAACACTCACTTCCTAGAACCCCCACAACGATTCCCATCAGGCCCTCCCTGGCTGGGCTCAGGACTACCCTAACAGGGTGAGTTGCCCTGGAAAGGCTGTCAGTTTTCTGATCCCTAATTAAGAAAGACTTGCAGGGCACCTGGGTCGCTCAGCTGTTAGGCGCCTGCCTTAAGCTCAGGCCATGATCCCCGGGTCATGGGGTGGAGCCTCACATCAGGCTCCCTGCTTCCTGCTCAGCGGGAAGCCTGCTTCTCCCTCTCCCACGCCCCCTGCTTATGTCCCCTCTCTGGCTGTGTCTCTCTCTGTCAAATACATAAACAAAATCTTTAAAAAGTAAGGAAGGAAAGAAGGGAGGGAGGGAGGGAAGAAGAAAGAAAGGCAGACTTGCTTTACCACTGGGATTACCATCCCAGTGACACATACAAGTTTAAAACTTTCCCTACGAACTTGAAAACTTCAGCGTTTCTCAGGGTGATGCTTTTCAGGAAGTACTGAAGCCTTCGAAGCCTGTGATAAAGCACCCAGTGTGCCTTTCCTCCAGCTCTAGAAGTAAAGCTAAGCTGCCAAACAGTTCTCCAGGTCATTCTGGCCCAGGCAAACCACGCCCCAACCACTGCCCAGCAAACAGTAGCCATATGGTTTTCTCAACTCCGACTCTCCACCCTAGTGTCTACACCATCTATGCTGGTAACTGTCAACTTTCCACTGCATAGAACACGCCTCTCTGTGGATACATAAAACCACACTGCATTTCCTTTTTTTTTTTTTTTTTTAAGATTTTATTTATTTATTTGACAGAGAGAGCACAAGTAGACAGAGAGGCAGACAGAGAGAGGGAAGCATGCTCTCTGCTGAGCAGAGAGCTCGACACAGGGCTCGATCCCAGGATCCTGAGACCATGACCTGAGCCGAAGGCAGAGGCATAACCCACTGACCACCCAGGCACCCCCATACTGCGTTTCTATTAGCTTCCCACAAACACCGTGCCTTTGCCTATGCTCAGTCTTCTGCTAGAATGCCCTTCCTTCCCTAGCGGTACCCTTTCTGAACACAATCCCCCAATTTACTGGCCAGACAATGCCTACCTTTTCTTTAAAACTCATTTGAGACATCATCTCCAGAAAGCCTTCCTTGTCCTTCTCAGGCAAGAAGGAGCCCCGTGGCTACTCCAGAATTTCTGTATGGGGGACACCTGGCAGGTGGAAATCTGGTAAGAAGCAGCAAAGGGAGTTTGTGACTTCTCTTGAAATCACATTTTACAGCAAGGTACAATTTTGGCTGAGGTATCTGCGTGAAGAGCCAAGTTCTCAAAGATGTTCTTATTCACAAGTAAATGTGAGTAAGGAAGTATCAGTGATCCTTTTCTAAGAACATCCTTTGGGGTAGTGACTTTGGAGGAGAGCAAGCAGAGATTAAAGGAAGGACAGACCTTCCTTCCTGTTGGAGTCTAAGGGCTCCAACAATATCCTGGTGTCCTCCTATCAGCTGTACCAACTTGAATCTGTTTATATGTGCATCTTCCCCACTGGGCTGCAAAGGACCACATTTTTATCTAACTCTGTATCTCTAATACTCAGGCCAGTCCTTAATTGGGGTGCTCGATAAATGCTTGTTGGATGGAGGGTAGGTGGCTGAATGGGTAGATACGTTGATAGAAGAATGAACAGATGGGTGGATGCATGGATGGACAGATGGGGCCGGAAAAATGGGAGGAAATGCTTTCTTAATATTCAATTTTACCTTCACACCAAAGTTTCCTAAAGAATAAAGACCTTGAATCTCAAAATCAATGATCTCTCCCACAATTTCTCTCTCTCCCTCTCTGTCTCTCCCTGTCTCTTCTTTTCTCTCCAAGTCTCTCTCTCTTTCTCTTTCTCTCTCTCCATTTCCCACAACACTTTAAAAAAAAAAAAAAAAAGTTTTATATTTAACCACCGCTCAATACAAAGGCTGGCATTCTCCACCCAGTGAGTGTATTAAAGAAAGACTGGGGAGAAAGAAGAAAGAAATCTTTAACAATAAATATTGGATAATAGCATTAAAAGCCTCCCTTTCTCTAATGGAGGTACAATTTGGAGATAAACCTAAACCACCTTCCTCTCTCTGGCATATGATTAAAATCTGCTTTGTTCTTCTAATTTGCTCTTCTCAAATTACCACACTGCTGCTAGCGTTGCAAACTCAGACTTCACAGCTGCCCTTGAATCCACTCTACAACTTTTTCTCCTTTTCTTTTTCCTTTTAATCAGCACTGAACCAAGAAGGTGCCGCCTACACTTGGAGAAACGATGTCTCCAAACCTGGAGACAAAAGGTGCCTTTCAAGGTGCCCCTACCATCTCCCCCGCGCCATGATGGCCCTCAGCGGAAGTGCCTCTCCTTTGAGGTTTGGGAACCCAAGAGGTGAAGTTACCCTTGACAGGCTCCAGGTGCTACGGACTATTTCTTCCGCCCGACTCTAGAGCTCTTATTCTGCCTCAGCGTTCAAAACAAAGAGAGCCTGACAAGAATATGGCTCTTGCCTAACTAACAAATGCTTTGTTTTCCTACGTTTCCAGAAGAGCTCTAAATACCATCGTCTGGCATTGCTAAGATCTCAGCTTCCAGAGTCAGTTTCAAAACTAGAAGGTAAATTACCATACAAGACAGAAAGAAAATTCTATTGACATCATCCTTCCTCTTTTTTTTTAACCCCCTTTCAATTTTTAGGAGTTCCTTTGAAATTTCAAACTACAAGCTATGTCTATACCAACATGTGAAGAGAAAGGGAAGGTATCTTTCAATGATCTAATTATGTTACACGGCAATATATGCATAAATACATAATAAGTTGGTCACAATTCTCATGTAGCTATAGGCTGAATGACATGTTGACTAAAAGAAAGTAGAAAAGAACTAAAACTGTGTCCTTGGATGGCAGTTCTAAAGTGTCCATATGCTTTCTGGTCAGTGTATGGTTTTCCCCTTTGCTATTAGGAAAGTTGCCAATGAGGGGCACCTGGGTGGCTCAGGATGTTGAGCAGCAGACTCTTGATTTTTGGCTCAAGTTATGATCTCAGGGTGGTGAAATCAAGTCCCATGGTGGGCTGTGCTCAGATGGCATCTGTTTGATATTCTCTACCTCTCCCTCTGCCCCTCCCCTCACTCACATGCTCTCTCCCTAATAAATAAATAAAATCTTAAACAAAAAAGAAAGAAAGTTTCCAGTGAAAAAGAATCGCATCATTTAGACTACCAAATAAGATTCAAAATCAAGATAATAGTATTTAGTATAAGTTTAGGAGCAAACTTAAAATTCAAGACACCAGGTCCCATCTTAATTTTGCTAAGTATGTAACCTCAGGCAAATCACATCACCTCTCTGGATCTCAACTGAATCAACTAGCTAATGCACATTATTAACATACTACTCAAGGATATCAAGAGGCATATGAGGGAAGGGAAAGAATGCTACTAAACAAAGAATAGTAAATACCCAACACCATCACACCATTGCAGATAACACCTACATACACACACAGATCAGATCACAAGGACAAGCGTTATTTTCAGAACAATGAGCAACAACAATACATACACAGACCAGCCCCAAAAAACAACATCAGCTAGTAACATCAAGGAGGAATCATTAGCCAACTTATTAAATAGGCTTTTGTCCCCTCTTCTATTAATAAGTCTCAGTAGTTACTGATAGTTTATACCTGCTTATTTTTATTAATAATCCATTAGTAAATGATACTGTGTTTGAATTTTCAGTTTATATGTCAAGACCCTGGTTCAATCTTTTCTTGAACAATGTGGACCAGCAAGTCCTAGTGTCTTAAAGCAAAAATTACACCTGTAAAGGGAGAGATAATAAGCCAGACCCTAATTGGTTAACATACTAATTGCTTTCCCCTGCTACAAAATAATCATACTTCAAACCTTAGCAAGATACATAGATATATATTTTCAGACAAAAACTCTACTGTACACCTAAGATCCAAGTCATTACATTACTCATCATAGATTATTTCTTGGAGTAGTTTTACAGAACTTGAATTCACTTTAATTAAAATTCACAATAATCCCCTGGGAACTAAGTACAAAAAGAATTTTTGCTAAAGGAGCTCTCTAAGATATAAATTAATATTGAATAAAAGATCAATTACAAGTTTACATAACTTGTAAAGTTGCTCCTCATACAACATGTTTACTTTAATTATGTACAAGGTTGAAAAGATTTAAAAATGTATTATCTATTTAATGGTCATGACACCGTCAAGGGTGACTTCCGTAGCATGCAAATCCTATGCTTTGTAATCAGAAGCTTCCAGCTGAGAGGGGACTTGACTCATTCAATAGTCCAAGCAAAGAAATGAGGATGAAGAGCAGAAAAAAGTTTTTCCACCAGTAACTCTGATTTGTGTGGCCTACTTGCAGAAGAAAATGGAGAAGCTCCTACTCTGGTCAAAGTTGCCTTACAAAGTTAAAATGATCAAGTACTCTTGGAGAGAATTCCAGAGCTCAGAATTCATTGGTTTGATCTACAGGGATGTTCCAAGCAGAAAGATAGACAAAAAAGACCCATCCTGATGGTTTCATTCACAAACCCACATGGCTTCTACCACTATTTGCATGAACACAAAGGATCCCCTGGTTGGTGTCTCCATGCCAGACCTCTCTGCTGACTTTCCTGCTTATTTCCAGCTGGGATTTCTCCATTCAGGTGTCCCACAAGCTCTTGGAGTAGTGAAGAGCCCAAAATGAATCTCACCATCACCTCCCCCAACCTGTCTCTCCTTTATTCGATCGTCTCAGGGCCAGCTTCCTGGGTGAATCGCCCATGCTCAAAAGGGCCCTGCACTTGGTTTTCTTGAAATTCTTCATTTTTGAACAAAGGGTTCCATATTTTCCCTTTGCACTGGGCCCCAAAAATTACGTGGCCAGTTCTGCCTCTCCTTCGGGGGTATGGCCATTACCTTTGTTACGGAAACCAAAGCCCCGGGACTTAATCCCAGACCCTCCCTTCATTTCATTTCTGTATCTGATCATGCTGTTTCATGCTCAGGGTTTTATCCCAAGCAAATGCTCACCTTATTTGAAATGCCTAAATGCCTTTTTCTCCTCCTTCAAAGAATTGATTTCCACTTGTCCTTTAATTATTAATCAAGTTCATCTATACCAGAAATACTTACTGATGCCCGAGCCTGACACAAATGCCCCCTCCTGGTCCTCCACTTGCCCATACCTGTCCCTACGGCTGTGGTTTTGTCCTTGTGCCACACTATCTTATCTCTCTTCCCCCAAATGACTGGGAGCTTCTTAATGGCTGATAATTTTTTCTATTTCTATTTAGTTTCCAGCTCTGTACTTGGCATATGGAAATATTTTTGAAATGCTTATCAGTATTATTTCAAAAAACTTCACTAATTCATTTGGGGGGGGGCGGTGGAAACTGCTTGATCTACGTCATTATTCTTTCCTCTTAGAATAAATTTCATTTATTTTTCTAAAGTATCCCCTCTTTCCCTCCTGAATCTTCAGGGAAAGCCACCAGAACAAACAGCTTCAAAGCTTATGTTACACCTCGAATGTATTTTCCATTGTCCTCCAGGGTCACTGTCCCCTGGGGACCTTTCGCAAGTGAGGACAGCTGGGTTCCCTATTCCTCCAGGAGCTTCCAGGCACCACTGGCTTATACAAAATGATTTGTTTGTGTCAAGGAGTTGCCAGAGTTTCTCTGCAAGGCCACTGAGAGCCCAGGATACAGGAAAGCAAAAGTGGGACGTGTAGCCCAGAGCGATACGGAGTCTCTTATTAACCCAGGGCCCCCACGTGCTCTCAGATGTTCCATACTTCATCAGATTGGCCATCAAAGGAAATCCTGCTTGAAAAAACAGACTTGTGATTTGCCGGCAGCTGGGAATCAAAAGGAATCATGTCAGCCCCGGGATCAGTGTCTAATCAGTATTTCAGTCTAGCATGATACACGCACCTGGATGGGTTCCTTTATTTATTCATTCGTTCACTTACTCAAACATTCATGGACCATCTACTGAGGGAAATGTGTCGAGTGGAGGGTTATTAAGGGAGATAAGGGCCAAAAGGTCCCCACACTCAAGGAAATTAAGAATTTGATTATGAGGGGCGCCTGGGTGGCTCAGTGGTTTGGGCTGCTGCCTTCGGCTCAGGTCATGATCTCAGGGTCCTGGGATAGAGCCCCGCATCAGGCTCTCTGCTCCGCAGGAAGCCTGCTTCCCTCTCTCTCTCTCTCTCTCTCTCTCTCTCTGCCTGCCTCTCTGCCTACTTGTGATCTCTGTCTGTCAAATAAATAAATAAAATCTTTAAAAAAAAAAAAAAGAATTTGATTATAAGACAGATAAATTCCTCTAACACCTTACTATTCCAAGTGTGGTACACAGACCAGAAGCAGCATCTAGAATCTTACTAGAATGCTGAATTCCAGGGCCCACCTCAAGACCTCCTGGATCAGAATTTGCATTTTAACAAGAACACAGAAGATCCACATGAATATTAGTGACCAAGAACTATTACACACACACCGCCCCCCCCACCTAAGAGCTGAACACCAACTCCTTTGAATCTGAATTAAATTCAACTCCCAGTTGCAAAACCTGCCCTAATGATTCCTGATAATAATCCCACCTTTCCCCATCTCTAGACTCCAAGTCTGGCTCTCTGCTACTTCACAGAAGCAACTTCAACCCTTCATCACACAGACTGGGAACTAACAGGGAACGGTGCTATGTACCAAATGCCTATCTCTCACGCACATGAATCTCGTATTAGATTCTCTGCAGGACACATTCTGGTAATTCCATCCGGGCAACCTTTGTTTCCCCAGAATGCCTACTTAGAAAAAGAAGGAACAACTTAAGAATGCAAGTGACTAACAGACTGCATTCAAGTAGTTTACATTTTAAATTCTTAACGCATGGTTACTGCACATTTTTCACAATCAAAAGAGGGGTCTCGAGACATGGCTTTTAATTGCCAGAGGTGAAAGATGCAGATTCAGTTGGAAAGCAAGTACCACCGGGAAATGCTTACTCCAACGGAGCCAGGCCCTGTCCTTTGCTCAACACTGCCCCCCCGCCCTCCCCACACACACAGGCACTTGGTTATTACTAAGAATTCCAAATATGCATATACACATTTTCCATGTACACGCTGGTGTTCTTGATTTAGTTGATATCATTTCAAATACCTGTAACTTGTCAAGTTGGAGGCCCAAGATGCATTGGGAATTCTATTTTGTTTTATTTGGTCTTTTTTTTTTTTTTTTTTTTAATATTAAATTCAACTCCCAGGGGCACCTGGGTGGCTCAGTGGGTTAAGCCTCTGCCTTTAGCTCAGGTCGTGATCTCAGGGTCCTGGGATTGAGCCCCACATCGGGCTCTCTGCTCAGCAAGGAGCCTGCTTCTCCCTCTCTCTCTCTGCCTGCCTCTCTGTCTACTTGTGATCTCTGTCTGTCAAATAAATAAATAAAATATTTATAAATAAATAAATAAATTCAACTCCCAGTTGCAAAACCTGCCCTAATGATTCCTGATAATAATCCCACTTTTCCCCATCTCTAGACTCCAAGTCTTGGACTTGGACTCCAATGTCTTGACATTCAGTAAATTGAGAGTCACCAAAACCTGCAATTCTTAATCTTATTGGCCTCAAAACCCCTCACACTGCAGAAGATCTATAGAGTTTTTATTTGGGTTGGGTGTGTCAATTTCCTGAGAATTCTTCTGAATATTCGGTTTTTGACCCATGTAAAGATAATAAAGCCACTGCACATTAACAAAGATTGCATATTGTATTTAAAAAACACCTGTATTTGCAAACTAATAACTGATGGAGTGAGAAAAATAGCACTGTTTTACATTTTTGCAAGTATCTTTAAGGTTTGGCTCAAAAGAAGACAGGTGGATTCTCACATCTGCTTCTGCATTTAATGCATTTCTGTATCACATATCATATAGCCTCTGGAAAAATCCACTGCACACTTGTGAGAGAACAAGAGTGGCAAAGCAAACATCTCAAAAAGGATGATGGGGAAGATAATCGTTCCAAACAATGGTGCTGGAACAGCTGGATATTCACACGCAAAGGAATAAAGGTGGACCCCCTACTTTACACCCTATACAAGAGTTAACTGAAATTGGATCAAAGATGAAGAGTAGCTGTGTGTTACTGTGAATTACAATAAAAAATATATATTTTGTCTTTGTCCTCCCTTCTGGCACAGAGCTCGTAAAAACCCTTGCAATTTCTTAAGTGAGGTGAACAATAAATGTGTCTTTTGTCATGTTAATGAGGTGACTTTTGGAAATCCCCTGTGGACTGGGGCTGGTTGCCAGGAGAACCCACCATGTGATTAGAGGGTTGGAACTTTCAGTCCCATCTCCCTGACCTCCAGGGAGGAGCTGGAAATTGGGTTCAACCACAACCAGCCAAGGATTTAACCAATTGTGCCTGTGTAATGATGCCTCCATTAAAACCCAAAAGGACAGGATTTGAAGAGCTTCTGGGTTGAGAGTGTGGTTAGCATGGAGAGGTGCTAGGAGATTGGTACTCCTGGAGAGAGCATGGAAGCTGTACCCCCTTCCTCCCTAACCTTGCCCTATGCATCTCTTCCATCTGGCTGTTCCCTGAGTTACATACTTTTATAATAAACTAGTGATCTGGTAAGTAGAATGTTTCTCTGAGTTCTGGGAGCCACTCCAGCAAATTAATCAAACTCAAGGAGGAGGTCGTGGGAACCTCCACTCTACAGCCAGTCAGTCAGAAGCTTAGATGACAACCTAGCTTCGTGACTGGCTTCTCAAGTGGAGGTAGTCTCTTGGGACTGAGCCTGTAGGATGTGATGTGATCTCCAGGTAGACAGTGTAAAAATGGAGTTGTAGGTGTAAGTGATATCAGAGAATTGTCCGGTATATGAGAGGAACGCCCCTCTTCAAACAGTGGAATTGGAACCGAACACTCTTGGACTGTTAATGGGCACAGGTTTATTCGGGGGATGATGACGGCCTTCAGGAAATAGAGTAGTCATTGTTGCACAACTTTTTGAACATACTAAAATCCACTGAAATGTACACCTTAAAATAGTAAATTTTGTGGTACATAAATGACACATTAATATAATAATGAATCAAAAACCTAAATGTGAAACTATAAAACTGTGAAAACATAGGCATAAGTATTCATGACCTTGAACTATGCAATAGTTCCCAAGCTACAATATCCAAAAACACAAGCAACAAAAGAGAAAAGAAGGTGAATTTCACCAAAATTTTAAAATTTCTGACACCAACAAGAAAGTAAAGAGACAGCCACAGAATAGGAAAAATATTTACAGGTCATGTATTGCATAAGTATTCAGAATATATAAAGAACTCTTGTAACTCAATAACAAAAATTTAAAAATCCAATTTAAAACAGGGCAAAGGATCCAAATAGACAGTTCTCCAGAAAAGATACACATAGGCCCCCTGGCACAAGAAAAGATGCTCAAAGTCATAGGCACCAAGGGAATGAAAATCAAAACCATGATAAGATACCACTTCGCACCCACTGAGCTGGTTATAATCAAACAGACAAATAACAACAAGTGTTGGCAAAGATATGCAGAAATCAACACCCTTGTGCACTACTGATGGAGACGTAAAATGGCACAGCCACTTTGGAAAACGGTTTGACGGTCAGTCTTCCAAAGGTTAAACATAGATCTAGTAATGTCACTCCCAGGTATAAACCCAAAAGAAATGTGTCCACACAGAAACCTGTAAAGGAATGTTCACTGCAACGTTATTTGCAACAGACAAAAAGTGGAAACAACCCAAATTTTCACCAACTGGGGAAATGATAAAATGTGATCTATCCACACAACGGAATAGACTATAGCAATGAAAAAAGAAGTACTGACTCATGCTGATCTCAGGGACCTCTGGGGTTTGACACAATTTGAGAACCACTGACCCAGACCAAACAGCTAGCATGGGTATCATGGGTAATCTTCCCAGCAGCCATTTCCCTACCCTCCCTCTCAAGAGACCCCTGATTTTTAGGCATTGACCTCTCCCCCCACCCAGGCCAGCCACCTCCTGGAAGGAGGCTAACTCCATGCTGAGTCCCAGGGTCAAGTTCTGCTCACTTTAAGCTAAAAGGTGCATTCCCTCCCACCAGCCAGAGTCACTGGTTCAGGGCAGACCTGTGACTTAGGTCTGATCAGAACGGCTGCAGGACTTTTGTGGGAATGCTTGGATGGAAGTAGTTCCCCTCTGCCTCTGGAGGGTGCCCCATGAAAAGGTGAGGACTGACATTACCATAACCATCTCACGGCCAGTCTGAGGATAAAGCCTTACAGAAGGCAGGAGAGTCCTTGAATGAAGCCCTTAACTCAAGACATCAGGATATAAGAGCCAGTAAATGTCCTCGATGTTCGAGCCAGTCTGAATTAGAATTTTTCAGACGTAGTTACAAGCACCCAGCAGACAGACAGTCCAAAAGAGGGGGAGCCCACAGTGTTACATTCTCTCTGCACTCAATACAATACACTCAATACTCTGCACTCAATACACCCATTGCTTTGAGGACATCAAAAGATAAGATCTTAGCAGACCATTGAAATAACATTACTTTTTTTTTCACAATATACTTAATACAAAGAGCTGGCCATGTAATCTAGGCCTAAAAACGTCAGAGCTGGGCCATGGTATTTAACAAAGTGTCTCTCCCTGCTATTCCTTTTGTGTCTGATTTTCAGTGGACTCTGAATGGCATTCTAGGTGAGTTCGACGGAGAAAAGTGTTGGATTGTCCTTATTATCAGAAGAGGTGTGGCTGTGAGCCGGACCCCGATTGGATTTCACCACCTGGATTGGCATAGGACCTGATACTCGGCACATATGAACGTTCGCATGTGATATTCAAGTACCTGTTCCAACAGGTAAGAAACTCAAAGAACAGTAAACTACTCTCTTTTTTCCCCCAGCTATTAAAGTGGTGTTCTACATTTGAGTGATGTTTCGACATTTACGATGCGTTTCATTTTACGATGCGTTTCATGTACATCCTCCCAACAACCCAGTGGAGACTGGCAACTGGGAAATTACAGAGGAACAACAGGGACCCAGTGACTTGCTCAAGGTCTTGCACCATCATAAAATGGAATTTAGACTTCAAGACATTAGATTTAAGCCAAAGCCTCCCCACTATTGAGAATTGTCTCAAATATACCTTCACATAATAGAAAGATAACAGTCAACATTGTTTTGGCTCTCACTGTGGGCCAGTTACCAAGCATTACAACAACCCCATGAGGTCTAGGCCATTATTATCCCCACTTACAGATGAGCAAACTGAGACCCAAACTGGTAAAGTGAGTTGCCCAAAGACACCTGACTACCTAGTCAGTAGTCAAGCCAGGGTTCAAAGTTCTTGACTTCTTGGTCATAGGGCTTCTTCAACGAGTAGAGCTGTACCAGAGGTGGTTGCTCTATGTCAGATGACTCGGAGCTACCAAGAACCCACCAGTTCAGTAAGGACGGAAGTGATCCTTAACGCAAACAACAAAGGACAATCCGACAATTCTTCTCATTCTGGAATTTGATCACACCAAGATTGCCTATAATAAGCCAGGACTTAGATAACATCTTATTAAACTTTGCTGACAGTTTTATTCTAACAATAATCATAATTGGGAATCAGGAGATGCATGGTTTAATTATGTTACCATTCCCCAAATTGACTTATTTGAAGGACACTACTGCTTGCTTAGCCAATAGTTATCCCTTCCTCCCACCACAGGACACACACACACACACACACACACACACACTTCTCCACTGCTTCCATAATGCCAAAGCCCTCCTCCCACTATAGAAAGGGAAGAGCATAAAGACCAGAAGCACATTCCTAGACTCTTCTGCAGCTAGAGCACAGGTGTATGATCGAATCCCACCTAACGAGATCTGATGGGAAGACTGATAGGGGCCTCTGGAAAAGATCTTCCTCGTGATAAAAAGAAATGCATACGGAAGTACCACCTCTGCAATGGTAGATAAGGTAGCGCCTGACTCACATCCACAACTATGTCCACCACCTTGTAAGAATGACCACTCTAAGCACCACAGCAGATATGCTGAGGTTAACAGTGTGGGAAGATGGAAAGAGCCTGGGTCCATGCAGAACCGCCGAGCAACCCTGTAGCTGGCCAAACTCTGGACTTCTCATTAGGTAAGATAGTTAGTGTACTTATCATTTAATCCACTTTAACTTGACTACTCTCTCACTCTCGCCCAAAACATCCGAACTCTCAAGTCTCAAGAGGCAGCTACTGAGAAGAACTCTGAAATTTTAGTCCAACGACCAGGGTTCTAACCTACCTACATGCCAGATGATCCAAATTGCTTAATCTCTCTGACCCTTACTTCTCGCATCTAAAAAATAAAGGCCACACTCCATAACACAATATCATCAATAAAATGGAGGTATGAAAATCATGGGATAATGTGTATCCAACCACTCTGTTAACAACAGTGTTTCACTCAAATAGTAATTAAATCAGATTTATTAAATTGGAACTAGCCATCTAACCCAACTCCCTTATTTTACAAAAGAGGAAAAGAAACATTGACTCCAAATGTCAACTGACTTGCTCAGTGTCACAAAACCGGTTGATAACATAATTAAACCATGCACCTCCTGATTCCCAAACCAATGTCATCATGTTACTCTCATGATGATAAGATACAGGATTATATGCCAGGTACTACTCAAGTATTGGGGAATCCTTAATAAACAACCACCACCACCACAAAATGTTCCTACCCTATGGATTTAACAGCCTACGAAGGAAATTAGTCAATCTACATTTATGAGTATTTATTCAATGCCTATTATGTATTAAGCACTGGACTAAGATTTCTGTTCAAACACAAATCAAAATTCCCAGCCAATTCCAATAATATCAACCATGTTTACGAGGCTTTGCTAAAGAATGTATAATGTGAAAAGTCTCCATTTTACTCAATAAAAGTCATATTGAAAATGACAAGTTCATTAGAAGGAGCTGTGACTAACCACGCCAGCCTCTGAAGAAAGTGGATAGAGTGGGGAACATGGCTAGAATTCCACCCTACTTGAAGCACCAAGACTGAATAAAGGGGGTTAGAATTAACTCACGTCCCTCTATGCTATCCAGACTTCAAAGGTTGGGTCAGTTGGAAAAGCCCAGTAGGGAATATTCAGCCACTCCTTCCATTCCCCAGGCCTCCATCAGTGCCCCAAACTCTCCTTTTGCTCCCTGATTATTTGGAATTCCTCCTCCTCTGACCTAAACATTCACACCCTAATAACCTGATGGGACAACAACCTAAAGTCTTTGGAAAGAGACAGAGCAAGTGACTTTCAGCACTGCCTCTGGAAATGGATCTCAGGCAGCTGAGACTGGGCACTCAGTTGTTTCTTTGTAAGTTTTCTCTGTCAATTATATAATTTGAGACAGAAAAATTAAAAGCTGTTGTTTTGTGGGGGAAATTCCATAAGTCCCATTCTGTGCAGGTCATGGCGTGAGGATGTGTGATACTGGATGACGGTCCATACACTTCTTTAACTTTGTGATTCCCTGGAAGAAAGGGGGGAAAGGCAAGCAGGGAAGGAAGAACAGGAAGCTTCCCCAGGGCATGGACGGGTTCCTCCGAGAGGTTCCTTTTTTCAAAATACCATTTTGTTCTAGTGTTAAACACATGGAAGTTTGTTTGTGACTGTGTACCCAGAAATACAATTTCACTTCCTGGGTTTGGATAAGTCTAGGAAAGTAAGTTCCAAAATTAACAATATAGGATCTTTGAATTCCCCTTATTGGTTAAACAATCATCACCATTTGTGGACAGAAGGAGCCAAAAAGATGGACCACAAAATGAACCATGTGAGTTTGAAACAATTCCAAAAAAATTAACATTTTTTAACACAGCATTTTAACCTCTTTGACCTCAGTTGGGCCACAAAAATGCTAACTTGCCAAACTATTATTAGACTGGCTACAATTTATTGTTTCTCGGACACCAGACAACAAATACATGCCCTTTGGGGTCTACTTATCTATTCTAAGGAAGACTAAGTTCGGAAAGGGATAAAACCCAGTGGTGTCAACTCCAAGTGGGACAGGACGGGGCACACAGAGGGCTGAGAAAGCAGAGGAGAACTCAGCATCCCTAACTCTCTGCTGCTGATCCCTCCGTTATTTACATATTCGATGCGGGTTAAAGTATCTGTACATCCACTCCAGGACCTAAGGCAAAGTACACCAACAATTACCTCTGGATCACAAGACAGTACATGCCAAAATGTTTCTGTGCAACCCTGTGGCAGGAGGGAAAACTGCCTAGCCTGCTAATCCCTTTATTATTAAGTTTAGCAGCACTGAATCACTAAGAATGAAATTCAAGATCCTCCAGAAAATTCACTGGGCACCTACGCTCCTGGGACATCAGGTGGGGCACCACGTTCCTGCCTGGAAACTTGTCCAACCCTCTGCTTACGAATTAGTTGCCACTGTCTCTGTGTCACAAACTTGCACCGGCAAACAAACAAATGGGAAAGACCTTTCATTCATTGATTCATTGTGGGGTTAACACAGCCTAGAGACCTATTCCTGCCGCTGAGAGACGCTGCCCCCATTCATTTCTCAAGGCAACTATATAGTGTGCTCCCTATTTAAAAAACAGCTCAGTCCTGTAGCCTCAAGACTCAGGAAAGCGAGAAGAGGAAATCCCAGAGAAAAATAAGCAGATAGATTTAAAAGTCAGAAGCTAATCGTGCTGAGCCCTGACACAACCTTTCCAGATTGTGCGTGCCCAGTGGGTCAAAGGAGAGGGCACACATCTGCCTACATATACGCGCACCAAAGGTGCACGTGCGCGCGCGCACACGCGCGCGCACACACAAACACACACACACAAACACACACACCCTTGCAGCTCACGCTACATCTCCTGCAAGCTCAAAAGCACTTACTACCCAAGGATGAGGCCGCCAGGAAAGCTACCTTCGCCCAAAGAACTCTTGCTTTCTCCAACTTGAGCAATATTCCACCAATATTCCAAGGGGCGCTTCTTCCCGGGACCCAGGTCCTGCAAGGCTCCCTCCCCGCTGGCTCCACAACCCTTTCCCTTTCTCTAAAGCACAACGACTTCATGATTCCTTTTGGGGTAGCTCCAGTTCCGCGCAGCGCGCGCCCCATCCCTCCAGGCTGGAGCCCAGGTCTGCCCAGCCTCTCTCACTCCCAGGAAACTTCCCCGCCGCACCATGCGGAGTAAAGGCCATCGGTAGGAGGGCGGCAACGAGGGAAAGCGGGTCCCTGGGGCTGAGGGCCCCTTTGGAGCCCGGGCGCCAAGAGAGGAATGAGTGAACCCGAGCTGGTGCATGCCTTCTCCACGTGGAGGAAGGGAGGAAGGAAGAATGGGCGACAGGCAGGTGTCCCTCTCGGCTCCCCGAGCTCCCATTTCCTGGCGGGGGAGGGGATCGATGGGGTTAGCCTCTCCCTGCAGGAAGCTGCCCCGCGCCCCCAGCCTAGGCGCGGCGAGACTTGCGCGCACCTTGCAAGCCTGGGAAGGGATCCCGTCGCTGATAACGCGCCCCATCCCTGGGTAGGGCTCCCAGCCTCACAGGGCGGGGAAAGAGAAATCTGGCTTTCTAGCAGGCCCCCGCATGGGTTCTCCCGCCCCTGCCCGCGCACGCCCACCCGCAGAGGCCCCCGCGCCCTCGCCCCGGGCAGCCCGCACCTGGATGTGGCAGGAGATCTCCGAGTCGTCCAGCAGCCGGATGGTGCATTTCATCTCCTGGCTGAGCGATTTGACGCTGGAGCTCCGAAAGTGGATCATTTTCATGGTCCTCCTGCCTCTCGGCACACAGTGGCAAGAGGCGAACATGCACCGCGGCCCGGGGGAGCGAGCGGGAGGCTCGGGGCCGACGTAGCGCTCGCCCGCGCGGACAGACACACTCGCGCACGCACTGTCCCGGACACCCGGGTGCGGCTCAGCCCCGGGACAGCGGCGGCGACGGGCGCCTGCGGCCACACATGCCTGGCGGCCGGGGCGCGGCGGGCGGGTCCCTCCCTTCGCTCGCTCCCCTCCCTCGCCTCCGCCTCTCCGGCTCCTTTCCCCGCCTCCGCCCGTCGCGCGCGCTCCTGCGCCTCCCTCCGCCCGGGCTAGCGTTCAGAGGATGCCCCGGGCCCGTGACCCTGGGCGGGTGCGCGACACACTCACTCCCACGCGCGGGGAGCCGCGGGAGGAGGAGGCGGAGGGGTGGCAGGCGCTGGTGGCCGGGGTGCCCTGGCAGTGGCCTGCTTCGCCGCCGTCGCCGCCGCTGCGTCAGGCTGGGCCCGGCCGCCTCCTCCCTCTCCGGCCGCGATCGCTCCGGCTCCTGGTCACGCTAGTCCCTGCCCCGGCTCCCCCACGCGCCTGACAGCGCCCTGCTCTGCTCGGCCCCAGGGACCTGGCTGCGGGTGGGGGATGGAGGGCGAACCCGACCTGCACCAGCAGGGAGGATTCCACCCCGGGAGAGGATTCTTGGACCAAGGACCAAACCCCCTCCCCCCGAAAGTGACAGGAGGGCCTGGTATGGCTACCCCAGGAAATGGCTAATTGTAACAATCTCTGGGACTCATGGATATTTTTTAAAGCCTTTATTTTATTTAATATTAACTGGGAGTCCATCTCCTTACCAAAAAAAAAAAAAAAAAAATCAGGTATGCCTGCCTGCTTCTGTCAGTAGAGCATATTGCACTTGATCTCGGAGTCGTGAGTTCGAGCCCCACCTTGGGGGTAGCGTGTACTTTAAAAAAAGAAAAAAAAAATTTTTTTAACAACAGAGCTTTTCTTTTTTTTTTTTAAAGATTTTTTATTTATTTATGTGACAGAGAGACATCACAAGTAGGCAGAAAGGCAGGCAGAGAGAGAGAGAAGGAAGCAGGCTCCCTGCTGAGCAGAGAGCCCCATGAGGGACTCGATCCCAGGTCCCTGAGATCATGACCTGAGCCAAAGGCAGGAGCTTAACCCACTGAGCCACCCAGGCGCCCCACACCAGAGCTTTTCTTAAGCAATTTCTCGTTTCTAACTCCCAATACCTCAGTATGATTTGTGGTACCTTAGACCTCAGCTAGAGGGTCCCTAACCTGCACCTCCCCCTTTAGGGACCTTGCTCCTGCCTCCCCTGCATAGAGATGTGTCCTGTCCTGTATTAGACCAATCTCTGGGTACTGGGGACCCTAGAATTCCCTGCCACCACCAGGGTAGTGGGGATAGGGGATCTGCTGCCCCGTGTCTAATCCAGGGTGGATCAAACACCTCTGTGGTGTAGCCATAGGCCCAAGGGGCAGCTGAGGGAGGTCTGTGGAGGCAGGTGTGCAGGGGTTGGATGGGGGTGGGGGGCAGGCATATCCAGGCGCAGGAGGAAAGTCTCTCCTCCTGCTGCCCTTTCTGAGCTGTTCAGCTTGTTCAAGGCAGTATTAAGGAATATTGTTAGAGGAGGGACTTTGCCCAGGGATCACCTCCCGCTGCAGCTGCACAGGTCCCCCTCATCCAAAGGTCCCCTGTCCCCTCAGGGCACTCTACTGGGCTAGATGTCCTCTAGGACATCCCCTGGGGTTGTCTGTTGTTTGGTGACAATTGCACTGGACTTAGA
This sequence comes from Mustela putorius furo, assembly GCF_011764305.1. Classification (NCBI taxonomy): domain Eukaryota; kingdom Metazoa; phylum Chordata; class Mammalia; order Carnivora; family Mustelidae; genus Mustela; species Mustela putorius. The sequence continues at coordinate 630,332 of NW_025421506.1, forward strand.
CTCCTCCCTCTGCCTGCTTGCTTCCTTCTCATGTTGGTCACTAACGGATACCCCACGGCCAAACTCAGCCTCAGTATCTGCTTCTGGAAATGCCAAATTACGACAGTGTGTCAAGATAAGAAGATTTTACTTAACGGTCAGTAGCTTGATTGTTGCTTTTAAAAATGATGATAGTGTGTGGCCCTCCAAGTGTACTCTTGCCCAGGGATGGTGAATATTAGGGCTGGGCCTACCAGGGGGGGGAGCATGAAGGGTCTGGGATGATGAGGATTTGATTCTTGATCCAGCTCCTGGCCAGCCCTGGGGACTTTGGGAAAGTCTTTTCCTTTCTTTTCTGAAATTCGAGGAAGAGCACATCTGCCTGCCTCACAGGTGGCTGAGACACTGGGCTGAGGCAAGTCTAGTAGAGGGCAGGTTATAGTCTGTAAAGCCCCACATGCGTGTATGAAGGGGCAGTGATGGGCCCCAAATGCTACTAGGATTGAATCATCTCTCCTAACCCAAAGAACATATCTAAGATAGACTAGAAATCAAAGAAAAGTCACCACCCAACACAGTCCAGGCTTTTCTTTTGAGGCTACCTTCTGGTCCATTCTTATTACCATGACCTTTTGGCTTCGAAAGAGTTCATGCTCAATACCCCAGAACTGTTACCTCAAATTTCAAGAAAGCTGAATGAGACCAGCAAGGACGGTAGGAAAGAGGACAGAAGAAAGATCACCCAAACTAGGTCTGCAAGGAACAGCATTTTGAGAAAATGAGAAGAATCGAGAAGAATCTGGGATTGGTTATCTGACCAGGTTTGGGATGAAGGCTGAGCGTGGCTAGTGTATCCGGAAGCCTTCAGCAGGTGTGGAAAACAACTAGGTAAGTTACCGCATATGTTCACTTGGACTGAAGCATCCACTGAAGACAAGGCTTTGGGAAACCAAGCAGCCATGTTCAAAAAAATAATGTGAAGAGAGAGAGGAATTCAAAGATGAGCTCAAGAGAGGAGTTGAAAACTGGACCCTTAGGGGCATGAGACTGGCTCTTGATGCAACTCCAGAGGAGGCGGTTGTAAGTTCCAGCTCCAGATTGGGTGTAGCGATTACCTCAAAACAAAACAAAAAACCCTGGACCACTTAAAGCAATGGCACATTCAGAGTCCTAAACTCTCAGCTCAAGACTCAGAGACTATAGTCTTTCTACGGCAGAGCTAAACGAGTTTTTTCATTAATTGAGCTGCAATTGGAAACCAAACTCAAAGTCAATTGAATTAATCCGTCTCACCCAAATTCATGAGTGAGAGGTAATTATCATTGAGAAAAGAGTGGGAATCTGGGACTAGAAATGTGAAAGGGGATCTGGATAATTCCTAGTAACTCAAACTCCCAAAACACAACTGGAAGCAGAAGCAAATCTTCTCCCCTTATATGAGGCTGTGCCTGCCCTGTTTGAAGACCCTGTTCTGATCTCACCTGAGGCAGGTACCTTGGAAATGGAAGCCATCTCATCCCCACCCCTGGCCCCCACCTCTGAATACTCACACTGTTAATACTTGAGTCAGACCCAGGCAGACCGTAGGAAGCCAATTACAGTCACCCCCAGGAATAGAAAGAATTGCAAGGTGTTACTAATTTAAATTGAAAAAGCTGTGTGTGATCAAACCTAAATTTGTCAATATGAGTGTACTTTCCAGTGACTCTGGTTTCAGAGTACTGTCTGAATTAATTGACTGATTTGGACCCAGCTAAATGAAAATGAGGAGGAAATATCCTGATTGTTGTTTAGAAAAGAATCCAAAGCATCAAGGAGATGGAAATATTGAAGTGCATTTTCATATGTGGCCAGCTTACCTCTCTTGTCAACTTGTCTCTAGAAGGAGCCTTCACCAAGGCTTTCAAAGAATCACTGGTGAAGGAAGCAGCACCATCTTTGAAAAATACCACAGTAGCTATTCCCTGTGACCAGAGGCTGTGAAAGACATGGCAGTTGAAAGGAGCTCCCTGATTTTATTGGGGACGATGAGAGTCTAGATTAGCAGAGGGCAAATAATTGTACTTAACCTTCAGCGCAAGAAGGACATGAGGACAGACATGAGCAGTTGGACCCAAGTAGACTTCAGAGTGATATGACCAAAGGGATTTGCTAATAGCTAAGCATCCTACTAAGATCCTATCTGGTCTGTAAGACAGACAAATTGTCTAGGTCTAGTGAAAAAAAGTCTGACTACCCCCCCCCTCCTACACAAACACACACAGAAAATTCCTCAGTCTGAGTCTGGTCTCACAGACAACCAGAAACACTTGAGTAAAGACAGGTGGGTCTACCTGAAGAATAAGAACATTGGTCATACCAGTGAAGAAATGACAAGGTCTCGTTCTTAATAAAGACATGTCAATGGGAGAGATTGTAGTATCTCATGCTCAGTGTATCTTATGCTCTTATAGTATCTTATGCCTCTCCTTGTCCTTCATAACCCATGGGTCACAGCTCTTTGGTGAGCCACAAACAGAAAACAGGTGGTCTGCCACAAGAGATCCATGGTTGTAAATATTGAGCATTGATAGAAAAAAACATTTTTAAACATTTTCACAGCCATCAAAAACTGGTAATTGAGGGCGCCTGGGTGGATCAGTGGGTTAAGCCTCTGCCTTTGGCTCAGGTCATGATCTCAGGGTCCTGGGATCAAGTCCCGCATCAGGCTCTCTGCTCACCAGGGAGCCTGCTTCCCTCTCTCTCTCTGCCTGCCTGTCTACTTGTGATCTCTCTCTGTCACATAAATAAATAAAATCTTTTTTAAAAAACTGGTAATTGAAAAAAGAAAGACCTAGGTATAACTCTAACAAAATATGTACGAGGTTTATCTGGGAAAACCAAAATTGAAGATAGACATCCAAGAACTAAATAAATGGCAAGATATTCCATGTTTGTGGATGGGAAGGCTCAACACTGTTAAGATGTCAATTCTTCCCAACTTGATCTATGGACTCTGTACAATTCAAATCAAAATACCAGCAAATCATTTTGTGGATACCGACAAACTTTTTCTAAAGTTTATATGGCAAGGCAAAAGACCCAAAATAACCAACACAATAGTGAAGATAAACAAAATCGGAGGACTGATGCTACCTGACTTTAGGATAACATAAAGCTACAGTGATCAAGACAGTGTGGTATTGCAGAAAAAAATTAAAAAGACAAATAAATCAATGGAACAGAATAGAAAGCCCAGAAATAGACACATACACAAAACAGTAAACTGATCCTTAAGAAACAAAATCAACCCAACATAGAAAGGTTAGGGTTTTTACTATTATTACCTTTTTATGTGCTGGAACCGTGGGCATCCACATGCAAAAAAAATTAATCTAAACACAGACCCTGGGGCACCTGGGTGGCTCAGTCTGTTAAGCGTCTATCTTTGGTTCAGGTCTTAATCCCAGAGTCCCAGGATTGAGCCCAATGTCAGATTCCCTGTTCAGTGGTGAGTCTGCTTCTCCCTCTGCCCCTCATCCTGCTTGTGCTCTCTCTCTCTCAAATAAATAAGATCTTTAAAAATAAATAAAGAAACACAGACCTTAAGCTGTTTATAAAAATTAACTCAAAATGGGCCACAGACCTAAATGTAAAAGGCAAAACTATAAAACTTCTCAATAAACAATGAATTTTGGATCAGTGAAAAAAAATTTAATTTAATTTTTTAAAATAAACCTATAAACTAGGAAAAAAAAAAGAACTTCTCAAAGATAACATAGGAGAAAATCTAGGTAACCTTGAGTTTGGTGATGACTTTTTCTTTTCTTTTCTTTTCTTTTCTTTTTTGGTGATGACTTGTTAGATACAACAGCAAAAGCACAAGTAGTTGGACAACATTAAAATCAAAAACTTCAACCCTGCAAATGACACTATTAAAAGAATTGGAAGACAAGCCACAGACTGGAAGAAAATATTTGCAAAACACATAGTAGACAAAGGACATCTACCCGAAATACACATACAACTCTTAAAACTCAAAATAACAAAAACAAATAATCCAGTTTTAAAATAGGCAAAGATCTAAACAGATACTTCACCAAAGATACACGGGTGGCAAATTAGCATATGAAAAGATTCTCACTATTACGTCATTAGGGGATTGCAAAATTAACAGTATTGAGACACTACTACACACTTACTAGATAGCTCAAATTCAGAAGAATTTTAGAAAAGCTAAGCTGTTCACTGTCTCCCTGCATGTGAATGCTGAAATTATGCCAGACATACAGCATTTGGGAGACCAATTTACGGCAGAGTAATCAAGATCAAACACTGGAGGATATCAAGGAATCATACATTTTTTGACAGTTCCTAGGAAAACCTGCATAATAATACTTAAGATGTGCCAGATGGCAAGTTGTTGGGCTATTTCTATATTAATAAAAATATTCACAGTTTGTTTTAATCAATAAAAACAAAGGACACTGACTCTCATTTTTTAAAAAAAAATAGTTAAAATTCAAAACACTAATAATACCAAATGCTGGCAAGGATGTAGAGCAACAGAAGGTCTCAATCATCACTGATAGGAATGTAAAATGGTACAGCCACTTTGGAGGACACTTGGGTAGGTTTTGTTTGTTTTGCATTTTGTTGTTGTTTTTATTTATGTAGTTTCAGAGGTAGAATTTAGTAATTCATCAGTTGCATCTAACACCCAATGCTCATTACATCAAGTGCCCTCCTTAATGCCCATAACCCAACTAACCTTTCCCCTGACCCCTTCCCCTATAGCAACCCTCAGTTTTGTTTCTTAGAGGTCAGCATCTCTTATGGTTTGCTTCCCTATCTATTTTCATCTTGTTTTTACTTCCCTTCCCTATGTTCATCTGTTTTGTTTCTTAAATTATACATAGGAGTGAAAACCATATGGTATTTGTCTTTTTCTGACTGATTTATTTTGCTTAGCATAATACTTTAGCTCCATCCACATGGCAAGATTTCATTCTTTTTGATGGCTGAGTAATATTCCTGTGTGTGTGTGTGTGTGTGTGTGTGTGTGTACACACACACTTCTTTACCCACTTACCAGTTGATAGGCACTTGGGCTCTTTCCATATTTTGGCTGTTGTTGATAATGCTGCTATAAACACTGGAATATATGCATCTCTTTGAATCTGTATTTTGTATCCTCCAGATAAATAGCTAGTAGTACAATTGTTGGGTTGTAGGGTAGCTCCATTTTTAGCCTCTTGAGGAACTTCCATACTGTTTTCCAGAGTGGCTGCACCAGCTTGCATTCCCACCAACAGTGTAAGAGGGTTCCCCTTTCTCCACATCCTCACCAACATCTGTCATTTCCTGTGTTGTTAATTTTAACCATTCTGACAGGTGTGAGGTGGTATCTGACCATGTTTTTGATTTGTATTTCCCTGATGATGAGTGATGTTGAGCATCTTTTCATGTGTCTGTTAGCCATCTGGAGGTCTTCTTTGAGAAAATGTCTATTCATGTTTTCTACCCATTTCTTAACTGGATTATTTGTGGGGGTTTTTTGAGTGCTGATTTTGTTAACTTCTTTACAGATTTTGGAACTATTCTATAGGCTGCATTTTAGTCTTACTGATTATTGCCTTCATTGTGCAGAAGTTTTTTTATCTTGATGAAGTCCCAATATCTCATTTTTGCTTTTGTTTCCCTTGCCTCCAGATACCTGAAGTAAGAAGTTGTTCCAGCTGAGGTCAAACAGTTTGCTGCCTGTATTGTCTTCGAGGATTATAATGGTTTCCTGTCTCACATTTAGATCTTTCAACCATTTTGAATTTATTTTTGTTAATGGTAGAAGAAAGCAGCCAGTTTCATTCTTCCATATATTGTCCTCCAGTTTTCCCCATACCATTTGTTGAAGAGACTTTTTCCATTTGGATATTCTTTCCTGCCTTTGTCAAAGATTAATTGACCATAGGGGCACCTGGGTGTCTCAGTCGTCAAGCATCTGCCTTCGGCTCAAGTCATGATTCCAGGGTCCAGGATCAATCCCTGCATCGGGCTCCCTGCTCTGCAGGAAGCCTGCTTTTCCCTCTCTTGCTTCCCCTGCTTATTTTCCTCTCTCTCTCTCTACCAAATAAGTAAATAAAATCTTTAAAAAAAAAAAAGATTAATTGACATAAAGTTGTGGGTCCATTTCTGGGTTGTCCTTTCTCCATTGAATGGTCTTGGAATCTTTGTCAAAAATAATTTGACCACACATGTAAGTTTATTTCTGGGCTCTCTCTTCTATTAGTCTTTACGTCTGTCTTTATGCCAGTACCACACTGTTTGGATTATTGTAATTTTGTAGCAAGTTTTGAAATCAGGAAGTGTGGGTCCTCCAGTATTGCTCTTTAATAGTGCTTTGGCTATTCAGGATCCCTCGAGATTCTATTTGAATTTTAGAATGGGTTTTTCTATTTCTGCAAAATCCATCATTGGGATTCTGATAGCAATTAAATTGATCTGTGAATTGCCTTGAGCAGCACTGACATCTTAACAATATTAAATCTTCCAATCCATGAACTTGGGATGTGTTTTCATTGATTTATATCTTCGTTATTCCAGCATGAATTGTAGTTTTCAGCACAAGTCTTTTGCCCCTCTGCATAAGTTAATTTTTAACTACATTTTACTTTCTGATGCTTTTGTAAATGGAATTATTCTTGTAATTTCCATTGTGGATTGTTCACTGTGTATAGAGATGCAACTAATTTTGGCATGTTGACTTTGTATCCTGTTACTTTACTGAATGGATTTATTTGTGTGTGTGTGTGTGGAATCTTTAAGGTTTTTACATATAACAACTAGTGGATCAAATAAGAAATTACTAGGAAAACTAGAAAATACTTAGAGATGAATGAAAATGAAAACATACCAATACTTATGGGGCACAGCAAAAGCAGTGTTAAGGGAGAAACTTACAGCTATAAATGCTTACATTAGAAAATGAGAAAGATCTCAAATGAACAAACTAATTTTGCAGATTACAGAACTAGAAAAAGAAGCTAAACACAACAGTAAAATAAAATAGTAAAGATGAGAGAGTGAAATGAAATAGAAAATAGAAAAACATGAGAAAATCAGTGAAACAAACTTGATTCTTTGCAAAGATCAACAAAATTGTTGAATCTTAAAGCAGGAGCGCCTGGGTAGCTCAGTGGGTTAAGCTGCTGCCTTCGGCTCAGGTCATGGTCTCAGGGTCCTGGGATCGAGCCCTGCATCGGACTCTCTGCTCAGCCAGGAGCCTGCTTCCTCCTCTCTCTCTGCATGCCTCTCTGCGTGCTTCTCTGCCTGTCTCTCTGCCTGCTTGTGATCTCCGTCTGTCAAATAAATAAATAAAATCTTTAAAAAAAAGAAGGCCTAAAGCAAAATGCTTGGAGGACCAGTATGTGTTCCACAAGCAAAGTGCCAAATGAAACTACTACAGATGAAACAATTGAGGTAATAAGTATGTGTTTAATAATGTGTAGTGGAAGCACTGCACGTGTCTGTGCACTCACGATTTTGCTGCAATGTCAGGAAGATGGAGGCCCTTTTCTGAGGATCCCCCATACTGTTTCCACAGTGGAAAAATGAGGGTTCCCTTTTCTCCACATCCTTGCCAACACTTAAGTTGTCTGTGACACTAGCCATTCTGACTGGTGTGAGGGGATAGCTACTTGTGGTGTTGATTTGCATTTCCCTGATCGTCAGTGATGTTGAGCATCTTTTCATGCACCTTTTGTCCATCTGTAGGTCTCCTTTGGGAAAATGTCTATTAAGTCCTCTGCCCTTTTTTTTCTTTTTTTAAATTTTTTTATGTTTTTATTAACGTATAATGTATTATTTGTTTCAGGGGTACAGGTCTGTGAATCATCAGGTTTACACAATTCCCAGCACTCACCATAGCACACCCCCCCCCAATGTCGGTAACCCAGCCGCCTCATCCCTCCTACCTCCCTCCCCTCCAGCAACCCTCAGTTTGTTTCCTGAGATCAAGAGTCTTTTATGGTTTGTCTCACTCTCTGGTTTCATCTTGTTTTATTTGTTCCTCTCTTCCCCTGTGATCCTCTGCCTTGTTTCTCAAATTCCACCTACCAGTGAGAGCATATGATAATCGATACCACCTCACACCAGTCAGAATGGCTAACACTAACAAGTCAGGAAATGACATATGTTGGCAAGGATGCGGAGAAAGGGGAACCTTCCTACAGTGTTGGTGGGAATGAACAGTGCAGCTACCCTGGAAAACAGTATGGAGTTCCCTCAAAAAGTTGAAAATAGAGCTACCCTACAATGTAGCAATTGCATTACTGGGTATTTACTCCAAAGATACAAGTGTAGTGATCTGAAAGGGCACGTGCACCCCAATGTTTAAAGCAGCAATGTCCACAATAGTCAAACTATGGAAAGAGCCCAGATGTCCATCAAGAGATGAAAGGATAAAGATGTGATACACACATACACACACACACACACACACACACAATGGAATATTATGTAGCCATTAAAAAATGAAATCTTGCCATTTTTAATGACATGGATGGAACTAGAAGGTATTATACTAAGTGAAGTAAGTAAGTCTTCTGCCCTTTTTAATTGGATTATTTGTTTTGATGTTAAGATTTAGGAGTTCTTCATTTTTTTGGATATTAACCCCTTATCGAGTATACCATTTATAAATATTTTCTCCCTTCAAGTAGGTTGCCTTTTTGTTTGGTTTCCTTCACTATGCAAAAGCTTTTTGGTTTGACATAGTTACATAGTTCCAATAGTTTATTTTTGCCTTTGTTTTCCTTGCCTGAAGAGACGTATCCAGAAAAATGGTCCTAAAGCCAATGTCCAAGAGATTGCTGCCTATGTTTTCTCTTAGGATTTATAGGCCTTTAATCCATTTTGAGCTTGTTTTTGTATATGGTACAAGAAAGTGGTCCAGTTTTCCCAACACCATTTGTTGCAGTATTATTTACAATAGCCAAGATCTGGAAGCAACCCAAGTGTCCATCAGTCGATGAATGAACAAAGATGATGTGGTATACACGTACAATGGAGTATTTCTCAGCCATAAAAAAAGAAATCTTGCCATTCTTGGCAACATAGATGGGACTGAAGGGTATCACACTAAGTGAAATAAGTCTGACAGAAAGACAAATATGATACAGTTTTACTTATATGTGGAATACTAAAAACAAATGAACAAACAGCAAAAGAAGCAGACTCATAAATACAAAGAACTGACTATTGATTTCTGGGAGGGGAGGTGAATTAAGTGAAGGGGAAGAGATACAAATTTCCAGTTACAAAGTCACAGGGATAAAAGCATAGCATGGGGAATATAGTTGTAATATTGTAATAACATTATTTGGTAACATATAGTAACTGCATTTATCATGGTGAGCACAGCATAATGCATAGAATTTGGGGGTCACTGTGTTGGACACCTGAAACTAATATAACTGGTATATCAACTATACTTTTTTTTAATTTTTTATTTTTTATAAACATATATTTTTATCCCCAGGGATACAGGTCTGTGAATCACCAGGTTTACACACTTCACAGCACTCAAAAAGCACATACCCTCCCCAATGTCCATAATCCCACCCCCTTCTCTCAAACCCCCTCCCCCCAGCAACCCTCAGTTTGTTTTGTGAGATTAAGAGTCACTTATGGTTTGTCTCCCTCCCAATCCCATCTTGTTTCATTTATTCTTCTCCTACCCACTTAAGCCCCCATGTTGCATCACCACTTACTCATATCAGGGAGATCATATGATAGTTGTCTTTCTCTGCTTGACTTATTTCGCTAAGCATGATATGCTCTAGTTCCATCCATGTTGTCGCAAATGGCAAGATTTCATTTCTTTTGATGGCTGCATAGTATTCCATTGTGTATATATACCACATCTTCTTGATCCATTCATCTGTTGATGGACATCTAGGTTCTTTCCATAGTTTGGCTATTGTGGACATTGCTGCTATAAACATTCGGGTGCACGTGCCCCTTTGGATCACTACGTTTGCATCTTTAGGGTAAATACCCAGTAGTGCTATTGCTGGGTCATAGGGCAGTTCTATTTTCAACATTTTGAGGAACCTCCATGCTGTTTTCCAGAGTGGCTGCACCAGCTTGCATTCCCACCAACAGTGTAGAAGGGTTCCCCTTTCTCCTCATCCTCACCAGCATCTGTCATTTCCTGACTTGTTGATTTTAGCCATTCTGACTGGTGTGAGGTGATACCTCATTGTGGTTTTGATTTGTATTTCCCTGATGCCCAGTGATATGGAGCACTTTTTCATGTGTCTGTTGGCCATCTGGATGTCTTCTTTGCAGAAATTTCTGTTCATGTCCTCTGCCCATTTCTTGATTGGATTATTTGTTCTTTGGGTGTTGAGTTTGCTAAGTTCTTTATAGATTTTGGACACTAGTCCTTTATCTGATATGTCGTTTGCAAATATCTTCTCCCATTCTGTCAGTTGTCTTTTGATTTTATTAACTGTTTCCTTTGCTGTGCAAAAGCTTTTGATCTTGATGAAATCCCAATAGTTCATTTTTGCCCTTGCTTCCCTTGCCTTTGGCGATGTTCCTAGGAAGATGTTGCTGCGGCTGAGGTCGAAGAGGTTGCTGCCTGTGTTCTCCTCAAGGATTTTGATGGATTCCTTTCGCACATTGAGGTCCTTCATCCATTTTGAGTCTATTTTTGTGTGTGGTGTAAGGAAATGGTCCAATTTCATTTTTCTGCATGTGGCTGTCCAATTTTCCCAGCACCATTTATTGAAGAGGCTGTCTTTTTTCCAACTATACTTTTTTTAAAAAACTGAGTTGAAACAGGGGCGCCTGGGTGGCTCAGTGGGTTAAGCCTCTGCCTTCGGCTCAGGTCATGATCCCAGGGTCCTGGGATCGAGCCCCACATCGGGCTCTCTCCTTGGCGGGGAGCCTGCTTCTCCCTCTCTCTCTGCCTGCCTCTCCACCTACTTGTGATCGATCTTTCTCTCTCTGTGTCAAATAAACAAATAAAATCTTTAAATAAATAAAAATAAAAATAAAAAACTGAGTTGAAATCATAATTTTTTATAAATGAATCTCACTTTGCAGATTTGTTGAGAATATTCCTAACTTAAATAAAATAGCTTACTAACATTTCCATTCATCTGGTTAAAATTGAAATCTGCCAGTTTTTAAAATTTCAAAATGTGTAAAATATAAGGGTGTGTGTGTAAAGTATTACAGATTCAAAACAAATTGCCAGCTTTGATGCAATGTAAGTTAAAATGGGTCACCTGTGATACTTAGCCAATGTTCTTAGTGAATTGCTAAGATTACAATATTGACATCAATATGTACTGAAAGAAAAAACTTCACCTTTATTCTGAAATACTATCAAACTTTGCCTAATGAAGTATTAGCTTGAACCACAGGAAACCACCATTTTTGCAGGTCCAGAATGACCTCATACTGACAGTGTCATACAGTTCAATCTATCACTTGAGATCTATCATTGTTGTTGTTATTTTAAAAAATCTCCACAGAACTTGAAAGGAGTTTTTTCAGGTATAAAATTTGATACCTAAAAGTCACTTACCACATTGTCAAAAGTCATCAAATTGTACACTTTAAATGGGTATAGTTTCATACATAAATTATACCTCAATAAAATAATTGGGTTCACAGAAGCAAACTCAAGTTTCTCACATAAAATTGAAAACGTTTTATTTAGACACATTATATTTATTCAGTATATTCTATCTTCCCTGATAGTTTGTATTTCATCTTACCACAAGCTTATACTGAATTTTTTTCACCAAGTCCCCAGTAAATGGCCCCAAATTCCTTCTAATTCATTTCAGTATGCTATACAAATACTATGAATGCCAAAATATGAAAAAGTTAGATTTGGCACAGATTTCTATCTATGCATCAAAATACGTTCTTCCCTTAATTCACAGGGTATAGGTTGAATTACTGTTTTTGGCTCTCCATGTTCCCGTGTATCAGAATTATACACCCACACCTTTGCTATAGGAGTTCGCAGGATGTCCCGTAGAGTAGACAGTATTTTTCCCATCCTGTTGATGTTGGGCTTGTTCCTGTGACTTGCTTTGACCAATGAAATGTGGGTGAAATTTGACCAATGAATGTAGCACTTCTGGGAAGAGTCTGCCAGGATAGCTGACTAACATACATACTAAGAGTACTACTGCTTGGACATGTGGCTACCTCACTAGACTATAGTCACATGTCTATACCTAACTGCAAGGGACACAATTTCTTTTTTTTTTTTTAATTAACCTATAATATGTTATTTGTTTCAAGGGTACAGGTCTGTGATTCATCAGTCTCAATTCATAGCGCTCACCACAGCACATACCCTCCCCAAGGGTTCATAATTTTTTTTTAAGATTTTATGTATTTATTTGACAGAGAGATCACAAGGAGGCAGAGAGGCAGAGAGAGAGACGGGGAAAGCAGGCTCCCTGCTGAGCAGAGAGCCCAATGCGGGGCTCGATCCCAGGACCCTGGGATCATGACCTGAGCTAAAGGCAGAGGCTTAACCCACTGAGCCACCCAGGTGCCCTGGGGTCTTAATTTCCTACCAATGAAACACAGATAGAAGTGTTGGATACCACTTTCAGATTTGGGCAAGACTATGAATGTGCTTCCCCCCTCTTCCCACTGACTAGAACCTAGACATGGAAGCCACTCAGTTTTGATCGTTCATAGGACAACAAAGCCCTAAGGGATAATGGATAGGGTTAACACCCAATGAGACAATGGCTTGCAAGCATTCTGGGTCCCTGGACGACCGCCAACCTAGACCACTCTCCTTGGAACTGTTACATGAAAGAGAAGTAAGTTCTATAGAACTTAAAACTGTTGTATTTTGAGTGTCTTTGTCACAGCCATTTATTTTTACTCTTACTAATGGAGTTGGGAAACACTGCCTTCTCAGAGAATTTCTGTGGTGTTCTTCCTGGAAACCTAGCCCCAAGTCTGCTTCTCTTTCCCACTGCCCCCTCCCCAGTGGTTCTGTGAGCCACCCAATACCCTCTTAATATCACTTCTTTTCTGGCTCATCAGCAGAATCTGCTTCCAAAGCTTGCGTGTGACATAGGCAACAAAGAGAAGACAGAAAGAGAAACAAAAGCACTGTGAGCCTTTCCTGCCAAGTTCATCTGGAAAAGTTCATGGCCAACCTTCTGCTGAACTTCTTCACAAAAGGCCTTCTAGACCCCACTGAACCTCTCTTCCTCACTCTCATTCAAGCCCATCTAATCCCTTCAGCGCTTTAGTCATTCAACAACTTTTAGGGAGCAGCTACTGTGCACCACACACTGGGATACAAAGACAGAAGTACATCAGTCAGAATGTACTAGGGTATATGGCACTAATCAAGGACCCTGTAACCTCAATAGTTTTAAACAATGTATTTCTTGCTTAATCTGAATGACCATCCTATGTCAGCTCCACTTCAGGTCCCAGACTGACAGAACAGCCCATAATTGCTAGACAGGCCACATTCTGGCTTCTAAATCTTCTGACTCAAAATGATACACATCATTGAATTGGCCAAAAGAAGTTCCATGGCCAAGCCTGACATTAATAGAGGGATGTATATAAACAATAGTAGGGGAGTAACTTTGGCACAGAGAAGAACAGTGTGTATTTGCAAAGAACAGCACAGTCTACCACAAAGAAGACCTCAGTCCCTCTTTTCCTGTGTCTCTGCAGTATCTCTTACTTCTCTGTCTGCCCTTACCTGCGTAGCACCATTAACTGATATGTGACCATCCCTTCTCCAGTATCGTGAGTTCCACATGCCAGGGATCATGTGTTTGTTACGCGCTACCCCAGCCTAGCGCATCTCCTGGTGCCAGGTAACCAGCATCTACTGGAGATTAAGGGAGTAAGTGAGTGGATGAAATTAAGTGCTCCTGGTCTAGAGAAGGTGTGAGATCTGCAAGTGAACATCCCAGAACAATCTGACTAGATATTTAGGAAGTACTAATGGAAGGACCAATTCAATAGGCTTCTTCACCTGGAAGGTTGGAAAAATACCTATAAATGGAGAGAAGAGTAGGCAAGGGATTAGCTTGTCAGAGGGATCACACTTTACTATTTGAGTTTGTTGTCATTCTTTGAAGGAAGGTGGCGGAGAGGGAAGGAGGAGGAAACAGCCCGGACTCTAGTGAAGGCGGGGCAGGCCACACCAGGACCTCCTGGGAAGGAGGAAGAGCAGACTCTGGCCCTCAGCAAGCTGCACTGTGGGGAGACGTTGCAAAACCTTCACAAAAACCACAGCCCAGGCAGGCCACCCCGGGGCATTCAAAAGCAGTGCTCAATGTGACATCAAGCAGAAGCAAACACAGGAACCAAACGCCCCACTGCCAAGCTCCTGGACATGGTTTTTTTCTCGCCTTAGCCTCTTCCACCACAAGGGGCTCCAAATGCCCTTTAGCCATTTCCAAGCATTGAAAACAATCTCTCAGGACAGGAATTTGCGGTCAATGAGCCACAGGTTCTATGAAAAAAGGGTTTTATTTTATCTTCTTTCCTTTTGGGGGGTGGTGGTGTGCTGGGCTGGAAGACAAGAGATCACATCAGACTTGCTGTAATAATAGAATGAATAGAATGACAGAACATCACGATTGCTGGGAACTCACAGACCAATCACGTATACCTCTCACTTTGGAGCTCTGGGCTGGAAGTTTCTAGATGACAGAGCCATGATGGTGTGTACCCAGAGGCCAGTGCAGGATCTGGGCTAGGAATGGTGCACCAGAAAGTTCACTGAATAAGAGAAGAGTATGAAAATACTTGTTAAGTGAAAAAACATTTTTTTTAATTAAAAAAAAGTCTGAGAAGGAATGAAGGCATGCGAGCTGCAAACTGAGACTCAAAGCCCTGCAGCCTTGCTCCCAGGGAATGTATGGTAACTTAGAAGCAGGCTTGTGATCACAAACCAGAAGCCCTAGTACTCAGCCAGGGCCTTACCCTGTGTTAACCAGTCCCAGCTCAGGGGCTTCTCTATTGTCCCCCAGCTCCCACCCCTACACTTCCCGGCATAAGTTTGGGGACTTTCCCTTCACTCCCTGGGTGCCTACAGCCCTACCACCACTTCCGTTGGTGTCTGGAGCGAGAGCAGGATGAAGGGACCTGTCCTTACGGTGTAACAATCCTGCTGTGCAGCCTCTGATTAAGGTGCTGGTGGCTGTGGAATTAAAGGCTTTATAGACCCCCCACAAGACACTGGGTTAGCCTAGCCCCCCAGCTCATACAGAGAACTTGCTCCCGCAGGTGCACACTCACTGGGCTCCCAGGTGGCTCCCAGGTGCTCAAACCAAGCACACCTTGCCCCTCCTGGACCTCAGAGAGGGAAGCCTCCCTCCAGTTCCACTGCCCCTGTGTTCTCTTGGCACCGTGATCCGACCCGGCCAGGTCCCAGCAGGAACCTCTCCTGGGCTTCCCAACACACCAGCCGAGCCCCAGGCCCCTCCAGCAGGAGAGGGCATGGGCTTTTGAAGTGCAAAGCCAGGAGGAAGCCTGCTCTTCTCTGCTCTCTGCTAAAGAGGGGAAAAAAAACAAGCAATGGGGAATGACACTGGGGACAGGTCAACATCTCAAACATGACGCTGCACAAAGCACTTGAGAGTCTTCAGAGAACTTTCACTGGCGTTATTTTATCAGAATAAAAACATATCTTCAGAAGGGCACTATTTGAAACAATAACATGTTTCCTTGTATACATTCTGATAGGTCTATTTAAAATTGGTCTCCTGGGGCACCTGGGTGGCTCAGTAGGTTAAGTGTCTACCTTTGGCTCAGGTCATGATCCCAGGGTTCTAGGATAGAGTCCTACATCGGACTCCCTGCTCAGCCAGCAGTCAGCTTCTCCCTTTCCCTCTGCCCCTCTCCCTGCTCGTGCTCACTTTCTCAAATAAATAAAAATTTTTCAGGATTTTTATTTAAATTCAATTAAGTAACATAGTGTATTCTTCGTTTCAGAGGTAAAGTTCAGTGATCCGTCCATGTGTAGGATACCCAGGGCTCATTACGTCACGTCCCCTCCCTGATGCCCATCCCCCAGTCAGCCCACGCCCCCACCCACCTCCAGCAACCTTCTTTGTTTCCCAGAGTTAAGCGTCTCTTATGGTTTGTCCCTCTCTGTGATTTCGTCTTTGTCTTTAAACCTTTTTTAAAAAATTGGTCTCCTGACCATATTCCTACCTAGCACTGCCAACTCAGTGTGCCTACCTCAGACAGAACTTCCTCACCACGGGCCCTTCCTTAATCTTTACCGGTGTAAATTCATGGTCTTGATATGGAAAGCCTCTTGCCAGGAGTCCCAAGGCTGCGTCTCTGTCTGAGCAGTCCACAGGCATCTGGAAGTACAGTGGCCACATCTAAAGTGGAGACCACAAGGTTTGTTAACTGACTTACTGAGAACATTGCAATTCATTCAATTTTCTAAAAAAATAATTGCCAATGCTGTACAGACCTCTAACTTTCTTTACTTACTGCCTAAATATTCCTTTCCAATTTCACTCCACATTAGTATAAGGAAAGGGTAAGAGGGAAGGATTTCTAAATCCCTAGTAAATGCCAAACTCCAAGCGGTCCCAGGAAAGACAGCAGGGGCAGCCCAGCAGTCTGTCTCTCCTTATGTTTGCACATTTGCAAGACGACAAAGTCTCTTACAACCAGACTGTCTAAAACTTGACAACTTAATAAAGCCCAACGGAGAGCGGTATGTGAGTAGAGGGCTGGTTTTCCTAACACCAGGATAACGCAACCCTTTATCCTCTGTGTTTCAAGAAAACAAATCACTCGTCTGCCTCAGTTGTTCAAATATTCCTGTGACCGGGTCTGTGCACAACGGGCCAATGTTGGACCATTTCTAAAAGAGAGAAACATACCCCCTTTCTGTGCTCAAAGCTAGCACTTCAGGCACCAGAGAGTTCTGTCTGCTGGCACAAAATACACAGATTTCCTTAAAAACTTCTGCTTAGCTTACCAAAGGGGGTGTTGGGGAGACGGAAGGAGGTGCAGCCCAGGAACCGGGCAGAGTGGGACGATTTGCTTTTTAACACTAAGCGGCCGGACAGTGGAGCAGGCTGGCCGACGTGGGGGCACAGAGCAGGCCAGAGTTGGGAGATAATCACCTCAGAAGGCAGAGGCAGCAGATGTTGGAAATCTGTTCTCTTTAAGGCTCTGTGGCTGCCCCGGGAGGCACTGGCTGCTTCTCAGGTCATGCACCCAAGCACATTTAACTTCATTTTCCCCATGTAAACACTGTGTGAGCTCACTAATCCAGAGAGCCCATTTCCCGGGAATAATACCAATAATAAGATTTGATCGGGCACACAATTATTCCCGTTGCCTTCCTTACTCCATTACTCTGCTGAAGTATTCCAGAGACCAAGGATGCTATTTTTGAGAAGGAAGCAGCGGGCTGAGACCATTGCCTGCCGCTCCTGCTCCTTCAAGTCCACTCTGCCCCCCATCACCAACCCTCTCCCCTCGCCCCCCAGGACCAAGGCATGGCAAATGGATGGGAAAATGAAAATGCCCGAGACCGGAGATTTTCTACTGCATCGGAGGTCACTTTGGGTGACTGAAAGCACATGTGATCACTTCAGAAGAGGACAATAAGGAAGAGCCTATTTATTTCCAATAAATAGTCTGACTGAAAAAAAAAATGTCAAAATATACCAAAGCTCATTTTAAATTATACTCAGTGGGAAAAAAAAAAAAAATCAAAAGAGTATGTATACTATCATTGTAACTCTTTTTAAAGCACCTAAATATGGATAACATTTGACCCAGTACTGGAAAATGTCAAGAGCTCATCTGAGCAAGGGGTAGGATTATAGACCCAGTTTTGTTTTCTTGAAGGTGTCCACTTAAACACTTTTTTTTCTTTTTACAAAGATAATAATCTTAGAAAAGGAAGGATACAGTCAAAAACATTCTACCCTGAATGTTCCAGAGGTTCTCTGAAGGTAGATCAACTAGATTTTTATGCTCAGGTACTGAATTGTGTCAATGAAACAAACAGAAATTTACTGCCATTTTTTTTTTAATTTAAAGACTCCCACCATCTTTTTCATGAAGCATGTTTATGTTTGAGAGACCGTGGTAGAACCCCACCTAACATTAGAAGAGAGAGCTCTCCTATTACAGAGGGAACTTTCTAGATAGATAGATTTTCCTGAACACCAATCTAAAGAGCCCTCCCCCCGACCTCCGCCCTGGTCCTGGGGGCTGAGGTGAGAGTGTGCCGTCCAGCACCCAGTCTCTCCTCAGAAGCCTGTGATGTTTTCTTCCTCCGTCCTGCCGTTAGCCTCAAATCAAGGAAGTAAGGAAAGTGGCTATTTGATTGTTGTTGTTTCCACTTCTAATTTGTTCTCTTCCTTTTTTAAGCAGGCGCTACACCCAGCATAGAGTCCAGTGCAGGGCTTGAACTCATGACCCAGAGATCAAGACCTGAGCGGAGATCAGGGGTCCTATACTTAACTGACTGAACCACAGGTGCCTCTCCATTTCTAATTTTCTAAATTTGGCTTGCAGATTTTCTGGCCTGGTCATCTGAGAGTAAAATCCTCTTGAGAATATTCCATGCAAGTTTTTCCTCAATTGTTTATGCTAAATCAAAACCATTTCAACAAAGAATCTAAAACTCCCTAGAATGCTGCTTTCTGGAAAGCAGGTGGGTACAGAACTCCCAGGGTTGGTTGGTTGGCTGGTTGTTTTTTTAAATGCCCACCAGATTTTTTGGGTGAGGTTTTTGTCCAACAAAGTGGTTTAATTCCCACTTCCTCCTCCTACCTCCATTCACTCATGCGACATTTTACAAACATTTATTGAGTTTCTACTATTTGCCATGCATTCCTCTAAGCACTGGGGATATACAACATGAACAAAACACATAAAAGTGTCTGGCCTACTTATAGTGAGAAATCACAGATAAACAGAAAAATAGTAAAATTGATGGTGATTACATTCTTTGTGGGAAAATAAACAGAGAAAGGAAATTAGGGCTTTGAGAGCAGGAGTGGATGGTGCAAATTATTAGGCAGAACTATAGGAAACTATCTTCTTAGAGGTAGGATAGGATTGACTCCCAGCAATTTTCTATCATGCAATTTGCATTGGTTTTCTGTTGTTGCAAAACAAATTCCCACGAACTTTGTGTTCTTGGCAAGAAGTGCATTGAGTGCAAAGATCCTGAGGCAACTGCCAGGATTAAGGTCTGTGGGGCTGGAATGGAATGAGAGAGCAGGAGAAGCATAGGACCACAAGTCCGGAAGCACTGTAGCATAAGTAGATCATGTAGAAACGTCTAGGTAATTGAAAGGACTTTGACTCTTACTCTGCAAATTGGGAAATCAATAAAGGATTTCAAGCACAGAGGGGACATGATCTGACTTAAAAATTAATAGGATCACTTGCTAATGTGTTGAGAACTCAGACTGAAAAAGTCAAGGAAGGAATCAGGGAGACCAATTAGAAATCTGATTCTGTAATCTAGATAAGAGATAATAACGGTGATTTCAAGCTCAGGGGTGGCAAAGGAGATGAACAGGAGTGACTGGATTCTGGATATATTTTGGAAGCAGAGCTGAATTTTTCTTTTCTTTTCTTTTCTTTTTAAAGATTTTATGTATTTGTTGGAGAGAGAAAGAGAGAACACAAGCAGTCAGAGTGGCAGGCAGAGGCAGAGAGACAAGCAGGCTCCCCACTGAGCAAGGAGTCCAATGCGGGACTCTATCCCAGGACCCTGGGATCATGACCTGAGCTGAAGGCAACGGCTTAACCAGCTGAGCCACTCAGGCGTCCCAGACCTGAATTTTTCTAATGAACAAAATGTGAGGTAAGAGAAAAAGAGAGATGTCAAAGAGGACTCTGAAGTTTTGACCCAAGCAACCAAAAGGAAGAAACTACCATCATGAAAATAAGGAAAACCAGAGGAAGAGCAGGTTTGTGTGGGAAATATCAGGCAGTTTTAGTCAAAGTGAATTTCAACTTGCTGACCCCCAAACTGAGATTCCATGAAGACAGTGTATATACAAGTCTGGGGTTAGAGAAGACGTCTCACGGAGATAAGAAGGGAGTCTGCAGATAGCAGTTAAAGCCATGAAACGATCATATCACCAGGGAGTAATTTCTGGATCGAAGTCCAAAGACTGAACCCTGGGACGTTCAAGATGTCGGGGAGATGAGAAAGTACTGGCAAAGGAGATGAAGGACAATTAGCCAGTGAGATAAAGAGAGAACCAGGGGTCCAGGGTGTCCTGGACAAAATTCTTTTCTTTGCTTGCTTGCTTTCTTGCTTTCTTCCTTTCTTTCTTTTTTCTTAAGAATTTTGCTACTTTCTGGTACAAGATGCTCTGGCTCCTCTTCTATTTTCCCCATCCCAGCCCTAAAATCAGCTGTTTCTTCAAGGAGCCCTGGTTCCTTTTATTGGAGAATGGTAATAGAAATAAAATCTAGACCTTGACTGTGCTCATTGCTGCTGGGGCACTCATGACCCCTCCGTGCTCTCAGCAGACAGGGCTAAAACATAGGATGTGTGCTCATCCGTGAATACACACATACCTACAACGGTTTCTGTACCTATCCATATCCGCATATATGGTTATGTTAACTCAACCTGAAGTTCATACCCCTGTCTCCTGACTCTATTCCAGGACCACAGGGATCACTGTAGCCTTCCTGTCTTCCTTCTCTAACTTTCCTCCCTGACAATGAAAAATTTGGCTCCTACCAATGAAGTCATTCTTGACCTTTCCCCAGCAGTTTCTGAGGAATGCAGGGACCTAAACTTGCCTGGACTGTGCTTAAGAGAGAATGAGAAGAGAGGAACTGGAGTCAGCAACTATATGATAAACAGTCGTTCTCAACTCTTAGCCTGCAGCAAGATTACATGGAAGATTTGTTAAAGGACAGATTGCCGAATCCCACTGCCAGAATTTTTATTCATTACATCAGAGGTGGAGCCCAAGAATTTGCATTTCTAGCAAGCTCCCAAGTGATGCCCGTGCTGCATCTCACAGTGCACTTTAGGAAAAAAATGGACTCAAAGCATTCTGCCTGCAAAGGAAGGTAAGAAACTGAGCCATAGGTAGAGGATGAAGTAGGTCAAGAGAAGTCCTTTGGGTGTAGGTGTGACTGTGTGTGTGCATACATGTGTTAAGGAAAGAAGTAATGAATGACACATCTACAGTCTAAGGAGAAGAGTCCAGTAAAGAAGAAAATAATAAGTGGGGCACCTGGGTGGCTCAGTCGGTGAAGCATCTGACTCTTGATTTCAGCTGAGGTCATGGTCTCAGGGTTGTGAGATCAGCCCATGTCAGGCTCTGCACTGGGCATGGAGCCTGCTTAAGATTCTCTCTCTCTGGCTTCCTCTGCCCCTCCCTATATCTCTAGCTCTCTCTCTCTCTCTTTTCTTTTCTTTTTTTTTTATTTGAGAGAAAAAAACTTTTTTTTTTTTAAAAGAAAATAATAGTGATGCAAGAGATGAAGATGATGGGGATGGCAGGGTATTGCTGGTGCAAAATCCTTGAGCTGGTGAGAGAGGGCAGAATTGGTTCCAGGAAAGAGCCAGCCTTAAGGAAGGGCACGTTTGGCTCATTCATGGTAACAGGAGGAGAGGCAGAGCACATTGGAAGAAGATAAGGAGAGGTGGAATCTTGTAAATTCTCTTCTGTTTGGCTCTCATTGTTCATAAAAGAAAATGCAAGGTCATCAGCTCCGAGAGAGACTGGGGAGACAGTGTTAGAGGCTGGAGGGCCAAGGATGAAATGCTCACCTAGGAGAATAGGAGCATGTGTACATTCAGGAAACAAAGAATGACTGCCGCATAACATCAGGGGCCCTCCTGGGGGTAGTGATCAGGGAGACACAGTCAGAAGTGCAGGAACAAGAATGGTGTAAGAGAAAAATTGGTTTTGAGCAGGATGTAGTTTTGCAAGAGAAGGCAATATAGCAGACAGGAGATTTGCCTTGTTGGTGATGATGAAAGCACTTTCCATTTCTGTTTGCTTTATGAAATATTCAGGATAAATACTTCCTAAATTTATCTTTTCCCATATTGAAGTAATAATAGCAGTTTTGAAGGCTGTGAACATCGTGGAAAGGTAATACATGGTTTTGGGAAAAAAAGTAGAATACAAAAGTAGGTCTGTTCTAGGATTATACTTAAATAAAAATAATGAAAGAATGATGACAAACAGGATGTTAATCTCTTTAACAGAATGCATTGTAAGTAGCAGAGACACTAAGATTACCTAAAGCAAAAAGGCAGATCTGTACAGCATGGTGTCTTCAGGTAATATGGAATTGCATATTTGAAAGTTGCAAAGGGATGCAACCCAATTTCAATAACATGAACAAAACCCAGGGATTTATTTAATCCTAATCAAAACTCCACTTCCAGTCAGCTTCACCAATGCCTCTCACTGAACAAAAGTTTTCTCTCTTTTTCAGGCAATGAGATGGCAAATGTGACTGCCAAGAGCTTCTAGGTTTACATATTACTGGTCTATGTGACTAGAGGGAAAATAGCTCTTTCTCATCTCTGGTCAGATGGACCAATGAAGGGTAACTAGGTAACCTGAATCACAGCATATGATGTGTGACTAGACTAGACTAGACTAGAGAATTTGGTCACTATAACCAGAGAATGGGAGTGGACAAGTTCCCAGATATACTCGGTCAACAAATATATTAAACTATATTCCAACAAATTTAGATAACTTTAGATGAAATAAATTCCTAGAAAGACACAAACTATAAAACTGACTCAAGAAGAAATAGAAAATCTGAATAAACCTAAAACAAGTAAAGAAGTTGCATTAGCAATTTAAAAACTTCCCACAAAGGAAAGCCCAGGCCCAGATGGCTTCACTCATGAATTCTTCCAAGTGTTTAAGGAAAAAATTGCCAGTTAACAAACTCTTCCAAAAACACAGAAGATAAGGGGACATTTTCCAACCTAATCTACATGGCCTGATTCTAAAGCCCCACAGAGATATTGTAAGAAAATTATAAACCTATAGAATCTTACAAGTATAGCCATAAAAATTCTGAACGAAATACTACCAAACCAAATCCAGCAACACATAAAAAGGATTAGTCACTGTAACCAAGTAGGATTTATCCCAGAAGGCAACATTGGTTTTACAGCCAAAAATCAATGTAACATATCATATCAAAATAATAAAGGACAAACCAAAATAATAATCCTGATATTCTTCTGCATAAAAATGCAGAAAAACCATTTGACCAACTAACAACTTGTCTTAATAAAAATACTTCAGAAGCCAGGAAAAAAATGGAAACTTCCTCTGCCTGATAAAAGCAATCTACAAAAAAAGTCCCGCAATTAATGATCAAAGACTGAATGCTTTTCCTATAAGATCAAGAACAAGACAAGAATGTTCCTTCTGGGGCACCTGGGTGGCTCAGTGGGTTAAAGCCTCTGCCTTCGGCTCAGGTCATGATCCCGGGGTGCTGGGATCGAGCCCCGCATCGGGCTCTCTACTCAGCGGGAAGCCTGCTTCCTCCTCTCTCTCTGCCTACCTCTCTGCCTACTTGTGATCTCTCTGTCCAATAAATAAATAAAATCTTTAAAAAAAAAAAAAAAGAATGTTCCTTCTTACCAATTCTATTCAACATTATATAGGAGATTGTGGCCAAGGTAATTAGGCAAGAAAAAGAAAGAAAAGGCACTGAGACTAGAAAGGAGGAAATAAAACTATCTCGATTTTGAAATGATTTTACATAGAGAAAATATAATGAATTCACAAAAAAGCTATTAGAACTGATGAACAAGTTCAGCAAGGTTGCAGGACATAAGAACATAAAAAATAATAATAAATCAACTGTATTTTCATATGCTAGCAATGAACAATCTGAAATTTAAAAAATATAACTCCATTTATAATATTACCAAATAAGAAACCTAGGAATAAATTTTTAGAAATGAATATAATCTCTGAAAAGCATAAAACATTTTTGAAAGAAATTTACCTAAGTGAATAGCAAGACCATCTATCCCATGTTGCTGGTAGAAAGAATACTGTTAAGATGGCAACAGTCCTCAAATTGACCTACACATTTACTAGAATCCCCATCAAAATCCCAAATTACTTTTTTTTTTTTGCATAAATTGACAAACTTCCCCTAAAATTCATTATTTAGAATAGCCAAAACCATCTTGAAAAAAGAACAAAGGTAGGGGCGCCTGGGTGGCTCAGTGGGTTAAAGCCTCTGCCTTCGGCTCAGGTCATGATCCCAGGGCCCTGGGATCGAG
Source organism: Mustela putorius furo (assembly GCF_011764305.1). Taxonomy (NCBI): domain Eukaryota; kingdom Metazoa; phylum Chordata; class Mammalia; order Carnivora; family Mustelidae; genus Mustela; species Mustela putorius. Next base: position 654,618 of record NW_025421506.1, read on the forward strand.
CCCCGCGTTGTCGGGCTCTCTGCTCGGCAGGGAGCCTGCTTCCTCCTCTCTCTCTGCCTGCCTCTCTGCCTACTTGTGATCTCTGTCTGTCAAATAAATAAATAAAATCTTTAAAAAAATAAAATAAAATAAAATAAAAAATTTAAAAAAATTAAAAAAAGAACAAAGGTAGAGGACTCACACTTGCCAATTTCAAAACTTAACTATAAATCAACAGTAATGAAGACTATAGTAAAGGAAAAAAATGATATGTAAGTCAAAATGGAATAAATCAGAGTCTACACACCAATCTTCATTTATGGACAATTGATTTTCAACAGGGTTGTCAACACAGTTCAATGAGGGCAAGAATTGTCTTTTCAACAAATGGTGCTGGGACAAAGGCTATCTACATACAAAAGTATGATGATGGACCCATTTCTCAAGTCATACACAAAAGCTCCAAATGGGTCATCATTAGATCAGAGACCTAAATGCAAAAGCTGAAACTACAAAACCCTTAGAAATGAAAATAAGGTAAATTTTTGTGAGATTAGGTTAGGCAAATCCTTTTTCAATTAGGAACCACAAGCACAAGCAGCAGTGGAAAAAGTTAATTAGACACTATCAAAATCTTAAAACTTTATGCTTCGATGGAGGCCATTAAAAAAGTGAAGACAATCCACAGAATGGAAAAAAAAATTGCAAAACACATATCTCATAAGAGACTTGCATATAGAAAGTATAAGGAACTCTTACAATAATAAAAAGACAACCCAATTTTTAAAATGGGCAAAGGATCTGAACAGGCAGCTTTCTGAAGATGTACAGTTGACCAATAAGCACACAAAGAGATGTTCAACATTGCTAGTCATCAGGGAAATGTAAATCAAAGCCATAATGATACAGCACTTCACACCCACCCGGATGGCTGTAATCAGGCATAATGTTGGCAAGGGCAGAGTCATTGCAACCCTTGTACACTACTAATAAGAATGATAAAGGAGGGGCGCCTGGGTGGCTTAGTGGGTTAAGCCACTGCCTTCAGCTCAGGTCATGATCCCAGGGTCATGGGATCGAGTGGAATCGAGCCGCGCATCGGGCTCTCTGCTCAGCAGGGAGCCTGCTTCCTCCCCTCTCTCTGCCTGCCTTTCTGCCTGCTTGTCATCTCTCTCTGTCAAATAAATAAATAAATAATCTTAAAAAAAAATTTTTTTTAAAAAGAATGTTAAAAAATGCAGACACCTTGGAAAAGAGCTTGTCAGTTTCTCGAAGATTAAACATAAACCTTGTGTCGATACTCAAAATTTTTTGAGCGTTTAAAAAGTATTAAATTTTTAAGAATATATTTATTCATTTGAGAGAGAGAGAGAGCAAGAGAGGGGAAGGGTCAGAGGGAGAAGCCGAGTCCCTGTCAAGCAGGGAGCCCCATGCAGGACTAGATCCTGGGACTCCAGGATCATGACTTGAGCAGAAGGCAGTCGTTTAACCAACTGAGTCACCCAAGCACCCGAAAATATTAAATATTTTTAAAAATATATAAAAAGAGCACCTGGGTGGCTGAGCTGGTTAAGCATCTGCCTCTTAGTTTCAGCTCAGGTCATGATCTCAGGGTGGTGAGATCAGCTCTATGCCAGGCTCCCCACTCAGAGCAAGGTCTGCCTGAGACTCCCTCTCTCTCTCTGCGTCTTTCCCACTCCCACTTGTTTGCACATACTTTCTCTCTCTCTGTCTCTCTCTCTCAAGTAAATTAATTTTTAAATAAATATTTAAAATATGATTCAGCAATTTCACTCCTAGGTGAGTACCCAACAGAAGTAGGCCTACATCCCCATAAAAACTTATACACAAATGTTCATAGAAGCATTATTCAAAATAGCCAAAAAGTGGAAACAATCCAAGTATACATCAGCTGATGGATAGATGAAATATAGTATATTCATACAATGGAATATTATATGGCAGTAAAAATAAAGAAGTGCTAAAACGTGAATTTTGAAAGAAACCAATCACAAAAGACTACATATTGTATGAAGACCACATATTGTATGAATCCATTTATATGAAATAACCAGTATGGGCTGGAAAGAAATGAAAAAGACCACTAATGGGTACAGGGTTTCATTTTGGGGTGATGAAAATGTTCTAACTTGAGTCTGGTGATGATTACCCAACTCTGTGAAAAACCATTGAAAGGTATGCTTTTGACTGTATAGTATGTGAATTAGAGCTCAATAAAGCTTTTCTTAAAAAATAAAAAACAATATCTTAATCAAGACTAGAGATAAGACCCCGATCAGAAAAAAGTTGAGACTGGAAACATTCCAGGTTTAGTGAAAGGATATCCAGTGGATAGTCAAGAAAATTTCCAATTCCTAAATTCAATTACAGTGATATTGCATAACTTATTTTCTCTTAAACTTGCTTTATTAGGGAACTTAGCATTTGTTCAAGCTCGGCTATTTTAACAAAGAGTTGTATTTTTATTTTAAAATTTTAGGAGAGGAAAAGATCTTAAGCATCCTTATACTGGGAGACACCCCCAAATCACCTGTTTTCCCATTGCTCTAGCAACAAAATTGGAGTTACAAAACTTTCTAGAATGGAACCTGTTAACCCAAAAGAACAAAAACACAACAAAATTTACTCGTGTTATAAGTCATTGATAATAAACTTAAGGTGAGTTAAGTAGTTAAATGAAATGTTGGTGAGATGCTAGGCTCTAAATTCAAGGCCTGTAATTGGAGAGCTTTGGAGAGCTTCCCAACTTGATTTTATAGTGCCAGTCACTTTCTCAAACTTAAGTTCCTTCTATGATTTAGAGTTGACCTTAGCTACAACTAGTAAAAAGTTTCTCAAACATATCCAGAAAATCAATCTCAAATTGTAAGAGAAATTCCAGTTGAGATAAACCTTTGCCCACAAAAGCTTTGAACAGGGAACACAAACATCCTTAGTCATAACGAAGCAATGTGTTTTAAAAACTGAAATTGTCCCGCTAAACACGAAGTCCTTTTCAGCTGATACTTAGAATCCTCACTTGCCATGACTTAGAGGATTCCTTTCCAGAGCCAAGAGTAATTATTTTCCAGCCTAAATAATTCTGTGACTTTGAAATCTCCTCTATTTTTGAGAAGTCATTTTAGCGAAATTTTTCTTTCCTACTTTTACTGCCTTTTCTGTCCTTATAAAAATTTGGTTTGCTTATACTATTCATCTCCCAAAAAAGAATATGCTGGCTAAGTTTCACTTTGGAAAACATCAGTGTTAAGGATTTAACTTAATTACACTACTCACACTCGGTCCCCTTAAACATAGAACCGCCATGCCTGATCCCTACCACTAGAGGGAGAAGCACAGGTCCTTTCCAGCCGTACTCTGCAAAGTTTTTATTTTTTTACTCTCAGCAAGATTAAAATGCAAAAGCTTTTTCTTCTTCTTCAAAATTTCCCATAGTCCTGAGCACATTTCTATTATAGTTTTTCCAAAGGGAAAATACATTTTTATCGTTTTTCTTAAAGAATAATTTAAATCGTGTTACCAGATCCACTGCGCATGCTTTAGTCCACACCGTAGAAGGTTGGCAGCTCCCTTGAAGACTCTCTTTTTTTCTCTTACCTCTCTGGCCACACCTCCTCAGTCTCCTTTGAAAAAGACTTCTCTTCTGACTCTTTGGGACCCCACAGGTCAAGATGGAGCTCTTGACCTTCCTCATAACAACCTTCCTCCTCCACTCTTCCGTGTCTCAATAAATGGCATCTCCACCCGCCTTGGTTTCTTAAAGCAGAAACCGGGATGCCATTCTGAACTCCTCTCTTTCACTTAAGATCTCCACATCCAACCAATCACCCAGTTCTATCAACCCCTTAATGAATCTGAAATGCATCCATTTTCTCCCCCTCCCCCGCCACCCCCCAGGTCAAAATCATCAGCATCCCAGAACGCCCCAGCCCTAATCCTCCCTCCTTCAGACATCGCATTCTCAACATCTCCAACTCTGAACCCCTAACTTCAGTTTCCCTCTCTTGCACCAGTGTCTATTTATTAATAAGTTAGTACAAGTAGTTTCCGGGGTCCCCCACACCCAAAACAAGCAACTCTGGAACTCCTGCAGGGTCTCGGGGCATGCAACTCAGTTGTGACCCACTCTACCAGGAGACAGCATCAGATTCCACAGGTGAGCACAGTTAAGGGCTCAGTCCTACAAGATCGCCCCTGACGCCTGGCTTCAGATGCTAATCGCAAGCCCAAGCTATCCCCTGTGCCCTGGCCAAGTCTAAACCAAAAAGTTCCCATGACCTCCTCCTTGGGTACAATGAAATTGCTAGAGCAGCTCACAGAACTCAAAGAAACATGTTACTTACTAGATCAGTGGTTTGTAAAAAGATACTAACTCAGGAGGTGGAAGAGACGCATGGTGCAGGGTGTGGGGGGAGGGGCGCAGATCTTCCACGCCCCCTCCAAGCGCACCAGCTCCCAGCACCGCCCTGCTCCTTTGGCGGTTTCAAGGAGGCTTCACTCCGCAGGCAAAGTTTATTAAGCCACTGGCCGTTGGTGATTGAACTCCATGTCCAGCCCTTCGCCCCGCCCCCAACTGTGGTGCTTTCCAAAAGTCACTAACAGGAGGAAAGACACTTTACCATTCTCAACACTTAGAAAATTCCAAAGGTTCGGGGAGCTGTGAGTCAGAAACAGATAAATCGTAATGAAACAAGGTGGGCTTTTGTTATTGTTTTTTGTTTGATGATTGCTTTTTTCTCTATACCAGCGCTATCCAAGGAAACAGAATGTGAGCCACCTGTGTGAGTTAAAGTGCTTTAGGAGCCACAGGTGAAATTAATTTTAATCCTTCTTTAACTCACTATATTCAAAATACCATTTTACCTTGTAACCAATATGAATATTATTAATGGATACCTTAATTCTACTTATATACTAAATCTTCAAAATTTGTTGTATATTTCACATGTACAGCACTTTTCAGTGTGGGTGAGACAAAATCAAGTTTTCAAATAGTCACTTGTGGCTAAGGGCCACGATATTGGAAACTAGACTGTAGCCTCCCTAATGACACGAGAAAAAACTAAAGGCCCAAGGTAGGAAGGAAGCCATTCTTGATTTCTAGGTCAACATGCTTGTTCATAAACTTTGTTTAAGCCAAAAGCCTGATTTGTAGCCCACAGTGCAAGCCTTGTATACCTGCTCTGTGAATGAGTGGCCTAAAGGAAAACCATCTTGTCCTTAAGATATCCATCAGTGCTCCTACGCCCTGCCTATCTCCTAATCTACAATCTTTTGAGCCTTTAGAAGATGTAAAAAGGTACATAACCCTCTAAAAACCGTTCATTCTCCGGAGCACTTTCTTCCCTGTGAAAAGGGTTTCCCAGACAGCTGTTCTATCTTGGGCTCCAATAAAATGCATTTTTACTCTCAGAGATTCTAAAACGTTTGTTCATTTTGTGTCAACACCGAGAACAAAGACTATGTCTGCTTTGCTCCCCATAGAAGTTACGGCACTTAGCAAGTATCTGAATATGGTAAGTAGGCGATCAGCATTTATTAGATGAATGAATAAAGTCTCCAAGCACTTCTCTACAGGATTGCTGTCAGTGGAGTGCATGCTAATGTGACATCTTTGACTTTCACCAGAATCCTTCCCAGAAATAACCATGTTTAATCTCTCCTCTGTAAATCAAACTGCTCTCAAAGATACTGTTATCTTCTTGTCAGTATTTCTTGGGGGGAAAAATGTCTATTAAGCTTTTCTAGAACTTTCTTTTAACAGTTGCTCTAAGTCATCCTGATAGCAAGAATTCTATAACCTGGAACTTGAAGAAAAGGATGCTTGGTCACATCAAATGTATTAAACATTTGCCACTGTGTTTTATTCCTCGTTTTAATTATCTTGGTTTTTCTGATTTTTTCCACCTGATTGTTCACATATGTTCCTTCTTGTGAGCCATCTCGTATCTCTTTTTAAAAAGTACTTAGGTCTCAAGTCAATTGTAGAAGAAGAATTTGACTCTTGATTTCAGCTCAGATCATGATCTTGGGGGTCATGAGATCGAGCCCCACATCGGGCTCTGTGCTCAGTGTAGTCAGCTTGGAACTCTCTCCCCCTCCCTCCCCCAGCTCACGCACTCTCGCACTCTCTCTCCTTCCAAAAAAATAAAATCTTTTGAAAAACTGTTTCAATATAAATTTTTAAGTAAACAATTGTGAAAATTGAGCCATATGCTAGGGTTTGGCTGATTTGTTCCTCATGCCTTCTCCCCTTTTAGGGAAACAGCACCTGTTTGCTTTTGGGAACTCGTCTCTTTATGGGTTCATTAGGGTACCTTGCCCAACCTGAGCCAAAGGGAGGGCACCTGGTCCAAGCTAGGCTAATCAGACACCTTGTCTTTGGGATCAGACCCTTGAGCAAAGGGACAAGACCGACGGAGGAGGGTTGAAATCATTTTCTCTAAGTGCTACCTGAATTTTCCACTGGCTCCTGACCCCACAGCCTTCTGGTTCCTCTCGGTTTCTCAGTCTATTCTTCAGCCACCTGTGGGTACTGTAGGCTTCCAGCCACCCTTCCAGATTTCCTTTGACTTGAGTTCACCAAAAAACTCCAACTTAAATGCATGCCCTGCATATGAAACCTGGAGGACAAAGCTCTCCAGCAGGATCTGGGGGTGGAGGGGTTGCTCAGGCAGAGCCTGCCTACCGGTGCTCTTAGAAGCATTTCAATACTTTAGTAACTGCTGCAACCCTAGAGTTGGGAACCAGCCAGGTATCAGCCCTTGAATATATGCTCAAAGACAGATCCAAAGGAAACACATTTAGACTTTAGCAGCAGGCACCAAGGGGAGAGGAAACTCATTGTATGCGCTACAGAGGCTCATACCAGTTGAATATCTTACACTGAACGTATTCTACTTTGTGTGATTTTTTTCTTTTTTACCCTAGCAAAAATGGCAAAGATTTGCTGCTCTCCATCATCTTCTGGAAGACCATCCCAGGTTCCCAGGAAATTATTAACCAGGCATTGTATAAAATATGAGAGCCACACTTTGACTGCTCCAGATCATAGTAAGAGAGGACTTCAAGTACCCACCTATGTTTTGATCTCAAGTCTGTGATTTCTAATTAACTTCTTCTGTCCAGCTAGTCTCTTAACTCAGGCAAATGATCCCATGGGCAAAGCATCCCCTGATGGGAACTGAACTACCCTCTCAAACAACAGGGACTGCCCTGATGCCAGTAAGATCCCACGTCATTGACCCAAAACAGTGATCCTCTGACCTTCGCTGTGTACCCGCACGTACGTACCCACTGACCTGTGTCCCACATTCTGCTTAGATAAACCTACAGGTATCGTCAGCACTTTGGAGACAGTCGGTGTCCCTGACAAGTTGGCCTCCCTGAAATGAACTCCTTTCTTGTTTCGCCACCACTAGTCTCTGGGTCTTTGGGGTTCAACAGCGGTGAGTGGCCAAACTTGGTCTTTTGGGGACCCCTGGAGCAGGTGCTCTTGCTTCCCTGAGCCCCAGTTACAACAGTATTGATAATGAATAAACAAAGAGAAAGGCAAGTTCTGGGCCAACTAAGTAAGTGCTGAATTCCTGTAACTTAAGCTGAGTGGGAAGATGTTGAAAAAGACGCTTGGAAATTCTCACCCTGGCACCTTTCCTTCCCTTTTCCTCTGGAGAGGTAAAACAGAACATCCACAAAGTTGGACCATGCTCCAGGAATCCCTCGGTCTCCCTGGAATGCCTGTGTGGCTGGAGACAACAGGGACAGCTGGCGGAAGCCCTGAGCCTGGCCACCTGTGGAAGCTGAGCCACGGCTTCAGAAAGTGAGGGCAGCGGCCTGCAGAGCAGTGCTGTTGGGAGCGTGGCCCCTGGACCAGGACAGCACCCTCCCATGGAATTTTCCAGGCTTGTGAATTCTCAGACCCCACACCGGTGGAATCAGCAAGACCAAACGTGGGACAATCTGTGTTTTAACAAGCACCCCTATCCACCCCAGAGCACTCTGATCCTTGCAAGTTTGGGAATCTCTCTATCTTGGGACATCTGCTTTCTTTTAAGGAAATCCATTGCTGGAGGTCCCTTGAATGAAGGAGCCCTCCGTGAGATCCAAGGAGCCTTTGCTCTTGAAGGGCAGGAAGGAATTCTTCTCTACCCTCAAAGTCTTCCAGCTGGACTAAGAATTAAAGTGACATGAGACAGATTAGCAGGAGAAAAAAGTTTTACTACATGTTCGTGGGGGCCCAATAATGCAGATAAGACCTGAACAGATGACCAAGGAAGGCAGCTATTGTGTTTCCTAGACATGGAGACAATAAGCCTGGGAGGAACTGGCAGGACAAAGACAAGTTAACTTTGGGAGCTTCCATTAGTAAGAAACTACACAGAATTTGGGCTGGAGTAGTACATTAGTAAAAAGTAACAGATGAAGGGGCCCTGGTGGCTCAGTCATTAAACGTCTGCCTTCAGCTCAAGTCATGATCCCAGAATCCTGGGATCGAGCCCTGCATCGGGCTCCCTGCTCACCAGGAAGCCTGCTTCACCCTCTCCCACTCCCCCTGCTTGTGTTCCCTCTCTCACTGTGTCTCTCTCTATCAAATAAATAAATAAAATCTTTAAGGGGGGAAAAAAAACAGTAACAGGTGTTGTTTATCCAACTTTCTGGCTCTGAATCTCCCACCTCTGGTGATGAGAATGTCTCTTTACCTCCTGGTACAGGGGTGCACCTTCCACAGGGAGAGATCTTACCTGCTCTCAGGGGGAGCGCCTGAATGTCTGAGTATCTCTTGAGTAACTTTTAAAATAACCAATATGCCAAAGTGGCACATTTTGGGGCAGCCTGCCCTTGGCCCGTATACTTTCTAAGAGGAAATAGGCTTCCCCCTTGAAATCTGGGTGAGAAAGAGTATATTCTGGCTGTGTTGTTTGGGTATTCTGTAACTTGTAACTCAGGGACTTTGAAGCCTTATCATTATGATATACAATAAAGAAAAATACAGGATTTTTTTTTTTAACCAGAGAAAAATGTGCCTACAGAAGGGCAAGTAAGAAAGTTGGATCTGAGATTGTAACCGGAGCCCAAGGATGCAAGAGCATCTGCTCCAGGGGTCCCCAAAAGACCAGGTCTGGCCACTCACCGCGGACAAAACCCAAAGGCCGTGAGACTAGTGGTGGCGAAACAAGAAAAGAATTCATTTCAGCGAAGCCAGCACTGGGAGGGCAGCAGACGAGTGTCTCAAAGACTGTTTCCAAGGTGCAGACGATACCTGTAGGTTTATCTAAGCAGAATATGGGACACAGGACGGTGGGTACGTGCAGGTGGACAGTGAAGGTCAGAGGATCACTGTCTTGGGTCAACGACGCGGGATCTTGCTGGCATCGGGACAGTCCCTGCTGCTTGAGGGGGCAGCTCAGTTCCCATCAGGGGATGCTTTGCCCACAGGGTCATTTGCCAGAGTTAAGAGACTAGCTGGATAGAAGTACTTAATTAGAAAGTACAGACTGAGGTCAAAATGGAAATAGTTGAAGTCCTCTTTCAGAACGATTTAAGAAGGGACTTTCCGAAGAAACAATGTCTACCCGCACAGGCTTCATCCATGCCTACAATTCTATGGCGGGATGCCTGCTCCTTCGGCATGGCCCTCTCAGTGATTGCCAGCCAATGGGCGTGTCCATCTCAGTGATTGCCAGCCAATGGGCGTGTCCATCTCAGTGATTGCCAGCCAATGGGCGTGTCCACCTCAGAGACTGCCAGCCAATGGGCGAGTCGGCTTCAGTGCCGGTGAGCTAACACCTCTGTGGTGACGAGAGCGTCTGAGAGCCCAGAGCAAGGTCCTCTGAGGAATAAGAGGGGGTGGGCCGAGTGTTGAAAGGGAAGTTGAGACCTGAGACACGTGAAGTACCTCCTTTGCTTTCTCCCTAACTCTGAACCCTCCGATGGGGATGATAGGATGAACACTAGGAAGGAAGCTAGAAAGTTATGTTGCCCGAAACCAGTATCTTGGGAAATTTCAAGCAAGTTTCCCTTTGCTTTCAAAGTTGTGCCAGAACTCTTCCAGGTTTCCTCGGAGGCAGGATGGAGGAGGACCAGCGATTCTCTCAGGACAGGAGCTCAGGAGTCTGCCACTTACTGGCTGTGTGAGCTCGGGAAGTTCCTTAACTTCTCTGTGCATCAGTTGCCTGGTGTGTGAAATGAGGCAGTAACAGTACAAGCAAGACGCCCAACCTGCAGTAGGGGTCAGCTGTTATCATCGCATCGAGACTTCTGTTACTGAATCAAATGAATCAAGACTTCACAGCAGCCACTGAAAGATAGGGGCAACCTGGGGACAAGTTCACCTCGTGTTTATGTCTCGGGTTTCTCAATCTAGAACCACAAGAGAATCCTGAAAAGATCTTCTTTTCTCATTTGGAGCCTCTCAGGGGCCTGGCAACATCCCAGGTCCTCCCGTGTTATGGTTGGTTATAAGCTCTGGTGTGGAGGGGTGGGGGGTGGCCTGCCGATCCCCTCACAGGTGAAGGAGACACAAGTCGGGAAACCTACAGTTGGCCACAGGTCAGCCTCATTATATACAAATTGCAGACCTCTCTCACCCACGAGGAGTAAGGTGGTCCCCTCATACAGCAAGATGAGTAGCCCAGGATGGAAAGCCTGAGAGCCAAAAGAACCCAACAAGAAAGGGAGCAGTCTTGAAAGAAATGCCAAATATACATAGTAACAGAAACAGTTATGTATACACCCATAAACAGTGATGACAGTTCCCAGGAGCCTTTGAGGTTGGATGTGGCTAGGCATCTAAATTTTGACCAATGAATGTAAGCAGAAGTGAACTTACACTCTCCTCTTCCCTGCTGCCTGGAATGCAGGCATGATGGCTGGAGCTCCAAGCAGCCATGTTGGACCACGAGGTGATCTTATGTCTGGAAGCCTCTGCTAACACAGACAGGAGCCTGAGTCCCTGATGATTGTGTGAAACTGCCGTCCTTTCCTAAACTGCCTACTTCCAGATTTCTCTTTTTTTTTTTTTTAAAGATTTTATTTATTTATTTGACAGAGAGAGATCACAAGTAGGCAGAGAGGCAGGCAGAGAGAGAGAGAGAGAGGAGGAAGCAGGCTCCCTGCTGAGCAGAGAACCCGATGCGGGACTCGATCCCAGGACCCTGAGATCACGACCTGAGCCGAAGGCAGCGGCTTAACCCACTGAGCCACCCAGGCGCCCCCAGATTTCTCTTATATAAGAGAAATAAATTGGCAATTTATTTAATCCACTGTTACTTTTGGCTCTTCTGGTATAGGCAGACACATGTAATCCCAACTATACAGAAAAATTTAACACTGGTAAGTTCTCTAATTAATATTTTTTTAAGTTTATGTGTGAACAACACAAACAGGGAACCTAGATATTGATGCTGGTTTTTGTTGGAAGGGATCGTGAATAACCCAAATGGCATATCAGAAATAGAGAACTTTCATAATAATAAAAGAATAATTTCATCAGGAAGATTTTTTAAAATCTTAAATGTGTATGTACTTCACAGCTTCAAATTAAATAAAACAAAACCTGACAGATTACCAGGAGAGAAACAAATCCAGTTTTTAACAATTTCTCCTAGTAACTGATAGAACAAGCAAGCAAGCAAGCAAGCAAGCAAACAAACAAACAAAAGAAATGCAATAATAGGAAGTTTAAATAATCCAGTTCCCTCCTGGGTATATTCCAAAGAAATGAGACCTTCTGTGCTCCCAAAGGCATATTCAAGAATATTCACAGCAGCTTTAATTAGAATAGCCCCCAAACTGAAAAAACCTATATGGTTCTCAGCAGCAGAATGGCTAAATGACTTGTGTTATGTTAATAGAATATTACATAACAAGGAAAGGGCAATACGGTTCAGGTTCCTTCATCAATCACAAAGGTGTGGGGTGAATGAGAGAAATCAGTTACAGAGTGCATATTCTATGATTCTGGGTACATGGAGTTCAAAAATAGACAAAAATGATATATGATGAAACAGGTCAGAATGACATTTAAGCCTTAAGGGGTTAGAAGCAGAGCAAAAGAGTCTCTTGGGATGATGGAATGTTCCGTATCTCTATCTGGTGATAGAGTGATTATATATGGATGTAGATTTGTGTAAAAATTCATCAGATTTATCTGTACACTATACTGTATATAAGCTATGTCTCAATAAATTAAAAAAAAGAAGAGGCATTATTTGGAAGTTTTACACAAGTTAACTATTCCATATCTTCCCAAATGTCTAGGATTTTATTTTCTTATTATAATTATATAATGAAAAAGTAATTTTTTTTCACCAAGCCCCATGCATACACCCTCAAATCCCTCTAGTTAACACTTCGGTGCAATAAAAAGGTTTCATTTCCTCTACATGCCTTGACATGGAAAGGCTTGAAACCCCTGCTCTGGGTAATAAGAAGCCAGTTAAGTTGCAAGAGGACCAGTGACAGAGTGTACTGGGAATTGGACTGGGGAAGCGTAAGCTAAGGGAGGTGTGATGGACAATTTCATGTGTTGGCTTGATTGGGTCACAGGATGCCCCGCCGCATAAACATTATGTCCATGCTCGTCAGTCTGTCAGGAGTGTTTCAGAAGCGATTTGCATTAGAATCAATGGACTTGGTAACAACAGATGGCCCTCACCAAGAGGCGGTGAGCACCACCCAACCCATTAGGGGTCCAAACAGGCAAAGGAAGTTTGAATTCGCTCTCTCTGCCTGATTGAATGAGCTTAGTCTTTTGCTGCCGCCTGCTCCGGAGGGATGTTTAGGAAAGAGCCTTGTGAAAACTGCTATTGAACCATCTGTGAAGAAGGAATGGAAGATATGGGCCTCAGCATCTCTCATGGGCCCGTAGGTAAGGACCCAGCAGGAAAACCTCTCTCGGGCGCAGCGATGGGAAAGACTGGGCTCTTTTGAGAAGCTGGTTTGGGTTTACCTTCCGGTAAACTCTTTTCCCCCACTTTGTCCTGGGTGCTAAGGAACTTGCAGGCACAGCAACTAGAGAGGATTTCAGAATGCACCTGTGCGCTCTCCCTCCGGCTAGCGTCACCTTCTTTTCCTCCTGGTGCTTCCCTTTACCCCATTTCCTCAGCGATTTCATTTTGTCTTCTTAGACCTACCTTTGGAGGCTGCCACGACTTTTAGAATAGAGGTAGGGTATAAATAAACAAGAAAGGAGATGGACCAGGAAGAGGGAGGCAGTCCACCCAGACGGAGAAAGGACGAGCAAAGTGAAGGCTGACTGGCCATTACTCCAAAGATGACATACAGCCGCCAGCAAGCATACGGAAGGAAGCCTGACATCACAAATCATTTGGCAAATGCGAACCAGAACCACAACGAGACATAGCCTCATACCCATCATGATGGATCCTATCGAAAAAGAAAGGAAGGGAGGGAGGAAGGATGAAAGGAAGGATATAAGTGTTGGGGAAGATGTGGAGAAAAAACCCTCATGCACTGTCGGTGGGAATTTAAACTGGTACAGCCATTTTGGAAAACTGTACGGAGGTGCCTCAAAAAATTAAAAAATTGAACTACCATACTATCCAGCAATGCCACTTCTGGGTATATACCAAAAGAAATGAAGGGTAGATTTCCAAGAGATGTGTACACCCATGTTTACAGCAGCATTATTCACAAGAGCCGAGAGGTGGAAGCAACCCAACGGTCCAGCGACAGAAGAATGGACAAACAAATATGATATAGCCATGCCATGGAATATTATTTAACCTTGAAAAGGTTGTCACCTGATACCACATCGATGAAGCCTGAGGACATTACCTAAGTGAAATAAATAAGCCAGTCACAAAAAGACAAATACTGTATGGTTCCACTTATATGAGAGATCTAAAAGTATCAAATTCAGAGACAGAAAGTAGAATGGTGGCTACCAGGGGAGGTGGGGAGGGGCGTTGTTGATGAATGAGTACCGAGTTTCAGCTTGGAAAGACAGAAAGTTCCAGAGATTGGTTGCACAACAATGTGAATGTACCTAAGCTCCTGAACTATACACTTCGAAATGGTTAAAAAGGTCAATTTTACATTGTGTGTCTTCTTTTAATTATGTGTAATTTTTTTTTTTTTTTACAGTCAAGACAAGAGGGGTGGCGCCTGGGTGGCTCAGTCCGTTGTCTGCTCAGGTCATGATCTCAGGGTCCTGGGATCCAGCCCCACATCGGGCTCCTGCTCAGAGGAGAGTCTGCTTCTCATTCTCCCTCTGCGTCTCTCCCTGTTCATGCTCTCTCTCTCTCTCTCTCAAATAAATAAATAAAATGTTTAAAAATAAATAAAAAATAAAGACAAGAAAGACTAGCTGAACTTGTCACAGATTTGCTCAGTGCGCTTCCTGATCTCAAGTTGAAAGAAGCTGGTGGTTTCATTTGGAATCTGCCCATCCATCGCACCCCAACCACTCAGGCGAGAGAGAGATTGAGAGAGAGAGAGAGAGAAGGAATTTGCATGGAGCCTGGGACAGGAAAAGGAAATTCAATCCCCAGGCTTCCATGTCAATAAATCTTCAGGATTTGCATGATAATTCTTCTTAGGTTTCCTTTCTTCCTAAGTAAAATTGCCCAACAGTTGTAACTACTCTCCTGGAATACATAATCAGAACCACGTTTACCAGACAGGATTATTTTTCCCCTTTCTACTTCTCTCTCAACATCTACCCCCTTGTTCTTACTGCGCTCATGACAATGTACCTCCCACACACAACTAAAGAAGCACAAAGTTTAAAGAAAGCGTTTTCTATCAGGATCCCCATTCTTTAACATGGAATCAAAGCGAGCTAATGGAGTGAGCAGAGGAGAATATAGGTTAGTGAGTCAATACCATTCGAGTTCATCTGAGGCCCGGCAGCGCTTCCAGATGATTCATGTTCCATTCACTTTGATTAATTCACGGGTGCTTTACGCTTCCTTCCAACCTACAGGCCCCTCTAGTGCCTGGTCCCCATGCCCTGGCTTTTTGCAGCTTTATATAATGTTAAAACTTGGTAAGTGTGGTTCAGATGTCTGGTCTGAATATCATCTAAAATATCGTCTAAACATCCCTCCGGAGCAGGCGGCAGCAGAAGACTAAGCTCATTCAATCAGGCAGAGAGAGCGAATTCAAAGATAAAAGCCAGAAATCAACAGACACAACCAGAAAAGAACATATAAAATACACTGAGTTTTCTGTAAATTAGAAAAGCAAAAAGCTGTTTGCTCCATCTGACACACAAGTACAGAGACCAAGTTCCATTCAGATGGAAATCACACTTGCTCTGTGACCTTGGGAGCATCTTTGACATTCATCTAATTTCTTCCACCCATAAGGTGATCAGTAATAATATAGACTTCTTTTTTCTTTTTTACAGCTTTTTTTTTTTTTTTTTTTTTAAGTAGGCTCTAAGTTGGGGCTTAAACTCAGGACTGTGAGATCAAGACCTGAGCCTGGATTAAGAGTCAAACACTAAACTGGCTGAGCCATTCAGGCGCCACAATGATATATACTTCTAACTCAAGACATCCAACTCTGTTTACATTTTTTTTTTTTTTTGGTCAGAGAAAGTGAGCACAGGCAGACAGAGTGGCAGGCAGAGGCAGTGGGAGAAGCAGGCTTCCTGCTGAGCAAGGAGCACCGATGTGGGACTCGATCCCAGGACGCTGGGATCATGACCTGAGCCGAAGGCAGCCGCTTAACCAACTGAGCCACCCAGGCGTCCCCCAACTCTGTTTAAAAAAGAGAGGATGCACCGAGGTTACCAAAAACGTTGAAATTGCTGGACAGGCAGGCGGGTAAAAAGTCTTGTTAACCCAGGTTGACAGTCATGGCGGTCAAGATCTTCCCATTTTGTGCCCATGGTGGAGACGGCTTCGGTGGTGCTAATATGGGACCACAAACCCCATCCACATACGTAAGTGGTCTCCAGAGGCCTGTCAAGTGCTCTTTGATAGTGTGGTCATCCCGGAAGGAAGCGAGATCAAACCATTTGGTTACATGGATTGTGGAGACTTGGAATGTAATATTAAACCACAGGTTTTGCAGGCATCCTATTGCCTTTTTTTTTTTTTTTCAGGTTTTAAAACCTTTTATTGGCAGAGTCAAAGTCATGTGTTCCAATAATTAAGACCATTGGAGCAACAACAGCAACAAAACGGCACTGATTAAACCGCAGTTTACAGCCTACAGGGCACCTTGGACCAGCTTTGTTTTCACTCTAGATTTCACTGTCATCCCAGAGAAATCCAGACTTCCTTCACCAATGTGCAGGCTCTCTTCCTTCCCTGCCAGCCAGCCAGCAGGTGGGAGAGACAGGCATGGCTCCTTATGTAGTTCCCCACTCTTTGATGTGTAAAGGGGTGAAACAGTCATTTAAACTTGATCCAACCTCTTTGCACAAAATTACAAAGTTAAAAACCACGAAAAGCAGTAAAACACGAAGGCACTGCCTGTGGAAGTTGCAGCGCATGTTGGCAGCGCCCGCTTCATTCCGACTCACCTGCTCGCTTCTCCTGTCTACTGGTTTCTTTTGTGGATAGTGGGTTCTTCTCTTGTGTTTCTGTCCCCTTCCACTGCCATCTGGCAGATTTCCCAATCTCAGCCATATCAGGCTTTTTAGAGAAGCTTGCAGAGGAAGCAGAATGAGGCGCCCAAGTCAGTGGAGTCCGGTCTGTGCAGTGGCCACCGAATGCTCACCCTACTACACTCTCAACAGTTACATAGCTATTTTTAAAAGATTTTATTTATTTATTTATTTGAGAGAGAGAGAGAGAGAGCAGAAGCAGAGGGAGGTGCAGAGGGAGAGGCAGAAGCAGACTCCCTGCTGAGAAGGGGGCCCGAAGCAGGGCTCCATCCCAGGACCCTGGGATCATGACCTGAGCCAAAGGCAGATGGTTAACCGACTGAGCCACCCGAGCATCCCATAATAATTATATTTTTTAGAAAGCTGCTTGTGACGCCTGGGTGGCTCAGTGGATTAAGCGTCTGCCTTCAGCTCAGGTCACAATCCCGGGGTCCTGGGATGAGTCTTACGGCAGGATTCTCGCTCAGTGGAGAGCCTGCTTCTCCCTCTGCCTCTGCTCCTTCTCTCTCCCCCACACCCAATAAAAAAACAAATCAATAAATCTTTAAAAAAAGAAAAGAAAGTTGTACATACACTTCAAGGGTTTTGTGGTTTAATCGTGGAGTATTGTCACTTCACTAGCATCTTACTCTCAATAAGTAATATAGTGATAGATACTATAAAAATATATAGTAATGTAGCATAGTAACGAAAATAGTATCTATTTCTGTGATATAGTAACACCTAATACGGTAGCTAAGAGAGAAATAGACTTGCATTTGAACAACTTTTTTCTAAATTGTTATCAACTAATAGAAGCTGCCAGCATGTCTACAGCACCTTACAGTTTACAAATGCTTTCAGCTTCACTTCACCAACGCTGCGAAGGAACTCAGCTCCCCAAATTTAAGCATGTGCCCAAGCACAATCAAAATTTGAAATATTCCGTCAGCGAATAGAGAACGTAATCTTTTCTTTTCTTTCTTTCTTTCTTTTTTTTGAGAGAGAGCAAGTTGGGGGCGGGGAGGAGAAAGAAAGAGAGAATTTTTAACAGACTCCACCCCCAACAGAGTGATGCATGCGGGGACTGGATCTCACAAACCTGAGATCCTGAGATCCTGACCTGAGCCGAAATCAAGAGTCAACTGCTTAACCAACTGAGCCACCCAGCCACCCCAAACCTAACATTCCTTTTACAGAGATGCAGGATGTAGAGAATTTGGGTTTGTTTTCCTTTCAGATCACTTTGTACTGAGGATGAGGAACGATTTTCACTCGAACTGCCTCAAAAAATAATTTTTTTTGTTTTATTATACTGTTTGTGAATTAAGCAAGGCATCATATTTTTCAAAGACAAACATTATTTTATGATGCCAATAATGCAAAGTAAGGATTGTTTTTACCATTTCAATTGGCTTGTTTACTAGTCCTCCAGTGAACTGCCTTACCCATTCCTTCAGGTGCAAAATGGCTCAAGTTTTAATGTGGCAGGGGCGGAGGGGGGGCAATCAGGAGATCAGCAGAGTAAGGGACAACTGTGCAAGCAACTAATTGTGAAGTTTGGCTCTTTCCCCACATTTGCTCGCTCTTCATTTGTTCAAGAATAAAATCAAGGGCATGTTGCTGGGCATATTTTCACACCATATGCAGATACTTGTGGAACATGAAGAATGACTTTCCAGGACTGAATGAAGCCAGATTGGAGTAGGAACCCTTCTCCATGGCAACATATGTGTGACATGCCGCTTGGATTACTCTCTGAACACAGCTACCAGTGAGCTCTGTCCTTCATTTCCCTGTGATCCAACACCATGTGACAGGCATCCAGCACCTGCTGTCAGCCTGACTCATCACCGCGAATCACTAAATCCATAGAGGTCAAGTCTAAGGAAATAAACCAATAAAGGTATTGAATTTAATGTAGTACTTCAGCTTTTCATCAAGGTATATATAGATACCTCGTGACAGATATCAGTGTAATCCTTCCCATCAGTATGAAACCATTATCACTAATTTTTTTAAGGAGGCTCCACACTGGGCTCTCCTCTGGGCTCCAGGGAGGGGCCTGAACTTAGGACTCCACGATCAAACCTGAGCTGAAATCAAGAGTCAGACAGACACTTAACCGACTGAGCCACCCAGGTGCTCCAATTATCATTCATTTTTAAAGATTCAGCTTTATGTTTATTATTTTAAAACTTGTGACCAATATACTTTTTAATTAACTGAAAATTTTGGGTCCACATGTCTCCTGAATATCCATCAGAGACCCCACAGAGTAAAAATTCAGAATTATGACATAGAGGTTTGTACTGCATGTTCCCAAGAAACACTCATTTTCCCATGAGATGGACCAACTAAAATCATACAATGACAATTCATATTTTATCAATCCACAGAATTAAAGTAAATTTATGAATAGAATTTTCTCAAGGCTGTATTTTTCTTCCATACGTTTTCTTTCACTTTGGACACATGCTAATCTTGTCTATAAATAAGCATTACCAGTAAATGATTAAAATTATCAACTAATAACAAAATATTTACTAATCTCTTAATTACATAACTTTTCTGATAGGCATCAAACATTTCTCTGCTGGTAAAGTGATTCCTAGTTGATATGACAGAAGTAAATATCAAAATACTGCAGCGTATTATATAAAAGTGCCATGATTTCTAGTTTCACTCAAAAAAAAAAATTTCAGGGGTGTCTGGCTGGCTCAGTGGGTTAAAGCCTCTGCCTTCGGCGCAGGTCGTAATCCCAGGGTGCTGGGATCGAGCCCTGCGTGGGACTCTCTGCTTGGCAGGGAGCCTGCTTCCTTCTCTCTCTCTCTGCCTGCTTCTCTGCCTACTTGTGGTCTCTGTCTGTCAAATAAATAAACAAAATCTTAAAAAAAATTTTTCAGCATATACATTAGATAAAAATCTTGGACTTCACCAGGCCAAAAAGAAAATACTATGAATAAAGTAATAAAAGAAAAAAACAAATTGGAAACTATGTTACAAACATTAAAGGCATTTCCAACACAATAAGGAAAAGACACAGCCAATAAAAGACAGAGGAAGGACACGAATGGGTGTGTAACTCTGAGGAAGAGCTACAAATACAGTCTGTCATTCCTGGCACAGGAAAGAGCGCACAATACAGAGTACTGAACTAGGGCTCATTGGACTCTTCACGGCTTGTGGTAAGTATCTGCTGAGCCCACTCAATACGTTTTTCACTCCGAATCCATGCTCACCAAGAAGCTTCTGATTAATGATTTGTTTTGTCAGGTGTTTGGAACCGGAATAGGATGAGCTAAATCATAAATCACGAATGCATAAATTAGCTCTGGGACCGATACATTAGTCTTATAGTAAAAGAAACTAGAACTACTTGAAACTAGCAGGTAAATAATTCCTGGGGATCTCATCACAGTGCAATGATTACAGACAATACCGTATTACAAACTTCGAAGTCGCTAAGAGATAAGATCTTAATTGTTCCCATCACACAGAAGAGATGGCAATTATGTGACATGATAGAGGTGTCAGCTAAGGCTATGGTGATGATCATATTGTAATATGAAAATGTATACCTTAAACTTTTACAATGTTATATGTCAATTACATCTCAATTTAAAAAAAGGAACTAACACTTTGTAACAGATTTATAGCTAACAAAATACCTTCACATTTGTTGCGGACTGTGTTTGCATCAAAATCACTTCTCTGAGCCTAATCAACTCTGGAGCCTGATAGAAATCAATTTTACAGGGATGCCTGGGTGGCTCAGTTGGCAAATCGTCATGATCCCAGGGTCCTGGGACGGAGTCCCGAGTTAGGCTCTCTGCTCAGCAGGGAGCCTGCTTCCCGCCCCCCCACCCCCTGCCTACTAGTGATCTCTGTCTGTCAAATAAATAAATAAAATATTAAAAAAAAAAAAAGGTAATTAGAACAGAAGCTAACCACCTCATCAGTAGTTAATAATCAACTCTTAAAACAGTTCTCAAAGTAAGGTCCCCAAAACCCTCTGATCCCTTGGGAACTTGACAGCTTCCCAAGATTTAATGACTTTTCTAAATAAACAAAGAAATTAACAGACACAACTTCTTTTTTTTCCTTAAAGATTTTATTTATTTGACAGACAGAGATCACAAGTAGGCAGAGAGGCAGGCAGAGAGAGAGGAACAGAAGCAGTGCTCCCTGCTGAGCAGAGAGCCTGATGGAGGCTCCAACCCAGGACCCTGGGATCATGACCTGAGTCGAAGGCAGAGGCTTTAATCCACTGAGCCACCCAGGCATCCCAACAGACACAACTTTCTAAGGAGATCAGTGGTGATATTTAAATATATCCTTTCTAAGGATATCAGTGGTGATGTTTAAATTTGTTGTATCGTGAAGTGTGCTAACATCTGGATCATTTCCATCAGTGAATCCACATTTTCCAAATGATCAATGCACAATGTTACAAAATCGTGGCATGGGTAAAAGATCCATTCGAAGTACAAGGCAGGTGAAGGTATTTTAATGTAATAGAGTACAAAAAGTTCATTTGTATGGTTTCAGATTCCACATTGCAACTAGACTTTAAGAAACCATATATATCAAGTTTCGATATAACAAAGAATATGGGCAACTCTCTTTTTTAAAAAAAGATTTTATTTTATTTATTTGACAGACAGAGATCACAAGTAGGCAGAGAGGCAGGCAGAGAGAGAGGGGGAAGCAGACTCCCTGCTGAGCAGAGCCCAGGCCCCTGAGATCATGACCTAAGCGGAAGACAAAGGCTTAACCCACTGAGCCACCCAGGTGCCCCAATTGGCAACTCACTTAAAAGACTTGTAAAATAACCCCACTTCGACCCCACCCACCATCTTATTATTTTTTATTTTTTAAAGATGTATTTATCCATTTAAGAGAGAGAGGGAGAAAGCAGGGGGAGGGGCACAGGGAGAGGGAGAGAGTCCCCAAGCAGACTCTGAGATGAGCCCGACACAGGGCTCAATCCCACGGCCCCAAGATCACAACCTGAACTGAAATCAAAAGTTGGTTATTCAACCAACTGAGCCAACCAGGAGCCCCTCACTCACAATTTATTTATTTATTTATTTATTTTTAAGATTTTATTTATTTGGTAGAGAGAGACACAAGTTCCAGCATTTGCTCGCTCTGTTCCCTACCTACCTGGCAGCATCTGGAGGGTAATATTCATATTCCGAGTCCTGCGGATGGTAGATGTTCAAGATAGTTTTATCAGCCATAACTGAACCTAAAGAAGATCACCTCCTCTCCAGGCCTCAAATTCTTCATCTGTAAATGCGTATCCAGGAACACCCACTCCAGCTAAGTAGGAATAAAACAAAGTTAGTGCAGGGCTAATTGAAACACTCATTAGGTAAGCGATTTATGTCAGCTTCATTGTTTTCCAGGGCACAGTAATATGAACTTGGGTAACAAGGGAGGTTGGGCAGAATGTCGTTAAAGGTGCTTCTAATCAAATATTTTAAATGACACATAATCAACACACTGTTCTAAAGCAAATGGACCCTTCAAAGGGATAGTCCTCCCCTTTAAGTAATTTACAGAGGACAGAAGCCAGATTAAATAGCAGAGCCATGCAGCCACGACCTGTGCCACTACGGCCCAATCTATATACGACCCAAAAGATGTCCGCCTCCTACTCTTGTAACAAAATGCCAGGTTACGATAGGCTGTCTACAGCATGATCCCAATTTCATCAAGTATTCATGCCCACCTGTCTATACTGGAGGAGGCATCATTTTAAGACGGATGTTTACACTTATTATGACGAAAACCAAATAAATAAAATGATTTTTTTTTTTAAAAGGATGGATGTTTATGCTGCACGGTGTGACAAAGTGTGAATTTATTTTCTGCTTATTCTTTCTACAGTTAAAAAAAAAAAAAGCTCCCTCCATTGGTGGAGGAGGACGAGGGCGAGGCTCCCCTGCTGGGGCCTGGGGTAGGAAGACAGTAGGCGGAGACGAGCAGGTGGAGCGCGCGGTAGAGACTTGCTTGCTCCTGCCGCCAACTGGCTCCACTTCCCCGCCACTGCCAGGGAACGGCGAGGAGCGCGTGCGCGGGGCGGGGCGGGGCGCGGGCTGAGGCGGAGCAACGCTGGGGGCGGGGCGGGGCGCGGGCTGAGGCGGAGCAACGCGGTGAGGGGCGGGGCGAGGCTGTCCGGCTCCCCGCCGCTCGGTGCTCGGCGGCGGAGAAGGCGGGGCGGACGGGCCCGGGAAGCGGGAAGGATCCTGACTCCCGGCCATGGCGGCGCCCGGTGCGCTGCTGGTGATGGGCGTGAGCGGCTCGGGGAAGTAGGTCTGGGAGGGCGGGGGTCGCGGCGGGTCGCGGGGGGCGCCCTGGAGGAGGCGGCGCGCGTAGCGGAGGCCGGAGGCGTCACCGTTCCGGGCCCGCGGGATACGCAGGGCTCTGGGGAACCTCCGGCCTCCCTTTGCTGATGAGGAAGCTGCGGCTCGGGGGCACCTGCTCTCTCTCCCCACCCTCCAACCTGCGCGCCCCGGGGTGCCGAGACCCGTTACCCCGAGAGGCTCAGAGGGGCAGCCCTTTGTGAAGAAGCGCCTGCAGCGGCGCCGCCCGCCGTGGCTCCGTTGGTCCTCAGGGCCGGTGTCTGGGAGCCTCTTGTCAGAACGGGGTGGAAGGGCGCGAGGCCCAAAGCTCAGGGGCGAACCTGTTCCACTCTCCCACACACCTTTGTGAGGCTGGACGGAGGGGCAGCTCCCTCCTGCGAGCTGCAGGACTTGTGCGATGAGATTTCAGAAAGGGCATTTCACCTCTGTTCTGTTTTCTCTGTGCTGTGATCAGCGTTTATCAGCTTTACCTGAAAGTCAGAGTAAATAAATAGAGTTCCAAATCCCCCTAAGGGTTTGCAAGGAGGACCGCCGGGTGCGCCAGAGCCTCTCTGCTCAGCCCAGTCTGGCCAACTTGGGGGCTGGGAGCTAGACTTTGGCTTCCTGATTAGACCAAAAATCTAACCGCGCCCTTTACCCGAAAAGGGAGCCACTGCTTTGATCCGCCACAGGAGGCAAAAGACAAACCTTAATCAAGTGGAATAATTTAAGTTCAAAGACCTGTAGTGCCCTTCTAGAATTTTCTGCGCCACGACTATCTTGTGTGGTCAAGTACGGATTAAAGACTCTTGCTCCAGGTAGGAAAGTTTAGGTTTTTAAGATTACTGTGGCATTTTTAGTCTCATCTCTTGAGAAAGTAAAATGATTTGGGGAGCCCTTGAATAAAATTAAAATAAATCATGAAGCGTGAAAATCCCTAGTTGTATGATTTGAAGAAGTTGAATGTAAGACTGCTTCTGTGCTGTGATGTAGTGGAAGTCAAGAGCCCCGGGTCTTGATTGTGCTGCTGCTGCCTGGTTGTGTGAGCTTGAGTAATTCATGTACCCCTCTCTGCTTTGGAGCAGATGGCGGAGTGTGTGAAACCATGTGGTTTATATGGTTATGGTATTCATGCATTCAGTAACTATTTATAGAGCTTGATCCTGACTCTGTGTCACTGATATATAATGAACAGGATAGATAAAATCCCTACCCTCAATGAGTTTATACCCTAGTATGGGAGGGAAACAAGACAGGGAAGTGGATAAATATATGTACACGGTGTGGTAGGCAGTGGTGGTGCTCTAGGGGCAAATAAAGGAGAGTAAGTAGAACAAAGAACAGCAGGCAGGATGGTGAGGGAAGGCTCCTCTGAGGCAGTGGTGTGTGGGCAAGACTCACAAGAAGTGAAGGACTAAGCCTGGTGGCCGGCTAGGGAAAGGGCAGTGTAGGCAAAGGGAATAGAGCAAGTGCAAAGGCCCAGAGGCTTTGTTTCATAGTGGCTTACCAGGGAATCCATTGTGGCTGAGTGATGGGAGATGAGGTTAGAGAAACAATGAAGGTGAGAAGTGGTCGTTTGCTGGAGATATTCTGAAGGTAGAACCAGAAAGTTGTTTCGATGGATTGGCTGTGGGGTATGAGTGAGGGAGAAAGGTGTGAAGGATGACTTCGGGATTTTTGGCTTGGGTATCCAGAAGGGAGTTATTATTAACTGACGGAGAAGCAGTAGACAGAGCAGGTTTTGGGAGAAAAAACAGCACAGTCCAATGTGGGATGTGGTGAATTACCCATCAGTCGCGTGAGTGGGTTTGTCAAGTGGTTGATTGGCTATCCAAGTCCAGAGTGTCAGGAGAGGAACTTTGGATATAAATGTAGGAATTCTTGGTGCACAGATACATTTAAAGACATAAGATGTTGAGATAACCGGGGGAGTGAGTGAAGATCAAGAAGCTGGCCAGGAACTGAGCTTGTGCCCTCTGACAGTTAAAGTTCAGAGTCAACTATTGCTGAGGGACTGAGTAATAAAATGAGAATGATTATATAGATCAACGGATATAGAACACTGAGTTCTTCGGTGATTTCTGTGAGCTCTTGTTAGGGCCCTGCAGGATTTTAAATTATACGCCATTATATATGAGAGGGGGAAAAAAATGGCTCAATAGAACAAGTCTCACACCAGAAAGATTGTAGTTAAACCACTATTAAAACAATGTCAAGCATGAATTTTACTTTTTCACTGTTTATTGCCTCCCCCTCTCCTACAAGGGATCTTTTCCCTTTTTGTTTACTGCCCTCTCTGTCTAGAACAATGTCTGGCATGTAGTAGGTACTCAAGAAATATTTGCAGACTTAATGGATGAATGAACAAATGAATGAACGGAGCTATGTGAATAGGTGGCAATGTCAGTTTCCTTTATGTTTTAATAGCCTTCGTGAAGCCACCCTCAGGTTCCGGCCTTTTGAATATCTTTTGCTTTTAACCTGGGCCTCAGCCCACCACCACTGCCCTACAGTCCTTTTCAATCTCCATGATCCTGATTTAGACTAACCCGCTTAGAGATCCCTGGGTCCCAGACTGGTTTGTAATCCTTCCTCCAACCAGTCTCCTCCGAGCCGAGCTCTGTGCCAGGCGTCCTTGTCTGAGTCCGTGAGTCCGTGTCAAGTCCTGCGTTCTCTGGCTTAGGAGGTTTGGATAGAGCAGTGGACAGTGGCTTTTCCTTTTCCTTCTGTCTCTTCTTTGCCCCTCTACACCCCAGTCTAGTTAGCTCTTCTTTTAGCTTGTGAGTGGTGGCTGACGTGTTCATCCCTGGCTCGTCTAACTTGGGCTTCAGTGTCATTTTGGTCATGCCCAGCTCTGGCTTCCCCTGCCCTGGAGTTGGTCACTGGTAGGCTGCAGTGTGTCCCCCTGTGCGAGCATCAGCACGGGGAACCTCATGGGAGAAGTTACAGCCCTTTGCAATCCTTTGGTCACATCGGGGAGCGGGTCTCAGTTGGGAGTACACGTGTGTCTTTAACACGAGGTCTCCTCAAGGCCTTCTTCACAAAAGAGACAGGACCCTTGAATCCAGGTAGAATGTAAGCAGAGTTTTGTTTTTGTTGTTTTTGTTTTCATTATTTTCATCTCCTGGGGACTAGCAGGTGCTCAGTAAGTGCTGGCTGAGTGAAACGAGTAGTGAGTGGGTACGTGGAGCTCAGTTCCCCCATTTTGGAGGTGAGAAAAGAGGTGTAGAGGGAAAGGTGACTGACATGGAAGCAGGTGGCCAGGTAGTGGCCGCACGGAGACTGTAGCCAGCTGTTGGTACTGAGACCCAAGCCCTTTGCAGTGAGTGCTGCCCACTGGGGGACATCATGTCCTCACCACACACATCACACAGAGCATTTCCCTCCCAGGCTGATTCCTTCATTTTATTTTTTTTTTTATTTTTTTAAAATATTTTATTTGACAGACAGAGATCACAAGTAGGCAGAGAGGCAGGCAGAGAGAGTGGAGGAAGCAGGCTCCCTGCTGAGCAGAGAGCCCAATGCCGGGCTTGATCCCAGGACCCTGGGATCATGACCTGAGCTGAAGGCAGAGGCTTTAACCCACTGAGCCACCCAGGTGTCCCACTTCATTTAATTTTTTAAGAAGCCCCAAGCAAGGTGGTAATGCTTGTATGAGTTCCTTGAACCTTGTGCTGGGAAGTTAAACTCCCCTGTCCGACCTCCGGCAGTACCCTCAGTAAAATCTCATCTCTCATCAGCTTTTTTCCCCACAAAACATCATGATCTCTAGAACAGGGACCAAAACATTTCAGAAAGTCTTCAGGAGTTTAGTGAGATCTCATATATTGTTTTTTGGGAAAGAAAATTAGTGGTAATTCAGTAACTATTTAAATTCCTGGAGAACACGGACATGTTCTTGACTCTAGGCCTGACAGCATTACTGTCCCTGCTTCAGTATCATGAAATTACTGGGTTTCAACATGGCGGGGTGGCTGCTGTCTCCAGGGCACCCTGCATGGTAGGGGCCACGCAGGGGTTGGGAAGGGCCATCACCTGAACCTCTGTGTCCTCTCCACAGATCAACCGTGGGCGCCCTGCTGGCCTCCAAGGTAACCTGTTCTGATGCCTCCCAATGACGAGTCCCATGGTGCTGTCTCTTTGCTTCTCTCCCTTCGGTGCACTTTCTTTCTGGCCCTTTCTTTCTGGTTTGTAAAACTCACCATGGATGTGGCTTAGGAAAGCCAGTGGGGCAATCTTGGTTTACACCTTGGTGATGACCAAGAGTGATGAATGAAAGGAGCAGCAGCCCAGTGAGCAGGGACGGGGATGTGGCGTGACCGCCTCCCTGCTCCCGTGTCGGGGATGGGGAGTGGAGGGAGGGGGACCACAGGGGGAGGGGCAGTCCCCGGGCTGCCCCGTACGTAGTGTCAGTAATGGTGGTTGTCATCTACACCCGTTCACTTTGTTCTTAAAGCTGGGATGGAAATTCTATGATGCGGATGACTATCACCCAGAGGAAAACCGAATGAAGATGGGAAAAGGGATCCCACTGAATGACCAGGTAACATGTGCTTACTGTTTCCAACCCAGACGCTCCAGCTGGGAGCCGCAGGTGGGGCTCTCCCAGCACGTGGTGTAGGACACTTCCTGCCCCCCCAGAGGACTTGTGCACAGCACTCCGAAGCCAGGCACCTGCGGTCCTGCACATGGTCAGCTTTGGCCCTGAAATGCTCTCCGAACACAGAGCTAGGAGTCACCCCGCCCCTGTTTGGGCAGAGCCTGCCAGGACACTTCGCTGCAGGCTGACGTAATTCTGGAGATTCTGCCTTCCTCCTCCTCCCCATGCCTTTCAGCTGCCGCCAGCACCTCACCACCACCCCAAAGCTCGAAGGATGGTTACAAATTCAAATCTAGCCCTCTGGAAGTGTCCCATCCATCTCAGGGTCAAGACCAAAGAGCCCAACGCCTCAACATGCCCCACTCCCCTCTCTTCGGGTACCCTCCCTCCCTCTCTCCACCAGAGCCACCCTGGCCCCTGTCAGTCACTCCTGCTGCCCCACTGCTCCCCACAGGGCCTTTGCATCTGCTGGTCTCACTGTCTGAAGTGCACTTCTGTCCTCTCACTTCTGAAATGCACCCTGCTCCTATCCACAGCTCGGCTCCTGTGCCACTTAGGGAAGTCCCTCTGGGCCTTCTGAAGTAAAACCTCCTATAATAAATTCTCACAGCACCATGGCCCACACAGTTCAGGTCCCAGCTGCAAGTTGGCATTTGATGGTATGAGAATTTGATTAATATTTATCTCTACAACTCGATTCTACTTCTGAAAGAGCAAGAACTGTGGCCTTTCTGATGACCATTATATACCCCCAGGGCTGGCCGCACAGTCAACATCAGAAGATACCCGTGACTCAGTCGTAAGTGCAGGAATGAACAGCGCCTCACTCCTTATGCACCGTCATGAGGCCACTTCCTAAGAGTCCCTCCCAAAGCACAGGTGCAAACCGGACTCGCTGGTGTAACTCGCCGTAGTTCAGGGGAGAGGTGAGGGCCAGGGCCCCAGCCAGGCTCACGGGCCGGGGTGTCCAAAGGGCAGGAACAGAGTGGAGCTGGCCGAAGACCAATACTGTGGTTGCCACTCTCAGTGATCTTGGTCCCAGCTGTACTGAGCTAGCTCACTCTCGTCCCCTTATCCGGCCTCCAGGGACTGGAGTCCCCCACCATCACTTGGTCTAGTTCTAGGGACTCCGAGCATACACCTGTCTCTGTTTCAGGGAGGATGGCTTGAGCTGGCCAAGATTCAGACTTTGAACCATCAAAATTAAGTTTGCAACATTTGACTTTAGGGGACAGCAGGAGGGAACCACAAAAGAGATACAGAATAGTAAGTGGAGCATAATAATGACATTATGGTAGAGATAAAGACATAGTGCAGATAACCTGGCTCCACCACTAGGCCTGTGTGCCCTTTGGCCAATGGCTTAGTCTCTCTCTGCCTCCTTCTCCTCCTGTGAAGCAGGGATGGAAGAGGACCCATTTCACTGGGTGCTTGAGGGGATTAAATGAGATACTACTAAAAAAAAAATTATGCACAGTGAAGTACCCAAAGCATTCAGTAAATACAACTTACTGTTGTCGCTTATGTATCTATACGCACAGGTACGCATCACATAAACTGTTTGTCCTGAGTCTGTAAGTGTGACCGTGCCAGGGTTTTCTCCTTGGTGAGTGCAAATAAAAGTTAAAGAACAAGGTAAAGCAACCCAAATGGATGGAGTTTTCAAATGACCTTTAAACATTCTCCTGTTCACACGCGAGGCTTGTTAACTGAGCAGTCTGGATGGGGGTAGGGGTAGAGTTCAGAAAAGGAATTTATTGTACAGAAGAAAAGGTTATCGGTTACTGGAGGAAACATAATGAGTCACTAAATATATTTAGAAGAAACTCTACAGGTTAGCCGGACTTCAGACTTTCTCCCTCCCGGGGAGAGAAAGAGCTAGAATAGCAGATGGTTGACATTCTGGAGGAGAACTCAGCTAAGAGTGAAGGTGTGGGTCATAGCTGCACTGGCACTGGGGGCCCCTCTAGCAACCAGTTCTGCGGGCCGCCCCCCCAGGATCCTGTGAGGAGGCCCCTGTGGAAAGTCTGAGGCAGGGGTACTGCCTCCTCTGGGAAAGGCTTGGGGAGGGTTTCGTGCTCAGAGGGCTGAAGTTTGAAGAGAGAACCTGTGCTGAGTATTCCAGGGGCTCCTTCAGGCTATTTAAATGTAAATGAACATAAACTAAACTGTAAACCCCAGTTCTGGTGTTACACAGCCCAAGTGTTCAGTTGCCACACGGGGCCCATGGCTACCACCAGAAGGTGCAGAGAACACGTCCATCATGACAGGAACCTCTAGTGGATACGCCACTCAGGCTGTGAGGGGTTGCTATTCGTGTGATAATGATGATAAAGGATCTGCAAGCTGCCAGTGTGCCCCCCACCCCCCACGCCCCACGCCAGGTCCAAGCTGTCCCAGCAGCCCGCAGTGACACTGATGCAGACTTCAGAGTCTGCTAGATGAGGGGGTTTTTGTCAAAAATTTTCCCGATTATCAATGTAACACTTGCCTTGTGTAGAAAACTTGGGAAGTACTGGAAAATGTTTTTACAGAATATATCACTCTTGGCTTTATCTTGTAAAATACCTACAAATTTTAGAGTTTGAATTTTGGAGTTTTTTCCCCTATCTTTTTTGGGGTCTATATTCTTCTTACATGTGTTCTTTCCTCTGTGGTCTCAAGTTCATTTTTGCAGCAGGTAAACAGTGGGCCCTGGCCACTGCTCTTCCCCACCCGCTCCTTCCTTCTGCTGTCTGCCTCCCCTAGCAATGCTGGGCCTACTTGGGCTCCTGTGTTCCTCTGAGCTCCAACTCCCTTCTCCCTTTAACTGTCCCCTTCCAGAAGACACTTCATGTCTCTAGATGTTTCCATCACATCACTAAAACCAGAGGCCCAGGAATCTTTCTCTGCCCTTTTGATGTCCTGATTGAACTCCTGCCAGAACATTTGTTGTGCCCACTACCTCCAAGCACTGGGCTGGGGGCAGGGGATACCCATCAGGAAGGAGAGGACCTTGAATGTCAGACCCAGCAGGCAGAGATGCTCATTTGGGTTATGCTGTTTCCTCTTCTCTTTCCCCTAAGTTTCTTTCTGTGTGTTTGACTTTCATAATTTATCCTATCATCTGTAGTAACCACTCACAGAGTTGAGTGAATTTGCTCTAATATCTCCTAGTTCCAATTTCTGCTTTTGTGAAGAAGGAATCTCAGTCACTCCCTTTTGTCACAAATGTGAACACAAAATTGAAGCTCATGCCTCCAAGTCTTAATACCCTTACAGTAAAGCCCAACCTTTCTTAGCAGGTCTCTCAAGTTCTTGACCATCTAGTCGAGGCAGATTCTCCTGACCTTCCTCACTGCCAACTCCCACACTGTTCACCAGGGCTATGAAGCATCTGCTTCACACATTTACTCAAGAGTCCCTGTATACTGTCTTTAACACTCCCAGTCTTAGACTGTGTCCTCCTCTCTATTTAGAAACGAACAAGGGGCGCCTGGGTGGCTCAGTGGGTTAAGCCTCTGCCTTTGGCTCAGGTCATGATCTCAGGGTCCTGGGATCGAGCCCCGCATGGGGCTCTCTGCTCAGCGGGGAGCCTGCTTCCCCCCTCTCTCTGCCTGCCTCTCTGCCTACTTGTGATCTGTCAAATAAATAAATAAAATAAAATAAAATAAAAAAAAGGAAACGTACAACAAAAGTGCTGTCAACCAAAACTTATGGGATGCCTTTGAAACATTACTTAGAAGGAAATCTGACCTCTGGAAGCATTTCCGGAAAAATAACAAGAATGGAAAGTAATGAGCTAAATGTTCAAGTAGGGAAAAACAATAAACAAAAAGGAATATGTAGGAAAAAAAGTAGAAATGGATGCTGAAATTAATGGAATATAAGCTGTTTCAAAAAAATAAAAATAAAAATCTAACAAGACTGATCGATCAAGAGTGGAAAGAAAGCACAATTAAGAGTAGGAATGAGAAGAGGGCTCTGAACTGGTGATGTTTGTAAATTTAAAGACTTAAGTTGGACAATTTCTTAGAAAAATATAAATTACTGTGGGGGACATGGGCTTGGATGGCCGTAACTGATGGCAGAGACTACTCCGCTTTTCCCCCCAAAGGGGAATACGACCCTGCCGATGCTGCATCTGGCTTAAGAAATCAGGAGGGTCCGGAGATCTAACTGTATGTGTGATCTCATCCTGCTCTCTCAGACACCAAAACTGAATCAAGAATAGAAAACCTGAACATAACATAATGCTCTTTAAAAAAAACTGATTCTGGAATCCAAGACCTCCCTGAAAAAAAGGCCCCAGGCCCAAATGGTGTTTCAGGTGAGTTTTGGTCGGCTTGGACCACTGTAACAAAATATCACAGGCTGGGGGCTTAACCAAGAGACATTCAGTTCTCACAATTCTAGAGGCTGGAAGTACGGCCTTCTTCTCAAAACCGCTAAGATTTCTCTGGACTGTAATGCTGATGATGTGTTTCTGTACAAATAAACAATACCTGGGGAAGTCACTTTGTGTCTGCTTTAATTTCAGGACAGGATACCATGGCTCTGCAACTTACATGACATTTTACTAAGGTAAGAGAGCATCAGGCCTTCACATAAGCCAATGAGTAAAGAAAATTCATCAGAAAGTAGAGGCAAAAAATACGTTCTTGAAATCACAACTAGCTAATGGTAAAGGATCACAGAAATGGAATGCACTTCTGTCAGGTAACCAACAATGATTTAAATCAGCCAGAACCCGCGTGTAATTCAGATGGGTTCTGGAAATGAACCTCCTAGACAGCTCCGCAATTATCGTCTGGGAATCTTGGTCAGCCAGTTGGCTTCCATAAGTCTGTTTCTTCATTTGAAAATGGGGGTGTAGTTCCTATTCACAGAATATTGTGAGAATTAGTGAGACGGGATATGGGAGGCACTCAGAATGGTATTGAAAACATCTAAGTGCTGGAAAGATGGTAACCGATGACACTACTGACTGTTCTAGTCACATCTTTGTCTCCACCTCTTACCCCAACTCCACGCTGTGGCAACCAGGGAAGACCTGGGGTCATTTGTAAGTGAACAGATAATTGGTCATCAGAATTGGGAGTCCCAAACCGTCCTGCTCTGTATCGTGCCTCTGAGCAAATGAGGTCCCCTCCACCCATCTGAGGAACTGACCCCTGGGAATCCTGGTTGGGATGTGGAGGAGGATAGAGAAGAGGCAGGGAATGGCTTATAAATCTTGTTTCTAAAATGAGGATGAGCTTTGCGCAGTGGCAGTATCGTAGGTTTATCCAAGGCGATTATTGCTAATTAAAATGAAGATGACATTTCATATTTTTATAAATCTAAAACCTTTACACCATATGCAATTAGAATATACTTAAAATTAAAAATTCAGTTTACTTTTTCACACTGCACTGACATAGCTGGCAACCTTGTCTTTGCATAGGCTTTGAGTTTAGGGTTCAAGGTTTGAGAACTCCTACCCAACTGGGTCTTAACATAAGTAGATTAGATCAAATATACTGACCTGTGATGGAAGCAGAAGTTAAGATCCTCCGGAGAGGAGCTATCAGACATCCAGACCTACAATAAATGAGCTCTCAACCATGGCCTCTGGGAAGAGCCAGACGGCCCAGGTATGTAAGTTCGCTGCTGCTGATGTGCTCCATCCACTGGATCTCAAGTGTACATTGTCCGTAGATCAAAGGCAGACACCTGCAGAATTCTCAGTTCTAAAACATTCTACCAAGTACCCAAGCCAGGGTTTTACCCTTCATCTCTCACCTCTTTACTGGAGTCCCTTCCCAGCCAGAGCCGCCTGCCTTTCCTGACCATGGACAGGGGCACACAGCAGCTGCGTGGGAGAGGAGGCTCACTCACTTGGGCAGTCTCGGAGCACACTGGTTTCCCTTTGTGGTGCCTGGTCATGCTGCCTCTATTTCCGGCTCAGGTCTTTTCTTAGCATATCCCTGGACGCTTCTTATATCTTGTTCCCCTTGACCACAGACAGCCTGATATTCCCCTTTTTGCCTGCTTTCTCCAGCTCTGCACTGGCAAATTCACCAGACTCCCAGCATATTGTAGAGTAGGAAGGGGGAGAAGCCAGTTGTGAGTTTCAAATCACTGAACACCTGTGGAAAATCTGAGCCAAGGTGTGTGGGGCACAGGCACCTACCAGCAGCCACCCATGTCCACATGCAGTGGCTATGTCTACATTTGCAGGAGCAGAGCTGACACCTACCAAGAACTTCCTGTGTACTGGGCATGTTGGTCAACTCTTCCTCACAAGTCTACGGACAGGCGCTCTAAGGGGCCCCATTTAAGAGATGATGAAGATGAACTGATGCTCAGGGAGGTAAATACCTTGCCCAAGACGGCTCAGTTCACTAGTGCAAGGAAGATCTTTACCTTAAAGCCAGGACTGCCTGATACCTGACCACCATTTTGTAATACCTTCTACTGGGAGAGAAGTAGGACCGGTCTTCAATCTAGAATCAGCACCAGTTATTTCAAAGGTCCGCATTCTTTAGTCCCACTCTCCACCCACCCCCTTTTTTTTTTCAACAGAGATGTAGCTTCTGGACAGCATGTGGTTCTAGCCTGTTCGGCTCTGAAGAAAGCGTACAGAGACATCTTAATACGAGGAAAAGATGGTGCATCCCCGAAGTGTGATGAGACGGGGAAGGACAAACACCCAGCTGAAGTGAAGCTCCTCGTGGTCCATCTGAGTGGGTCCTTTGAGGTCATCTCTGGGCGTTTACTCAAGAGAAAAGGACACTTTATGCCCCCTGAGTTATTGGAGTCCCAGTTCGAAACTCTGGAGCCCCCATCGGCTCCAGAAAACTTCATCCAAATCAGTGTGGACAAAAATCTTTCAGAGATAATTGCTACAATAGTGGAAACTCTAAAATGAAAATCGCTTCAGATCGGGGGTCCAGAACAATCAGGCAGACATTTCCATCCCATCCCAAACTATGTCTACTGGTTTTGCCAGTATTCTAATTTCTTGGGGTGAACAAACCCTAGTGTACTGAACTCTACTTGCCTGGGTGTATTTTTAGGCATTTGTGCTCTGGCACATGAGGAGGAGACAGGAGGGCACTTTGAAAGTAAAGCTTCAATAGAAATTCAAATTCCTGTGACCTAATCAGATGATCAGAGGGAATTCTATAATCAATGCTGTAAATCACCTCATTTAGAACATCCTTGATCATGCCTAGATCTGATCAAATAAATGAAACTTGGCTATACTTGGCATCCCCTGGAAATTAGTCACAGGAGTAGAAATGTGTATAATGTGTAAACGTGTGTAAACTGACCACTCACCAGCAAGTCCTAAACCTCTCTCCTTGGATCATCTCAAGATAAATAACAAGTACATATAGTTCATGGATATAAAAAACGGCAAAGTGGATGTAGCCTGGGACTCACTGACCCAACTGTCCCACTCATTTTACGGAAACCCCTGAGATCAGGCTGGGGTCAGCCACCAACCTCTCTGCTGCAAAAACCGTCAGCATGGGCTCTGGGATAAGGAAAGAACATGAGAGCTGCTCTGGCCCAAATGTGAAATGAACCTTCCTGCCGGGCAGCAGTGTGCCAGGGGCAGCTGGGCTGGGTGAGGCTGTGCCGGAGGTCGGAGGCCTGGGTTTCAGCCCTTCCCCTGGAGGCTCCAGAAAGAGACTTCCTTATACTTCTATCCTAACCAAGGTCCTGGAATGCAGCTACTCTGCAGGGTCACTGATTTGCCTTGCGCAGAGAGTGGGTTTTGGGACTAATTACCCATTTTTTTCCCACCAGGGCAGGCAGCCTGTCTTGGGAACTACAAAGAGAATACGTGCCAGGGGTGCCAGAGGCGTGAAAGGGCCCTTGTGGGTAGACAGACCTTGCTTAAGGAGACATGAAACCTCAGATTTTCCTCTCTGCCAGATTTGAGAGGCATCTGCTGTCTGGCTTCAGTCTAGATCAGCCCTCACTACTCGGGGTCCAAGCCCTCAAGTTGACCAGTCCCACAGACTCAGGCTGGCCGATAGTCACCCCAGACACAGAGGAGGGACTCAGGCCACAGTACTCAGTGAGTCCAGACTGAAGACCACCATGGGCACTCTGCAGCGTCTGCGGACCTGTAATGGGACACAGAGCTCCAGCTCTCAGGTGCCTTACGTCGGGGTGGAAGGACAGCGCATCTCACATCCTCTGGCATGGGCTCGAGTTCTTAGCAAAGGCCACTGCTCACAAAAAAACTGAGTTTCACTCCACTGGACTGTCCCATAGGACCTGGGGAACAAGTCTGCTTATAATTATAAGAGCACAAGCTATTTTATGCATAAATAAAAATGTTTTTGCAGTTGTAAGATACATGAAGTTTCCAAAAGTACCAAAAAGGAACAATTATATTCTTTTTTAAATTTGCCAGAGTTGTTTACCATTTCAGAGAATCATGGTGTTCTTTTCTGTCATGAATGTAACACCCCTACACCAACCTGCGCTTGTAAGTCTTCATTCATAGTGATCAGCCCATGGGCACAAGCACCCAGCTGCTCCGTGGTGTTGGTCCAGGGCAACTATGTCTTGAGTGTTAGATACCAAAACTCATTCGTTTATCCCAAGTTACTTTCCCCTTTTCTCCTTTACAGCAAAGGTATCCTATTTACTATTTGCTGGGGTAAATTTTATTAGCCATCAGTTTCACTTCAGGTGGAAGTGGGACATCAGAAAATAGTTGTTAAAAATAGAAGCATCAAATCTCCTGGGGTTGGGAACCACTGCTCAAATCTTCCCAAGATGAACCCCGGGGAGGCCAGGGTGTGCACCAGTACTGCCCTCTGGTGGCCCTGGGGAACACTGCAAGTGCGAACGGCTCTCCCAGCCCTCGAGAACACCATCATGCAGGCAGCCAGCCATGGGTTCTGTGCCTGGGTCCCCTGGCAGTGGAACACCCAGTCCTGACCATACCCTTGCTCGGCCTCTATGACCTGTGAAGAAGTGGAGAGTGAGACCTGTTTGCTGTGGCTCAAAATAGATGCCAATGATTCTCTCTTTTCTCCACCCTGCATATACCACTTAACTACCCACTCTGGCAGGAATTCTCCATCTTGCCTCCCACTCCAGTCCCCACCACAGGAGGAAGTTCAAGTTCAACGCTTTTCTTTCCCATAAGACACACCGCCCGCCTTGTAAAGTTGTGGCAACTGAGAGAGTACACGCATGGTGAGACCACAACCGATACAACAAATGCAAGCTCTTGTTAAAATTATCACCCTTGGGTGTCTGAGGCGATGTGGTCACAGGACGAACTCCCTCTCCTCTGCCTTCCCAACTGTGGAGATTATGAACCCCAAGCAAGTACATGAATCTTAAGTCTTTGGGCTTTAACAGGTCTTCCTTCTTAACCACTGCCAGTGTGCTTCCATGCCTGTCCAGCCTGGGGGCCTGACCTGACTCAAGACATCTGCTGTCCACCAGCTCTGGAATCAGAAGCTGCAAGATGCTGAGCTCTAGGCACACTGCCACACATTCACAGGGGTAACCATGGGCAGGGAACCACTACGGGATGTCCCCACCAGGTGTTCCAAAGGTCCAGAACTGTCAGGCCAGGCCTCTCTAGAGACTGCTCTGAACAAAGCATCTTTCAGTGGATGGGAGTTCAAGAAGGGAGAAATTAAAACAGGCTGGCCCTAATCAAAGATACCATCAACCAGATTTTAACTTCTGAAACTACCATACAAGTTTATTCTCCCATCACTGAAGAGCAAATCTCTATGTTCAAAAATTATTGAAACTGAAGTATTAGCTCTTATTATGGGCACTATGAATGGCAGCAATTACCAAGGAGCAGACAACTAGATATCTAGCCTACAAGTTGTGTTGGGCCTTAATTTAGGGAGGGGTTTTTCAACCCTTACAGAACCTCGGTGTAAAATACGGCCTGTTGCTGATGTCCAGACAATCTTCAATCCCTCCAGTGGAGTTTCCCCCAGTGGCCTTAGATCCTACAGAAACTGAATTTCACTTTCTGGTTTAAAGATGTAAAGTCATGGGTCCTCACTCGGGAGGACCCAAGACCTAATAATGAATATATCTAACACATAGCTCAACTAAGGATCCAGTGAGGGGGAAATGTCCGAAACTCATGACGGTCAGTGGTAGGACCTGCACATTTGAATGCCCAGAGGGCCTAAGCAAAAACAATAATGGTAGGATACAGCAGACACTGGGGAATGGCAAGGACTATGGCACAAAAGAAAATGTATGCATTATCTAAAAAGGGCAGCCACTACTCACCCCCCAGTGATGCAGAAACACATCTCAGCATACAAGCTGGGGTTTATTGCTTGTTGCATAACAGAGAACAGACTTCCAGAACCATGGGGGGGATTTCAGTAAGATGTCACAAAAGGACTTATGTTTTGGACACAGTAGGTGAGTTAAGGGGGGGGGGCTTCAAGGAAGCTGTGGAGGAAGTAGGGAATGACGGGGTATCTTCATAAGATGAGAGAAGTGAACTGAGGCTAAAAGCTATCATTCATCAAGAAGTGTTCAGAACAGGGAGTGTCCAGGCACAATTACAAAATTCATCTTTTGACTTTGGTCACAGTCTTGGTAGCCATTAGATATTCTGCAAAATTATTCCGCAGGACAAAGAGTAGTAGGCCAGCTAGTTCTAGTAGTAGCTACTTCTAGTAGTAGGCCAGCTCCTGGCCCACTTGACAGGCACTGCTTTTCTTCCCTCTAATTGGCAGAAATCACTGTCAACAGGGTCTTTCAGGCCTAGATTTGAAGTAGTTGAGGACACATTTATCTTTAAGACACTAGCAGAGCTTAGAGAGTTTAACTTGAATTTCCATTCTCAAGTGAGAATTTGGTATACTCTGAGGTCAGAGGGTTGAGTAACAGCTAGTGGATTAACCTCTGGGAATCTGTACCACTTCCTTCTGTAGTTGGGGCTCCTGTGGCTAACCTTTGAAAAGACTGCTGAACTGGTTTCCAAGTAGACGTACCATTTTACATTCCCACCAGCAATCTACCCAACACTTGTCACTTCTTTGTGACTACAGTCACCCTAGCAAGTGTGAAGTGACATCTCACTAAGGTTTCCATGTGCATTTCCCTAATGATGTTGAACATCTTTTCAGGTGCTTATTTGGCCATTTGCTTATCATCTTTGGAGAAATGTCTATTCAAATCCTTTGTTGCTTTTTAAATTGGTTTTTTTTTTTCCTCTTTTTAGTGTTCTGTTGTAAGAGTTCTTTACATATCCTGGATACTAGATTCTTTTTTTTTTTTTTAAGGATTTTATTTATTTGACAGAGAGATCACAAGTAGGCAGAGAGGCAAGCAGAGAGAGAGAGAGAGAGAGAAAGAGAGAGGAGGAAGCAGGCTCCCTGCCTAGCAGAGAGCCCGATATGGGACTCGATCCCAGGACCCTGAGATCATGACCTGAGCTGAAGTCAGAGGCTTAACCCACTGAGCCACCCAGGGAGCCCCTGGATACTAGATT
Source organism: Mustela putorius furo (assembly GCF_011764305.1). Lineage (NCBI taxonomy): Eukaryota > Metazoa > Chordata > Mammalia > Carnivora > Mustelidae > Mustela > Mustela putorius. The sequence goes on from NW_025421506.1 coordinate 693,611, forward strand.
CTTAACAGACACATCATCTGCCAATTCTGTGGGGTTTGTTTACTTGATCAACTTTAAAGCACAGAAGTTAAAGTTTGCTGAAGTCCAATTTATTTTTCAATGGTTGCCTTTTCGGTGTCATCTCTGAAAAACTACTGCCCAGTCCAAAGTTATGAAGATTTATACCTTGTTTCTTCTGAGTTTCATAGTTTTAACTCTTACATTTAGGTCTTGGATCCATTCTGAGTTACTTTTTGAGTAAGAATATGCATTTTAACAAGATCCCAGGCTATGCATATGCACAGCCTTAAATGAACAATAAATTTCCATTCCCCTTTAAATCAGTGGTTCTAATGTTGGCAGCACATTACAGTCACTTGAGATTTACAAAATCATGCCTGACTTTACTCAGGTAGAACAATTTCACTTAGTCTGTGGTGGGCTTAGTTTTTAATCTCTTCAGTTGATTCTGATGTGAAGCCAGGGTTGAGAACTATCACCTCTTCACGGATTCTGCATGGATTTTACCCACATGCCTTTGCCAGACTGTTTTGCAGGTACTAGATTCTAACAAAGCCACAGCAAGACTGGGGTCAGTGTTCACGGTTGAGTACAGTACATGAAATTGTAAGCTTCGTGTCTGCAGAGAATACAAATCACACTTTGATGACTAGAAGATGGAGGTCACATTGAATGGTAGTGTATGTAGGCAGAGTGGAGATAAGTATAAGAAGAAATAAAGAACTTTTAAGACTGTTCTGGGAAAACCATAGATCTCAGGTTGGCCAGAAGCATGGTCTACAACTAGCTGTACTTCAACCTCTACCTACCGTGCTCTGTTTGAGCCATTATTCGTCCTTGTTCTTTTTTCTTTTTTCTTCAAAGAGAGGGGTGGAAATGGGTTGAACTCTTGTCTTTCCTTTGCAAATGTAGAACCGTAGAAACAATTCAAGCAGGTCAATGACCATATGTAACAGCTAAACTGATAAAATTCTTGGAAGAAAAACAGAGAAGAAATATCCTCATGTCCTTGGATTTGGCAGTGGATTCTTAAATATACCACCAAAAGCAAGAAAAACAAAAGACAAAATAAAAAAGATAAACTGGACTTCATCAAAAATTAAACACTTCTGTGCAAAAGGTATTATCAAGAAAGTGAAAAGACAACCTACAGAAAGGGGAAAATATTTGCAAACCATGTATCTGAGATTAAGCCCCGCTGAGGCTCTGCACTCAGCAGGGAGTCTGCTTGAGATTCTCTCTCTCCCTCTACCCCCCCTCTCTCTCCCTCACCGCCCCCCCCTTCTCAATTTAAAAACTCCCTCTCCCCCCCCCCGCCCCTCCCCCTGCTTGCTCTCTCTCAAATAATAAATACAGACAGAGGACTTAAACATTTCTCCAAAGACAACACACAAATGGCCAATTTAAAAAGCACAAGAAAGGGACACCTGGATAGGCTCAGTCAGTTAAGGGTCTACCTTCAACTCGGGCATGATCCCAGGGTCCTAGGATGGAGAGCACTGGGCTCCCTGCTCAGCAGGGAATCTGCTTCTCCTTCTGCCTGCCATTCCCCCTACTTGCATGCATGCTCTCTCTCTCCCCTAAACAAATAAAATCTTTAAAAAAAAAAAGCACAAGAAAAAAAATTCTCATCTTCATTAGTCCTTAGGGCACTGGAAGTATGGAAGTCAAACCGCAATGAGTTACCATTTCACACCAGTAGAATGGTTGTAACTTAAACAAACAAAAGAACTCATGTTGGCGAGGACAGAAAGAAAACTCGAGCCCATGCACTGCTTGTGGGAATGAAAGATGGTGCAGCTGCTGTGGAAAACAAGCAGTTCCTCAAAAAGTTAAAAATTAAAACTACTATATATGACCAAGCAACTGCGCTCTAGGTATGTATCTGAAAGAACTGAGACGCAAACAGATATGCCAATGTTAGAAGCATTATTTGCCAACAACCAAATGGGGAAAGTGTCCATCAACAGATGCATAAAATGTGGTCTATCCAATGGAACATTATCCAGCCATAACGGAATCAAGTACTGATATATGCTACAACCTGAATAAACCCGGAACACATACCAAGTGAAAGAAGCCAGACACAGGGCACCTGGGTGGCTCAGTGGGTTAAAGCCTCTGCCTTCAGGTCAGGTCATGATTTCAGGGTCCTGGGATTGTGCCCCACATGAGGCTCTCTGCTCAGCAGGGAGCCTCCCCGCCACCCCGGCCTGCCTCTCTGCCTACTTGTGATCTCTGCCAAATAAATAAATAAAATCTTAAAAAAAAAAAAAGGAAGCCAGACACAAAAGCCCACATACTATAGAATTCCATTTAAATGAAATATCCAGAATAGGAAAATCCATGCAGAAAGCAGACTAGTAGTTTCCAGAGTTATGGGGGAAATGGGAAGTGACTGCGTAGTGGCTAAAAGGTTTCGTTTTGGGGTGATGAAGTTCTAGATGATTGTGATGGTTGCACAACACTGAATGTACTTAACACCAGAGAATTATACACTTTAAAATGGTTACAGTATTTTATTACATTACCACAATTTTTAGCAAAAAAAACCAAAAAGAAAAACAAAACCACAGGCCCTTTCCACAAAGCAGAGCGTATCTCACTAACCTTACTACCATATGCTAGGACATCAGGCTAGAAAAGAGACTCAAGCAAGTGTACACAGTTCCTTCTACAGTATTCTACAAGTAGGTACATTACTACTTATTCCCAGGGAAGAATAAACATTGGAGAAGAAAAATCTGCTCCTCTAACACTGTTCCCCTCCTGAGATCATAAGTGCATGGTAGATTAAGACAGTTACAAATTCTCTGACATTCTACGCATCAGTAAGTGGGGTCTATGACCTTTAAGTCTGGCCAAGCTAAGAATGACCATTAAAATTTGGGAAAAATGACACTGGACCAATGTGTGGCCCAGATGTTTAAAAACTGAAGAGCATTCATGTTTCCTAAAATACTTGATCTTGAAACCTACCAACCACGTTGTAAAGAAGCACCAACAGCCCTGTGGAAAGGCCCGTGTGCACGGCAACTGACTCCAACCACACTCCCTGATGAGAGCAGAGAGCAATTCATGAGCCATGTGTTCTCTTGAAAGTAAATACTCTAGACCCAGGCAAGTCGTCCAGCAGTATTCACCAAGCCCTGCCAATACCGTGGGTTAGTTTGTAACTAAGCATTGGGTAACACAGCACAGTGGAAATTCCCTTCCCTTTCTTGGAGCAGATAATATGTCTAAACAGCTTTTTAAAAACATCTTTAAAAAATTATATAAAATATTAAAAAATCTAGCTTGAATACATAGCAAGTACTTTAGATCTAGTCTTTTGAGGAAAACTATACTGGGAGTTCTAGTATGTACCTGGCTGTTGCAGACACAGAGCAGGCCAAGCAAGACGCACTGGTGCTATGATCTGGCCAGGTTATGTTATAATCGCGGAGCCTGTAACACAACAAATGTTAACAGGTTTCAAATGGAATTGCAGTCTGAGCATGCGCCTCATCGCTGTCCGGCTCTGGAATAAATCTCAACCTCGTCCTCTTCAATCTCACCAAAGCAAAGATGGCAAAGATGAGTGTGTGTGTGTGAGGGGGGCGGGGTTGCTTCTGCTCCACTTCTGAACAGGCTGCCCATAAAAAATATTCTGGATGGGCTGGGAAGGTTACTACTCCTGCAGCACGGAAAGGCAGCTCTAAGGAAAATGGCTGGAGACGGGAAGAACCCTTTCCCTCACACCTCAGCCTACATAAGGATGGGGTGTGTGCTCGCGTATTTCATTTATAAAACCCATTCCGGGAATCAAAAATATATAACTCTTTTCTCCTTTTACTTTTTGGTAGAAAACAATTATCCCATATTCTCTTCCTAAATCAAGCCCTGCCCTGCGCCTGCGATCTCTCATATTAGAAGAAAATGCTGCAGCACTTCCCACCGAAAAAGGTGGGTAAACTTCCTCTATACCAGCCCTCGCTGTCCTTACCAGTTACTGCCCTTTTCTCCGATTCTCTTTGCTTCGAAACTGTGTCTCCTGCCATCTCTACAGTCCACTCTCGCCAGAATTTTACCCTCATTGCTCTACAAAACCCCTATCACAGTCAGGAGCGTGGTAGCTCCTGTTACGGATCCAGAGATTAATATTCCAACCATGATAGGTGTATAAAGTAAGAGCACTTAACAGTTCATTTACCATCTTTATCCTCGTGAAAAAGTGCCTTGCTTGCTCCCAGGACCTCCAGTCTACCTCGCTGGTCTCTTCTCCTCCCCCTGGATGGGCAGTAAGAGCAAACCAGGTCTCAATCCTCACAAAATGTGTTTATCAACACTCTCCACAATTCATCTGGTCAAGATTCATCCACTGTAGCGCTGTTCACATTTTGGACCAGATAAATCTTTGCTGTGGGAGCTGCACTGTGCCTCTCACAATGTTTAGCGGCATCCTTGATCTCTACTCACTGGATGCCTGTGGCAGCCCCAATTATATCAAGAGTGTGTCTCCGGGGTCGCGTGGGTGGCTCAGATGGTTGGGCTCAGGTCCTGGGATGCAGCCCGCCTTGGGCTCTCAGCTTGGCAAGTAGTCTGCTTCTCCCTCTCCCTCTGCTTCTCCCCCTGTTTGTACTCTTTTCTCTATCAAATGAATAAATAATATATATTTTTTAATTTATCTGACAGACAGAGATCACAAGTAGGCAGAGAAGTAGGCAGAGAGAGAGGGAGGGGGGAAAGCAGGCTCCCTGCTGAGCAGAGAGCCCGATGCAGGGCTTGATCCTAAGACCCTGGGATCATGACCTGAGCCGAAGGCAGAGGCTTTAACCCACTGGCCACCCAGGCGCCCCGAATAAGTAATATCTTAAAAAAGAATGTGTCTCTGGACATTGCCAACAGCCCCTGGGGGGCAAAATCGCTTTGGGGTGAGAACCACTGGCCTAATTCTTTGGTTTTCCACAAGCAGATACAAGGGCTGGCAGCTGGATATACACTGTATGCACTGGCTCTCCAGTGCCTTCTCGTTATGTCCACTTATTTGTCCTATCAGGTATATCCCATGTAACATGTCAAAACTAAAATTCTGATTTATATTCTGTCCCATGTATATCTGTACCTTGTCACCCTGCTCGATACACCTCTCTTGCTCTTAACCTCACAGTTTTATCCATCGGTAAATCCTACCGGCTCTGCTCTCAAAATATACCCCAAATCTGACTACTACTTAATACCTCCACTGCTGCCAAGCCCAAGCCCATATGGTTCCCCACTGAAATTATGACCTCGGTTCCCTGCTTCCACCCTGGTTCCCCTAGTCCAGTGGTTCTCACCTAGGAACTTGTTACAAATGCAAATTGTCCTCCAAATCTAGTAAATTAAAAACTCTGGGGATAGGACACAAAAACTGAGGTAATGAAGTCCTCCATATCTGAGGCCGCTCTCCTGCCCCCATCTCTCCCATCATATTCCCTAACTAAAACTTTCTCCCTAGCTCACCTTGTTCAGTCACACTGAACTCCCTGTGTTCTATAAGCCATCAGATACTTCCCACTACTGGGCCTTCTCAATAATTGTCTTTCTTCCTGAAAAGTTACTCATCCTCACAGATAATCCTCAAGTCTCTATTTAAATGTCCCCATGTCAACAAATCCTTCTTGGACTAGCCTACGTAAAATAAAAACACCTTCTTCCTGAACTAGCCTCCTTACTCTGCTTAATTTTTCACCAAAGCCATCTGTACTACCTACCCAGGCTATGGGTCTGCTTTGTTTATTACTGTCTTCCTACATTCTACTATGTAAACCCCATATGAACTAGGAAAGATTCTTAAACCTAACAGATGTTCATTAAGTGTTACCTTTCTGAGGCAATGGCTGCCTGTGGTCCATTAGAGGAATGATACAAAGAAGTCAAGGAAGAATATTTAATGTTACTTAAGTAACTACCAAGAATATTTCAGGTCGGGGGGAGGAAAAAAAACCCAAGCAACCCCAAAATGTTGTAAGAAACATACCCCAAACCCAGAGCTGTAAGGCGACGGACAGGGACAGATACAGCAGCTGACAGTAAAGGCTAAGGGATTTCAGAGTATATTAATTACAGGTTCGCAAAGTTTAGGAAGACTTCGGATCTGAGCCCAGAAGGCATGACCAGCCTTCTATAACTAAGGACAACAGATGAAATTATAGGTTAAAGAGGCCTGTGTGCACTACCAGAGAGGTGGAGGCTTGCTGAGGCCAGTCTGCCCAAGATGTGTTCATACAGCACCACCCTGAGGAGCAGTTCGGTAAAAAGGATGGTGGAACACAGGGGAAGGCTGGATTAGACAACTCTAAATAGATTTCTTTAACGCAGGGCTTCTTGGTTAACATGTATAATGTCAATCTCTAAAAAAGAAAGTAGAATATATAGTGTTACCCTGCCTTAATCACACAATCTTTTGTTTTGCATAGGCACACACACGGAGCCAAGCTTAACGTCTCCTACTGTTGGTGACATTTTTACCCACCTCATTTTGTTGTAATTTGCCTACTAAATTAACACAGAAATAATGTGTCCCCAAACAAAAGACTCCTTTCGTTAGTATATTTAAACCAAGTCTGCAACTCCAATTCTGAACACGCCCAGAGGCCAGCTGTCATTTAATAAGATTGTGCTCAAAATTCACTATACATTGCTTAGTTATCACAGATCTTCCACTTGGGAAATAAAATCCTGAAATTTTATTTTCACCACTCCATTCTTGATTCAATTTGTAATAAATAATACAATATGAGAACAATTTAAGCCTATAGTATTTTAAGTGTCTTTCTAATGCTTTTGAGAATTTTAAGTATTTTGGACTCCTAAGAAGGTATTTAGATCTAAGATAAACATACTAGAATCAAACAACAACAACAACAACAACAAAATAGTACCACTACAGTAGCTGGAAGGTACTCAAGAGACCACTCAATCCAGTGTGCTGAAAGGTCTCGCCAGCCATGTTACAAGAAATCATGTCTTTACTCAAAGACAACAAGTCAGGTACCAAAAACATCAAACAGAGCTCAGGTCAGCTGACATCCCAGTTGGTTATCTTTTTAACACACGATACAGTGCATATACAGATCTTAATTGGGGAAACATAAAAACTGATAAAGAATTATCTGAAGTGTGATAAAATAAGGGGTAAATCAACTCCAGTGGTCTTCAAAGGACATGAAAAGAGAAAGTAAACTGAAGACATCCTTTTCTTTCTACAAAAAAGGCAAGACAAACCAAGTGTAAAAGCTAGAGATTTATTGTTATTTTGTGATTAATAAATTGTCAAATTGGTTATGACACTATCCCACACTGTAAACCACCATTTGCCAGTACAAAAGTTTTTGAACCAGACTGAGGCATAAGGCAGAGAGAGCAAAGACACATGAATATCATCCTTAACAACCTCCACTAGTCATGCCTCCACCTTGACCATCACTCATGTTTTCCTGCTGGGGAAAGTGTCAGAACAGTGCACGGGCTGGTGGGCAACCTGGCCTCTTGACCTTTTTTAATAGCAAGCAACTTACAGAAGTAATGGAATTCAACTTGTATTTCCCTTGATTTTATTGGTCTGAACTCATTTTAGGTTACTTTAACATTTTAATTTCCTGTAACTGTACATGAGAGAATATAACGACCTAAGAGAATACTGAACCAGAGTCAGCCATGTATATCACTGACCCCAAAGTTGTGTTTTAATTGGTCCTAAAGGAATGTACCACACACCCCAACAGTTTGAGAGTTAAGCAAACAGAACTTCTTTGGGGAGGGAAAAAAAAGGCTGCAGAACAGCCAAATGTACTCAACATTGTTAAAACGGCTCTTTGTTTTTCACCCCTGAACGATACCTCTTTACTATACTATATGCACAGAAATCCTAACAGAATCTTGGTTGCCAGTATTATTTAGGCTGGCCCAATCCAGGAGAGATCCCCACCCCCCGCCCCTAGTTCCCCTTCTCTGAGGCTCTGAAAAGCACAATATTTAACTATTTCTTAATAGAACTACCAAACACTTCAGAAACAAGTGGCTCACAAATCATTTTAAATTCATGTATTGCCTGTGCATGAGAAAACTGATAAACCCAAAAGATAGTTCTATTTTTATATGGCAATTAAAAATAACTGAAACATCAAAACACTTTCAGTGAAAGCAACATTTCAATTACAAATTGTAATGCCTGTTGAACTACCTATGGGAGAAGCTGAGAAGTCCTAGGCAAATGCACTTTTCGGTTATACTACAGTGCTCCTTCAGTCTGCACACGGATGAAGGTAATTTACAGTCAATCTGTGAATGTTGAGACAGTGTAACATTATGTTGTCTGTACAATTAAATGTCCTTAGAGAGATAACCAGAATCAGCTTTTCTATTCTATTTTCAACAAACCTGACTACCGGCACTTTAGCTGAGAGATGTTTGTCAAAGATGCTGTAAGATTCTACACAATCAGGAAATACTCAGCTTTCAAGTATTTCCTTATCTTCACTTTTTTGGTTACAGGTGCTTTACTTAGATAATCTACTGCAGTTTGTTTCTAGAAATGCAATCCCAACTGTGCATACTACATTGTATACAAATAAAGCAAAAACTGTCAGTAGTATAAATCTTACAGCGTTTTGTCTGCAAAAATACATGCCAAAGTCAAAGTCACAATAAGCAGTACTGTACCACAAATTATAGAGCGCAAATGATTTGCTTCTTTTTAATGCTTTTATTCTACATAAATTACTACCATAGGCTAATGTTTAAAAAGCAAATAAATTGGACAGATGCAGGACAAAAATCTGTTCACCCAACTATAAAAGGTGATGTTTTTTAAAAAATTACAATAAATGCAGAAGTGTTTGATGCATGCAGTAGCCTTAAATGAAAAAGCATTGATTCCCACTGTTTAAAAAAAAAAAGAAAAGAAAAGAAACACAGAGAAACCCACACATCTTACTGCACTCCACCTTAAAATGTATCATATTGGGTTTGTTTATAACAGCACAGAATTCCAAGAGTCAAAATGAAATAAAGCAGGTATTTTAAAGATTTTAAGAGCCGTTATCAAAAATAAATTACATTTTTTCAAGATACATAAATGCTGCTATGATGGCTGCGAGCCCAGTAACCTTTCAATAGCAGCATTGATATCACCTCCTGTTGCTATGAGCGCCTGCAAGTTTGCTTCACGGTTCAAAAATCCCATTGCACTGAGCTGTTCCAGTTGTTGCTGAAATCTGACTTCTGGATTCTGTAGCTGTTAAAGGAAGAAAAAAAAAACCACTAACCAAAACTCTAAGGAAAATCAGTCTGTGTCACACCTAGATAACCTCTAAAAGGTTTTAAATGCTCTTTTACAAATATGCTGGTCTACTAAGCTATAAAAACACTGGCCTCTCTTGAAACACAGTCAACATACTTAAAAGCCTATTAGCATTTAATTTTTTTATTTTAAATAGTCTAATTTATGCTTAGTCCTGTCACACAGAACACAAAACTCTGCTTTAAAAAAAAATCTTTTGGGGGTGATCACTGGATGGCTCAGTCAGTTCAGCATCTGACTCTTGATTTCTGCTCAGGTCACGATCTCAGGGTCACGAGATCAAGTCCAGCGCTACACCGGGGAGTCTGCTTGAGATGCTTTCTCCCCATCCACCTCTAACCCTCCCCACCACTTACACAAACACTCTTTCTCTCAAAAATTAAGAAATAAAATTTTTGAGAAAATCACATAATAAACCCCATCCGTTACATCAGATATATTTAAGAAACTGGTGAAAATGCAGGAAACCTAAAAGTATATATGCAAGTAGTTCAGAACTAATAATTTATTTTGTAGTTACTGACCAATTGGGTAAATATAAAAGCAGAGTTCTCATGTACAAAATTCTAATGTGCATTCAATTTCTGCACTGGCCAGTCATGTCTCCAAGAGAGTTCCAGGCCCACAGAATATGCTCCTGACAATTTAGCCACCTCAAATCTTTCTTCAGAAATGAAGAGAAGACAAAAATACATAAATGATCAATCAATCCTGGCCAATCTGAAAATAAGGAGGCCTGTACATTGTTCAAATTACATAACAATTCTGTCCAGTACCTAAAATCTTTTTTTCTTATTAATTCTATGAATATTATTTTGATTCTGAAGCTGTATTAGTATTGGGACTATAAATACATGTACAGGATAAAACCCTGCCCTGTTTATTATATTTGATAAGACTTAAAATCAGAAAGCATGCTCTATTTTTTGCCATGCAGAATTACAGGGGCAATCTACCGTAACAGGTTTGACGGGCTATCATCCTCATACAATGGCAGATTCTTAGTAAAGCTAATAAATGTTTCCAGCTGTAAGAACATTATTAGAAGTGCACATTTTTGTGAGGTTTATATATGTAACACAAGCTACCACAGGAAGTAGTAGTGGGCAGGGAGAGACAGGATTTTTTCTTTAAGCCAAAACACAAGGTCTAGGGGCACCTGGGTACCTCAGTTGTTAAGTGACTGCCTTCGGCTCAGGTCATGGTCCTGGGGTCCCGGGATCGAGTCCCACATCAGGCTCCCTGCTCGGCAGGGAGTCTGCTTCTCCCTCTGACCCTCCCCTTCTCATGCTCTCTCTCTCATTTTCTATGTCTCAAGTAAATAAATAAAATCTTTAAAAAGTAAATAAGTAAACAAATAAATAAAATACAAGAACTAGAGAGAACTGTAGTTATAGCTGTTCAGGAGGTATTTGAGATAATCAAGTTTCTATTCCTCCTTAACAAACTTTATGAAATACAACGCATTTCAAATAATTTCCAAAGAGGGGCTCTAAAAAAATGCATTTTAAAAGGCAACTTCCAAAAGGCAAAATTGTAACATTTCTTCCCTTACAACTGTTTCCTTCAGTGTCTAATAGTACACCGAAGTCTATAATTTTTGTTATGCCTGTTGTTTAAGATTGTGCTTTTCATTATACTCTAAACCCTGAAGGACTGCCTCTTTCTTTCCTTCTTTCTTTTTTTGGTTGTTTGTGGAAATTTCTAAATTTCCAACAAGAAATACAAAATGTGAGCAGAAAAGTCTTCACCTGAGGATTTACTCCAGCAAGAGCCTGCAGCATTTGTTGGATAAACTGCTGGTGTCCCGGCTCAGTGGTTCCCGTCGTCGTGGGACTCGGGGTTTCACTAGGTGCAGAGTTAGAACCATTGCTTCCTGAAGAGCCTCCAGTGCTTCCTAACGCCCCTAGGCCAGGAGTAAACCTAAGGAAGCATGAATTGGTTAATAAACCTAAGCTCCTGCAACAGGAGGCCAGACCAGGCCCCTAATGATAAAACAGTTAACATTTTAATATAGCATTAGCTGTTATCTTCTTAAAATGAACATTTTTCATTTTAAAAACTCAGTTTTGAAAACAATCTCAATAAAAATAGGCAGAATGACATTTAAAAGATAAGTTGCATTTTCATAGTCATCCCCAAATAAGCCTACCCTGGGATCAGGCCGGGAGCTTCCGTTGCTAATGTCTGTAAACCCTGCTGAATCTGTAACAAGGCCTGCATCGCCCTAGGATTTGACATCGCCGATAATGTATCAGGATTCTGCATCTAAGGAAGAAAGAGAACAGGTGGTTAACAAGGGAATTAAAATCAGTGAAAGTACAATTTAAATGTTTCTTTGCTACGTTTCTGGAGAAAACCTAAAACCTTACTCCCAGACACTGGTAATCCAGAATTTCTTTCCCCAGATAAACACAAGCACCTCCTCCTTGACAGCAAACCTAGTGTGCAAATCATTAACTGACCTCCTCCCAAGTCCATCAGGAAAGCCACTTTTCATAGTGAAAGACAATCAGGTGCTACTGTGAAAGCCACAACTGCTCCCATTCTCCAACAGAAGACAGAAGTGTAATTTCTAAGAGACAACCTCCAACTGCACAATTTATGTAACGTGGTTACATATGGTAAAAGCCACATATTCCTCCCGACCAAACGTTATCTGTTGCCGATTAAACAATTTTACCAGTAAAATAGACTCTAAAACAATAGTTCCAAATTTGAAGTTAATACGTGTATACTGAGTTCAGCCTCACTACTTCCAAATATACACCACCTGACTGACCAAAAATGATTGGCTAACATTAACATCATTATAATATGTCAAGGACAATAACTAACCTTGGATAATGGTTTACAAGCCCAAGAATCATTTGTATAATATTTAAAAGGCCTAGAACTACCAGTTTCAAAACACCAAGACTGACTTTTGTCTTTTAAAATAATAAAATACTATTCTAATCTCAAGTTGGTGTTGTTGTGTTGTTTTTTTTTTAATAATAAAACCTTCTGTGTAGGACAACACTGACAATTTTAATCGTGCTAATTCCGAGTCTGAGGAAATGAGATCTACCCCTCAAAAAAGAGACATTCCATTAATTTGTAGGAATTAAAGCATTACAATGAACCAAACCCGTAAAGCAGAACAGGGTAGCTCCTTCCTATTACTCGAGATTAGTTAAACCATAAAGCATAACATGACACAATGAAGCACTTCAAAGTTAGTTAAGTGAAAGGAAATGGTTTATGGTATTAACGAAGCATTCAAAATCCTAAATCCTCAAAAGCAAAAACAAAATGGTCCTTTCCTCAGAATTTATGTTTAAGAAATATAAGCAAAAGGTCAGCAGTGAAATGGGGCTTAGTTAAGATCAAGCTGAATTCTCTGCAAATTGACAGCATTATCAAACTAACTTCTATGGTTTGCTATCAGCCAGAGAAGAGTAAGGAAAATGTTTATTATCAAACTTTTTCAAGCAAATCATTACCGAAGATAGCTAGCATCTTTTCTTACTCACTTGTTGGAGGAAAGTTGGGAGCTGTTGTCTCATTTGTTCTTGAAGCTGAGGATTTCCAGCAAATAGGGGATTATTCAGCATCATCTATGGGGCAAGTGTTCAAACAATTTTAACTGGAAATATCTGAAACAAGTAATGTACCTTGTTTAACAGTCTATCTTCCCCAAGTGCCTAACCTGGCACTTAAAGGGAGGAAGGTAGAACATGAATAAAAAAGGAGAAGGGAAGATACTGTCCACAAGAGGGATCTCCAGGGGAAAAAACAAAAACAAAATGAGGCACCTTCTCTCTCAATGAGAATGATGATTATGATAATGACATGCAATATCCTAAAAAATAATAACAATCATTTTCTTAGGATTTTCCTTGAGCAAAGGTGAGTATTTGCCCTTAAAAGAAAAAAGGGGGTAACTGGCATTCAGGAGGATACATCTGCTGCTACACTGACAGATAAACATAAGCATCAATACATGAAACAATACATGGCTTGCTCAGACACCTCAACACACAAGTGGCAAGCACAGAGAAAAATCCAGATCTGGAACCACTCTATCTATCTGCCTGCCTACTGCAAAACAGCTAGTATTCGGTCCAGAAAAATAACCAGAACAGCAACCACCTTGACAGAGAAATGGAGCTGCTAGGTGAAAATCCACCCAGGACTAGCACCAAAGGATCTCTGGGGAGAGTATTAAAATGTGTTAAGACCTGAAAGATGTAAATCCGTTTGAGAACACCAAGATTAGCCTCTGGATTTCACCTCACTACCACCAGAGATAAGAAAACTCGCATGCCTCCGAACATTCACACAGGTGTTAAGAATTAAAGTCAGGGTCAATATTAATGTTAATACCTGAAAACAAGATTATGATACATGATCAGCATAACCAGAAACTAATTCTCAAAGCTTTGAAAAAGATGAAAATTTTATCACTTTCCCCAGAAGGAGCGAAAAGTCAACTGACAATGATTTACTGATCACCTATTTACCAGTCCAAAGTCTGGAGGGTGAAGTAAAATGACCCTTGCCCTCAAGAAGTTAACCATATTTGAGAGCAATTAATTACACGTACACACTAGAAGTAAACAGAATTCCATTCTCCCTCCTTTGTCTATTGTTACAAAGTGGATTATTTAGTTATATCCAACAAAATAATGAAAGTAGGAGGAAGTCAGTGTTTTGTGAATATATCATATTTGTTTCCAAGTGACCAATAAATTCACAGTACATGAAATAATACCAACTTGAGATCAACAAACCTGCTTCTTTATTGGCTCCAGTAAAGTATTTTTTATTATGAACAGATTAATAAAGTTACCACATTTATCTTTCAAGATTCATGTCATTTGAGACAGCATGGCATCTTAAACTGATTCATTCATTCTCAGAAAAGTATTATCTCATTTCAGGTATTTCTCCTAACTTAACTGACTATACAACAATATGGTTTATATATTCAGACTTTTTTGAGTTTCTAAAAATCAAAATCAGAACAGAAAAACTAAAAACTTTAATCTGCTGATAACCAGAGTATGTTGTAAACATTTCTAAATTGCCTACAATAAAAGACATCCACATATAGCTTTCTTTGTTAACATTTTGCTTTAGAGTGAAAAAAAAAATATGTCGAAGTGCTCGTCACTTTATAATGTTAATTTAATTAAATGGCTGAGAATGTACTTATTAAAGTCAAAATTTTTATTTATATTTTTTAATTTTATTTTTCAGTGTAAAGTCAAAAAAATTTTTTTAATTTTTTTTTTAATTTCTTTTCAGTGTACCAGAATTCATTGTTTATGCACCACACCCAGTGCTCCATGCAATACATGGCCTCCATAGTACCCACCACAAGGCTGACCCAGCTTCCCACCCCCTGCCCCTTCAAAACCCTTAGATTGTTTTTCAGAGTCCATAGTCTCTCATGGTTCATCTCCCCCTCCAATTTCCCTCAACTACCTTCTCCTCTCCATCTCCCCATGTTATAGCAATTATAAAACATGCAACTCCTCCGTGTTATTTCTTGTGCTCCACAAATAAGTGAAACCATAGGATAGTTGACCTTCTCTGCTTGTAAAGTCAACATTTTTAAATAAGATGCACATTCAGTGCTAATTAATCAAACAGATATTTAAAAACATACAAATACCATCACTCAACATATTTTCCATTTATTTAAAACAAAAGTGCTATGATCACAGTAAGTGGAGCATTTAATACTAATTTTTATATGAATAAAACAAAAATATACACAAATTCACCTAAAAACTTGTTCTTTGTTTCCAATTCCACAAATATTAAGAGGACAGAAGTTACTGCTGAGGATTATAACACAAAGATAGCTGCTATATATTTGAATGGTTCCAGACTTCAGAAAATAAAAAACATTTTGTTGACATAAAGAAAAGTAATTAACTTTAAAAGCTTTTAGAATGTTGGAAATGAGAATACACTATAAAGGAAAATATTTATTATCCCTTATATTTTATAGAAGCCATTTTTAATATCCAGCAAATTTAAACTACAGGTGATCAAGGTTATTTAATATTCTCCAAGGTTTTTTAAGCCCAGCTGTTCTTAACCTAGGGGAACATCTGAATTGCCCAGGGAACTTCAGGGATAGGGGAAATGAGATGTAATTACACCAAAATCTCTCAGGACAGAGAGGTTTTTTTTTTTTTTTTTTTTTTAACTTTAAAATTCCCAAAGAGATCCTAAATGTTCAGCCAGGGTTGAGATCCACTAATTCCCTTAGTTACGGTCTCTTCAAAACAATTAAGAAAATAAATAAATTAATAAAATACCATTATACTAACTTTGAGGGGTGATCTATAATGGAAAGAATGAGAACACTGTTCCCACAAATCTCCCTCTGCCTTTAAAAAATGATTTCAGGATATTTTATAACTGCTATCTTGAACATGACCATTACACAGAATCAGTGTGATCTAATAAACATAAGTATTCCAAGAAATGTATTACCACAGCACTTAATCACTTTCAAGATTTACATTTCACTAAAGAACATATCTTCCAAAGGGAAAGTAATCCAAAACTTTATATCCATCTCCTAAATCAATATACATAGATACAGAGTAAACCTACACTTCTTTCTAGCCAATAAATAGCAGAGAAGAAAATGTTCTAATTATATATGAAGAATTAGTCTACTGCAAAGAAACAAAATGTCCAAGATATTGGAAATGCAGTTTACCCAGTTTTGTAGTATGTAACACAACACAACCCAAATGTGCCAAAATCACATTTATTTGATTAGGCTATTTCAATTCACACTGCACAGTCCTTTTTAATGTAATTACAAACTCACCTGTGCAGCAAGGTCAGGGTTCTGACTTAGTGACTGCATCATGCTTCTCATGTAAGGGGCAGACAACATGTTTTGCATAAGTTGTGGGTTTTCAGTTATTTGTTGCAACAAGCTCTGCATTCCTGGTGTGTTGAACATACTAGCTGTAAGTTTGTTAGAAAAAAAAAAAAAAAGACACTGTATCAAGGAAAAGACCCATAAACAAAAGTGAAAGCTTTAAAATACAATATATACCATATGTAATTTTAGTAACTGCAGATGAGCAAACATATTACTAATCAATTGAACCAAGAAAGAATTTTAAAACTAAGATCTCCACAACTACACACTCAACATATAACAGTAAAGAAGGGTTTATGATGTTAAACATTCTGGATACATTTACAATAAAATCACATTTAACACTTACACTAGGTTCTAAAGTCAATTTAAGAAGCAAAAATTAGATATGGTTGAAATTACTATGAAAAATCCCAAGGGCGCCTGGGTGGCTCAGCTGTTAAGCGTGTGCCTTCAACTCAGGTCAGGATCTCAGGGTCCTGGGATTAAGCCCTGCTTCTGGCTCCCTGCTCAGTGGGAGGCCTGTTTCTCCCTCTCCCACACCCCCAGCTTTTGTTCCCTCTCTCGCTATGTCTCTATCAAAAACAAAATATTTTTAAAAAAGAAAATAAAGAAAAATCCCATACAGAGAGTAAGTCTGGGCCAACATCTCCTCTAGGACTGCAGAAGAATCACATCCAGCATTTGATATGCTCCTACTTAAAGAACGTAAGCCCTCTCATACCCAGGAAACCAGATGTAGCCTCCATCCCACTTTCACTCATTACTGACACTCACTCGCCAAAACAGCAGGCACATTTAACATTTCAGAGCAGCGACTAAGAACAGTGACTAGAGTTACCTGGGTTCAAACCTAATCTAACTATGTAAACTTGGGTTAGTTTTTTGGCCTCTTCACCCTTCCAGTTTCCCCAGTCAAATGGAGTTAAGTACTATCTAGTGCAAAGGACAGGTTGTGACAATTAAACTACTTAAGGGCAAAAGTGCTTGTTACTTTATTCTTTCCTTTTTTTTTTTGCTAAGAGCTATAGTTAAATTTATGCAAATTCAACGTTCTCTGAAAACTAATTTGCTCAACACATAACCAGATTTTCACTTGCTGACTACATATACTCAACCTCAAATATATTCTCAAACTCATTATATGCAAACTTAACTCATTAGTTTTTTCATTTCCCTTCTGCTCTCATTCCATCCAGCGTAATTTTATCAGGCTTAAAACATTGACACTTCCTACTTATTTTTCTAACTTATTATAATTCTGCTGGGGGTTTTTTGGTAATCAGTCTTTTTTTCCTATTTCCTCAAGTTGTTTCAATTGGGTTACTTTCTACATCCTGGACTCTATGAATATTCTAACACAAGTGTTGATAAACACAACCTGCAGAGCAAATATGGCCCATGACCTGCTTCTGTACAACCCACAAGGTAAAAATGCTTTTATATCTTTGAATGGTTAAAGATACAAAATTATTCTGTGAAATATGAAAACTATATGCAGTCAAACTTCAGTGTCCATAAATAACATCTTCTTGGAGGGGCGCTTGGGTGGTTCAGTGGGTTAAGCCTCTGCCTTCCGCTGAGGTCATGATCTCAGGGTCCTGGGATCGAGCCCCAGGTTGGGCTCTCTGCTCAGCAGGAGGCCTGCTTCCCCCGGTCTCTCTCTGCCTGCCTCTCTGCCTGCTTATGATCTCTGTCAAATAAATAAATAAAATCTTAAAAAAATTTTTTTTCTTGGAATACAGTCACACGCAGGTGTTAACTGTCAATGGCTGCTTGTGTACCACCATGGCTAAGTAGTCCAATAGAGGCTGTGCACAGCCCTTGATGACTGCTGCAGACCCAGAACGCTGCTCAGTGCACCACACTATTGCTGTAGCATGTTGTTATTTTCTTTTTTTAACTACCAGTAACATACTAGTCTCATAAGAACAAGAAGAAAAAGATAAAGTTGGACTACAAATATTGTGCTTTTAAAGCACAATGGAACATGGATTATTTTATCAATGAGATGGCAAAGCACTGTATTTTTATGCAATGACAATGAAAAAATACAATATACTTCAACATTGCTAGACTAAGCACTCATTGCACTATGCCCAACTCAGAGGCAAGCAACAGTCAGGAAAATACGAAATTTAAAATGCAGCCACCTCATCATAGCCAGATTTCTTTACAAAAATAAAATATGAAAATAAGCCTACAACCAGTTAAGTTTCCAAGTGGCTTATTTGTTAGCCAAAAAGGAAAGCAGTGTATTAGTGGTGATTAATTGGCATGCTTAATGAAATCTTGATTGCAGCAGCCAAATATAAATGTGTCCAGATAAATAAACAGTTTCTCAAGAGTTAAGGACATTAGACTCACAGCATCAATATTCAATTTAAAAACAATGCAAGTTATTCTGAGTGGTATTCCTTTGTTTTTAATGAGCTGACAGATGTTTCTGCCCAGTTCTTGTTTGAGAAGTCAATGCCAAGTTTAAAGTGTCTAAAAAATCAGACTTTATAAACAGTCTGCATAGAATTACAGGCAAAACTACTTTCAAAGTCCAGAAAATAATTCAATGCAACCTGAAATAAAATCAGGTTGATTTTATGATTTAAAATGGATTTTATATTTATATATTATATTTATATAATATATAAATTTTATATTTTATATTTATATTTACATTATTTATATTATTTATTTTTATATATTATATATTATTTTAAAATATAATATTTTATTTATATTAAAATTATATTTTATTTATAAAATCAGGTTGATTTTATGATTTAAAAATCAGGTTGATATGATGATGATGAAAACATATGTGGAGGATTAGCTGAATATAGAAAGCTTATTTAAAAAATACGGTATTTAAAAACTATGGCTATTCATTGTCTTATTCACCAGCAGGTACTCCGGAAAATATTTTGAACTGTCACATTATTCAACGAGCAGGAGTATCAATAGAGAACACCATTTCACTCTTGTGAACTTCGCCATAGTCAATTCCATAGATTTTTGTCTGAAATATCCTGACCTGTCCAACCACACAGCAGCAGTTTGACGGCTAAGCAGAAGTAGTTTTTTTGTAAGATGTAAGGTTTTACTTCAAAATTTTTTTAGATAAAGGCTAAGACTGAAATTCTGAACCACCTAACCAGCATTACCAAACACCAGATGACTCTCAAAATTATCTTTCGCTAGAAACTTGATAATGTTTCCCAATGAATTCTACCCATAATTATAAGACAAACAGCATGCAAACTTGTGGAACTCATACTGTGATAAAGTAATTTTGACAATAGCAGAAATTGTTTAAATGACAATATCAAGGTGCTTTATACATTCTCTTGCTGTCAAAAGTTAAAATGAGATCTCCATTGCCATGAATTTACAGATTGTTTTTTTAAGTTCATATTACTGTTCCGGCAGCATTCTTTGGACCTCAATACAAGTGCAAAGGAAATTTCCATATTTCAAAAGTCATTTAATTTTGTAATTGAGGTCCTACCACCTAACCTTCAATTGGAAGTGATTAATCTGCAATGACATATTTAAAGCAAAGAAGAATGTAACAGAATCCTACAAATGCTTCCAACTGATGACTATGCTATTAAAATCATATACTTTTGAAATGAGTACATATTTAAGTAAAATCTCATTACACATCTTGACAACAGGAAACACTGTGAACATCAATTAAGTAAATGTCATCCCTAAAAAAGAATTCCATTCCTATCATTAGTATATATATATGAAAAAGTATTACTCAGTTATATTTTTACTTACTGCAATGTATTTTCTCTCATAATATTCTCGCTTTACTTTTTTTTTTTTTTTTAAAGATTTTATTTATTTGACAGAGATCACAAGTAGGCAGAGGCAGGCAGAGAGAGAGGAGAAAGCAGGCACCCTGCTAAGCACAGAGCCCAATTCGGGGATTGATCCCAGGACCCTGAGATCATGACCTGAGCTGAAGGCAGAGGCTTTAACCCACTGAGCCACCCAGGTGCCCCTCACTTTGCTCTTGACATGCAAGGCCTAAAGTATTACCTGGCCCCTTGCAAGAAAAATTTGCTAACTCCTGCTCTAAGATTTCCTCATCTTCTAGAATAAGTGCTTACTGGGCAAAAGAGAGTCAAGAGTTTTATCTTTACAGGTATGTGTGTATATTTGTGTATGTGTAACTGCAAAGAGTTGAATAAAAATCTCAACAGTGTATATACTATGCTATGTTAGGCCAGCAGAATCTACTTCCTTTTGCTGTTTTTGGTTCTCCTTTGATGGATACAGTAACATGAAATCTTAAAGTATCAAGCCATTAAGTAATAAATCTGAATAAGAAGTCACAAAACTGATTTTTTGACATAAGTTGTTAATGTAGATAACAATGCTATAGTTAATTAAAAAAAAAAAAACAGCAATTCACCTATCAGGAGATTAAGTCTTTGATCTTTCAAATGTGAATAAAGTAGCTCTCTCAAAGATAGTTTAAAAATCAAATAAGCAGTAAGTAAAATACAGAAGGGATAATTTTTTTCCTTGATTAAATGATATTATTTCGATGTAACCTAGACTTCCTGTGGTGATCATTTCGGAATATATACAAACACTGAATTTCACTTCCTCTCATTTCCATGATAAGCACTAGGACTAAAATCCTAACTCTAGCTTCAGATTTTAGACCTAGCTCTTAGCATCTGAATAGTTGACAAAGGGACTTCCATTTACTGAGTCTAGTCTACAGAGAAATAATCAAAAGTAAATTCCTAACCTGTTCGGATATCAGACTCTCCAGCAGCTTCATACACAGATCTTAAAGCCACTGTAGAAGATTCTTATCCATAAGGTCTGAGGTTAAGACCTGAGAGTCTGATTTCTTTTTTAAGATTTTATTTATTTATTTGCTAGAGAAAGAGACAGCCAGAGAGGGAACACAAGCAGGGGGAGTGGGAGAGGGAGAAGCAGGCTCTCCACTGAGCAGAGAGCCTGACACGGGGCTTGATCCCACAACCCTGGGACCATGACCTGAGCCGAAGGCAGACGCTTAACCAACTGAGCCACCCAGGGGCGCAGAGAATCTGGTTTTTTAACAAACCTGCCAGGTGCTCTGATGCAGCTCATTTAGCCCTAGTCTCACTCAGGACCAGAGTCTGGGAATCCACTGATCTACAATAGAAACTAGACCAAAGCCAAGAAACACATGCTCCAGTAGGAAGTCCACTAGTAATTGTATTCTCTCGGACTTCAGTTTTCCTACGGTTGAAATGAGATGACCACCCACTTCTCCCAAAACCATCTCATGGATGAAGGAGGGGTCATCTCATTAGTAACCCTTTCCACTATAATGCACACAAGTGATTAATACTAATCACTACATATTTAAAACTCCCATTTAAAAAACCTGGAACATGAAAAGATAATTCATAAAAGTTACTTCACACACACACACACACACACACACACACAGAGCACAAAGAGTAACAGTATAAAAAATGTTTTCATTATTCAAAAATGTGAGGATAATAGAGAAAAGTGGTGTGAGCTGTTTGGAGCCTACCTCCTACTCCAGGCCCCAAATTTGGTGCAGATGAACTCTGCCCGGAAGTGCCACTGGCAGCATTAGCACCAGTGCCCCCAACAGTGCTGGTGGTCCCACTGGAAGCTGATGAACTCTGGGAAGCCTGTGGAGCCCATGGATTGGGTAATGGATCTCTATTTTCTGTACGGGAAGGCTGACTACCTTCACCTGAGGATGTATTGCTCACGAGGGAAGCAAATGGATTACCACCAAACTGTAATAAAAGACAAAAAATCATAAAGAATAAGCTTTTGTTTTAAATAACAGATATGGAACTTTCTTTTAATGAAAACTGTATTCCCCATATAAAGGTACCCTTCAATCACACATGTATTTCTGTTAAATCAGGAGCTGCCCTTTGGCCTAAGCCGCAGGGACCTACGTTATCACCTGTTCTTGTGCAGCACTCAGCATTGGTTCCTGAATATCTGTATACATGCGCCGTAAAGCATTGTATCCCCCTGGGATGCTTTCTAGGTTGCTCAAGGCTCGGTCCTGGTTTCTCATCATTTCCTGCATCATTGCTGGATTCCTGGCAAGTTCCAATGTCTAAGAAAAAGATATTCATATAAAAAGGCACCAAGATACAACTGAATTACTTTAACTATTAACAAACACAGTTGATTTGTTTACAAGTTTTCTAATGATGAATTAACAGTCTTTAATAATTAAATCAGGAACTTATTTTCAATAATTCCTGCTGTCACCTCAATCTAACATTCAAGTAACACCAAGAAACACTCTGTTATGAATGAATGCCCATCTGCTGAATCAGATTCTTTTCGCTTCTTAAATCTGCAAAATAACCATTTACAGTGATCTTTAAAATACAGCAGAAAGCTCAAATCTCAAACAATCCAAAGTAGTGTGTTGCTGAGTTTTCCCGAATAAATACCAGGACTTTTTTTTGTAGCTTAGCCATCTATAAAAGGCAAGCTCCTTAAGCACAGGAAATTAAGTAAAAACTAAGCATATAATTCTTTAGCTAAATGAACTTAAAGAACTTTCCACATACTTGTCTCATAATATCTGGATTATTCAGCATATGACTAATTTCTGGATTTCTCTGAATCAACTGCTGCATTTGCGGATTGGCCATAATTAACTGCCTCATCAGGTCAGGATTTGACAGCATGCTCTGGACAAAGGGATTCTCCATAATCTGGACCATCATTTCAGGATTGGACATAAGTTGCCGCTGCATCTGGCTTTGTAGTTCGGAGAAGTTAGTAGTATTCAAACCCAAGCTACTCAGACCTGCAAGCCCTCCAAGGCCACCTAAGAAGATAAGGGAAAAGATAAGAGGAAAAGGGAAAAGGGAAAAAGATAAGGGATAAATCAAAGTCAGAAATTTTATCATTAATACTACTGTGCTAAAATATGGAAATGCAAAAATAGTGACTCAACAGTCCCATTATGGAAAACCACCTATTTTTAAAGATTTGTCTGAGAGAAGAGAGCGGCACAAGGATGGGTGAGGGGTAGAGGAGAGGGAGAAGTAGACTCCCCACTGAGGAGAGGGGAGAAAGCCTGATGGGGGACTTGATGCCAGGGCCCAGAGATCATGACCAGCTGAGCCACCCAGGCGCCCTAAAAAACCATTTTCTTTTTTTTTTTTTTTAAAGATTTAATTTATTTATTTGACAGAGAGAGATCACAAGTAGGCAGAGAGGCAGGCAGAGAGAGAGAGAGGAGGAAGCAGACTCCCTGCTGAGCAGAGAGCCCGATGCGGAACTCGATCCCAGGACCTTGAGATCATGACCTGAGCCAAAGGCAGTGGCTTAACCCACTGAGCCACCCAGGTGCCCTAAAAAACCATTTTCAATCACACAGAATTCCTATTACTTTTAAAAAGTAATAGTAAAACTGTAACAGTGTAACTAAAAAACTAATATAACTAAACAATAGTAAAAGTAAAACTCTTCCATTTCTATAACTATTATCAGCCAAAAATCCACTCACTTTGATATTTAAGTTTAAATAATAAAACCAACTAAATATTTCCTGGGTGGCTCAGTCAGTTAAGTGTCTGCCTTCGGCTCAGGTCATGATCCCAGGGTCCTGGGACTGAGTCCTGCATGGGGCTTCTTGCTCAGGATGGAGCCTGCTTCTCCCTCTTTCTGTTGCACACCCCCTTCCTTGTGCTCTCTCACTCTGACAAATACACAAATAAAATCTTTAAAAATATATTTTTTAAATATGTATTTCCTATGTGCAGTATAATACATTTTTGGTCTTTGTCCCAGATTCTGGGCACAGAACTCCTAAAAGCCTTAGAATTTCCAGAGTGAAGGGAGTGTCTTTTGTTCTACAATACAAGCCCCTTTGGATCACACTTCATTTATGCCAATTAATTCCTTAGTGTGGGGCACCTAGACAGCCTCAGGATGGGGGAATCACCAAAAAGACAAGTGACAAAAACAGCTGTACTTCTAGCCACCCACCAACCTCCAAAAAGAGGAGGAAAAAGAGCTAGATTGGAGACTGAGCTCTATAAAAATTCTTGAGGAATGAGATTCGGGAAATTTCCACGTTGGTGAACACTTGTAGATCATGGGAACCCTGCACTCTCCCACACCTCCATTTCTTGCTCTATGCTTCTCTTCCATTTGTTTATTTCTAAAGTGTAACCTTTACAATAAACTGGTAAACATAAACATTTTCCTGAATTTTGTAAGCTGTTCCAGAGAATTATCAAAAGTGGAGGGAAACTGTGGGACCCTCCAATAGAACAAAGCTGCTGCTGATAAAGGAGAGAAAAGGTCAGGACTTAAAATGGAAACAGATGTCTCTTTGGAGGAATTAAGTCATGGAAAAACCTAACAGATCAAAGATGACTGAGTGATTATCATAAAATGTTAACTGTAAAAATTACAGAAGCAACCAAATGCATTCATTCAAGGAAGTAACACGGAATAACTGCATAGAGAAGAGGTATGGAAAGAGATTTAGTGGGTAAGAGGCAGTAATTTAAGTAGTTTAAGAGAAGAGTTTTTGTATTTGTTTTCCTTATTTACTGAGCACTTTCTAATAGGCCAGGGACTGTGCTACCCATGCGGGGAATAACCTGAGAAGAAACAAGTACTACACACAGAACTCAATGTAGTAGGAAGGCAGACAAGGAAAACAAATACAGAATCAGTACCCTTATAGCAGAAATAGCCACAAGATACTATCGTGCTATAGTACCTAAGTGGAATGGTTGCTTTCCATAAGATGACAATGAGTGTAGAAAATGAACAGGCTGGCAAGGAATGGGAAGAATTGGAAGAAAGATTTAATAATAAACACAACAAACATTATACAGAAAAGCAAAGAGATAAATATGACTACTGATGTGTTCCTGGAATCACAAAAACTTCGTATTTTACTAGAATGGCAAATAGCAGGGCTCACCAAAAATTCTACATGCGGCCTTTTATTTCTTTTGCAGCTGGACAGGCTCATGTGACTAGTTATGACCAAAGGACTGCAAGAAATGTGTCATTTCTGGCAAAAGTAAGAAGGTCCAGCTTGAGACTCTTAGCTATCTCTTCTGCTACGTCCCAAGTGATGGAGATGGCAAGATTCCATTAGCCTGAGTCCCTGAGGACTGACCACGTAGGTGGGGGCTCACTGCAGACTAAAGAAAAAGCTTTGGATCAAGAAATTAAGATTTGTGCTAAGATGCTACGGAGTTTGAGGTTATCTATTACCAAAAGATAGGTAACCTAATAAAACTGTTGATTAAAACTGTTGACAAAACAGATAATCATGTCCAAAAATGGGCAGAAGATATAAACACAATTCTTCAATGAAGACATACAAATGGCTCTCAGACACATGAAAAAATGTTCATCATCATTAGCCATCAGGGAGATTCAAATTAAAACCATATTGAGATACCACCTTACACCAGTTAGAATGGCCAAAATTAGCAAGACAGGAAACAACGTGTGTTGGAGAGGATGTGGAGAAAGGGAAACCCTCTTACACTGTTGGTGGGAATGCAAGTTGGTGCAGCCTCTTTGGAGAACTGTGCGGAGATCCCTTAAGAAATTAAAAATAGAACTTCCCTATGACCCTGCAATTGCACTACTGGGTATTTACCCCAAAGATACAGATGTAGTGAGAAGAAGGGCCATCTGTACCCCAATGTTTATAGCAGCAATGGCCAAACTGTGGAAAGAACCAAGATGCCCTTTAACAGACGAACGGATAAGGAAGATGTGGTCCATATACACTATGGAGTATTATGCCTCCATCAGAAAGGATGAATGCCCAACTTTTGTAGCAACATGGACAGGACTGGAAGAGATTATGCTGAGTGAAATAAGTCAAGCAGAGAGAGTCAAGTATCATATGGTTTCACTTATTTGTGGAGCATAACAAATAACATGGAGGACATGGGGAGATGGAGAGGAGAAGGGAGTTGAGGGAATTGGAAGGGGAGGTGAACCATGAGACTATGGACTCTGAAAAACAACCTGAGGGTTTTGAAAGGGCGGGGGTGGGAGGTTGGGGGAGCCAGGTGGTGGGTATTATGGAGGGCACGTATTGCATGGAGCACTGGGTGTGGTGCATAAACAAGGAATTCTGTTACGCTGAAAGAAATTTAAAAAATTTAAAAAAAAAAACTGTTGAGCTTTGTTAAGAAATGAGAATGGAGAGGTAGGCAAAAGCTAAATCATAATGCCTTGACAGATTTTAAGCAGAACAGTCACTTCAGATGTTCTTATTCTAATAGTGTGGAAATGACTATAGAGTAAACATTACAGATTTTTTAAAGTGAAGGAGCTGCATCAAGGCAGTAACAACAGGGAGTATTTGCATGGGATGGGACGGAGAAGAGGTGTGGAGAGAATCAGTGGGGAATAGGTAGTACTTTGAGAGGCAAGATAAGTTTCTGCATTTGTTTTCCTTTGCTTTCTGAGGAGACACACAGGCCAAAGTACTAGAGAACATCAAAACATATCAAAGAGGAGAGCTGAACACAGGACATGGAGTTTGTAAATGCTATGGTTGAGGTAAAGACTTGAGAGTCACCGAGATACAGGAGGAAGATAATGTCTTCTTTTTTTTTTTTTAAGATTTCATTTATTTATTTGTCAGAGAGACAAAGAGAGTACAGGCAGGGAGAGTGGCAGGCAGAGGCAGAGGGAGAAGCAGGCTCCCTGCAGAGCACGGAGCCCAATGCAGGACTCAATTCCAGGACGCTGGGATCATGACTTGAGCCGAAGGCAGCCACTTAACCGACTGAGCCACCCAGGTATCCCAGAAAATAATATCTTAACAAGAAGAAAGAAAAGGCAATACTCTGGGGAATACCAATCTGAAGAAAAGAAACCCATAAATGAGACCAAAAAAAGGAAAAAAAAAAAAAAAGCCAGAAAACTAACCAGGGAAAAACAGTAATAGGAGTTAAAGGAAGAATATTTCAAGGATAGACTGGTCAGGACTGAGAAACTTAATTAAAACAAAAATGTGTCCACTAAATTTGGCAAGCCAAGAGGTCAATGGTGACCTTATCAAGTGAATTTTTTTTTTTTAAAGATTTTATTTATTTATTTGTCAGAGACAGAGGGAGAGAGAGCGAGCGAGCACAGGCAGACAGAGAGGCAGGCAGAGGCAGAGGGAGAAGCAGGCTCCCTGCCGAGCAAGGAACCCGATGTGGGACTCGATCCCAGGACCCTGGGATCATGACCTAAGCCGAAGGCTCAACCAACTGAGCCACCCAGGCGTCCCTCAAGTGAATTTTCAATGAAGTGATTGGGGGGAGAGGGAAACCACAGCAAACTTAGTGAAAGGGAAATAAAGACAGAAAAAGTAAAATGTCTCTTCCAAAAACAGCTAAGAAGAGAAGCCAAGGAAAGGGGGGTGGTGGGTCTGTAACTTTTATACATGGGAGAGGCCTTCATGAGAAGAAGCACCAAAAAAGAATAACTATAGGAGGTAAATGGAATACCTGATGAAGAAAAGCAATGGAGATAGGAGGGGATAGGAATGAGACTAGAAATGAAGGAAATGGGGAGATGTATATACAGGCCTCAGACAAATTATAAAAGGCTGTCTGGGCTTCAATTTCTTTGCCTATAAAATGAGGGAAGAGGGAAGACCATTTACTTCAACAATAACTTTCATGACTCTGAACATTTCATACTTATCTCTCTAGACTATTCATGCCAATGATTCTGCCATCTAAAACTTGCCAGAAGAGATACATTTACCCTAAGATCATCCTAGAAAACAAGAGCAGCAAAAATGTAAAAGTTTAAAAAAAAAAAAGGAAAAGAAAATGTGAAATCCTGTCATACCCTAAAAGGTAACCAACATAGTTGGCACAGTAGGAGTAAATTACTAAAAAACTTTTTCTGGGGACGCCTGGGTGGCTCAGTTGGTTGAGCAGCTGCCTTCGGCTCGGGTCATGATCCCAGCGTCCTGGGATCGAGTCCCACATCGGGCTCCTTGCTCGGCGGGGAGCCTGCTTCTCCCTCTGCCTCTGCCTGCCATTCTGTCTGCCTGTGCTTGCTCTCTCCCCCTCTCTCTCTCTGATAAATAAATAAAAATCTTAAAAAAAAAAAAACTTTTTCTGAAAGTAAGGGAAGGTATGATCCTTGATACGTGAAAAATGTACATATTTTTTTAAATGTCTTTGCAAAGTACTATTATACAACTTAACTGAAAGAGGCATCAAACCATTTAACTATCTAGTTCAGTGTCTGTTAATTTCAGAATAATCTTTTTCCCCAACAAGACCTGCCACAGAATCTCAGTTTAAAACTGATAATAAGAAAAGGGGTTTTGGCTGATGCAGGAGCTCCTTAGCCAATGGACTTGCTCCTAGGCCCCAGCTCTCCACTGAGTTTGAGACACTAATGGAGGTCTGAGTCCTTCATTTTCAAATCAAGAAAAACTACTCAGGGGGTTAGCTTAGCTTATGATCAACAATTAGCTAATTTTCCTTAGATTCAATGATGTGGTAAGTCAGATCAGGTACACATATGCTTACATCTCTTTCATTATTATTGTTTTTTTATGTTTTATTTATTTATGTGGCAGACAGAGACCACAAGTAGGTAGAGAGGCAGACAGAGAGAGAGGAGAAAGCAGGCTCCCTGCTGAGCAGAGAGCCCGATGTGGGGTCGATCCCAAGACCCTGAGATCATGACCTGAGCAGAAGGCAGAGGCTTTAACCCACTGAGCCACCCAGGCGCCTCATCTCTTTCATTATTTAAAAAAAAGTGCCACCAAGTTATCACTTATTAAATGTAAATGTGAGCTAACAAAGCACATCTGTATTCCCAACTACTTCCTTAATACCTACAATTAAAGAAATAACTTTAGACATAATTGTTGTTGTGAAGTGATTTAGTGTTTAATTCTATCATTTTATCCAAAACCACCCTGGGTGAAAAACAGGTTTTTTCCCTATCCCTGTAAAATAACTAAAGACACTTACCTAAACCAAAAGGGTTGCTAGTGGCAGAACCAGATGTGGAGTTAGTACTAGGAGCTGATGATGTGGTAACGTTGCTTCCACTGGTATTTGTTTGCTGAGCTGAATGATCCTGAGGCCTAGGAAAAATAACCAAATCATGGTGTAAAGAGTGGAACTAATTACTTTTAAAAGAACCTCTGAAATTTCCAGAATTCTCAGAAACAAAACTGTAAGTTTTTAGACCAATTCAAATTGTCATAAGGTAAACATCTGAGATAACTAAGCATTAAGAACATAAATATAAAGAAACATAGAAAAACCCTATACAAGTTATACTTTAACTGCTCCCCCCTAGTATAGGTATATAAATATTTCACTACAATCATAATGATAATGTAAGATACAGAGATAGGTCACCCCAAAGAGGAGAAATCAGTGAGTAATCACACCCATTAAAGCTTGACTATATAAGCAAATTTTATCTACTCCCTTCCAAGTTCTTCAGGACTGGGAGGCAGTTATACTCAGCCCTCCTGAAATTGTTAAAAGTTAAAAATAAAAAGATGTCACCAAAAGGAGACTGAGAAATCAATACTAGTAATAACTTGTATTAATTTAATCCTTCATATTATTTCTAGGTAAAAAAATACACTTTCTGGAAACCCCTTCTATCTGATACCAGTTAAGAGTTCTGAATCTCACTCAATTCTAAGACGTACATTTTTTTCGTCAGAACATTTCTAAAGTCAAGATCTGTCTTACAACTGCTGAGAACCAGTTACCAACTGTCATGCCTATGTATTCTGTAGGACTTCAATTAAATGATTATACCAGACATGCTGTGTTATTTAATAACACATAACATGTCTTCAGGAGAGGCACCCTGGGTGGCTCAGTCAGTTAAGCATCAGCCTTTGGCTCAGGTCATGATCCAGGGTCCTGGGATTGAGTCCCACATTAGGCT
The DNA here is from genome assembly GCF_011764305.1 of Mustela putorius furo. Lineage (NCBI taxonomy): Eukaryota > Metazoa > Chordata > Mammalia > Carnivora > Mustelidae > Mustela > Mustela putorius. The sequence goes on from NW_025421506.1 coordinate 723,793, forward strand.
CCCCGCTGAGCAGGGAGTCTGCTTCTCCCTCTCCCTCCGCCCACCCCACTAGTGCTTGCTCACTCTCGCACTCTCTCTCTCAAATAAATAAAATCTTAAAAAAAACTGTTAAAATGGGTATTCATTTGTGGTTTGCCAAGGAGATGAGACACCTATGAGCTTATCCCCAAATCTCCCTAAAACAAAAAGCATCACTAAAAACACATTAATTTGCTTATTCTGTAATTCAAACAATTCAGAATTATGACTTAATTTAGAAATATGACTTAATACTGATGAACTCCCTAAAATATCAATGTGTAAGCATCAGCATTACTGAATCATTTTTTTTAACTTGTTATCAACAACAAATAAATTTTAATCTATCTAAATATTAATGGCAGAGAAAGCCATTAAAGCCAAGACTGTTTTTTTTTCCTTCATTCTTTTAAAAGATCTTATTTATTTATCTGAGAGAGAGGGAGCAGACACCCCATTGAGCAAGGAAGCCCAACATGGGGCTCAATCCCACACCCCTGAGCTCATGATCTGAGCAGAAGGCAGATGCTTAAGCAACTGAGTCACCCAGGAGCCCAAGACTTGTTTTTTTTTGTTTGTTTTTTAAGAAATACAGCTGACTCTTGAACAACACAGGTCTGAACTACAGATGTCCAATTATACTTCAATTTTTTTTCAATAAACACAGAACAGTACTATAAATGTATCCTCCTTGTGATTTTTTTTTTTTAAAGATTGTATTTATTTGTCAGAGAGCGAGAGCGCGCACACACGTGCACAAGCAGGCAGAGGTGAAGAGAGAAGCAGGCTCCCTGCTGAGCAAGGAGCCCAATGCAGAACTCAATCCCAGGACCCTGGGATCATGACCTGAGAGCCGAAGGCAGTGGCTTAACCAAATGAGCCACCCAGGCGTCCCTCTCCTTATGATTTTCTTAATAACATTTTTCTCTAGCTTATAGTATGAAAACAGTATATAATACATGTAACATACAAAATATTTAATCAACTGTTCACATTACCAGCAAGTCTTCCACTCAATAGCAGGCTAGATAAAATTGTGAGGGAGTCAAAAGGTATTCTCAGATTTTTGACTACACGGCGATTGGTGCCCCTAACTCTTCCAGTATTCAAGGGTTAACTGTATAAACAGTATAAACTGTATATACATCACATCTAAAGCTCTAGGTCTTCTAAAAACATACCTGTTTTGTGTTTTTATGACAAGGTGAACGGTAAGCCCATCGTGAATTCCATGCTGACTCAAAGTATCTTGATCTTTTAAAATTTTTCCAGCAAATATCAACACAAGTTGGTCAGTATGTGATTTGAAACGTTTAGAAATTTCTTCCTTGAACTAAGTAAGATAAAAATAAAATAATTATTACAAGTGTTTGCATACCACCACCTAGTCTAGTTTCTACTAGTACTACAAAAAGGCCCCTTTTGACAGATACTGCAACAATTCAAACAATATAAAAATAGATTTTTTCTGCATCAGTATCTTAATCATGGTGGGAAATGAGTATTAACATTTCACTCATCTCCAACACTAAGGTGTTATTGTAAGTACACATGTCCTATATTCAACTTTCTGTTAAGGCCTGACAACTCATTTCTTCCCAATATCCTTGTTCTTTTTGTGTCAGTGGTGTTAACTATAGTTCAAGCCACACATAGCTGCTACCACATTTACAATAATCTAAGCCTCAGCTTTCCATCTCCAGTCCTGCTCCATTCTAGCTGAATACATATACAGTCAACCTCATTTTCTCAGCCTATTATACCTAGTTCCTCCCCACCTTTTCCTTCAGCATTAACAAGAACTATCATCTACACAAACACACATACAGTATTATCGACATGCAAAAATACAGAGCAAAAATCTTTCCTTGAAGGACAGCAATGAAAAGAGTTAGTCAAGTAAACCGCAAAGTACAGAGGCAGCATAAGGGCAATTAAAGGAAGCTTTGCAATGAAACCTAAAGAAAGATTAGGAAGCAACCAAAAAAAACCCGAGGAAAGGGTTTCCAGGGACAATAACATGCAAAAACAGAGAAAAGATCTTCATACTATCTTTTAAAAACCTTATTTATTTAGATCAGTGTTTTTTTTTCATATCTATATCACAATCACCTGTACGCTTAGGCTTTACTCCACCCTCCAAATCAGGAAATCTCAGAGTAGGCCAAGGAATCTATGTTAACAGACTACCTTATAGAATCAGTCCAAATTCTGAGAAGAATCACATCCTAAACCACTCTTCCCTATGCCCTACAGAAATGGGTTTCAGTAGATGAAGGCACGATCACCAAGGGAATTTTTTGGAAATAAAAGGGGGTATGTTTGGTAGGAAGTAAGAAGACACATTAAATAATACCTGAGATTTTATAAAATCTTGCAGAAGGCAGGGAAGGGGAAGTGCAGAGGGATATAAATAAAACAAGACAGACTATGTCAATCATTGTTGAAAATGAGAAGTGCATTAAAGGTCATCAGACTCTACCTTTGCGTATGAACACTCAGTGTAACTGTTTGTTTTTTAATCAAAAAGATAATTCAAAATTATGTTACAGTAAATATTTTGGAGCTTTTCCATCTGAGCTCACCTTCCTTTACCTGAAAATACATGACCTTTTTACCGAAGATAACAATTTCCAAACAACTAAAGAAATCTTTGTAAAATACTGTTTGATAATATCCTATAGAGGCCAATCAATAATTTAACCATTCTCCTATTACTGACATGTCACTTTTTCCTTTGATAGCTACTAGAAATAGCAACAACGTAATGAGCAGCAGAATACATGGTTTTGTATTTTTCTATTTTCTTTTTTTAAAGATTTTATTTCTTTGAGAGAACGAGAAAGTGAGGATGATAGAGAGGCGAGACAGAGCGGGAAGCAGACTCCCTGTTGACAGGGAGCCCAACTCAAGAGACTGGAAACTAGATCCCACAACACTGAGATCAAGACCTGAGCCAAAGTCAGACTTTTAGCCATCTGAGCCACCCAGGTGCCACAGAACACTAAGGTTTCCCAGGACTGAATGACATGTATGTAAAATGCAAGCATCAAACACATTGAAGGTGGTCAACAAATTGTAGCTACTACAATGCCAGCTCTTTTACTCCTCAATAACTCTGAGGTAGATGGGTTTTAATCCTATTTCAGATACAGAAACAAAGACAGGCTCAATATGTCCCTCTCCATGAAAGGCTAATAAACTCCCAGGTTAGGACTTCAAGGACTAATCCACCCAGATAAACTATAATCTGTTTCATATGTAAAACGAGATTAATTTAAATCTAAATGTATTTTCCTAGCCTTAAAGAAAACATTTTCAGAATCTTTAATATCCCTTATATGTCATTCTGAAACAAATGCTTTGTCTAACCCGTAATCATATAGCATTTTAGCATATTTTAAGATTTGAAGGTAAAATGCCTTTCTGAAGGTAAATGAAACACATCTACTCTTACATCCTGTTAAATCCCCACTAAAATAGTAAAGGAGTTTTTAAAGTTTTATAGAGGTATAACTCACGTACCATACAATTTGCCCATTTAAAGGATACAGTTCAATCGTTTTCAGTATATTCAGAGATACATGCAATCACCACTAGAATTTTAGAACATTTTCATCTTCTCTAAAAGAAACTAATACCCTTTAGTTATTATCTCCCTATTCCCTCCATACCCTTAAGAAACCCCTAATGTGGGGGCACCTGGGTAGCTCACTTATTAAGCATCTGCCTTCGCCTCAAGTCAAAATCCCGGGGTCCTGGGATCAAACCTTGCATTAGGCTCCCTGCTCAGCAGGAAACCCGATTCTTCCTCTCCCACTCCCCCTGTTTGTGTCCCCCTGTCCTCACTGCGTCTCTGTCAAATAAATAAATAAAATCTTTAAAAAGAAAAAAAAACACACTAATCTACTTTCTACCTCAACAAATTTCCCCCAGGCTTGACATTTCACATAAATGCAATTATATAATACGCAGTCTTTGTAACTAGCTTCTTTTACTTAGCATAATGTTTTCAAGGTTCACCCATGCTGTAGCATGTACTAGAACTTCCTTACTTTTTATGGCCAAATACTATTCCATGCATGGACATACACTTTGTTTAGCCATTCATCAACTGATGGATATCTGGTTTGTTTCCACCTTTGGGCTCTTAGAAATAATGCTGTTATAAACATTCATATACAAGTTTTGGTGTGGACATAGGTTTTCATTTCTCTTTAGTATATATCTAGATGTAGAATTACTGGGTCATATGTATCTCTTCGTTTAACCATTTGAGGAATCACCAAAGTGTTATTCTAAGTGGCTGGACCACTTAGTGGCTATACAGTCCCAACCACAACAAGTGGCTGTACATTCCCACCAGCAGTATATAATCCACATCCTCACCAATATTTATTATCTGACTTTTTAATTCTAGCCATCCCTGACACTGAACATCTGTTCATGTGCTTATTTATGTATCTTCTTTGGAGAATTTTTTATTCAGATTCCTTGCCCTTTTTTATATTGGTTTGTCTTTTTATTACTGAGTTACAAAAATTCTTTTTTTTAAATTTTATTTATTTACGTAATCTCTACACCAATGTGGGGCTTGAACTCACAAACCCAAGATCAAGAATCATGTGCTCTTCTGACTGAGCCAGCCAGGCACCCCTCAAAAATTCTTTATATATTCCAGATACAAATCTATTCCCGAGATAGGATTAGCAAAAAGAGATGACAGAACAAACTGAGACCTTTTAGTCTCAACTGGAACAAAATTTTAAAGCTGGACATCAGGTGGACACCTGATCAATTAATTTAGCAGACCCAAGAGAACTGAATTCTAAACTAGCAATGCAGAACAATAATCACTAATTCAATCCCTGGAATTCCCAGAAGACTGAGGCTGAGGGAAGGGGGTCATGAGTTGAGAGATGCCTAAAGGCTAAAACAAAGAGGACTACTTCCAAGTCTCAGAAGCAGACACACTAAGCAAATACTTGCCCCTCCTCAAACCCGACCAAAGGTCAGAGGATTTTTCTTCTCTGGAAAGGGAACAGAGAGTCTGGAGTCTGTTTTCATTGCAAAGTGGAAACAAGAGTGTAATACTAAATGAAGAAAATTAAGTAAACACAGACCTAGCAGATGCTGAGCCTTTTCCTCCTTCACCCCATATCTATCAAACAGAACACTGGCAGGAGGTCTTCACCATCGGGCAGGAAGACCATTAATATTATAGTGTCTCCCAGAGAATCTACCTATCCTAAAAGAAAAATATTTAAAGATATGGACATAAGAGTTTTTCCCAAGCACCCTAGAATAGTGATACCGAATCAGGGTGGGTGCTTCTATCCCCCCTGGGAAGCATCTGGCAAAGTCTGAAGATATTTCTGCTCATCACAACCACTGTCATCTGGTGGGTAGAGACCAGACATGCTGCTATACCTCCTACAATGCATAGGATAGTCCCAACAACAAAGTACTACCCAATTCAAAGTGGCAATATTGACAAGGTTGCAAAACTGCCCTAGAGCTGTACTTTTCAAAGTACCACCCCCAGATGAGCAACATTCACCATTACTAGGTTAACTTGGTAGAAATGCAAATTCTCAGTCCCCAGCCCAGACCAACCAAATCAGAAACCCCAGGGATGGGGCTCCACAATCTATGGTTTTTTAACAAAGCCCCACAGGTAATTTTGCCGCACACTAAAATTAAAGGACCACTGCCTGCTCTAGGTATAACAACAAATGTTCCCCAAAAATGAAGATGATAAAAAAAAACCATATTAAATGTCATCAAAAAAATACAACCTCACACACACACAATTCTCAACAAACAAGTTGCTAAGGAGGAAAAAGCAGAGAAGAACCTGTAGATGAAAATGAAATTTTTTTAAGTATCTCCATGCCCAGCATGGAGCCCAAGGCAGGCCTTCAACTCATGCCTTGAGATCAAGACCTGAGCTGACATCAAGAGTCTGATGCTTGGGGCGTCTGGGTGGCTCAGTGGGTTAAGGACTCTGCCTTCAGCTCAGGTCATGATCCCAGGGTCCTGGGATCGAGCCCCGCGGGCTCTCTGCTCCACAGGGAGCCTGCTTCCTCCCCTCTCTCTCTGCCTGCCTCTCTGCCTACTTGTGATCTCTGTCTGTCAAATAAATAAATAAAATCTTTAAAAAAAAAAAAAAAAGTCTGATGCTTAACCAACTGAGTCACCCAGGCACCCTGAAAATGAAACTTTTTAAGTACACATGGAACCCTCACCAAGACAGACCATAAAATGGATAACAGAAAAACCTTGGAAATTTAAAATAATGTAAATATATTCCCTGATAATATTGGAATTATATTAAAAATCAGTAACAGAAGATATCGAGAAAATCTGCAAGTTAACAAAATACTTCTAAAGGAAGGATAAAAAGGAAGTCTTGAATAGAAAGAAAGCACTTCCAACTAAATGAAAATGAAGCTAAGGTATGTCAAAATTTGTGAGATTCAGCTAAACCAATGCCTAGGGAAATTTATAATATTAAAGACTTATATTTAAGAAGAAAGATCACAATCTGTAATCTAAGTTTTAACCTTTAAAAAAATCAAAGAGCAAATGAAACTCAAGTGAGGAATTATTTTTAAAAAGGCAGAAACCAGGGGTGCTTGAGTGACTCAGTGGGTTAAGCCTCTGCTTTTGGCTCAGGTCATGATCTCAGGGTCCTGGGATTGAGCCCCACATCAGGCTCACTACTCAGTGGGGAGCCTGCTTCCCCCCCCCTTTCTGCCTGCCTCTCTGCCTACTTGTGATCTCTCTATCAAATAAATAAAATCTTAAAAAGCAGAAATCAACAAAATAAAAACAGAGTAAGAGAAAAATCTTTTAAATATAAGTAAAATTCATTAAAAAAAGAAAATCTAGCTAGATTAACCAAGATAAAACAGCAAGACACAAATTAACAATATTAGAACAACAGAGGGGAAAGACTACAGATTTCTTGAACAGTAAAAGGATAAGGGACACTCCACACACATATGTATATGACAACTTTGATGAAACAAGTCAATTTCTTCAGAGTCAAGCTACCAGAACTCATTCAATCTCTTTTGAAAATACAAAAGGGAAATGTTCTCAACTCATTTCATGAGGCCAATACCCTGATAACCAAAGCAAGAAAACAAAATAGAAGACAACTACAAACCAAAATCCCTCAGGAAAACAAACGTAGAAAATCTCCACAATCATCCAGCACTATACGGAGAAACAAGAGGCTAAGCCAAATTTGAAAATTAATTTATATCAACAGACAAAGGAAGAAAAACCATACAATCTTATGAGTCAACAGTAAAAAAAGCAAGTGACAACATTCATTCATGATGAAAGTCTCAGCAAATTAGGAATAAAAGGGCACTACTTAGACCTGATAAAGTGCATCAAGGAAATATGTGCAATTAACATCATATTTAATGGTGAATGCTTTCCCACTAAGATCAGGAACAAAGTAATGATATCCACCCCCAGCACGCCAGCACCACCACTCTACTCAACACAGTATATTCAAAGTCCCAGTCAATTCAACAAGGCAGGAAAAGAAAGAGATAGATAACAGGAAAAGGAAACAAAGAAACAAGAAACTTATCAGTCACTTGCAATGCCTTATCTGCATTCCACTTCAAAAAAATTTTTTTTAATTTATTTTTTATTTTTTTATAAACATATAATGTATTTTTATCCCCAGGGGTACAGGTCTGTGAATCGCCAGGTTTACGCACTTCACAGCACTCACCATAGCACATACCCTCCCCAATGTCCATAACCCCACCCCCCTCTCCTGACCTCCCTCCCCCCAGCAACCCTCAGTTTGTTTTGTGAGATTAAGAGTCACATATGGTTTGTCTCCCTCCCGATCCCATCTTACTTCATTTATTCTTCTCCTACCCCCCCAACCCCCCATGTTGCATCTCCACTTCCTCATATCAGGGAGATCATATGATAGTTGTCTTTCTCTGACTGACTTATTTCACTAAGCTTGATACCCTCTAGTTCCATCCAGGTCGTCGCAAATGGCAAGATTTCAAAAAAATTAATCTTTTTAAGCAAATGAGAAACAAGCCAGATGGAATGAAAATATTTGCAAAAGACACATCTGATAAGGACTATTATCCAAAATACAGAAAGAAGTGGGGCCCCTGGGTAGCTCAGTTGGTTAAGCAACTGCCTTCAGCTCAGGTCATGATCTCTGGGTCCTAGGATCCAGCCCCTACCTCAGGCTTCCTGCTCAGAGGTTGAGTCTCTTCTCCCTCACCCTCTACCCTTCCCACCTTCCCATGCTCATGCGCTCTCTCTCTCTCACTCGCTCGCTCTCAAATAAATAAAATCTTTAAAAAATATACACAAAGAACACCCAACAATAACAAAATTAAACAACCTGATTTAAAAAATGGGCAAAAGACTTTAACAGACACCTCACCAAAAATGATATACAAAATGCAAACAAGCACATGAAAAGATGCTCCACATCATGTCTTTAGGGAACTGGGGAAAAAACAAAAACAAAAACAAAAAAAACTAAGGATCACGCTACACTCTTATTACAGAATGTCCGAATCCAAAATACAACACTAGATGCCAGCACGGATGTAGAAAAGGAACTCTTATTCACTACTGATGAGGCACCATTTGGTATACTTTGGAGGCCCGTCTGACAGTTTTTGATAAAGCTCTTACCACTTGATCCAGCAATCACACTCCCTGCTATTTACCAAAGAACTTAAAAACTTACGTCCATACAAAAGGAGAAAATCAGAAGCTAAGCAGTATTAACAAACGATAAAAGCTGCAAACTCATGTCCACACAAAAACCTGCACACAGTTATTTATAGCAGTTTTATTCAATATTGTCAAGACTCAGAAGCAAACCAAGATATTCTTCAGTAGGTGAATGAATAAACTGTAGTACATCCAGACAATGGAATATTACTCAGTGCTATATATACATACATAAAACCATGAGAAAACATCAAGTAATTGTAAATACATATTACTAACTCTGAGGAGCCAATCTGCAGAGTCCACATATTGTATAATTATAACTATATGACATATATGACATTCTGGAAAAAGCAAAACTATGAGATCAGTGGTTGCTAGGGGTTCGGAAAGGATGATGAATAGGCACATGTCATTAAACCTTTGTCAAAACCCAAAGCATGTAAAAACATCAAAAGTGTATCTTAAAGCATGGGGAGCACCTTGGTGGCTTGGTCGGTTGGGTATCTAACTTTGTCTCAGGTCATGATCCCAAGGTCAGCAGAGAGTCTGCTTGTCCCTCTACCTCTGCCCCTCCCCCCACTCAAGCTTTCTCTCAAATAAATTTTTTAAAATCTTTAAAATTTAAAGGGAAGAAGGAGTGAATCTTAAACTATGGACTTCAGGTGATGATGCCCATCAATTATAACACATGCACTATTATGGGGTGGGATGCTGATGGTATGAGAGGGGGGAGCAGGGGATATGGAAATTCTACCCACTGCTCAAATTGCTGTTCTCAAAAAATACAAGTCTTTTTTTGAAAACAAAAACATAAAATAAATTCATACTATTACTATGCTAAAAAAAAAAATCACTGAGATAACAGAAATTTTGAACCGATGAAATTAAGGAATTATTCACTGCAAAGGCAGGATAATGTATTTTTTTTTAAAAGGTCCTTATTTTGGGGCGCCTGGGTGGCTCAGTGGGTTAAGCCGCTGCCTTCGGCTCAGGTCATGATCCCAGAGACCTGGGATCGAGCCCCGCATCGGGCTCTCTGCTCAGCAGGGAGCCTGCTTCCTCCTCTCTCTCTCTGCCTGCCTCTCTGCCTGTTTGTGATCTCTCTCTGTCAAATAAATGAATAAAATCTTTAAAAATAAAATAAAATAAAATAAAAGGTCCTTATTTTTGAGGGCGCCTGGGTGGCTCAGTGGGTTAAAACCTCTGCCTTCAGCTCAGGTCATGATCCTAGAATCCTGGGATCGAGTCCCACATCAGGCTCTCTGCTTAGCAGGGAGGATGCTTCCTCCTCTCTCTCTCACTCTGCCTGCCTCTCTGCCTACTTGTGATCTCTGTCAAATAAATAAATAAAATCTTAAAAAAAAAAAAAGTAAATAAAAGGTCCTTAGAGATACATGCTGAAGTACTAAGGGATGAATGGATATAATGCATGAGAGATGCATCAAAATGATGAGGAAGGGCTGGGCGCCTAGGCAGTTCTGCTGGTTAGGCCTCTGCCTTCAGTTCAGGTCACGATCCCAGTGTCCTGGGATCAAGCCCCATATGGAGCCTGCTTTCCCTTTCCCTCTGCCCCTCCCCCTCTGCTCCGTGCTCTCCACCCTCCTCTCTCAATAAATACATAATATCTTTAAAACAAAAATGATGAGGAAGAGGGAGGTACCTTAAGGGAAAATATACCTGAAACAAGACTGGCTTTAAGATTAGCTGTCAAAACTGAGTACAGGATTCCTGAGAGTCTAACTTACTATATCTATCCCTATATACTTTAAATCACCCATAATAAGAAAAAATTTAAAAGAGGGAAGAAAAACTGGCCTAATAATAAAAAAAGAAAGGTTGAAAACTAAAATAAAAAGGGTATTACTAAACAAAGTGAGGCTATTCTAATCAACAAACAGACTTTAACATAAAAGCAACTAGGACATTTCAATGTTCTGAAGTGTTAAATTCACAAGATAAAACTTTAAAAGTATACATACATAATAAAACAGCTTCAAAGTACATAAAATAAAAACAAAACATAACCACAAAGAAGAATAGACAAATCTGAAAGTACAGTAAGATTTTAGCACATTTACCTCAGTACCTGATAGAATAAAACAGGCCAACACACACACACACACACACACACACACACACACAGACTTGAACATAATTAACAAATGTCCTAATGGAACGTGTAGAAAACTGCACCCAACAACTGCAGAATAAACATTCCTCTTAAGTACATTTATAAAATCAGACCATATGCTGTGCCATAAAGCAGGGCAACATATTTCAAATGAAAATCTTACCAAACATGTACTATGACCACATGCAAATTAAATACTACCATGCAATTAAACAGTACCAAAAAGAGAAATCAATAAAATTCTATACAACTGGAAAATTCTGTGTCCTAAGCAGGACATAAAAAGTAACCATTAAGAAAAGGAGGGGGGCACAATAGGGGTGCCTGGGTGGCACAGTTGGTTAAGCATCTGCCTTCATCGGGTCATGATCTCAGGGTCCTGGGAACACACCCCACATAGGGCTTCCTGCTCAGAGGAGAGTCTGTTTCTCCCTTTCTGCCTGCCCCTTCCTCCCCCTTGTGCTCCCACGCATGTTAGCACGTGCTCGCTCAAATAAATAAAAATAAATAAATTGAACTATCATTAACAGAGATAAGAGAGAGAAACATCTTAAATACCAACAATCAAGAGAGCCTGAATCCAGATTTTACACAGGATATGTACAAATATCAAGACAACCCAATTAAAAAACGGTCAAAAGACTAAAACAAGAACTTCACAAAATTAAAGTTAAAGGACTAGCACAAATGAAAAGCTGCTTTTCAAAACAACAACAACAAAAAGCTGCTTTTCCTATTTAATTATCAATCAGATAACTTCAAATTAAAACCAGCGATACACTTACAGAATGGTTCAACTTGAAAGACGTAGAGCAACCAGAATCCACAAACATTACAGACATAAGTACAGGCTGGTATATTCTGGAAAAATACTTTGAGGCAGAAGCTGAATCAATGCTTACTCTACTGACCCAACAATTCCACTTACAGGATTATATCTAACAAACAAACAGGTCCACAGGTACACCAAAAGATATGTTCAAGGAAGTTCAAACCAGTATTCTTTATTAGCCAAAAACTTGAAACAACTCAACTGTTCTTTAACTGCAGAAGAAACTGTGGTATATTTACTTAATATGATAGTACACATGATGACAACAAATGAACTACAGCCACATGTCACCATGGATCCCTGAATGCAGAGCAAAAGCCAATCACAAATGAAGATAAACTGTGACTTCTCTTCTATAAAGTTTAAGAAAAAAGGGAGGGGCAAAATCCAGAGTGTCAAAGTGAGAATAGTGGTTATCTTTGGGAGGAGGTGGTGATTACAAGGGTGGAACTCTTGATTCGCAGGGGCTTTAGAGCAACTCAAGTATGAGTTCATAGCGCTTCATAGAGCAAGTTGGAAAGCATTATGTCAGAGACAGTGGTAGAGTACAGCTATAGCTCTAGTACTATAGAGAGGAAAATTTTATCATCTGACCACCAATTATAATTCAGTTCTTATAAAAATAAATTTTAAATGTCAAGCCAATCTCAAAATATTTAGATATTAGAACCACTCCCAAACAGAAGACTAATGTAATACTGTAAAAGACTAATGCGATTATTCTGAGTAAATTATCCAAAGCTTGGAACAAACTAGCAAAAAACAAAGGCTTAATTACTCAATTCAGTGGCCCGATACTCCATACACCATACACCATACTTTTAATCATACCATATCAAACAAATATGATATGCTTTTCCAAATATGTTGTACTTCAGAAAACTATAATCCAAACATGATCAACATAAACAATGTTATGGTTTTTTAAATTAAATTAACATATAATGTATTGTTTGTTTCAGGGGTAGAGGTCTGTGATTCATCAATCTTACACAATACACAGAGCTCACCAAATACATACCCTCCCCAATGTCCATCACCCAGCCACCCCAACCCTCCCACACCCCTCCAACTCCAGCAACCTTCAGTTTGTTTCCTGAGATTAAAAGTCCTTTATGTTTTGCCTCTCTCTGGTTTCATCTTTTCATTTTTTCCCTCTCTTCCCTCATGATCCTTTGTCTTGTTTCTCAAATTCCACATCAGTGAGATCATATGGTAATTGTCTTTCTCTAACTGACTTATTTCACTTAGCATTAATACCCTCCAGTTCCAACCATGTCATTGCAAATGGTTACGATTTCATGTTTTTTTAATTAATTTTTAATTTTTTATAAACATATATTTTTATCCCCAGGGGTACAGGTCTGTGAATCACCAGGTTTACACACTTCACAGCACTCACCAAAGCACATACCCTCCCCAATGTCCATAATCCCACCCCCTTCTCCCAAACCCCCTCCCCCAAGCAACCCTCAGTTTGTTTTGTGAGATTAAGAGTCACTTATGGTTTGTCTCCCTCCCAATCCCACAATTTCATGTTTTTGATGGCTGCATAATATTCCATTCTATATATATACACACCACATCTTCGTTATCCATTCATCTGTCGATGGACATCTGGGCTCTTTTCATAGTTTGGCTATTGTGGACATTGCAGCTATAAACACCGGGGTGCACGTGCCCCTTCAGATCACATTTCTATCTTTGGGGTAAATACCCAGGAGTGCAATTGCTGGGTCGTAGGGTAGCTGTATTTTCAAATTTTTGAGGAACCTCCATCTGTTTTCCAGAGTGGCTGCACCAGCTTGCATTCCCACCAACAGTGTAGGAGGGTTCCCCATTCTGCATCCTCACCGACCTCTGTCATTGCCTGATTTGTTAATTTTAGCGATTCTGACTGGTGTGAGGTGGTAGCTCATTGTGGTTTTGATTTGTATTTCCCTGATGCCGAGTGATGCTGAGCACTTTTTCATATGTCAGTTGGCCATCTGGATGTCTTCTCTGCAGAAATATCTGTTCAGACTGGATTATTTGGGTATTGAGTTTGAGAAGTTCTTTATAGATTCTGGATATTAGCCATTTTTTTTAAGATTTATTTATTTGATAGAGATCACACGTAGGCAGAGAGGCAGGCAGGTTGGGGTGAGGGGGAGCAGGCTCCCCACTGAGCAGAAAGCCCGATGTGGGGCTCAATCCCAGGACCCTGGGATCATGACCGGAGCCGAAGGCAGAGGCTTTAACCCACTGAGCCACCCAGGTGCCCCTGGATACTAGCCTTTTATCTGACATGTCATTTGCAAATATCTTCTCCCATCCTGTCAGTTGTCTTTTGGTTTTGTTGACTGCTTTGCTGTGCAAAAGGTTTTATCTTGATTTAAAAAAGAAAAAAAAAAAGTTCATTTTTGCTCTTGCTTCCCTTGCCTTTAGTGATATATCTAGGAAGAAGTTGCTGAGACTGAGATTGAAGAGGTTGCTTCCTGTATTCTCCTCAAGGATTTTAATGGACTCCTGACTCCTATTTAGGTCTTTCATCCATTATGAGTCTATTTTTGTGTGTGGTGTAAGGAAATGCTCCAGTTTCATTCTTCTGCACGTGGTTGTCCAATTTTCCCAACACTATTTGTTGAAGAGACTTTTTTTTTATATAAGATTTTGTTTGTTTATTTAACAGACAGAGATCACAAGTAGGCAGAGAGGCAGGCAGAGAGAGAGGAAGGGAAGCAGGCTCCCTCCCGAGCAGAGAGAGCCCAATGCAGGGCTCGATCCCAGGACCCTGGGATCATGACCTGAGCTGAAGGCAGAGGCTTTAACCCACTGAGCCACCCAGGCGCCCCAAGACTGTCTTTTTTCCACTGGATATTCTTTCCTGCTTTATCAAAGATTAGTTGATGATAGAGTTGAGGGTCCTTTTCTGGGTTTTCTATTCTGTTCCATTGATCCATGTGTCTGTTTTTGTACCATTAAGTACCAAACTGTCTTAATGGTGACACCTTTGTAATAGAGCTTAAAGTGCAGAATTGTGATGCCATCATCTTCATTTTCTTTTTAAACATTCCTCTGGCTACTTGGAATCTTTTCTGGTTCCATAAAAATCTTAGTATTATTTGTTCATTTCTGTGAAAAAAGTTGACGGCATTTTGATAGAGACTGTATTAAATGTGTAGATTGCTCTAGGTAGCATACACATTTTCACAATATTTGTTCTTCCAATCCATGAGCATAGAATGTTTTTCCATTTCTTCATGTCTTCCTCAGTTTCTTTCATGAGTACTTTATAGTTTTCTGTTGCTTCTTTGGTTAGATTTATTCCTAGGTATCTTATGGTTTTGGGTACAGTTGTAAGTGGCACTGACTGCTTAATAACTCTATCCCTACACTGTGAAGAGTTTTAATCAAGAAAGGATGCTGTACTTTGTCAAATGTTTTTTCTGCATCTATTGAGAGGATCACATGGTTCCTGTCCTTTCTTTTATTAATGTATTGTATCACACTGATTGATTTGCAGATGTTGAACCAACCTTGAAGCCCAGGAATAAATCCCACTTTGTCATGGTGAATAATCCTTTTAATATACTGTTGGACCCTATTGCTAGTATTTTGGTGAGAAATTTTACATCCATGTTCATCAGGGATATTCATCTGTAATTCTTTTTGGTAGGGTCTTTATCTGGTTTGGGGACCAAGGTAATGCTGGCCTCATTGCTGAAACTCGTAACTGATGAAACTCATAAAATGAGTTTCAAAGTTTTCCTTCCATTTCTTTTTTTTTGGAAGAGCTTTAGAAGAATAGGTATTAATTCTTTAAATGTTTGGCAGAATTCCCCTAGGAAGCCATCTGGCCTTGGGCTCTTTTTTTGTTAGGAGATTTTTGATTACTGCTTCAGTAAAATCTTTTTAAGATTTTATTTATTTATTTGACAGACCCTTAATGGGTCTGTTCATGTTTCCTGTTTTTTTCCTGGTTCAGGTTTTGGTAGTTTACATGTCTCTAGGAATGCATCCATTTCTTCCAGATTGTCTAATTTGCTGGCATATAGTACTGCTCATAATATGTTTGTATTTCTTCGGTGTTGGTTGTGATCTCTTCTCTTTCATTCATGATTTTATTAATCTGGGTCCTTTCTCTTTTCTTTTGTTAGTCTGGCCAGGGGTTTATCAATATGATTAATTCTTTCAAAGAACCAGCTCCTAGTTTCATTGATTTGTTCTACTGTTCTTTTGGTTTCTATTTCATTGATTTCTGCTCTGATCTTAGTTATTTCTCTTCTCCTGCAGGGTTCAGGCTTTATTTGCTATTCTTTCTCCAGCTCCTTTAGATGTAGGGTTAGGCTGTGTACTTGAGACCTTTCTACCTTTCTTGCTTCTTGAGAAAGGCTTTTATTGCAAATACCTCCCTCTTAGGACTGCCTTGCTGCATCCCCAAAATTTTGAAGTTTTATTTTCATTTTCATTTGTTTCCATGAATTTTTTTCAATTATTTAACTTCCCGGTTGACCCATTCATCCTTTAGTACGTCCATTCATCCTTTAGCCTCCACATATTTGACTTCTTTCCAACTTTCCTCTTCTGGTTGAGTTCGAGTTTCAAAGTGTCGTGGTCCAAAAATATGCAGGGAATGATCCTAATCTTTTGATACTGGTTAAGACCTAATTTGTGATCCAGGATGTAATCTATTCTGGAGAATGTTCCATGTGCTCTAGAGAAGAATGTGCATTCTGTTGTTTTGGGATGGAATGTTCTGAAACTATCTGTGATGTCCATCTGGACCCATGTGTCAATTAAAACTATTTCCCTGCTGATCTTTTGCTTAGGTGATCTGTCCATTTCAGTGACGGGGTGTTTAAGTCCCCTACTAGCACTGTATTACTGTTGATGTGTTTCTTTGATTCTTGTTATTAACTGGCTTATATAAGTGGCTGCCCCCATGTTAGGGACATAAATATTTACTATTGTTAGATCTTCTTGTTGGATAGATCCTTTATGATATGGTGTCCTTCCTCATCTCTTATTAGTCTTCTGGTTTAAAACCTAATTTGTCTGATATAAGGATTGCCACCCCAGCTTTCTTTTGATGTCCATTAGCATGATAAATGGTTTTCTACCCCCTCACTTTAAATTTGGAGGTGTCTTTGGGTCTAAAATGAGTCTCCTGCAGACAGCATATTGATGGGTCTTGTTTTTTCATCCAATCTGATACCCTAAGTCTTTTGATTGGGGCATTCGGTCCATTTACATTCAGGGTAACTATTGGAAGATACAAATTTAGCACCACTATATTGCCTATAAGGTGACTATTACTGTATATTGTCTCTGTTCCTTTCTGGTCTATGTTACTTTTGGGCTCTTTCTGCTTAGAGGACCCCTTTCAATATTTCCTGTAGGGCTGGTTTGTTTATTGCAATTTTTTTTTTTTAGTTTCTCTTTGTCCTGGAAGCTTTTTATCACTCCTTCTATTTTCTTTTTCTTTTTTTTTTTAAGATTTTATTTATTTATTTGACAGAGACACAATGAGAGGGGGAACAAAAGCAGAGGGAGTGGGAGAGGGAGAAGCGACTTCCTGCTGAGCAGGGAGTCTGATGCAGGGCTTGATCCCAGGACCCCAGGATCATGACCTAAGCCAAAGTCAGACACTTAACGACTGAGCTACCCAGGTGCCCCTCCTACTTTCAATGACAGCCTAGCTGGACAAAATATTCTTGGCTGCATATTTTTCTTGTTTAGTACCCAACAATGTTATGTTTTTATAGAAGGACCAAAACTCTACATACTTCAGATTTCCTTAAACTCCTATTCTGCACTCTTCAGGCAGATGGAAGGAGTTTCAGCTACTAGTGGCTTCAAAATATCAAAATTTTCTAACATCTGAACTCTACTTCCATGTCTGTTTTATTTACTACCCTTTTACTGAACACAAAGAGAAAATCAGAGGCTAAGTAGTGTTGACAAGACAAAAAAAAAAAGAAACCAGCAACCTTGAAAACTATCAAAGAGGTTTTACAAAGCAGTTTTACACAGGGGTTTTATAGCCCACAGATACTATTTCTCTGCAGAAACATAAAACTTATGCAACAAATTATATAAAGTGTTTCCATATACCTAGGGAAGAATCTTAACCACAATGGAAAGGTTTTTATAATTTACTTGTATGTAGACCATCTAGATACTCTTATTTTTGTCCTGAGGCCCATGTTGCCACCACTAACTCAAAATGAAAAATATTTGCTAGAATGGGCCTCTAAGGATCCATGTTTCCTATAAATATATGCTTCCTACTCTGCTCTTGCACTGACAACCTACAGTAATAACCAACGAGCCAAACAGTTGAAAACTTACAAGTAGTAGACATTTTCCCAATAACCAGAAGAGTCAAAATTCTGAAATACTTCAAATAATTTGAAATTAAACCAGCATGTACAAAACAACTGTCACTAGCCACTTCTCTCAACATCATCCAAAGTTAGGTGTTTCACATTAATGGATTCTCCAGCTAATTTATGTTTACCCTGTATGATTACCAAAATTATTTTCCATTCTACTGAATATAATGTAACTTTTTGAAAAGGCTGAAGTTACTGCTGCACTCGTATCAACTGCTGTCCTGCAATACAATGACACTGTTCCAGACTCTCAGGGTGTCCTTTATCTGCTTTTTTGCCAGACTGAGTTCTTACTTTGATAGCGTATCTCCCCTTCCCCCCAAATTTGCTGTTTTTAATCAGGAGGAAGAGGCAAATAAGTAATCAAGAATTAGAAAACCAGGGGCGCCTTGGTGGCTCAGTGGTTTGTAAAGCCTCTGCCTTCGGCTCAGGTCATGATCCCAGGGTCCTGGGATTGAGGCCTGCATCGGGGAATCTCTGCTCAGCAGGGAGCCTCCTTCCTCCTCTCTCTCTGGCTGCTTCTCTGTCTACTTGTGATCTCTGTCAGTCAAATAAATAAATAAAATCTTAAAAAAAAAAATTAGAAAAGCATATAAAATAGAATGCTGAGATAATCTGAAATGCTCTCCCGACATGAAAACGTGTGATGTAGTATATCAGATTTTATGATACCAATCTCTGCTGTTCAGGGTCCACTTCACTTACTTCCTGTTCTTGACTGACTGGGGGAAGAAAGAGACACACATGCAGGTGGAGTGAGGAGGGAACCAAGTGGTAAGAAAAAAAAAAAAAAAAAAAAGAATGTTCTTGAGACATTTAGACCAGAGTTCAAATCTTGGTTTTGCCACTTTCAAACCTTGAGGTTGTTACCTAAGGCTCTCTGACCCTAGGTTCCCTCATCAGTAAAATGGAGGTAATATTTAATCTGCAGGGCTGATGCAAGAATTTAAAGAGGTATGTGAAGTGGCAGAATACTCACACTCATGCAAACACTCAAATATTCTACCCTAATTATGTGAAGATAAACTTTGAATTATAACCACTTTTATAAAATAAAGTTAACCTAAAAAAATAATAAAATAAATACAATTAAGTTAATCTGACTTTTAACTTAGCTAAAAGAAATACTGTCATCCTTTACAACTATCCCACAATCCAAACTTGCTTTTAGCTGTCTCTGCTCCTATTAAGTATCTTCAGAAAAAAATATATTTTGCAATCTTTTAAAGATTTTATTTATTTATGTGACAGAGTGAGAGGGATCACAAGTAGGCAGAGAGGCAGGCAGAGGGGGGCAGGGAAGCAGGCTCCCTGCTGAGCAGAGAGTCCAATGTGGGACTCAATCCCAGGACTGTGAGATCATGACCTGAGCTAAAGGCAGAGGCTTAACCCACTGAGCCACCCAGGCACCCTTGCAACCTTTTAAAACAAAAGCTCTGAATGTTAAAAGACACATACTAATTGTATTCCTTGCAGAACCACATATGGATAGCATTTAGCAAGAATTTTCTAAGTAGTTGTCTGAATAATATACTACGTGCTAACATTTGCTATTTTAGTATTTTAAGTCACAAGTCTTTTAATCAGTTCCTCACTCAATATTGCTAATCTCTTCAAACAAATCCATACTCAATAAATCATCCTATGTTATAGTTCATCCAGTTATCACTCTCCAAATAGTGATGTCCAAGTGACCTTAATTAGTATTCTCATAAAAAAAAACACCGCATAAATCTAACACAAAGATATTTAGTATGAGACTTAACTAGATACAGGAGCAGCTATACAGGAAAAGGGCACCTTCTTATAAATATAAAATTGAACACTCAGCCATAAACATTATAGTGCATTAGCCATAAAATATACTATTTTTAAAAGTTTCTATGATCTGGGGCACCTGAGTGGCTCAGTGGTTTGGGCTGCTGCCTTCGGCTCGGGTCATGATCTCGGGGTCCTGGGATCGAGCCCCGCATCGGGCTCTCTGCTCTGCGGGAAGCCTGCTTCCCTCTCTCTCTCTCTCTCTGCCTGCCTCTCTGCCTACTTGTGATCTCTGTCTGTCAAATAAATAAATAAAATCTTTAAAAAAAAAAAAAGTTTCTATGATCTAAACATGACAAAGAACAGAAAACTAAATGTTTATCTATTCACATGCTAGGATACTATTTAAGCTTTCTTCTGCTGCAAAAAATTAAGACTCAATTCACTGGCAAATAAAAGGATGTGGGAGGGAAGAAACCAATACAAGTACAGCAAATAAATGCTGAGCCAGGCACTTTATACATATTATCTCACGAAATCCTCCATACAATCTAGTGAATCAAGTACAAGTATTATATCCAAGTTAAAAATGCTGCCAGTGAGGCTCAAAGGAGTAAAGCACCTTGCTCAAAGATCTCTCCAATTCCAATGTTCATGTTCTCTCCAAAATATAGATCACATTTCAATATACTTAAATTAATATGCCAACACACACTTCACCTTTCTCAAAATCCTACCAAGACTTTTACAAATAATAAATAAATAATAGTGGAATAAGTTAGTTCCAAACATGCCAATATGAAAGACCACCAACAGGTGAAAGGACAGTAAGCAAAGTGCAGAGCAATGACCCATCTGCTAAACATGAATAAACAGAAAGTTACATATGGGTATATAAATACTTTTCTGAACAGAACCGCCAGAAGAGTCTTAAAGGCTATAAAAAATTTTTACCAAAAATCATTATACCCAAGTCTAACTGTAGAAATCTGTAACAGCAGCTCCTTCACCAGTAATAAATAAACCAAGCAGTCTATGTTACATCTGTAAGAAATCAAACTAGCTCATGATGGCATAAGTTTACCTGTAAAGACCAGACTTCATACCTTCTGAGGTAATGAAAATACTTTGCATTAAGTACAGGCACACATATATAATTTTTATCATACCTGTAATGAGTGGAACGTTTTGTATACTAACTCAAAACTTTTTGCATCAAACAGCAGATTTACAGAAGGTAACAACTTTAGTCTCTAAAAAAATTCCAATCCTAATTTTTTTTAAAAGATTTTATTTATCTATTTATTTGACAGAGAGAGAAAGTTCACAAGCAGGGAGAGAGGCAGGCAGAGAAGAGGGGAAGCAGGCTCCCCACTGAACAGAAAGCCCGATGTGGGGCTTGATCCCAGGACCCTGAGATCATGACCCGAGCCGGAAGGCAGAGGCTTAACCCACTGAGCCACCCAGGCTCCCCTCCAATCCTAATTTAATGAGATTTTCTTTTTTTTAAATAGTGGAAGCTGCACAGAAAAACAACAGAAATAATGCCATTAGACAATTAAACTAAAAACAAACATCACATTTTTCTAAGTAAATCACTGTTAAAAGTATCCCCCAAATAAGGAAAAGATATTGCAAATAAATCTTTAAAACACCATCTGCTCATTTAATAATACTTGCATTACACAACAGGTGCCAAGCACCATGGGACTGAGGGGTAAGCAAAACAGCCCTTACCCTTGCAAATTCAGTATGGGATGGGAAAGATAAAGTACATATAATCACAAAATGGTATCACAAATTAGAATTGTTGAACTCACTTAGACTGGTAAGTCCAATCAAACTCTGTTAACATTTTTTAATTAACATTTAAATAAACTTGAATCACTAAACTGTATACCTAATTAACATTACACTATAGCTTAACTGGAATTTAAATAAAAACAAACAAATGAGCTTTAAGACAGAAAAACTCAGCCAGAGAAAAGTCAAGGCAGCCTGGAATAGTGGTTAAGTGTGGGGTCCAAAGCTAGGCACTGGATCTGAACACCTAGGCTCTACTATTTAACAGATATCTGAATTTGATCACGTTATTAACCTGAATCTGTTTCTTATTTTTTTTTTTTTTTTTTTTTTTTTTTTTTTTTTTAAAGATTTTATTTATTTACTTGACAGAGAGAGATCACAAGTAGGCAGAGAGGCAGGCAGAGAGAGAGGAGGAAGCAGGCTCCCTGCTGAGCAGAGAGCCCAATGCGGGACTCGATCCCAGGACCCTGAGATCATGACCTGAGCCGAAGGCAGTGGCTTAACCCACTGAGCCACCCAGGCGCCCCTGTTTCTTATTTTTAAAGATTTATTTCTTTGAGAGAGACAGAGCAGGTGGACAGAAGGAGAGGGAGAGAGTATCCTAAGCAGATTCCACACTAAGCACAGCCCCCAATGCAGGGCTTGATCTCATGAGCCTGAGATCAGAACCTGAGCTGAAACCAAGAGTCAGCTGCTTAACTGACTGAGCCACCCAGGTATCCTTTTTTCTTCATTTTAAAAAAGGGTTAATCATACTTTCATCATAAAGCTGTGAAACTTAAAATAATAATAATAATGTATTACACCTTGGTAAGTCTAGAATAAATAATAGCTATTCTATTACTGTCATTAGCAGCACTGGCAAAGGCCCAGAGATGAAAAGAACTAGTGAGTGGTATCTGGGGGAAACAAGACATATGAATGGCTGAAATGCAGTGAATAATAGAGGAAAGGTAAGTAAGGAGCAAGACTTGAAGACTCTATTAGGTGCTCTATGTAATTCAGAAGTCTGTAGTCACACATAACATTAGTCCAAATTGAGATGTGTTATAATCATAAAATATACTTCAGATCTTGAAGACTTAGAATTTAAAAAAAAAAAAAAGGAAATGTATCTCACCTTTTTATGTCTACTTACATGTTGAAACGACATTCAGGACATACTGCGTTAAATAAAACATATTATTAAAATTACAATACCCAAAAGGTAAACAATGCAGTGTCCATCACCTGATGAATGGATAAACAAAACAGCAAATACGTGCAACAGAACAGCATTCACCCTTAAAAAAGAAGGAAATTCTGACATCTGCTACAACATGGATGAAACCTGAGGACATTAACTGAAATCAGTCATAAAGGGAACAAATACTTATTCCACTTTTATGCAATACCTGGGTAGTCAAATTCAGAGAAGGAAAGTAGAATGCTTGTAGGGGCTGGTGGAAGGGGAAAGGGGTTACTGTTAATAGTTACAGTATCTCAGTTTTGCAAGATGGAAAGAATTCTAGGGATGGCTGAGGGTAATGGTTGCACAACAATGCAAAATGTATCCAAAGCCACTGAACTGTACACTTAAGAATGGTTAAGATGGTAAATTTTATGTGTATCTTAAAATTAAAAGTTTTCAATTTTAAGTGAATATGAAACATTTAAATTACATAAGGCTTGCATTAAATTTCTATTATGTAGCACTGTATTTAAGCCATGGTAAAATTTTCCAGGGAGAAGAATTTTGAGTACCCATGTGACAAGATCTAGAACAGTTAGCTCTAATGCCTAAGGCAGAAGTCAGCAAACTTTCTGAAAAGGGCTAAAGAATAAATATTTTCAGTTCTGTGGGCCATATGGTCATTCTTTTTTCTTTTTTAATTTTTAATAAACATATAATATCTTTTTATCCCCAGGGGTACAGGTCTGTGAATCGCCAGGTTTACACACTTCACAGCACTCACCAAAGCACATACCCTCCCCAATGTCCATAACCCCGCCCCCCTTCTCTCAACCCCTCTCCCCCCAGCATATATGGTCATTCTTGAAAGCAGTCACAGATAATCAAGTAAGTGAATGGACATGGTGGATTTGGTCCACTATCATTGGCTGACCCCCACACTAAAGCACTGTAATCAATGACTCCTGTTAGCTGAGACTGCTAGATTTTCAGGAATTTTGTAAGCCAGTTTAATATCGGTAGCTTAATATCTGCCATGGTAAGAGTACACCATGAAAATCACCAAACACTACAAATCAGTGCTATTTTTTCCTGAAAAAGAGGTTGATAAACATTTACCAACACACCACTGACTGTACTTACTTCTTTCCTATGCATTTAATTAGCTGTCTGGGTGCCTGGGTGGGCTCAGTCTGTTAAGCACCCCACTGCTGATTACACGTCAGATCCTGAGTTCCAGCCCTGAGACAGGCTCTGCACTCGGCATGGAGTCTGCTTCAGATTGTCCCCCCTTCCCTACCCCTCACTCACACATATACTTTCTCTCTTAAATAAATAAAATCTTTAAAAAATAAGTAAAAAAAATAAGATTATACTAGTTGTGAACCATCTTTGGAAAAATGCATAGTCATTTAACAGTCATCTGAATAACTGGCAGTTTTTATTAAATACACATTATTGTGCATAATGGTCTAGATTCACCTGTAAACAAATATTTACTGAATCCAAACTATGTGCTATGCTTTGGTAACATAATGATGAACAAAGATCATCTCTAGCAGAAGAAATAAGCATCAATCAAATAATCATTTAAATAATGAATTTAAATTGTGATGAATTATAACCGAAAAACAGAGTGCTATAAGAAAATACAACAGGGAATCCCAATCTAGTCTAGACAATCAGGGATACTTCTCTGAGAAAGGGACCTTTGCCCTGAGATTTAAGGTACAGGTAGTAAGGTGCAGAGTAGGACGCATTCCAGGTAGCAAGAACAAATGGCAAAGAAGTCCTGAGGCAGGAAAAAAAACTGTAACAACAGGTCAGGGAACTAAAAAGTCAATATGGCAAGACTTAAGTGACCAAGGAGGAAAGAACACATCAGAATGGAGAGAGACGTAGGCAGGCACTGTAAGCACACAGGGCCTCAAAGCAAAGTATGTAAGTCTAAGATCAGTGGGGAGCTATTAGTTTTAAGGATAATATGATCTGATTAACATTCTTTAGAGATTGTTGTAGGAATGAATGTTGGGGGGGAGCAGTGAGGTAGGGAGACTCACCAGCAAGCTCCTATAGTTTCCAAGCAAGAGACAATGGCAACTTAGTGGAGTCAAACCTAAATCTTAAAAGTACCTACTTAATCTATTAAATTCTCAGAGCAATTTTTAGTCTCAGGACACCACTCTTAGAAATTTGAAACCCCAGTTTTTTTTTTTTAAAGATTTTATTTATTTATTTGACAGAGAGAAATCACAAGTAGACTGAGAGGCAGACAGAGAGAGAGAGGGAAGCAGGCTCCCTGACGAGCAGAGAGCCCGACACAGGACTCGATCCCAGAACCCTGAGATCATGACCTGAGCCGAAGGCAGCAGCTCAACCCACTGAGCCACCCAGGCGCCCTGAAACCCCAGTTTTTGTTTATGAATGTGTATCTACTGACGTTTTTGCTATATTAAAAATTAAAACTGAGGAATCTTTAAAAACATGCATTTAAAAATAACAATAAACTCATTACATGTTAATATAAGTAACATTCTTATGAAAAGTAACTATATTTCCCCAGTGTGAAGAGTAACACTGTTTTAAATTTTTGCACATCACTTTAGTCTAATGGAAGAGAACTGGATTTTCAAATCTGTCTCCATATCTCACATTTTCACATGCTGTTGATTTTTGAGAGAACTAGAAAAACACAATGGAATTATTGTGAAAATAGTTTTGATCTCATGGTCCTCCTTGAAGGGGTTTGGGGACTCCCCCCCCAAAAAAAGCCACACTGAGTCATGTAATCAAAATGAGATGCACTTTGCAATAACTAGGATGGCAATAATCAAAGACAGACAATAACAAGTGTTCCGGGGAATGTGGAGTAATTGGAATCCTCATGCACTGCTGGTGGGAATTTAAAATGGTGCCGTCACTTTGGAAAATAGTTTGGCAGTTCCTCAAAAAGTTAAACATAGAGTCACCACATGACCCAGCATTTCCACTCATAGGTACAAAGAAATACAAAAGCGTATGTCCACATGAAAATTTCTGAGTTATTCACAGAAACATTATTCAGACTGGTCAAAATGAAACAACCCAAATGATTAACAATCCACTGGCTGATGAATGGAGAAATAAAATGAGAAATATATCCATTCAATGGGATATTTTTCAGCAATAAAAAGAGCTGATCCATGCTACAACAACACAGATGAACCCTGAAAACATTACACTAAGTGAAAGAACATAATCACAGGTTTTCAAAATCCGTATTTTACACTTTCAGCACATTTCAAATCAATCCAACCACATTTTAAGTATTTGACAATCAGCTGTGGCTGGTAGTACCAAAGTGGACAGTGCATTTTAGATCCATCATAAAGTAGAAAGTTAAATGGTGTTGGTGGTAATGATCATGACACACAGCAATCTCCCTTAGCAAGAAAAGGCTCAAATCTATGCAATACAGTATTTGTTATGACTAAGTATGTTAATACTTTTCTAAAAGTTTCAAGCAATGAAAACATTTTCCGAAATTAGAATGTATGTTGCCTGAATATTTCAGATAACTGTATTTCAAATCTTACACTCTAACCAACAGAGCTATAAAATCCCAGAACAAGCTAGTTAGATATTACCTGGCAGCTCCCTTCTATTCTCTGCACTAATTTTAATGAACAGTGGACACACGCTACACCCCCACCCCAATCCCATTTTGGACTTCATCTCTCTTGTTGACACTTGGAAGTCCTCAAACTGTTTCCCATAGTAGATAATGAATAATTAATAGGGGGAAAAAAAGGTCTCCTACTCAGGGACTCTGTACCAATACACACAACTTATCTGGGTTGTTTTTTTTTTTTAATCTCCTTACTTATATTATGAAAACCCCTATTTACAAAATCACCTTGAAACACACACCGTTAAGTTTATATTCTAACCACCCTTACCTAGAAATTTAAACATTACTCAACTGACTGCTCAATCAAATAAATTTCACTTTAACTTCAAAGTGTTGTTATTATCAACTCCAAATAAGCAACACTAAATACCAACTGTATTAAGGTATCCTGTTTCTGCCTATTAGTTATATACACTCAAACAGAACCCGAGGATAAAATAAGAAAATTAGTTACCACCTTACAATGTATTTTATAAATGACCCAGAAAAAGCTTAATATAATTTCATCCAATCGATTATTAGAACATTCATATAAATACTATTTCAGTATAATGTACTAACAAAATTTACATTATACAGAAACCCATACTGAAAGAGGTTCTTAACTGTAGAATATGGAATTTGCTTATAAAATGTCTAAGCCTTCAGTATTTTCCTTCTCTAAGTCTTTTGCCTACCATACCCTCTTCATCTTAAAATTAGATAAAAATTTTCAGGACCATATATTTCCCAATTTTTTACTCAGCATTTTTACTGAACATGGAATCTTAAAGTCATTAAATGTATTTTAATGACAGATTTTACTCTGTAACAAATAGTTTAAATCAAACCATTTAATTAAAATTTAAGTTATAAAATGATATAATTTCTTGTGCAAGTCAAATTTACAAATCATCTGCCAATTGCTTTTCATACACTCCTATTTTTCCTGTATGTGTTTCCCTTAACAGACCCCACAGATAGTTCAACTTGTCTTCAGGTTCTTGGTGCTGTGTTACATGTTTTCTTTCTTTTTTTTTTTTAAATCATGTTTTCTGCTTCAACAGAAAGCATTTTTCAGAATAAAAATTCAACTGCCATTAGAGTAAGTTGTTTTAGAAAAGCTTTAATTTAACAAATTTACTTTGGTTACAAAAGAGTAAGATTAAAACTTCCACAGACTTTAAACCTCTAAGGCCACCATCACAAAAAGCAAAAACAAACCAACCCTCACAGACAGAACATCTTAAAATGACTTAAATGAATTTTTCAACTTACAAAATATTTACTCTTTCTCCCTAATTTTTTACAATAAAGTGCTGAAAAGCAGGTAGGAAAGTAGAGACCTGAATCCTAGAAAGAAGACCCACAGGCTTAAAAGTTAGTATTGCTACACATATACTAGAAGAGCTAAAATGAAAAAAAGACAGACACTATCAAATGCTAGCAGGGATGTGGAGCAACAGGAACTCCCATGCACTAGGTGGAACTTCAAGATGTTAGAATTCTTTTTTAAAACATAGTTTTTTATAGAACTAAGCCTATAGCTATCCTATCACCCAGTCATTGCACTTCCAAGTATTTAATAGGAGAAACACATCTGTCCAACAAAAATGTGTACAACAGTGTTCACAGCAACCAAGTGCAAGAAGCCCAGGTGGTCCTCAACAGGAGTACATATTCATACAGTGGGAACCACAGCAAGAAGAAATTACTGGTATACACAAGAAAGAACCTCAAAAACATTACTCTGAGTGAAAAAACCTTTCCCAAAAGAGTACATACTCTCATCTCATTTATATGAAGTTCCAGAACAGACTAACAGTGAAAAACAAGAAGTCAGTGGTGGATGGAGGGGAGTGGGACTAAATCAACTGGGAAAGGTCAAAGGAGAACTTTCCAGTCAACTATAAAGTTCTGCAACTTGATAAAGCTTTGGGTCATACAGGTGCATGTATTTGTGAAAAACATTTAATGGTGGTATTTGCAACTCACTCTGAAATGCCTCCCAAAAAAGGAAACTAATATGTGATTAGTTGCCTGACAGAGCAAATACAGCAAAATGTCAATTGCAGGTGATGCACATGTGAATATTCACTGTACCACTCTTTCAACCTTCCTTTATGTTGGAAAACAAAGATGTTAAAGGAAATTTTTATACAATTGAGAACACCCCCCCAAAATGTGATTCGGAAGGTGGTAAAAGTTTCTCCCGTGATGGTACACTCAATTTACTGCTTCACAAAACACACCACCTTTCAGAACTGAACTATATAAACCAATACTCCATTTACTATTCCTGTTCAAACTTACATGTACCTCTCAGGAATTGTTTCCTCACAGACTTCGCATTATTTTAGATCGTCAGAGATCAATTCAACAATTATGAAAAAATATCCTGGGATGTACATTCAACAATAAGCTAAAGCAAATTTGTTGAATTCTTCAAGATTCTTAACAGCCAAGTCTGTATACCTCAACAGCTTTTAAGTAGTACATTATTTGGTAATATTCTCCATTAACTCTAATTTTGTTCTCTTTTATTCGACTGCAATCGCTAGTACCTGCAAAACGTGGCTACCATCCCTCTAAAATCAAACAAAAACCTTCCCAATGGCTGGCACCTCAGAGATGTGAGATAAATATGCGAAAAAGAAAACAGCAAGTCATCAATGAAAGTCGTCATCCACCTTTCCTCAAGCCTAGTACTATTAAGATGCGCCTGAAAACAATTTCTACGTCAGGGTGGTTTTTTTCTTGAAGACTGCAAGGTAGGATAAATTTCAGCCATCAAAACGGAAAACTAAATGTACACGTGCTCCTCGCCCCCAAATCTACCTTAACTCGCAAGCAGGTAGAAACAATGAGCAACCCCCCCCTTTTTTTTTAATTCATGAGACAAAACCACAGATGAGGCCAAAGCGAACCCTTGCCCCAGCCCAGCCTCCACCCCGCCCGGAGAGCCGCGGTGGTCCCTTTCCTTTGTGAGCAGCCGGAGGGAGGCGGCGGGGGGGCGGGGAGCTGGGGGAGGAGGCCGGTGGTCGGCGGACGCGGGAGCAGGAGGAGGGCGCGGAGGGAAGCGGCGTCGCCGCGTCCCACAAACAGGCCGCGGGGCCCCGCCACAAGCCTCTGCGGTGTCCCAAGGAGCACACCCAGCAACTTGGGTGTGATCTAATTCGAGAAGCAACCCGCGAGAGGGGCCGAGGGCACCTCGGGGGACGATCCCTTCCAGGCCCTTCCAAAACCGTCCCTCCTTCCACGGGCGGAGGTCCTGCCGCCACCCCCACCCCGGGCCCGAGGCCAGGGCGGCCCTCACCTGCTGGACGGAGCTATTCTCGGGCACAGCGAACTCCTCCTTCTCCTTCGGGGTCTTCACGGTGACTTTCATGATCTTGGGCTCAGCCGAGGCAGCGGCCGCGGGGGCGCCGGCACCTTCGGCCGCGGCGGCGCTGTCCTGGGAGCTCGGAGGGCCGCCGCTTTCACCACTCTCGGCCATGGCGGCGGCGGCGGTGACTCAGGCGCGCAGGAGGGAGCGGGCGAGCGAGGGGGAGCCAGCAGACGGCAGAGCCGGCCGGCCCGGGCAGCGGAGAATGCGCGGCACGCCGCCTCAGCGACAACGGGTGTAAGGCCGCCCTGGCAGGCGAGGGGCCGCGGAGCTCGGTGTGGGCTCCGGCGCAGGCCCGGCTCGGGCGCTCGGCAGCCGCCGTGTGTTCAGACGCCGCTCGGTCGCAGCGACATCCGCAGCCGCCGCCGCTCTTCCTCCTCCCCGCCCCTCCCCCCACGTCCCTCGGCCGGCGCCGCGCAGGGCACGCCGGGTAACTCGGCTGGCGGCGTCGCCGAGTCATGCCCGGCCGGCCCCGCGGCCACCTCCCGCCGCTTTTCTTTCCTTCTCCTGCTCCATTGTTCAGAGGGTGCGCGCAGCCGGAGTGGAGGACTAAAAGCAAAATGGGGCGGGAGAGATCAGTTCATTTCATTTCATCCCCTTCGCGAAAAAAATAAATTAGGGGGTTCTGGGAGGTGCTGTGACGGCGCGCTGTGATGACCTCACGACTAGCGAAATTACTAGAAAGGGGGCTCGACCACTGCGCGCTGCAGCCACCCATGCGCCTGCGCGGTGGTGGTCCAGATCGCGTCCCCCACCCGGTGCAGACCCCGCGGTGGCCTTGCCCTGCCCTTCCGCGCCCTCACGCTCGCGTCGCCTTTGCAAGCGCCCCGTGAAAATGCTGGCGAGCTGTGCTGTGGCTTTAACATCCTTCCGTTTGCCTGCTTGTAGGATTTTAAATGGTTGAGCCTATGGTCGGGTGCGCGGGAGTTGGAAGCTAAGTTAATGGAGGAACGATCTTCATCGTAACGAAGGAAAAATGGGCCGCAGACACCCTGCGCGATCCCGCGGAGTCATTGCTCCACGGCCACAGCGTCCCGCCCTCGGGTCAGCCCGGTCTGGTCTGGCGATCAGGCCACCTCTGTTGACAGTGGCCTCTCCTCCCGCTCTGACAGCCCTGCGCAGGCGTCCCGAATTCTCGGAACACTATCCATTAAAACATGTGGGACAGAAACGGAGAAAAAGAACTGCCCCCCAACCTGGGCCGTTTAATGTAGCCGAGGTGTTCATTTTATCCTCTATCGATCATCAAGTTACTGCCGCAGTTCAGACTTCAGGTGTCATTAAAGGCAGTTAGCTGTTCAAAAGTCGTTTTCAGTAAAGTATGGGCACAAATAAGAAATAAGTTGATTATTTTTCCCCTGACAGTCCTGAATTTGAAATGACGTCATCATTTGCCTTTAAAGATGACTTGCAAGGAATAGAGAACCTAGGACATAAACTTTATTAATCAGTATTGCGCAAATGGGAACTGTGACAGCCCACTGTGACCCAAATATGCAAAGACACAGTCTGTATTTCTGTTTTTAAACAATCCAGACCTGTTCTGGCAAAAAAATATTGTCCCATGAAGACTACTTTTTAGTAGAACCCCTTTGAAATCTGGGTGTAAGAGTTATGAAAGAATAAATTGCAATATAGACATCATTTGACATCAACGAGATTTGTGGCAGCATTGCTCAATAAGGTGACGAGATTACACAAGGTTCTCTGCTGAAGGATACACGTGGCTAAAGGGTGACTACTTGCGTGTGTCTAGCTGTGAGGTAATCACTACTTCTCAAGGTAGAAAGTTCCACCGTTGGACAACCAAGCATTATCTCTAACCCCGTTCTTATGAAATTGCTCTGTAATTATTTATGTCTTTTTTAATTTCTAAAAAAAAATGTATGTGCACAATTTATGGCAATACAATCTCTAAGTATACATGGTATATATACGCCTTTTTTATTTTTTTTTTTTAAGATTTTTTTTTATGACAGAGACACAAGAGAGGGAACACAGGCACAGGGGAGCTGGAGAGGGAAAAGCAGGCTCCTCACTGAGCAGTGAACTGGATATGGGGCTCTGATCCAGGATGCTGGGATCATGACTTGAGCCTTAGGCAGACGTTTAATGACTGAGATGCCACTTTTTAGAAATAATCCTACCTTTTAAGGAACCGTTGATAGTGGGGGGTCTAGATGGGGATCAACAAATTTCTGGAGAAGTCTAGATGATAAATATGTTAGGCTTTGCAGGGCCTACATTCTCTATCTCAAATAATGAGCTCTACCACAAACCAACCATAGACTACACATAAATGAATTAGTGGCGGTGTTCCAAAGCCACTTAAAAAACAGGCGTAGGATCTGAATGGAACCCCAGGGTCTACATGTCTACTTAAGGCATCTTCTTCTAAATTTTTTTTTCATTAAATGGTCAGTTGGAGAAAAATTACAGAAGCATATTTCATTCATTCTACAAACATCACTTGAGCACAACCAAAGTCCAAATACTAGTTGAGAATACAAGACAAATAATACTTAGTCCCTGTTCTCAGAAAATCTAGAGGCTCTTTGGATGAGGAGAAGGAGAAGTAAAGGAGAGAGCAGTGACATGCTGGTAAACGTTTAATGATCAGATCCCAGAAAACAAGTTTTGATTCATAGCATTTGCCAATTTCCTTGAGGTAAATACTTGCAAAATAGCCCATCTCAAGCTACCATCTTGCTCACCAGAGTCCTGAAATTTTACCAGTCAGTTCTTACAAGCCAATATGAGCCAGATATCCAAATTTCAAGTACAATGGTAAAAGGTCATTGTTCACAAGGTAGAAGAATTCTTCCTTGACAAAGTGAGGCAATTAATTCAACCAACACGAATTTATTGAGCACATTTTAATGCTGTGTCGAAGAACTTACAAAGCTTCAACACAAGGTATGTACACGTGTACTACACGTACACAAAAGTACTACAACACAAGGCAGTATACATATCATGCCAAACAAGTGGTATAAATAACATTCATTCATCATGTTACTCCCCTACTCAAAATCCATCAGAAGTTCTGTGCTGCCTGGAAAATAAAGACCAACTTTCTTTTTTTTTTTTTAAGATTTTATTTATTTATTTGACAGAGAGAGATCACAAGTAGGCAGAGAGGCAGGCAGAGAGAGAGAGAGGAGGAAACAGGCTCCCTGCTGAGCAGAGAGCCCGATGCGGGACTCGATCCCAGGACCCTGAGATCATGACCTGAGCCAAAGGCAGCGGCTTAACTCACTGAGCGAGCCCCCCAGGCGCCCAAGACCAACTTTCTTAACTAGAAATTCAAGTTCATTCCTGGTCGGACTTGCAAGTTTTATTCCCATTACCCTATAGATACACTCCACTGCAGTCCTACATATTTAGAAGCCCTCATACATTATACTTTCCTCACCTCTGGTCATTCCTTCAAGTCATCACACACACACACACACACACACACACACACACACACAGAGTGCCCATTATTGCTGCCCCCTCTCTAACACACCTTGAACACCCACACCTATGGAATCAATTTTTTTCTTTGATCCCCCGTCATAATTATTAGAACAATTTACCTAACAATTCATCACCTGTAACATAGTTTCTATTATCTAAAACTATTCTTCTGCCACCAGTATAGCTCACACCCTTATTAACTCTGGCCTAGATTACAACCATAACATCCTACAGAAGTTCTTCTGCCTCAGGGTAAAGCCTCCTTCCTCAAAACTGTCTCCTCTTGTTGCCAACTTATCCTTCTATAACTAAGCTTTGGTTATGACACTTAGAAATTTTTCATGAGCTCTCACCAAAGTTTTAGAACAATATCTAAACTTCGGGGTACGGTCTCCAGGCCCTCTCTGAACAAAAGACATTGTTTCTCCTTCATCTCTTACCCCCAACCAAATGGGTCCCCCAAGCTCTCCAAGCCTATCCTGCACTTTCCTGCCTTAAGTCTTCAATGCAACATTTTCACTACAAGTAGATTCTTTCCTCTCACGTTGACTCCATTGTTTTACCCACCTGTCAAGCTTCACCTAAAATGTGACTTTCCCTAACAATTTTTCCCTGATAACCTTTTTGATCAGAAATTGTCTCGGAACACTCCATATTTTCATATAGCTTTATTACCTTTTTGGTGTCATGCCTTGTATTACACTTAATTGTGTGCATATCACCTTTGTTAGACAAGGTCCTTGAAAACAGGGATTAAGTCTTAATCATTATATGTGTCCCCCAGTGCCCAAACTAACTTGGCATGAGAGCATTTACTTTTGAACTGAAGTGTTGAATTGTCATGTTTCTACTAGAAAGGAAATTCATTTGAATCAATAGATCATTTTATACCCAAGGTTTATGGCATAGTGACAGATAGAAAGATAATAGATTTGTACCTACACCCCTTGAAATTTATTTGCTTTGCAATAAGTTCAGAGGAAGGAAACATTACTTATTCCTGCTTGGGGTGAGGGAGGGGAAGGTGGGTGAGCCAGAGAAGAATTCTTAAGGAAATGATTGGAGCCAGGCCTTACAGAATGGGTATGATTTTGTTAAGCTTGTGAACAGGCAACATCGTGATGCAATGGTGAGAAATAGAAATTCTGCTAGAGACGAGCCTGGGTGGCTCAGTCATTAAGCCTCTGGCTTTGGCTCCAGTTATGATCCCAGGGTCCTGGGATCGAGCCCTGCATCAGAATCCCTGCTCAGGGGGAGCCTGCTTCTCCCACTCCCCCTGCTTGTGCATCCGTGCTCTCTCTCTCTCTCTCTCTGTCAAATAAATAAGTAAATAAACAAATAAAATCTTAAAAAAAGAAAGAAAAAGAAATTCTGCTAGAGCACTGATCTAAAGTGTGGTCCACAGCCTAGGAACAGTCCACAAAGTACCTTTGGGGGTACTTCAAAATCAAAGAGAATAGGCTAAACCATTCAATAAGTTTCTGAGCCTTGGGGCTGTGGAAGAGGTGGTAGTGATGAGAGGAGCTTACCTTATTAATTCACCACCTGAAACTAGACCACTGGATGGAATGCTTCCACCACAAGCTCTGAACAAAGGTTGCAAAGTAGGAGCCCACGGCTCTGCGTGGCGCTGCAGAACATACAAGAGCAAAGAAAGGGCCTGCAGCACACAAAAGAAGGAGATATGGCAAGCCTCTCAAGAATCCACCTGTGATCCTTATTTTGTTCTAGTCTCACTACATTTTTACTTTTTATTTTGAAATAATGATAGCCTCACAGGAAGTTGCACAAATAGTACAGAGACCTAGATACCCTTCACCCAACTTTCCCCAGTGGTGACATCTTAACCTGTTGCCTATGATCAAACTAGGAGATTGACGTCAACTAGACTGCATGCCTTATTCAGTTTGCGCCATGATTTTTAACCTGTATTCATTTGTGTACAGGTGTGTGTTTGTGTGGCTCTCTCCAGTTTAATTCAATGTATAGTTTTGGGTAACCATAACCACAGTCAAGACACAGAATAATTCTACCAACCAGTAGAACTTTCTAAAATTTTAACTTTAATTGTTTTTATTTTAACTTTTTTTTTTTACAGTAATCTCTGTCCCCAATGTGGGGCTCAAACTCATGACTCTGAGGTCAAGAGTTGCATGCTCTACTGACTGAGCCAACCAGGCCCTGTTTCTTAACCTTCTTGTACAGCAGGTTTTCTCAAACTTGACACCACTGACATTTAGGGTCAGATAATGCTTTGTTGTGGGGGCTTCCTGTGCATTTAGCAGCATCTCTGACCTCTACTCACTAAATGCCAGTAGTGCCCCCAGCCCATCCCACCCCTAGCATGAGAATCAAATGACTCTAAATTCTGCCTAATGTCTCCAGGAGATAAAACTGCCCCTGGTTGAGAACCACTGCTGTACAAAGAACCATATTTCACTACAAAGTCTCTTTAATTCTGAGTCACTTTAATAGTCATGATAAACCCTTATGGATTTTCCCCCAATATGGGTAAGTATTTCCAGGATTCCATTATGAACTTGAATTTAACCGCAGTTGTTTCTTTTCACCTACTCAGTTCTTATCAGTAGTCTGTAATTTCCCAGGGCCTTATGAAAATGTCTAAAAATATTCTAGGACTATTCTTCTTTGACCTCTCTTATGAACAGGTACTACTGATATCCTGACTCACCATCCCTAGCGCAAGCATTGACTATCTTACAAAAGTGGTAAGACTGGTTCTCCTGGAAACATATAAATACAACAATAAATATTTTTATAATTAGACAGACTCAAGCTGAGCTTTATTCTGTATAGAATTCCAAGCCCAGTGATTTCTTTTCAGAAGACAACTTTACTCACACATAAAAGTATTTTGAATGGGTTTCCTGACCTTTAGGAGGTTACATTACATGTAGAGTCTGCCCTTGTGTTGCATAAACCAAGTAAAGGAACCATGGGGAAATTTTAGGTGCTCTCTGTAGGTTAAAGTGTGTAAAACCTACTGCATGAAGCAAATCATTTAGGAATTCCAGAGGATAAAGTGCTTCTGGGGAACAGAAATTCTTCTGGGTGTTGGAGAGTTTTGTAGCACTCAAGAAGTTAACCTGTTGACAGGCAACTTGATGGCTCAGTTGCTTAAGTGTCTGCCTTTGGCTCAAATCATGATCCTGGAGTTCTGGGATCAAGCCTTCCTGCTCAGTGGGAAACCTGCTTATCTCCCTGTCCTATGCTCCCCCACCCCATGCTCTCTCTCTCAAGTAAATAAATAAAATCTTTAAAAAAAAAAAAAAAGAAGTTAACCTGTCGAGATATTTTATACGGGAAGCTGAGAGGTGTTTTTTTTTAAGTGTATAATCTTCTCATCATTCTATTTCATCCAAATAGTTCTTACAAACTTAGTTTCCAAATGGGTTAAAAGTGAAGACAGAACAACGCTGTGGGTTATCTGAGTTGTTTCTATCATCTATCAAGTACTGTGAACAGTCTGATATTTTTCCCTATTACAAGCTAACAGTTTCAGGAATGCTGGCAGGAAGATATAAGACTCCTAGATCAGAAATAAAATACTTTGTTACTAACAGCAGTAACAGTAGCCAGTGTGTCAGCATTTTCTTGCACCAGTTCCCCAAGCCCTAACTTCTGCAGAAGGATACAGAGGGGGCCAATGACACCTGTGCACACAGTGGGTTGCATTCTAAGAGAGGAACCCCAAACTTGGGGAACTTGGATCTGCTAAGTGGGCAGTAAACCTGCAGACCTTTGCTCTGCGGGGAGATCTGATAGCTTCAAAGATGTTCACTATACAAATATCTTTGAAAAACAAGTCCAGAACAAAAGCAGTTTTCTATTGTAGCTATGACCAATAACCACAAATTCAGTGGCTTGAAACAAGAAAGATTTGTTATTTTACAATTCTGGAGGTCAGAAGTCCAAAGCGGATCTTTCTTTTTCTCCCCAGTTTTATTGAGATAGAACTGACATATTGTATAAATTTAAGGTGTAAAACATGGTTTGATGTATGCATATACTGCACAATGACTACCATAAGATTAATACCCTCGTCTCACATAGTTACATTTGTTCTTTTTGATTAGAAGTTTTTTTTTTTAAAGATTTTACTTATTTGTCAGAGAGAGCGAGCGAGAGTGAGCACAGGCAGACAGAGTGGAAGGCAGAGTCAGACGGAGAAGCAGGCTCCCTGCGGAGCAAGGAGCCCGATGTGGGACTCGATGTGGGACTCGATCCCAGGACGCCGGGATCATGACCCGAGCCGAAGGCAGCTGCTTAACCAACTGAGCCAGCCAGGCGTCCCTTGATTAGTTTTGAGATATACTCTTAGTAACCTTCACACATTCAATACGGTATTGTTAACTACAGTCATGATGCTGTACCTGACATCCCCAGAGTTTAATCTTACACCTGAAAGTGTGTACCGTTTTGTTTTCATTTTTTGTCATTGTCTTATCTAAATTCAAGCTAGTTAACATATTGTGTATTATTAATTTCAGGGTAGAATATAGTGATTCATCAATTGTATATAATACTCAGTGCTCATTATTACATAAACCAAGCGCCCTCCTTAATGCCCTTCACCCAGTTACCCCAGCTCCCCACCCTCCCAAATCCCCTTTCCTCCAAAATGAATCTAAAGGGCAAAAATCAGAGGCTGTGTTCCTTCTGAAGGCTCTAGAGGAGAATCTGTTCCTTGCCGTTTTCAGCCTGTAGAGAGAGTTCCTGTTCTTTGGCTTGGGACCAAGTTTCTCCAATCTCCGCTTCCATTGTCAATCTCTGACTTTCCTGACCCCCTCTCTTACTTATAAGGATGCTTGTGATGACATTGCCCATCCCAGATAATCCAGGATAATTTCCCTTCTCAGGACCCTAACCACAGCTGTAGAATGCCTTTTGTGTTTCAAATGACAGATTCATAGGTTCCAGGGATTAGCATGTGGACATCCTGGGAGAGCCCTTATTCTGCCCACCCCATGCAGCGAGTGCCTATATTCCCAATATGTGCAGAAGTAGGAAAGACCCACGAAGAATTATCTCCTGGGAATATCTAGCTCTTGTTTCTACACTTTCCTGGCTTCTGGCAAACTTTCTCATGAGTATGCCACTCTGTTCATCATTCTGATTAAACTGCCCACCAGAAGCTGGGGGTAAAACCCATTCAATTTGTTTCATACAGCCCTTAATAAAGCTAATATCAACAGGATTCTAAGTAGCAGGATGAGGCCAGCCGTTAGTAATTGTACTCCTCACGGGTCCAGACCAAATCAACTGAACTAATCCCATAAACCAACAAGGTCTACTTTGGCTGCCTCCTAGATACTTTTCTGTATTGACTTTTCCCTTTGGCCCAAGGTCATTAATCTAGGTAAAGCAGGTGCATAGCAATTGTATGTCCTTCGCTGTGGCCCACAAGGAGGAAATCTAGGGCATTTATATGAATGATAAAGCTTACTTGAATGCCTTCCAGAGCAATGGGAAACATTGATCTCTTCAGCTAAAGTCAGGACAAATTTTATTCCACTGCCTCTAATTGGGTGGTTGGTTCTCATCATACAAATAACTGCATGCAGGTTGCATACAAACAGCAAGTCATCCCTCGGAGAAACTCATCCAAGTTATTAAGGGCAGCATCATTTGGGAGAGTTCTCCCTGTTATCTCTCTAGGGCTCTGGGATCTACTAATAGTATTTTCTTAAACACTTGAAGTTCTCTTATGACCACACCCAAGGTGCAAGCCACTGTTGTTTTCAAGAGGAAGCAAGTTAACTCCTTCCTGACTTCCACATAAAAAGCCCAGTCCTGGGTGCTCACAAGCTGCACCTGCCCCCCTCCCAGTTGCGATCTACATCAGTTGGGGGACACAGGTTGACAGTGTCTTCATGGTGGCCTCTCAGCCAGTTGGTAGGCCTTTGGGTTCCTCGATCTGCTTGAATTGAGCCTAGTCCTTATTTACAGAGTCTAGTCGAAACTGTTTGTCCAGGTGGCATTCATTCAGTCCACAGGACTAGTGAAGACTCCAGGAATGCGAGTGGGAAAGATATCCAGAGATACTGACAATAATTTGCATGAAAGGTTCAGGGGCTGAGCCGTTCCCTGCCATTTTCAATCAGCCTCTTATTAAATCCATGGAGAATGGTGATCAGTTGTGGTCAGAGCTATCTGGTGGGTACAGCAGACCCAACGGTCAATTAAACTTGGTATTCGCTCAGGGGAACCTTACCTGAGTGCTTTCCTTTATGAGGAAAGGTCCAGGGGTAGCTTGGCAATATGGAGGATTATTAATGTCTCTCCCTCTCCTGTGCTTCCCAAGGTCCAAGATGTTCTTTTCCCTGGTGTTGGGATTGCTTACTTCCGCCACCAAAATACCAGTGTTTCCCCTTTGACTTTTTCCCCAGCCATCTCCCACTTACACCCAGACCTAGCGTCCAGATGGTAAGATACAAAAGGGATGAGGACATTTTTCTAAAACTTATGGAGACCCATTATGTTCCATGTGGTCCCTCACGGGCCACTAGAAGGGAACACGGAGAGACTCTGCTCAGCTATGTAGTTATTATCTCTATGCACTAGGTCCTATCAGTCCAACAGGAGAATCCAGGTAGCTGACATAGAATTAACTTTAAATCCCTTAGGCCCCCATCCAGAAGGGGGGCGGTTACCAAGAGGTACCACCAACTTGGTGCCACCAAGAGTGTGTACCAACCAGGCCAGTCTGCAGTTGCCATTAGGGGAAAGGGAAGCGGCAGGCCCAAGAATGCCCCTGGATTTTCAAAGTCCTTGTGTGAACTCCTCACCCCACCCATTTGTCCTTCTTGTAATCTAGGGAGTGGCCAAGAGGAGATGCTTCCTTTCTGTGGACAGCCACATCCAGTGACCAAAATATCCCAGCTAATGTCTATGAACTAGGAGAAGGCGAGGGATAGCGAGTAAGAAATCTTTTTGAGTTGATTTCTGAAGTGAACTGTTCCAACACTCGACACTACCAGATGCCTGTGATTAGCAGAAAGCATGGGAAGTCCATTAAGTACCTTGGCCATTAGCCCGTCATTGAGTGGCTTTTGCAATAAAAAGTACACCATTTTCGGGCTGCAAACAGTCCAGAAAGCCTAACACGTGACACAGATTAGCTTCAAGGACCACATGATGTGAGTTGAGTCAGTCAATTGGACTGGAGCAGTAACACTGAAGCTCAAACAGGTCAAAGGCAGGGAGGCGCCCCTGGTCGCCTGGGGTGAGGATCACAAGGCTAAGAAATCCGGGAGTAGGCAGGGCCACACTCTCACAGGGTGGCCTCCTTTGCTGAGAAACAAATGTGTCACCTTTTGGCAGGGGTCCTGGTATGGCAGGCAGTGGTAAGGTAGTTTCTCTTTGCATGAGAAACATTAATTCCTATACTCTGCACCCAGTCTATGACTGGTGCAGACTGTGCTCAGCACAGTGACAGATGCAGATGGCAGTGGTGGTCAGGGCAGCCCAAAGCTCTGCCAGAAGCTGGACTCTAGGCAGTCTCCTCAAAATGGGCCCTTCCAGGGACATCTCCATGAAAGACGCATGTGGTTGGCTCCACAGCTGTCATTTGTTTCCATAGTTCACGTCCCCAAAGAGGAGGAATCTATTCCATCTGCCAGTCTGTGGCTTTCCAAGTTCAAACCAAAGAGCCAGACCATGGCAACAGCCCAAGAGTCAATAGGGCAGAAATAGAGGGGCCTTGAATTCTGCCCACTGAGGGTCCCACTTTTGGTTCTACACGTTGACTTGACTTGAACGGCTGTTACAGTTCTGAAACTACAGCCAAACCATCAGTGAATCAAACCCAGGCATGCAGGGGGAACTGTGGATCGAGAGTTCCATTGAACCAGTGGTATTGCTTCTAGCAGAGAAGTCAAAGGGAGGAGAAGGCAAGGATAGAGCTTCTCTTAGGGGGTAGCTCCCAGTTGTTCGTAGAAAGCCAAGGTGACACAAGGGCCAGAGCAGGCGCAGTCTGGGATATGCCATTTCCATCTGACAAGCAAGACTTACCGAGGCTTTCTCACTTGGACAGTCATTCAATCCAAGCTGACCCACCCCAAAATAGGAGTATCAAGCTGCCAGTTGCAAGACCTTTACCAGTCAGGCCCTCAGTTGCAACAAGAGCTCAGTAGCTGCTCTTCAAAAGGGGTGGGGTGTACGCAGTAGCCGGGTTAGGGAGGCTGGGTCCCAAAGCCCTCGCTGGCACCTCTGGCAAGAGGAAGCTCTGATTGGCAAGATCATCAGACCCATGGACTTGTAGCTCAAACTGTGGAGCCTCAAAGGTACTAGCATTTCCCTGAGGGATTGCTCTCCCCAATCAGGAGAATCTTGCCTGGAACTTACAGGAGAGGAACTCAAGCACCTGCTCATCAATTCCCATAGACATTCAGAGGTAAAACTAACGACAATAACACTTTTGAACTGCCTGGAGTGCCCCAGCTGCAGGGTCCTGGTAGTCTCTCTCCCCAGAGGAAGCCTGCCCAAATCCTATTGGCTGAGTCCACATGCCAGGTCTCTGTGGAACTGTTAGAACGGTGGCTTGGGCATGTGTCTCCAGCACAGCCACACGGGGTGAGTTTCTCTCCTCCCCAAAGTTGCCCAGCATACTTGTTGGCTGCATAGACCTTTGGTTCCCCTTGGTGACAGGGCAAACTTGGGGCTCTCCTAATCATCTTTCCCTTAAAGCAGCAGAGGCTGGCACACGGGCAGAAGGAGGGATGTAAGGAGGGTGACTGCATGCGGGAAGCGAGGTGCCTTGACTGTGGGAAGTGCAGTGGTTGATTGCAGCGTAACCAGACTTCCAATGTTATCCCTGTGGCCCAAGCCCAGTGTTAAGCAGCAGAGCCAGCATTCGCTCACATGATTCCAGCTTCAGGAGCCACTGAAGTGGTCAGGCCACTGCCACGTTTCCCAGCTGTGGCTGGGGTTTGTGTCCCGTGGCAGATGACCTTTTTTGAGAAGTCCTCCTTAATCTGAGGCATCTCCTGCCTGTTATTGAAATAACATCTCTCAAATTCAATGTCAATAGTAGGGGAAATTTTTCCATGATGGAAGGGCAGACTGTAAGAGTTTATCTATGTTTCTTTGGGTCTGTTTCTCAATCTTTGGGGGGTTACCTCATCAGAAGCTTTTGATCTTGATGAAGTCCCAAAAGTTCATTTTCGCTTTTGTTTCCTTTGCCTTTGGAGACATATCTTGAAAGAAGCTGCTGTGGCTGATATCAAAGAGGTTACTGCCTATGTTCTCCTCTAGGATTCTGATGGATTCCTGTCTCACGTTGGGTTACGTCATCAGCATCGTAAACTCAATGTGGGGCGTAGAAAATAGTTAAATTCTTTCCCACAAGAATTAGTTGGCCTCAGAAAAAGCTGAGAGGGCTAACCCTCCTTGTAACAGTTTGGATTGTAAGTACACACACACACACACACACAAAACAACAAGAACTCTGACCCTACTGTCTCTGAAAAGATATAAGATTAACATGATAGACTTAAGGGAAAGACAGCTTAGCAGCTGCCTTTTTAAAAAACTTATTTATTTATTCATTCATTCATTCATTTAATAATCTCTATGCCCAGCATGGGCTTCCCAACTCATGACCCCAAGATCAAGAGTCATACTGAGTCCAACTGAGCCAGTCAGGCGTCCCAGCTGGTGCCATTCTTAAGAAGCATTGTAGGCTACTCCCTCATCTCCCAAGCCAATCAGTTGAAGTTCTAAAAATTCTAAAAATTTTCTGGGTTTCTGCCCATAGCAGTTGTGAATCTCCCTTTCATGTTCACTGCTACATGTCTCTGTCACTGCTTTCTGAATCACCCTTCTGAGTCATACCATCAGGATTTAAAACCTAAGAATTTGCAGAGATGAAGGCAATGTTCAGCTAAATGATGACCAGTAGGTACACCGTCAACACAGCCCAAAACGCACAATCTGGATTTTCTGAATTCTTAGTAGACAAACACTCGCTAGCTCGTTGAAGGGTGCCGCATCCCACAGCCACCTGCACCTCACTTCAGAAAAGTTAGAGTTTTCCATTTAGTCAAAAGACTGGATAAGTAATACTTTTGAGTCTCTGATTAATATAAAAGCAATAAAACCATAGGAACCTTTATTAAATAGTTCGAGGGAACCAGGACAAAAAGAAAAAAATTTTCCATTAAATACTGATGACATTAGCCCCAAATAGCCTGATAATTTGAAATAGGGAAACTGCCTCTGTGATTTCACCTCCAAAGATCAGAGGACAGTTTTATTCTCTCCTGGGTGAGCAATTGGAGGTAGAAATCAACTGTTGAGCAAACACAACTGAAGAGGGGGTTATTACTTCAATGATTTTTCTTTTTCCTATTAGCAAAGCTATCAGAAGGGGGCGGGGGCTTGGTTCAATGCATGTCATGTTCTGTTTGTTCTATTTTCCATCCTGCAGTTGCTTGTTTTCTGAGTTTTACTTCAGTTAAATTCTCTTGTTTGAGCTGCTTTCTTGTTTAAGGCTCAGGAGGCACTAGACTGTCTTGACAGAGTTGTTTGTCAAACACATTAGGCTTCCCTAAAGAAAAAGTTAATGAAGAAAGTTTATATTCAGAACTCTCGTTCTGAGAGAGTTCTGAGAGAGAGAGAAACCTAGTTTCTTCTTAGAAGGATTTTTTTTTTAAAGATTTTATTTATTTATTTGACAGACAGAGATCACAAGTAGG
The DNA here is from genome assembly GCF_011764305.1 of Mustela putorius furo. Lineage (NCBI taxonomy): Eukaryota > Metazoa > Chordata > Mammalia > Carnivora > Mustelidae > Mustela > Mustela putorius. Next base: position 767,845 of record NW_025421506.1, read on the forward strand.
CAGAGAGGCAGGCAGAGAGAGAGAGAGAGAGAGAGAGAGAGAAGCAGGTTTCCTGCGGAGCAGAGAGCCCGATGCGGGGCTCGATCCCAGGACCCTGAGATCATGACCTGAGCCGAAGGCAGCAGCCCAAACCACTGAGCCACCCAGGCGCCCCTCTTAGAAGGATTTAAATAGTTATTTTTATTTAAGGGGCTGGGATCTAGGATCCTTTTCATTTTCTTGCATACCATGAACTTCCTTGTGCAGAGTATTTAAACAAGAGATACTTGCAAACAGCATCCGTTTTTTACTAATTTTGTGATACATAATAGTACATATAAAAAGTGCATTATAGGGGCACCTGGGTGGCTCAGTGGGCTAGAGCCTCTGCCTTCAGCTCAGGTCATGATCTCAGGGTCTTGGGATCAAGCCCCGCATTGGGCTCTCTGCTCGGCAGGGAGCCTGCTTCCTCCTCTCTCTGCCTGCCTCTCTGCCTACTTGTGGTCTCTGTCAAATAAATAAATAAAATCTAAAAAAAAAATCATTAAAAAAAAGGAAAGTGCAAGTGCATGATATATACATGTATGTGTATATATATGCATGTGTGTGTACAAACACACACACACACGTTAACCATATTTACATAGAGATATAATTATATCCAAGATCAGTAAATAGAATATTCTCAGCACCCCGGAAGACTCCATTAACTGTGTGTCTTCCTATCATAATCTTCTCCCATCTGCTAGAGATAATAAAGTGACTTTCAGGATAATCATTTGATTTTATGTTTTTATCTCCTAAAATAATATGCAATGAAGTTAATTTTGCCAACTTTCAAATTTCCTTTGCATAAATGCATACTATTTGTATTCTTTTCGGTCTTCCTTCTCTCATTTGGTATTACATTTGTAAGATCCACCCATCGTATTGTTCTCTATATGTGGAGGGGCTTGTTAATCCATCTTAGATGGACACGCCGCCCCCCCGTTTTTTTCCTATTATAAACAATGCTCTTGTCAATATCCTTATATATATAAAACATAAGGTTCTCCAAGATATATATACTTATGGGAGGAACTGTTGGGTTATGGGGTCTGTGAGTCTTCAGCTTTGCCAAATAATGCCAAAAGATCTTCCAAAGTGGTCACGACAATTTACACTCCTACCAGCTTTGTATGAGAACTTCAATTGACCCCAAATTTCACCAACTATTGGTATTATCAGACCTTTACACTTCTGCCATTTTGGTAGTGGAATGGCTTCTCTTTGTGGTTGAAATTGTGGTTGGAATGTAAATTTTCATATTTTTATTGGCCATTTAGATTTCTCTTTATGTAAAGAGCCTGATATTCTTTTGCCTATATTTTTCTGTTTGGTTTTAACAATCTGCCGGCTATATAATTGTGATTTCAATTTTTATTTCCCTTATTACTAGTAAAGCTAATCACTTTTTTATATGTTTGCTGGCCATTTGGATTTCCTCTTCTGTGAAGTAGCTGTTCAAGACTCTTGCCTATTTTGAAATCTCAGTCTTTTGTCAGTTATATATATATTTCAAATAGCTTTCCACACTCAGTTGTTTGCTTTTTTACTCTTCATACTATGCGTTCATGAAAAGAGGTACTTTTAATTTTAACTTAAGATAGTTGATCTTTTCCTTTATGACTAGCGCTTTTGCACTTTTTTCAGACTTTGAGGTTATGAAAGTATTCTCTTACATTATGATATTAGTTCCTAGAGCTGCCATAACAAATTGCCACAAGCTGGGTGGCTTTAACCAACAGAAATTCATTTTCCCACAGTTCCGGAGGCGAGAAGACTGAAATTAAGGTGTTGGTAGTGTTGGTTTCTTCCGGAGGCTCTGAAAAGGGAATCTGTCCCATGCTTCCATGCCAGCCAACTCTCGGCTTGCTGTCAGCAGCTCTTGGCGTTCTTTGGCTTCTAGTTCCAGAATTCCAGTCTCTGCCTCCTGCTCACATGGCCTTCTGCCTTGTGCTTCTCCTGTGCATCTCTTCTTTCTCACATAATGACACCTTAAGGTCCACCTTAATCCAGGATAATCTCATCTCGTTATCCTAATCTTAATTACATCTGCAAAGACTCTCATGGGGGGCCTGGGTGGCTCAGTTGGTTGAGCAACTCCCTTCAGCTCAAGTCATGATCCTGGAGTCCTGGAATCGAGTCCTGCATCGGGCTCCCTGCTCAGCGGGGAGTCTGCGTTTCCCCCTGACCTCTCCCCTCTCATGTTCTCTCTCTCTCATTCTCTCTCTCTCTAATAAATAAATAAAAATTTTTTTAAAAAAAGACTCTTTATACCAAAAAGGTCACATTCTGAGGTTCCAGATGAACATTTTATTCAAGCCATTACAGTTCTATCCTAAAAGTTTAGGGTTTTGCCATTCACATATAGTTCTTCAATCTATCCATAATTAATGTATTCCTATGAATGGTATGAGGTAAGAGGGTTTTTTTTTAAAGATTTATTTATTATTTTGGAGGCCAGAGAGGGACAGAGGGAGAGGAGTAGAATCTCGAGCAGGTTATTTCAAGTCTATAAATCCACTTGGAGATAATTAAAATCTTTAAAATATAGAACATAGATACATGTATTTATTTAGATCTTTATTGCCTCTCAGTAAACTTCTATACTTTTCTTTTTAGCGGTCTTGCACACCTTTTTTCAGATTAGTGTTATACACTAATGTTATCTTAAATTGTATCTCTTAAAATTTTCTTTTACTTTTTTAAATGGGATATATAGAAATGAGATACAATTGTGTGTGTGTGTGTGTGTGTGTGTTTGGCTAAGATGAATTTTAGTTGTTCTCTTTGCTTGTCCAGATTTTTTTAACATGGAACATATACAGTAGGAATTTTTATTTATTTTTTAAATTCTTTCATTTTTTAATAAACATATAATGTATTATTAGCCCCAGGGGTACAGGTCTGTGAATCGCCAGGTTTACACACTTCACAGCACTCCCCATAGCACATACCCTCCCCAGTGTCCATAACCTCAACCCCCTTCTCCCAACCTCCCTCCACCCAGCAAACCTCAGTTTGTTTTGTGAGATTAAGATTCACTTATGGTTTGTCTCCCTCCCCATCCCATCTTGTTTCATTTATTCTTTTCCTACCCCCCAAACCCCCCACGTTGTATCTCCACTTCCTCATATCAGGGAGATCATATAATAGTTGTCTTTCTCCGATTGACTTATTTTGTACAGCAGAAATTTTTTAATCTACTTTTTTGAGATATCATTTACACACTATAAAACACTCAATTTTGAGTGCATGGTTCTGTGAATCTTAATATGTGTACACCTGTATAACCACAACCACAACCAAGACACAGAACATTTCTATCATCCTGGAAAATTCCTTGAGCTCTTTTCCAATTAATCCCTTTCTCCCACTCACCCCTCACACCATGGGTCCAGGAAACTATTCATCCGTTGACTCCCATTATAGATCATCTTTTTTAGAGTTTCATATAAATTAAATCAGTATGTAACCTTTCATGTCTGGTTTGCTTTATTCAGGAAAATTACTTTAGCAAATTACATGTAACAATACATTAAAGAAATCATTCACCCCAATCAGATGGGATTTATTCTTGGGATGCAAGGATGGTTCCACAGACACCAATCGATGTCACATATATCAACAAAACAAAGGATAAAAATCATGATCATCTCAGTAGATGCCACAAAAACACTTGATAGGATTCAACAACCATTTATGATAAAAACTCAACATAATAAAGGCCATATATATATGAAAACCCATGGCTAACATCATCCTCAGTGATGAAAAACTAAGAACTTTCTTCCTAAGATCAGGAAAAAAACAAGGATGTCCACTCTTACCACTTCTATTCAACAGAGTACTAGAAGTACCAGCCAGAGCAGTCAGATAAGAAAAAGAAATAAAAGCATATTGGTAAGAAGTTAAACTGTTACTACTGACAAATGACATGATACTACACATAGAAAATCCTAAAGACTACACCAAAAAACTACTAGGAGTAACTAATTTAGTAAAGCGGCAGGATACAAAAAGAAATTAGTAGTGTTTCTACACACTAACAAGGAAGTGGCAGAAAGAGAAATTTTAAAAAAACAACACTATTTACAATTGCACTTTGGTGCTGTGAAACTATGAAATACCTAGGAATAAACAGGATAAAAGACCTGTTCTCTGAAAATTATAAGACTCTTAGGAAAGAAATTGAAGATGACACACAGAAAAATGGAAACATATTCCATGGTCATGGATTGGAAGAAATAATATTGTAAAATGTCCGTTACCCAAAGCAATCTACAGATTCAATGCAATTCCTATCAAATACCAACAGCATTTTTTGCAAAACTGGAATAATGCTAAAATTTGTACAGAACCCCAGAAGACCTTGAATAACCAAAGCAATCCTGAGAAACAAGAACAAAGCTGGGGGGGTATCACAATTCCAGATTTCAAGATACACTACAAAGCTGTAATAATCAAAACAGTATGGTGCTGGCACAAAAATATAGATCAGTGGAACAGGAAAGAGACCACAGAAATAAATTCACATTTTTATGGCCAACTAATACATGACAAAGGAAGCAGCAACATACAATGGGGTAAAGACAGTCTTTTTGACAGATGGTGCTGGGAAAACTGGACAGCTCTACGTAAAAGAATAAAACTGGACCACTTTCTAACACCATACACAAAAATAAACTCAAGATGTATTAATGACCTAAATGTGAAACTTAAAACCATAAAAATCCTAGAAGTGAACCAAGATGGTAACTTCTCTGACATTAGCTATAGCAACATTTTTCTAGCTATGTCTTCTAAGGCAAGGGAAACAAAAGCAAAAATAAACTACTGGGACTACACCTCTGCACAGAGGAAGAAACCATCAACAAAACAAAAAGATAACCTACTGAGTGGGAGAAGATAACTGCAAATGATATACCCAATAAGGAGTTAATAGAAAAAAATATAGGGGCGCCTGGGTGGCTCAGTGGGTTAGGCTGCTGCCTTCGGCTCGGGTCGTGATCTCGGGGTCCTGGGATCGAGCCCCACGTCGGGCTCTCTGCTCGGCAGGGAGCCTGCTTCCTCCTCTCTCTCTGCCTGCCTCTCTGCCTGCTTATTATCTCTCTCTGTCAAATAAATAAATAAAATCTTAAAAAAAAAAAGAAAAAATATATATATGCCCATACAACTCAACACCAAAAAAGCAAACCACCTTATTAAAAAATGGGCCCAAATAGACATTTTTTTCAAAGAGGACAGACAGATGGTCTGCAGATACATGAAATGATGCTCAACATCACTCAGCATCAGGGAAATACAAGTCAAAACCAGGTATCACCACACATCTGTCAGAATGGCTAAAATTAACAACACAGGAAACAACAGATATTGGTGAAGATGTGGAGAAAGGGGAACCCTTTTACACTGTCGATGGGAATGCAAACTGGCATAGCCACTCTGGAAAAGAGTCTGCAGATTCCTCAAAAAGCAATCTAGCAATTGCACATTTACCTTTAGATCTTAAAATCATTTCAGATATTATGTAAGAAAATTTTCATTTTACAGATAAAGAAATCAAAGTGAAATTGAAGTTTTGTGAACTTAAAATACTTGGGAAGTATTTTGAAAGTTGGCAATAGAAATGACTAGTATGTATACCAGAAAAAGCAAAGGTAATGTGGTGATAAGATGTGTAAGCTTTTCCTGGGGAAGTTTGTTAGAATTTTAGATACCCAGTCCTGCCTCCAGAAATACTGATTCACCACAGCTGGAGTGAAGGCCAAAATTACGTTTTTAACAAATACCACCAGGTAAGTTTAATGCAGCTGATTTGCAGACCACTTTGAGAAATAGTTACAGTGGAATGAAACTGCATTCAGAATTCTAGTTCCTGGCCCCATGATTTGGTCACAGGGTGACTTTAGATTAAACAGTGATTTACACAATTAAAAACTACTGATATCCTGCTTCCACATGAAAGCAGCTTCCCTTTTATTCTTCTAGTGTTCCCGTTCATAGAATATAAATTATCCACAGGAAATAATGTTGCCTTCTGTCTCTTCAGTGGGGAGTCTAGATGAAGGTCTCCAGCCAAAGATAAAAAGAGACCTTCTTGCCATTCCAGGCAGACACAGTACCTTGAAGGTGGGAAGAGCTGAAGAAGAGTAACTGTTCCATCATCCTGGGGTAGGAGAGGTCCCTCTAGGGAAGTCAGGGAGAAACAGTTTATTTACTGAGTCATAGCATATTTAACACATACTAAGTTATGTGGCCTTCTTAATTCAAGCTGCATAGGAATATAGGCCCTCTATTTTAGGCTCACTGGATGCCCTACTGGCTCTTAGTGAGAACTACTATGTTTGTGGCTTGACTGTGCATTTAAGTCACTCAACTTTTATATTTCTAAAATAGCATGTTTTACTGTATTCAAACCACTGCAGTGTAACCAATTTGCATCACCTTTTTTATTACTGAAGCATTTGGCCTTCTCATGCATACAGGGTCTTGTATGCCAGAGGTGAGTTTGAATTTTATTTTCTGTGTATTGTAAAGGCAATGAGGGGTTTAGACAAAGGAATGGCATAGTCTGATCTACAGTTTTGAAAAGTTGACCTGGTTGTATGTGAATGAATAGTGTGGGCATACGAACAGATGCAGGAAGACCAATTAGGAGGCTTCTGCACTAGTCTGACATAGAGATGATGACTGGGGACACGGTACTGGCAATGAGGCTGGGGAGATATGGGTACATATGAGCTAGATTTGGAAGAGAATTTGACAGCGCTAAGAGATGGCAGGATGAGAGGCAAATATCAATGACAAGAGAAGCATGTGGGTGGATATTTGAATTATTTACTGAGAGAGGAAAAAATTGGTGGGTGATAAAAATAGTTTTGAGATGTGCCTTAAAATATCCAGTAAGGATAAGTACAATTGACCCTTAAACAACACGGGTTTGAACTGCGTGGGTCCACACATGTGGTTTTTTTCAGTATAGTACAGTAGTGTAAATGTAGTGTAAATGTATTTTTCTTCATGATTTTAATAGCATTTTATCTAGCTTAAGAATACACTACATAATACGTAGAACATACAAAATGTGTGTTAACAGTAAGGTTTCCAGTCAACAGCAGGTTATCAGTAGTAGTTAAGTTTCTGGGGAGTCAAAATCATATGCAAATTCTTGACTGTGCATGAGGTCATTGTCCCTAACCCAGGAGTTGTTCAAGGGTCAACTGTAATTGAATACATTATCTGTAGCCAACCAATCTTTGAGAAGCCAGATATAGATATGTAAGTTTGAGAGACTTGAATGTACTACTGGTATTTAAAGCACAGTAATGGATGAACTCACTAAGCAGCATGAGGAAAACAGACAATTCAGAATGAAGTCATGGAGCGCCATAGCATTAAGAAGTCAGACAAGGAAGGTCTTGCAGAGACCATATGGCAAGATAGGAAGGAAATGAGAATTTGATGATGTAGATGCTTTGCTGATGTACTCTTCCTAGGACTGCCATAACAAATTACCACAAACTTGGTGGCTTAAAATAACAAATTTATTCTCTCATAGTTCTGGAGGCTGAAATCAGTGTTGGCAGGGCCATGCCCCCACCGAATGCTTTTGGGAAGAATCCTTCTTAGCCTCTTTTAGTTTCTGGTTGCTCCTGGCAATCTTTCCCATTCCTTGGCTGATAACTGCACCACTCCAATATCTGCCTCTGTTGAAACATGGCCTTCTCCCCTCTGTGTATGTGTCCAACCCCCCTCCCTTTTCTCTTACAAAGATAACAGTCTCTGGATTAGGGCCTAATCTCTCTAATCTCACTCTAATACAGTATGACCTCATCTTAACTTGATTTCATCTGCAAAGACCTTAAGTCTGAGTAAGGTCACGTTCACAGGTCTTGGGGATTAGGACTTAAACAGGTCTTTTGAGGGGGGGTGCACAATTCAACCCATTATGGTTGAATATTATCAATTTGTGATCAGCATCTGTTCTCACTTTCTTCAAAAGGAAAAGGTAGAAACTGTCACTCTCTTAAGGATAGGGATCATTCTGCCATATTCTGTTGGTCCAAGAATACTCTTGAACTACCCAGTTTCAAGGGACAGGGACACAAACCCCTCACCTTTCTGTGAGAAAAATATGAAAGAATTAGTAACTATTGCTCTACTACAATCTGCCCTCTGACCATAGACCAAATATACTCATTTACTACCATGACTCCCAAGGTTTCATGTCATTGCAACCTCAACTCCAAGTCCAGGATGTCAGCATCCAAATCAGGCCAAGGTGTAGCTCCTTCTCAATTCCAGTTCTCTGGATAATCGAGAGACAAATTATCTACCCCCTGCCCACAAACAGGATAATCACAATAGACACTTCTACTCAGAAAGGAGGAAATTATGAGACACTCAACAGTTACTGGTCTACTTAGCAAATCTGAACTCTAGTGAGGCATATGTTGCTAATCCCTTGAGTAGAGCCTAATTCAGTTCTGTCTTTGGCTCATCTCTGAATCATGATTTTTTCTTAAAAAAAAAAAAAAAGTAGCCCTTATTTATGTTTGGGTAGCTTCCTCAGACTGCTTCCTGCCAGTAGAAGTTTGATGATCCGAAGGTCTTTTATTTTGTACTGTTCCTATCCCCTTCAGTTCAAGCTTTAAATTTTTTGTGCATTTCTTGTAATCAGCTTCACTAGAGAAAAAAACATATCCATACTTGTTTCAGAGACAAAAACTTCTCTACTCTGCTGTCCATTTGGCTGTAGCCCAATGCCCTTAGGATTCTTTGTAGCTCTGCCAGGCACTCCCTAAGTCTCTGAAGTCTTAACCAAGGGTCTTAAACAAGTACACCTTTGAGATCTTTATCCTGGAATCTTTATTGTTATCCCTCTAATTTGATCTTTTCCCTGAAGCCCTTTATTATTTTGAAAATCTTTGGCAGGGAAAGCCCAAGTTTAAGTTTTATTTTTGAATTCCCGACTCCTTTATATTTTCTTTAAATTCTGCTCAAGAACTTGTTGCTTTAGTTCATCATTTTCTTCCTGTATTGTAGCACAAGCAGTTACAAAACACCAGTTGTAACTCTCTATATTGTATGAAAAGCCCTCCCAGCCAGACTTACCTTCATGAGATTTTCTATTTTCCATGCTACTGTAGGCAATAATGTTGCCAATCTGTTGTCATTTCAAAACAAGAAGCCCTCTTTTTTTTCCAGTTTAAGCTCTCACCAAAAGTCTCAAGTCCCTTCCACACTTATGAACAAGACCCTTAGGGTCTTTCCACCTTTGGCCAACACCAATATCATATGCATTGAGTTTTATTACAACATTACCATTCTTCTAAGTAACAAATTTTGCCTTGGTTATTTATGGTGCATAACAAACTATTCTCAAACTTAGTATCTTAGAAAAACAATTTGTTATATTTGTTATCTCTCACTGTGCTATGGGTTGTTTGGGCAGTTCTCACTTGACATCTCATGCAATTGCAGTCAGAATGCAGTTCAGGCTAGGGTCATAATGAAGCTTCGACTGGAAGAGATGTCCCAAATGGCTAGCTCACATGGCCTACCATTGCTCCTGGCCATTGGCTAGGCTGTGGTCATCAACCAGAGTCCCTATAGGTGGTCTTCCACGTGACTTGAATTTTTTAAAGCATAGAGATCTCAAAAAAGTTACACATGGTATCTGATTTTCCACACCAGGAGCACTCCAAGAGGGTAGAAGTAGAAGTTGCTAGTGTCTTAAGGCCCAGGCTTAAAACAGGTATAGTGTTATTTCTGCCATATTCTATTGGCTAAAACAGTCACAGAATCTACCCAAATTCAAGAGAAGGAATCATAAAAAGCCACTTCTTGATGGAAGATAGGTCAAATAATTTCTGGCCAAATTAGAGGAAGGGGCAGTCCAGAATATTTGTGTACAATGAATTTCACACTCACAGGTATGCATATGCGTATGCGCGTGCACGTGCGTGCGCACACACACACACACTTTCCCTAACTCCGTTTTCATTTTAGCCCAGTGGTTTTCAACCTGGCTGGTAGAACTGACAAACATAAAGAAAAGTAGACAAACCCATAATCACAGTCCGATTTAACATATCTCTCATTAACTAATAGGACAGAGGGTAGAATCATTAAGGATATATTAGATATCAAGAAACTTGATCTAATTGGGCATACATAGAAAATAACTACAGAACACACATTCTTTTTAAGCCTACACATAACACTTACTAGGTAGGTCACATACTGGTGCCTAAGGCAAATCTCAAGAAATATCAAAGCATGTTCACTTACCCCATTTATTGCGTGCAGTTGTATGTCAATTATATCTCAATAAGGTTATGTTTAAAAAAACTAATTTTATACAACATGGTACAATCAGTACTCACTATATATATTGAGGTATGGAGAAGAAAATTATCGCTTCCTTAAATTCATGATGAGAAGCATATTATATTTAGTATTTATAAAATTCACATCTTAATTTGTAATATGAATATTAAAAAAGTTAATATTGGAAATGTCACCAGAACAGTATGACATGGTTAATGGCAGTTAAACTTCTAAAATTTTTTAAATGGGAAGTAAAACAGGGAAACATCAAGCTGGTTGGTTAAATTTTACAAGTTTTCTTATAGCCATACATACATTCATATGATTCACAACAGTACCTTCTCTGCACCAGTTCTATTGTAATGAACTGGATTGAAAGATAAAACAAAACTTCTGCATGTCTCTTTAAAAATGTCTCTTAGTATCTCTTAAAAATCAACATAACTCAACTGAACATGTCAATATAAGGGGTAAGTTAATACAACCTACTCCCATAACAGCAAATTACTTAATAAGTAAGTGTTTTTCCTTTTTATTAATTACAAAAAACAGTACATTAGATGAAATTTGGGGGAGAATAAACAATTAGCTCATAATTCCCCATAACTCCCATCCCAAAACAAGAAGTCTTTTATTTCAGAATTATTACTTTCCAGTTTGTCCATGTGCACATATATTTTCACATAGCTATAACCAGTGTTCCAAGTTTTTACTTGTTTTTATATTTAAACATCATTTAACACAGTCCATGTTTTTATACAGTCATCCTAATTATAATTTTTTTAAAGGCTGCAAAATAAAAATTCCCACTGATGTGTTATATTATTTAGTCATTCAATTTGGATCTTGGGTGAGACATTGAAGTTGGGACATTTGGGTTACTTCATGGTTCTCTATTATACATACTGTTATACCTGTCTGGATCTTTTATTTTTTTTTTAATATTTTATTTATTTATTTGACAGAGGGAGAGAGCTCACAAGTAGGCAGAGCAGCAGGCAGAGGGAGAGGGGGAAGCAGGCTTCCTGTTGAGCAGAGAGCCCAATATGGGGCTCAATCCCAGGACCCTGAGATCATGACCTGGGCTGAAAGCTGAGGCTTAACCCACTGAGCCAGACAGGCACCCCTGTCTGCATCTTTTAAAACTTATTCTTCTCTCAAATTATTTTCTAAGGGTAACTTATCCAATACCAGTCATTTGTGGGTATAAATATTTTTCTGGCTCTTGAAACATTACTATAGTGCTTTTCATAAAGGCAAAAACCAAAGTATAACGCTGCTAATAGTACATATAATGTATGTACTTAGCAACCCCACTTGCAGTGGATACTCATGTTAGGTAACATTTTGAATTCAATTAAAAATTTACCCCAGAAAAACTCAGTGTCAGACTTTAAAGAGTCTTAGACTATCTTTCACTTACCATCTTTCTTGTTGCTTCAGTAATTTTTCATTCCCATATTGTACAAAAGCTAAGTCATCAAAGTTTACTAATGTCTGTCTCATTGTTTCTTTTTTAAATCTTTCAGTTCTGCTCAAACATTCTTAAATTGTTATATGGAAAAGGTTATATAATTCCGCTCACAGAAAGCAGCTTAGCTTAGAATTAAACTACAAATTACAGAGGGTTGATAAGGCAATGAAATTGTGTGATGGCAAGAAAATACGTAATTGGTGAGCTCACAAGACCATCCCTCACCCCTACCCCCAATCCCTTTGTTATCTCAACTGGCTCCTTTGTGTTCATGAACTCTGCAAAGTTCTCCTCAGTCCCACAAAAAACAAACCAATCCTCAATCCTTTTAATTGCTAGAAGTGTTAAAGAGTTTAACTTGTTTCTCAATGCCTTGCTCTGTACCACTGAAGAACTACTTTGAAGGTCATTAATGTGTCCTTCAGCTGTCCTATAGTTTTTTCCTTGGGCTTATAAACAGACTGCTCTACAACAATATTCATGACCATGCTACCCAACCTAACTACTACCAATCCCAAAGTCTGTCCTCAGCAATACCTCTCTTCAAAAACTTTTGCCTTTGAGTGTGTCAACTATTCATAGACCTCAATTGTATGAATTACAGTTCATACTGTTAACTCTAGTCTTTTCTCAAAGGACCAGAACTGAATTCCTAACTCGATGGTCTTTACTGTTAGATGCTCTGTGGCGAAATTCAATTTAACAAGTCAAAGCCCATTCTGTCCATTATGCTACATTCATTCCACCATCAGTCCACCCTGCTAATGGCACTATCATACTCACTCCTGAGATCCTGTTTACATCTCTGACGCTCTTGTTCATTTTCTCTACACAAGTTTGCTAGATTCCACCTTAGGAATATTTGTTACTCTATTTTCTGACTCCTACTGCCATCTCTCTAGTTCAGATGCTCTTTACCCCCTATTTCTATTATTGGAGCTTCCTTGACATTCTTCCAAACTAAATTCTTCTATAATTTGCTATTACATCATTGCCATTTCAATCTTCTTAAAGGGCAACTTGGATTACATCACTCCTTTGTCCATAAACCTTCCCATGCCTACAAATTATATAGAGATTTCCTAATCTGAAATTTAAGATGAATGATAGCTATCCCCACAACACCTCTCTGGCTGTCTCATTACTGTCCTATACTCCAAGCAAAATGAAGGCAATCTCCTTCATCAACACATTCTTTATCTTTCTGTTCCCTGAACACTCCATTGTTGGTTTTTTCCATCTTTTTCCTCTTCCTTTTTCGTTATATGACCTATACACTTAAAAGCTGCCTGTCCTTCAAGAAGCAGTTAAAAAACATTATTTTTTCTACAAATAACATCTGACTTTCCTATCAAATACACTCTCCTTATGGAATCCACTGTATTCTATCTTGAATTTTAGTTACTTATGTGCTGTTTTTTTTTATTCCTATTAGTCTGAAAATAATTTGAAGGAAGAGATTGCATCTTAGTTTTTTTAACCCAATACTTTCACTAGCTGTTCTCATTTGACACCCAATTTCACTCTGTTCAGTCATTTATGGAATATTCACTATGAGTCAAGGTCATACAACTAATAATAGAAGTGGGACTTCAACATAGTTCTAGTTCCTCTGGCTTTACTAACACACTACAGAAAATGTCAAAAATCCCACAGAGGCAAGAAATATTTGCTGTATTTAATTAACCAGCTATATTGCCATAATCATATTTTAAGAAAGAACTTATTAATGGAGTTTGAAATAATTAAAATAAATTGCCTAAGATAACCCTTTAAAATGGTTATGATGCAGGGCGCCTGGGTGGCTCAGTGGGTTAAGCCGCTGCTTTCGGCTCAGGTCATGATCTCAGGGTCCTGGGATCGAGTCCCGCGTCGGGCTCTCTGCTCAGCGGGGAGCCTGCTTCCCTTCCTCTCTCTCTGCCTGCCTCTCCATCTACTTGTGATTTCTCTCTGTCAAATAAATAAATAAAATCTTTAAAAAAATGGTTATGATGCATTTTTTTTCTGTGCTCCAACAGCAATCTGAATATATGACTATTATTTATTGGAATATTTTATGAGTATTTCTTTACATTTCTGTTTTCTTCCAATTGACCATGGATATATTTGCATCTCTTGTACTTAGCACAACATCTAGCACATGATAAGCTATCAATAATTTCAATGAACATTCAGGAAATGGAAAAGAATCTAAATAATATTTACTAAAAGAGAATGGCCAAGAAATCAATTTAATGGAAAAGAAACCCCAATGATCACTGATTGTGTTTTCTCTCCCTTACTAGATAAAGCTTTCCTGGATGAAACTAAAGTATCAGACTAGAGGTGATAGATTAAGCCATAGAAGTCGATGTATCAGTCAAAGAAAAAGAATTCAGAGAGAAAAACAGAGCAATGCTTACAGTATCCCAGAGACTATCCAACTCAAAAGAGGATGATCAATGATGTTTACTATGTGCCCACGTGATTTTAAATCAGGATATCCCAGTAGAAAATGGCATACCTGTTCAGCGTTTACTACGTGCCAGGCACTGTGCTAGATGCTAGATAACGTACTAAATGGATGATTTGCAGGCATCAAAAGCAGATGATACAGTGTGCTTCAGTAATTCAGTTCCTAAACTACTTGGGTAAATCAGTTATAAATGAAACCATTCAAGTTCTGTCTAGCTTGTTTGTATAGGACAACATTAGAAATTTGATTTTGTTCACCAGAGTTGAAAACTATGGCACCATGGAATACAAACATATATATTTAATGAATTAATTAGGTTCTAATAGCACTTATTCTTAAAGGTAATATCAGGAAAAAAAACTATCTAAAAAAGCTTTACCACTTTATTGAACAATTATTCACCATCTATTCTGTACCACACAAAGGATTAAGTGCTGGGTATATATGGAAAATAAGAAGTCACAAATCTTTCCAAGGTTCATGTAACCTCATGAAAGAACCCAGACATAAAAGCAATGATGACATTAAGTATTTTTTTCTTTCAAACACTTACATGAAGTGGAATTTTTCATATAATGCTGGTTTTGGAGGCCAAGGTCAGTATTTATATATTCATTTTTGTTGTAAAACCAAAAAACCCTTTGTATTTTAATGAATCATATTTGTATTTCACTGATTATAGTAAAAACAAAGTCAATCCCATATACCACTATTTATTTTAGCTATTGATGAAAACCATGACAAATCTCTCATTCATTCCTCCCCCACTTTAACATTCTTTCTTTTCTCAGTGTGTCATGTTTCTGTCCACAAGACAGACTGTTCTTTAAACGAGTGTTTCGGTACAGATTTTGCTCCTTCTGCCTGGAATGCCTCTCAACAAATTTATAGCAAAGTTATCTACCCCCCTAAAACTACCTCATGCAAGTTTTCTCAATTTCCAAACAATATGCTATCATACTCTAATATGTATGGTAATTATTTTTGCTGTTGTCTTTACACCTCCCCCACTTCTACATCTCCTGAGCATAAGCTACTTAAACAATCCATCCAATTAATTAATAATACTTTCACATTGTTTCTGAAATTTAAAAAACCAAACATATTAATGGAAGAGTAAATTAATTTTATTGACTGATGAAAAACTAAAGTGATAAGAAGTATGGATAATAAACAGTAATCATTGAGTTCTGCTGGAATTCTATTTTTCTTCTTTTTCACTTTAAGCCAAAAAGACATAAAATTATAGACTGTCTGTTAGTGAGCTAATCATTTTAAAGTTTCTTCAACAAAAACTGCATAGTTTAGCAGTTGCACAGCATTAAATATATACACTTTGCAAAACCCTGAAAGTTTTAATTTTTGTGTTGACCTCAAAGGCTAATGGAATCACCTACACTGGTCGGATTCAGAGTTTCTTTTCCCTTTTCTGCCACCCTGTAAAGAAAAATAGGGCAAATTATTTAGGAAGTATCATTTTAGGGCATTTTCATTTTAAGAATAAATGAGACCAAAGGCATTTTGAGTACGAGAAAGAAGCAATTTTTTGAGTTTGCTGCAAATTTGAATGTGCATACCACTGAATTATTTTTACAAGGTTTTTTTTTTATTATGTTCAGTTAGTCACTGTATAGTACATCACTAGTTTTTGATATAGTGTTCAACTATTCATTAGTTGTATATAACACCCAGTGCTCACCACAACACATGTCCTCCTTTCTACAAATGGTTAAAGCATGTTGTATGAAGCAGTTACTTCTACTTGAATTAGTTTAGACTTAGTAAGATCACCAATATTTTATTTTTTAGAGCTCATTTGGACTGTCTCAGGTTTTTAAAAATACGTAATTTTTTATCAATACTAAAATAAATAATTTGCTTCATTTAATCAGCAAATTTGCTAATTCAGTTCATTACCTTTAAGAATAACTCAATTTCTAATTCAAGTTAGTCTTATTCATATTAGATAGGATTAGAAATCTGATTTTGTTCATCAGTGGGTTGAAAAGTGGGTTATACTCTTCATATTGCTCAGTGACATTTATGAATCTGTATTTAATTTGCTCCAAATGAAACTCTAACCTATGAGGTAGGAGCATAAAAGATAAGAAGCATTTTACATTTATTACATTTAACATAACATTTTCTGACTGATTTAAAAAGCAAATACTCATTATAGAAATACAGAAAGTATGGTACAAAAAAGAAATTAAAATCATCCTTACCCACTCTACCCCCCATTTTAACCGTAAGTAATGGTTTGATGTATTTTTCCTTATAATAACTTTATAGTTTTCTCCTCTATTTTTATAAATTATGGCAACAATACCCAAACTTAGTTAATCAATAGAATCACCTTAATGGTAGTATTTTTCAAATTCTGATGTCTAGATTTTGTCCCAGATCTATTTATTTATAATTACCAGAGTTGAGCTGAACAATCTGTAATTCAAAAAGTTCCCAAGTGATTCTTGGTCACTTTCGTGGTCAGCCAAGTCTGGGAACTAGTACTTGTCTGTGGACGTGCATTTCTTAAAGTGGTTGGTGGTTCTGTCAGGGGCACATGAATCCAGACCCACTTACTAGTGTGGGCAGCTACTCTTTGTTGCTTTCATCTTTGTTCTGCTTATAACTTCCTTCTTGGTGGTCACAAACAATTCTACACCAACATTTTTTATTAAAAAAAAAATCAAGTGTAAGAATGGCCTTATTCATTCCTCACCACATTAAAGTTTTGCACAGGTTCATTCAGAGGGAGAAAAAAAAAAGCAGAAGAGTGTATATGGGATCTAAGATGTGTAATGCAATGTATTGAAAACAAAATTTATTTCCCGTAGCAGGAAAACAAATATATTTACTAAAAACTCTTCTACAAAGTAGATATCCACTATGCGAAGGACCAGTGTTACACAGCTTAAAACTCATGCCTTGTTTTTCAACAAGATTAAAAACAAAAACAAAACAGAACAAAAACCCTGCATGAAATTTAAGGATCCTTTTTGAAGTCTCCCAAGCAAAGAGAATTCTCCTTCCTAGACTGGTAAAAGGTCAAACCTCAGACTGTTCAAACTTCTATGTTCTCCAGGCCAACAGTGGTAGCTTTCAAACCTTTTTGATTACGACTCCCCACATTAATTAACACATTTTTATATCATGACTTAGACACACATACATACATACAAATATATGTGTGTGTGTATACTGAAAAAAATGACTGATTTTTTTTTTTTTACTGCTTTGTCCAGAAAAAAATGCTGAATGCCAGCTTGTAAATGCAGAAGAAATAATAGAAGAAGTTTCTGTTTTGCAACAACCAAAATAATGACTGATACAAATATCATCAATGGATGCTAAAACCACTGGGTAAAAAGAAAAGGATATTCACACAAACTCAAAGTATCACTTCATATATTTATTAATTATAAAGGAGAAAAGATATCTTTACAATGGAGATATCAACTGCTGTACCCACGTGATCAAATTTATATAGTAGGACAAATGTCATTTATGTACCTTCCCTCACTACGATTCACTGACACATATACCACATCATACCAAGGATTTTACTTTAGTTATTGCTGTATTTACCAATATTTAGAAAAACTCTAACATTTTCTAAAGTGTAAATTATATGACCAATAATAACAAAATTATTAACATGTTTGGCAAACAGATTTTGGATTGAATAAAATAGTGCTTTATTCTCACATAGTATCTATTCTAAAGGTATTACTTGTGATGAGAACACTTTCAAAATTATAAAAGCATACCTGGTATTTGGCTAGCTCTGCTTGTAATACTTTCACTTTAGATCTTTCTTGTTCTAATGCAGCATGAAGTGAAGTCACCTAAAAACCAAATATTGAATTTAAAAGACTTTGTCTCTTTAGGCAAATACTCTTAATTCTTAACATTTACTCACAATGGTGAATTTGACTCAGAGAACCACCTCCCACCCACCAAGCACACACACAATTTCAGTTAAGCATTTTACTCATTTATATATAAAAGACAGATATGAAAAACTATTTTTAAAAAATTTATTTATTTTTTTCAGCGTAACAGTATTCACTGTTTTTGCACCACACCCAGTGCTCCATGCAATACGTGCCCTCCATAATACCCACCACCTGGTTCCCCCAACCTCCCACCCCCCGCCCCTTCAAAACCCTCAGATTGTTTTTCAGAGTCCATAGTCTCTCATGGTTCACCTCCCCTTCCAATTTACCCCAACTCCCTTCTCCTCTCTAACTCCCCATGTCCTCCATGCTATTTGTTATGCTCCACTAATAAGTGAAACCATATGATAATTGACTCTTTCTGCTTGACTTATTTCACTCAGCATAATCTCTTCCAGTCCTGTCCATGTTGCTACAAAAGTTGGGTATTCATCAAACTCGCTATTCTAAGAGAAAATGCAGAGTAAGGATGGGAAGGGAAGAAAGTCACATCCATGAATAGGGTAAGTTCTATTTGCCCTTTTTATTTCTATATTAGTCAGCTTCAACTAATATACAACCTTATCTTCCCTTAGGCTTTCGGACATTCCTACCTCCCTCAGCACAGTAAAGAGAACCTTAATTCATTTGCTATTACATGATAATAAAAAGTATAATTTGTTTTACTTTATCACAGTGCTGATGGGCTATATTTTTGTTTAATCGAGTTTCATAATTTAGGACTAAAGAGAAATAGCTTAAGAAAACCAGTCCTGTATATTTCAGAGTTTTTCTTACCTGTATAGTTAGCTCGTTCTTGATACTTTGTGATTCATCAACTTGCAGAAGTATTTCTGCTTTATCTTTCACTGACAAGAAAGGAAAAACAGCAGTATTATCTTTTCAATCACTCAAATATTTGAACAATACTTTAGTGAACCAAGATAGCAGTGCAGTTGGGTGAAGACTAACTGTCCTTATAGAGAATGGATGTATTTCTTAATTCTATATAGCTCTTATTTTTTTCCACTGGTAAATTCTGATCATCATTATTACTACAGCAGTTTTTCTTGAAAATTTTACATTTTTTGTGGTGTTAAAATATTAATTGTATAGATATCTTGAAAGATAAATTTTTTCCAGCTATTCTAAAGAGGACAAGGACATAACCAATTTCCCATAGGGATGAAGCAAATATCTTGACTTATCTTAAAACAAGATTTTAAAAACAAGGTAGGATGTTTTTGTTTCATTTTGTTAAATTGTCAGGGTGAGCAGTACTGTAAGGCCCACAAAAAATGATTTTTAACTGACTGTTCATACCAATAAAGCACTGTCAAGTAAATGTAGCTCATATGATATAACTGATTACATACACCCATGGTCCTTTGTCTAGAGATTTTCCCTCTTTGGGGAAGCAAGAGATCTATCTACATTTCAACCCCTAGGTTTCCTAGGTTTCAAAGATCTCTACATGGCTATCAACTTCTTTAATCCATGGTAATAGTTATAATGTATGACAAAGTAACTCCTCAGTTTTGAAAAAACTAGGGAGAGACTGAAGAGGTAAAACTATAATTAGTGAAGGAGGAAAAGATCAAATATATGAGTACTGTTACCACCACAGCTCTACCAATATAACACTGTAATTCAAATTTATCTGTCATAGTTTAATGCAGTAAGGTGAGACAGTGCATCAAGAATCAAATCAGTCTCTCAAGATTCAACTTGGTAACTTGTACATCCCCTCTCCCCAGAATTAGGCATACTCACTGAGAACAAGTGATTTTTAATAATTATGTAACATTTCAATTATAGTCAATTTTCTAGTAACACGCTTGTTTTGAAAACACAAATGTGTTTCATTGAGATTGCTGTATTATGGAAAAACCTGAACAGAACATGAATTTTGCATTTGCTTGAGCATAATTTCACAAATACAGAAAACAGCACCCATGCACACACCTCAAATATCGACCAGCTATCTCTGTCCACTGTTACTAAACCACACCAACTTTCCACTCTTCCATTGCTTCACAGTAACACACAGTTTGTGGACCATCTGAGGCCTATTTCCACAAGCAAACTAAAGGCAGCCTTTCAGGTAAAGTGCCATATTTATTAATAGTATTTGTGTTTAATCACTTTAACATGTATAAAACTGTGTTACTGTTTTTATTAGGTTCCCAACTTTTTTTTAAATGTGTCTCTGATGACTTTTCTTTTCCTTTGAGTGTTGCACCCTCCTAACCCTTTTCCCCATAAACTGTGTGGTTTTAACTGTGTGCTTTTGCAGAGATGGGTGATGTATGTGTTGCGTTATAAGGGAGCGGACTGTATTCACATTCACGTTATCAATGCTAGCATATGTGTGCTCTAATGTACTGTATTTTTCATGTAATGGTTCTACAGAAAATTCTTCCACTTGGATTTTTTTAAATTTAAATTTAATTAGCCAACATGTAGTACATCATTAGTTTTTGATGTAGTGTTCAATGACCCATTTGTTGTGTGTAACATCCAGTGATCATCACACCACATGTCCTCCTAAATGCCCATCACTGATCTATTTGTATATATATATTTTTAAGTAATCTCTACACCCAACATGGGAACTCATGACCCCAAAATCAAGAGTTGCATGCTTTACCAACTGAGCCAGCCTGGAATCCCTATTTGGATTTTTTTAATAGTATACAGTATGGACAACACTGATGTTATTTACTGGTAGCCATTTTAATGTATATTTGACAGAAAGCTTTTATCAGTTAACTTTCTAACATTTCACAAATGTTTCCCTAAATAGAATATTACTTTGTTTTTACATATTTAAAAAAATCATGCATCCAATGTCCAATGAACCCCTAATTTCTTCAATTAGAAATAGAGCTTGTAAACAATTTTTTTCATAATTTTGTTCATTAAATGATCCACATGGAAATCTGAAACATGCACAGATCTAAATCAATCTCAGAATGTTGATATCTAAATTGTCCAAATAATACCTTTCCCCATTACTCTTTAACTTCTATTTTATCATAGTTAAGCTATATGTTAATAGTAAAGTTATTAAACAGTAAGTTTAAATCTATTTCAACACCATATATTCTTTTCAG
This sequence comes from Mustela putorius furo, assembly GCF_011764305.1. Lineage (NCBI taxonomy): Eukaryota > Metazoa > Chordata > Mammalia > Carnivora > Mustelidae > Mustela > Mustela putorius. The sequence continues at coordinate 789,184 of NW_025421506.1, forward strand.
CTGAACATGATTCTTGGTTTTTACTCATATGTTTTGATAACTGTTTTTTAATATGGTTAAAATTTTTATGAACAATTCCACTCCAGTATCTTCAATTTTTGGTATCTTGTTTATTCTGATTCAAGATGAGTTTCACAATTTCTTGAACACTATACAGTACTAACAAGAGATCTATCTGGGATATCACTGATACTTATTAACAGGGGCTTCATACAACATATACTTTACTAAATGTGATTATCTCTAATCATTTTTTATTGATTTCCTCGACTTCCTGCTGGTGAAATATTGCCAAAGTTTAGAGTGTCTGCAAAAGTATAGTTGGGAAGGGGCACCTGGGTGGCTTAGCTCGGTTAAGTGTCCAACTCTTGGTTTTGGCTCAGGTCATGATCTCAGGATTGTGAGATTGAGCCCTATATTAGGCTCTGTGCTCAGCACAGAATCTGCTTGTCCCTCCCCCTCTGCTCTTCCCCCTGCTCATGTGCACACACACATACACACTCTCTCTCCCACTCTATAATAAATAAATAAATTTTTTTTAAAAAGACTGGGAAGAAGGGAAGAAGGAAAATTTAAAATGATAGGCATTCTCCTTCTAATAATTAAGAGAATCTTAAGCAAGTTCTATTCTTGTTTTCCTGCTGAATGTATTCCAATACTTTATAAGAATTGAAATTTCAAGCTTTCTCTTACCTGACTAGTTGGAAACTTGTGTTATACTAAGGTGCTGTAACACTAAGGTGCTGTAAGACCAAGTTGTAATAGTAAAATTATCAGCAACAATTCAATCTGAATCCCTCTAGGAAATATTTTTTTATTGAGTTAATTATATATCTTGAAAAATCATCTTCAAATTTTTTAAGGTTACTTTTAATTCCAAAAACAGACAAATCACTTACTTTCACCTTCCTGAAGCATTTTCAATAACTGTGCATTTCTTGCTTTTACTTCTTTATACTTTGCCTAATAGTCAAAGAAAAAAGATTAAATTTTTTAAAGTAAATGGTATAATTAATGACTTACTCTGAATTTATGGAGCTATGAATTTAGGCTTGCTGAAAGACAGAAACTACTTTTGAAAGAAATAGGATGGAGGAAAATGTATTCAGTACTATCTCCTTCTAAATTAATTCCATGGTATAATAATAGAAATTAATACTATAAGTGGTTGAAAAATAAAGAAGGAAGATATAAAACTGGAGAAAATTCAGGATAATACTAAATTTTCTTGAAGTTCTTTTTTTTCCCTTAAACAAAAACCCATAAAATATAATTAGATGAAAACAAAGAATGATGATTCATAGCTCTAAATCAAGACAGTCCAGTTCTATGTTAGAACTTTCTGCATCTGTTCTATATCTGCCATTTTCCAATATGTGGCTACTAACTACTGAGAGTGCCTAGGCGCACACACGCAGTACTTACAGAACTGTACAGCACAGTACTATGTCTCCTCATATAAGGCTTTATTAATCTCTCATTATTTCATTAACTATATGTTGTTAAAGTAACTTTTCGCTGATATGAATTAATAATTTACTGGAATATCTTTCAATTTCTTTATCCAAATGATTTAGCTTCTTCTCATACATAGATGACATAACTATACGCTTACAAACAAGAGGAAATACCTTCTCACATTAACATCTTTTTTCCAAGGAATTTTCCCCCTACAATATCCTCATTCAACATATCTTAAACAGATTTATTTATAAATATTTAATATATTAATACATTGGGAGAAAACAATACATTAACTACATTGTGGAAAAACAAAAGATCAGAGAAAGAAAGCAGATGAGTATAAGAACTTGTCATTTCTTCTCTTAACACATATGTACATAAGTCAGAAGTTACTGATTTCAAAATCTTTCTTGTAAAATGTATTTAATGTATTTTACATCAAATGCCAGTTAAGATGGCTTTTACTAAACACTATCCAGTAAACTGCTAATAATAAACCAGTAATGACATTCATAATGTTGCAGACAATACCCTGAACAGAAATAAACACCACAGTAAATACAAAGGGAGCAGAACTTCTGAGAAGCTTAGGAATGAATGAGGGAGGTAAGTCAGACAGACACATAAAAATATGAAAGGGAAAATATACATAGTTAACTACAAGTATATTCACTATGAAAATTTATCCACTGTGAATATGAAACTTTCTAAGAAATTCTCTAACAGGGCCTCAATCAATGTTAATATCTTGCCAAACTCTATATCCAGCTCAAGCCTTTTGTCCAAGGTACACATCAGTGTCCCCAGAGACCTCTCATAGCAGACTTCAGGTCTAAAATCAGCCCATAAAGCAAAAATTGCAAATGAGGAAAATCACCTATGAAAAATCCTAGGCTGTCCATAAAAATAGCATATATAGTTTTGTATATACAACCAGAATAGCAAATGTATCTATAAAAACAAAACATACTAATGTCATGCATTTTATAAGAACATAAATGAAATATACAAGACCCTTAATAGTATTTTTAACTTCATGAAAAAGAGAGCACTTAAATTAAATGATACATTGTGACTTTAGCTACATTCTGAACATCTATGCCTACATCTATTGCCCTTTCAAACTTGGCATATACAAAATGAGATACAGGTCCCCTCTGCCCAAACCTGTTCGAAATGTGCTTTTCCTCTCACACTCCACACCTATTCATTGCTTTACTACAGTGTCTTCACTTCAGGCCTCATGCATATATGTATATATATCTTATATACATCTTATAAATATATCTATATACATCTTATATTTCAGCCAAATTTTTAGATAAGAATTGAAGTATATATTCATTTAGCACCAGTCCAATGGTTCTCGTTGTGGTTCTTTTTTTTCTGCCTACAATTTATGAAGCTTTAGGTTTATTTATTTAATTCTATTTTCTTCATCATGATAAGAGTACTCTTTAATCCCCATCACCTATTTCTCCCCATCTCTCCCCACACCTCCCCTCTGGTAACCATCAGTTTGTTCTCTATAGTTAAGAGTCTGTGTCTTGGTTTGTCTCTCTTTTTCTCCCCTTTTGTTTTGTTTCATTTCTCAAATTCCACATATGAGTGAGATCATATGGTGTTTGTCTTTCTCTAACTTATTTCACTTAGCGTTATATGCTCTAGATCCATCATTGTTGCAAATGGCAAGATTTCATTCTTTTTATGGCTGAATAATATTCCATCTCTCTCTCTCTCTCTCTCTCTCACACACACACACACACACACACACACAGGCTGCATCTTCATCATCTTTGTTGTGCCCAACAAAAGAAAAGGGAAATATAAATCACAAAGAAAAAGCCAAGGGAGATGGGTGGATATAGTCCAAAAAGGCTTTAGCAGGGATGATACTTAAAGGCATGTGTAGCAGAGAAAGGAAAATATCATCAGAGCTGGGACTTGATTTATCATTTTTTTCACTACTACATTGTGTGGGGCCCAGAAAAGTACTTGACATATTATAGGCACTCAATAAATAACTGTTGGGTGAATAAATATTAATCAAAAAAGAATGACAAAAAAGATGAATAAGTGATTTTTTGAAAAGCCTAAGAAGTGCGTAGAAGAGTAACATGTAGGTTTTGGTTTTAAAAAATTTTATAAATAACAAGTGTTGGCGAGGATGTAGAGAAATTGGAACCTTTGTGCATTGATCATGGGAATGTGAAATGGTGCATGTGCTATGGAAAACAGTCTGACAATTTTTCTAAAAGTTAAATACAGAAGTACTTTATGATCCAGAAATCCCACTTTTAGGTATATACCCAAAAGAACTGAAAGCAGGAACTCAGATACTGGTATACTAATGTTCATGGCAGGAATTGTTCAAAATAGTGAAATGGTGGAAACAATGCAAGTGTCCATAAACAGAACAAACAAATTGTAGCATATATATACAACGGACTATAAAAAGAATGGAATTCTGATACATGCAAAAACATGGATGAAACTTGAAAACGTTACACTAAGTGAAATAATTCAGACACACAATGACAAATACATGATTCCACTTACATGAGGGATCCAGAATAAAGCAAATTCATTGGGATTAGAGGTCACGGGGGGGGTGAAAGAAAAGGAAAATGGGGAGCTATTTAATGGTACAGAATTTGGGTTGATGAAAAAGTTCGGGAAATAAATAGTGGTGATAACTACACAACACTGTGAAGATAATTAATGCCAATGAATTATACACCTAAAAATGGTTGAAATGGCAAGTTTAATGTTATACGCATATTCACATGATTAAAAAATCATATTGCAATTCATATTTTATATTAGTGAGAGTTTAAAAACCTAAACTGCAGAAATATTTCTATTAATCAAATATTATATATATATTGACATATAGGAAAAACAGAAAAGTGTGATTTTATAGAATTAATTCACAGCAGTAAATAATTACAAACCTCCCATTGAGTGATCACATTTTTCAGCTTCTGGATTTCAGCATCCTTCCTTTCAAGTTCCAACTTTAGTCTTTCAATTCTTCCATCTTTCAGAACTACTTCCTATGGGAGAAAAACACTATTTTAGAATTAAGATAGTTCTGGGGCACCTGGCTGGCTCAGTCAGTATAGCATGTGACTCTTGATCTCAGGGTTTTCAGTTTGAGCCTCACTTTTGGTATAGAGATTACTTAAAAAAATAGTATCTTAAGGAAAAAAAAAAGATAGTTTTTGAAATTAGTTTTTGGAATAGTTTTGGAAAACCAATTCTGGTTTACAATATTCCTCCTCTGTGGAAAGTTTAACAGGAAAACAATTCTGATTTTCCTGATTTCAGTTCATTTTCTAGAGCAACCTTAAACTACTGACTACATTTCTACTTCTACTCAAATATATAATTGTAATTACTACAGCAATAGCAAATAAGATATTTATGATTAATCTCAAACTACAAACATAACAGCATAATATCAAAGCTTCAAAATATTTTTTTATTTTTTTAAAGATTTTTATTTATTCATTTGACAGAGAGAGAGAGATCACAAGTAGGCAGAGAAACAGGCAGAGAGAGAGGAGGAAGCAGGCTCCCTGCTGAGCAGAGAGCCCGATGCGGGGCTCGATCCCAGGACCCTGGGATCATGACCTAAGCCAAAGGTAGAGGCTTTAACCCACTGAGCCACCCAGGCGCCCAAAAGCTTCAAAATATTTCTATACTGGAATAAACATTAAAAGTACTGTTAGAAGTTGTTCTTAGTCTATCTTTAGAACCCAAAAGAATTTAAAACTTATGAGAAAAAATAAACAGCAAGTTTTTATAATTATAATTATAAAAAGTAAATAACAAAAAACAAACCGCAAAATTAAGAACTTTTCTCTAAATCAGCAATTAGCAGACAGAAAATACAACTAGAAAAACCATTCCCCCCAAGTTGCTATAAAAAAATCCCTAAAAATATAATTCAGAAAGTTTTAGGATCTATAAAGAAATTTGTAAAATACTGAAAAGGACATGGAACAAATTATGTTTGTAGATGGGAAGACTAATTGTTACTTTGTAAATTTAATAAAATTTCAATTGAAATTCCAGTCAAAACTTCATCTGGAAGAATGCAGGATAGAAACAAAAAGTTAAAGCAATGAAGGAGAATTTGCCTACCAAATAACTGTACACCAAACAGCAAAAATAGCTACAATAGTATGGTCAGGGCACTTGAGTTGACAGAGCAGTGTACCAGAAAACAAAGTCCAGAAAGAGATTTAAGATACAAGAATTTATTGTAATATAATTATGGTATTTTAAAGACACGAGAAAAGGCTGAATTACAGAATAAATGTAGGTTATAGGATAAATGGCTAACAGGGAAAAAAAATCAGGTTAAATAAATCCTTGACATCTTGTACTACACACCCAGATAATTTTAAATGCAAAAAAAATCATTCCAAAGTCAAATGAGAATATAAATTGGTTCTATTTATCTAATGAGTGATGTGGCAACATTAACTTATTCTAAAGATACTCTCTGAGCACTAGCTACTAGGTATTGCATGTACTATGGTGAAGAGAACTGAAAAGACACTCGCTCTCATGGGACTTGTCCTGGAGGGGAAGCAGATATAAACATAAATGCTGCAATTAGAAAGCGAGGTTTAAGCTATGAAGAAAAGAAGCATGAAGAAAAGTGAGCTCTCTCTGATGTAGTGACATTTAAAATGGACTCTGAGTGATGGGAAGGAACTGGCTAAGCAAAACCTGGCTAAGCAAAAAGAGATTTCCAAGTAAAAAGAACCATATGTTTAAAGCTCCAAGGCAGGAAGGAGCCTAGAGAATTGGAAGAAAAAGAGGCCAATATGGTTGGAGTTTAGGGCGGGGGTAGATAGGGTAGGACAGAGGACTCATCTTGGAGGGTCTTGTGAAACCATGAAGGAATTTGAGCAGACTATCAGCTTTCTATTCATGCTACATTTATGTTTTTAAGGGATCACTTTGGTTGCCGTGGGAAATGCATCAGAGTTCATAAAAGAGGTGGAAAACACCTTTCATTGCTACTGCAAGCCCACGTCAGTGAAGATTATGCCGAGATCAGAAGCAGTTTAGATGGAAAGAAATGTATCTTGCGATAAATTATTTGAGAGCAGAATCTACAGTATTTTATTAGCAGTTGAATGTGGCAGGTGAGGATGATCACTTCAAGATTCTAGTTTAAGGGATAAGGAGGGGGTGGATCCAGATTAGAAACACATATAATATTAGGCCCAAGAATTTCACTACTAGGAATTTACCTTAAATAGATAAGTGAGGTGGGGGCGGATATCTATTTGTGTTCACTGCAGATGTATTACAAAAAACTAGGCATCAATTTAAATGGCTAACAATAGGATATATACTAAACATATGGTAAATTTATAAAACTGAAAACTCTGAAATCACTAAAAATGATATAGAACTATAAATATATTCACATGGTCTCAATATTATGACACTATATGCAAAGAAAAAATTCTGGAAGGACATACATTAAAAATTTACTAACTCTTAGGAGATTTATTTTTGTGAGATTATGGAAATTTCACCTTATTGTTTAAAAAATTCCTTTGATCAAAATTGTTTTATACTGAGTATAGAATCACTGAGTAATATAAAATATTATTCTAATTTTGAAAAAACAGAAACACATAAGTATTAAAATAAAATCTACGTGAATAAGAATATCATCTTTGAGTAGGAAAGCCCTTCTGAACATAATAGGAAAGCCCTTCTGAACATAATACCAAATGGAGGAAACTAAAAGGAAAAGCCAATATATTTAACTTGATGAATAATCTCCTTATTATTATTATTTAGTACTTACAAAGTACTAAAACAAAATCTAAAGATAAATGAAACCCTTATGGTTTGCCTCCCTCTCTGTTTTTATCTTATTTTATTTAAACTGGAAAAAACAGCCACAACCATATGAAAGGCATATAACCAATAAACATGAAATATACAATCTCAGTAGTATACAAAGAAATGTTACAACAAACTGGTACATTTAAAATATTTTTTTCTCGGGGCGCCTGTGTGGCTCAGTGGGTTAAGCTGCTACCTTCAGCTCGGGTCATGATCTCAGGGTCCTGGGATCGAGTCCCACATCAGGCTCTTGGCTCAGCAGGGAGCCTGCTTCCCTCTCCCTCTTTGCCTACTTGTGATCACTGTCAAATAAAAAATTAAAAAAAAACCAAACCTTTAAAAAGATAAAAATAAAATATTTTTCTCTCATTTTGGGGTACTGGAAAGCAATTTAGTTATTAAAAAACTCAATTACTTCATGTTGTAAGAATTATTACTCAAAATGCTCACAATCTTTAACTAAAAAGTGGTCCATTTAACAGTTTCTACATTATTTGGGGGGAAAGAAGTATATATCTAAAGAAAAGTAGGAGCAAAACAAACTTCAATAGTTTTCTCCAAGTGAATAAATTTAAGGTCCTTTTTCCCACTGCATCTACAAACTGGGGACAGTATCTACCAACTTCATAGCTAACTGTGCAAATTAAATGAAATAACCATTTTAAGTACTTAATATAGTATCTGGCAAATATATAGTAAAACCCTCAAAGATTAATTTTTGCCATTATCATTTCTCTACATATCAGTAGTTCCCAAAATTTCTTTAACAAAGATTACTTTCTGGGATGCCTGGGTGGCTCAGTTGGTTAAGTTTCTGTGTTCAGCTGAGGTCATGATCCCAGAATCCTGGGATTGAGTCCTGCCTGGGGCTCCTTGTTCAGTAGGGAGCCTGCTTCTCCCTCTGCCTCCTGCTCCCCCTGCTTGTGCTCTGACAAATAAATAAAATTTAAAAGAAAAAAAGAGATGGCTTTCCAGGGGCGCCTGGGTGGCTAAGTTGGTTAAGCATCCAATTCTTGGTTTCGGCTCAGGTCATGATCTCAGGGTTCTGGGATTGAGCCCTGCGTCAGGGTCTGTGCGCAGTGGAGAGTCTGCTGGAGATTTTTTTCTTTCCCTCTCCCTCTGTCCCTCACCACTGCTTGCACACTCTCTCTCTTAAAAATAAATAAATCTTAAAAAAATAAAGATCACTTTTTTTAAAAAAGATTTTATTTATTTATTTGACAGACAGAGATCACAAGTAGGCAGAGAGGCAGGCAGAGAGAGAGAGAGAAAGGGAAGCAGGCTCCCTGTGGAGCAGAGAGCCGGATGCGGGACTCGATCCCAGGACGCTGAGATCATGACCTGAGCCGAAGGCAGCGGCTTAACCCACTGAGCCACCCAGGAGCCCCTAAAGATCACTTTTTGAAAAACAAAACCATACTGTTTAAATGTGCATTCATATTTTTATTAACATATAATTTATTATTTGTTTCAGGGGTACAGGTCTGTGAATCATCAGTCCTACATACTTCACAGCACTCACCATAGCACATACCCTCCTCAATATCTATCACCCAGCCACCCTATCCCCCGCCCCAGCAGCCCCTAGTTTGTTTCCTGAGATTGAGTCTCTTCTGGTTTGTCTCCCTCCCTGGTCCCATCCTTTTTCATGTGCATTCATTGCTATTAAGTCTTATATTTCAATTAATAAATTTTAGAAATATTTTCTAAGTAGAAAATGTTATACACTAAAATGAGGATACAAGGATGTACAAGATAAAGTTCATGTCCACAAAGGATGTGTAATCTGTTAAGAATGATAATAAAAATGTACTTGTGAAATGTGCCATAAGAAAAACAAAATGCTGTGAGGTAAAAAAGGAAGGAAAGATCACATCCAGATTTTCTGTTTTTGGTGTGTGGGGTAGAGCAGTGAGAGAAAGCTTCAGGGAGATGACAAGCGACATGAATCTTGAGCAAAGCCAGGGAGGATAGAGCATTCTGTAATAGGTGTGCTTTGCTCTGGCTAGGAGAAAATCTGGGAAAGAATATGGCTGAAGTTTAATTAGGTTGAAACTATACCATAGAACAATGATTTTATACTTATTTGACAGTGATCCACATTAAGGAATGTTTTAGATCATGACCCAGGATACACACGGGTCGGTGCATGAATATGTACTTAAGTGTGTATGCTGTGTATGTATACGTAGACACACAGAAACAAATTTTGTAAAATACGAATAGATATCATATATTCTTGGTATTTTTCTTTTTTTCCCTATTATCTACTGTATTTTTCTACTACCTATCTATAAACCTACTAAATTGATTTCTGGATGGGTTAAATGAGGGGGAAGTCTCAGTTTGAAAAGCACAGCCTGAGAACTTTACATATCAGGGCAAGGATACTATACTTGATTCAGAAGACACTGAAGTTTAAGGACTTGGTGTGGCATGGCAGAAGTCATGCTTTTTAAAAAGTCATTTGGTCGCAGTGTAGAAGAGAAATTACTCCTAGCGTTAGAAGGCAGGAGGCAGAAAGAGTTGTTAAAACTTACTGAAATAATACCAGTAAGAGAGAGAGAACCTAAAATAGAAACGTGCTCATGAAAATGGAAGAGAAGATAGATTTGAAAAATATGTCATCGATTAAAAACTCCCAGACCTTCAAAAACAGAAAAGTGAAAAAGGAAGTTTAGAGCCTATGTATCTGGATAAAATGACAGAAACAAAAAACAAAAATGATGTAAGTCAAGCCAAATGCTTAGTTTGGAGTAAACTATGGACATGAGTTTGGACACAGTGAGTATAGGTATCAACAGAGCAAAAGAGCAAGATACACAAAGACAATGAATAAAACAGCTCTGAAGTCCATAAGATGAGCAGTGGATGATCTACCCAATGCTGGTAAAGTCGTGGACAATGTAGTAAGCTCATAGCCTACTTCTAGAAGACAATGTTGATAAGAAGATGTTTATATCCTTTGATTCAATTACTATCTTTTTTTCCTTTTCCTTTTTCTTTTCTTTTTTGTTTTCTTAAAAAAAATTTTTTAAAAATTTCTTTCCAGTGGTCCAGAATTCATTGTTTATCCACCACACCCAGCACTCCATGCATACGTGCCTTCCATAACACCCACCATCATGCTCACTCAACTTCCCACCCCCTTCCCCTCCAAAACCCTCAATTACTATCTTTTAAGAATTTTTTCAAGGAGCACCTGGGTAGCTCAGTCAGTTAAGTGTCTGATGTTTGCTAGGGTCATGATCTTGGGTCATGGGACTGAGCCCCATGTCAGGCTCTACACTCAGTGGGGAGTTTGCTTGAGATTCTCTTTCCCCTGTCCCTCTGCCCCTCCCCCCCACTCATGCACACTCCCCCCACAAAATAAATAAATCTTTTAAAAAATTTTATTTTAAGGAGACGTACCTAGCTGGCTCAGTGGGTAGAGCATGTAACTCTTTATCTTGGGGTTATGGGTTTAAGCTCTACACTGGGTAAAAATCACTTAAAAATATAAAATTTTTTTTTTAATTAAAAATATAAAATCTTAAATTGGGGATGTCTGAGTGGCTCAGTCAATTAAGTGTTCGCCTTCAGCTCAGGTTATGATCTCAAGGTCGTGGGATCAAGTCCCACATCAGGCTCCTTGTTCAGTGAGGAATCTTATCCCTCTGCCCCTGCTCGTGCTCTCTCTCTCTCTCTCTCTGACAAATAAATAAATCTTTAAGAAAAAAATGAATTTGTTTCAAGAAAATAATTCATAGAAAAATTAAACATAGGAAGATGTTCAATGAATATCAAGTGACCAATTCCATACAACCTAAATATTCAATAATAGGGCAATGAATGACCAAGTGAATTATAATATTGACTTGACAATATAATGCATGGTTTATAAAAGGGGCTATAAAACTAATTGCTTATTATTATAATTATTTTCAAAATACCTATGCATGTGACATTTTCCTTTAAAATCAGCATTCAAAAATGAAACCATATGTTAAGAATGGGTGAATTAGAGTTGATTTATTTTGTACCTTTAACAATTCCTGAGTATATTAATGTATAGTAAAAGAGGATTTACGGGTGTCTGGGTGGCTCAGTTGGTTAAGCAACTGCCTTTGGCTCAGGTCATGATCCTGGAGTCCCAGGATTGAGTCCCATACTGGGCTCCCTGCTCTGCAGGGAGCCTGCTTCTCCAGCTGACCTCCCTCCTCTCATGCTCTCTCTCTCTCATTCTCTCTCTCTCTCAAACAAATAAATAAAATCTTAAAAAAGAAAAAGGATTTAACCATGGCAGAAAGAAGAGCTTGATTTCTTTGAAAAAAGGAGTATAATGGAGAAAGGAAGGAGATAAAGAAAGAGAGAAATATTTTCCTAAATGGTCTCAATCTTTTCCTTTTCCCCATTACACTCAATGATACTGGGAAAATCCTAACTGTTTAATTATGAAAGATTTTGCATACACAATAGAAATATATAATGACACATGAAGGTAAAAAGAAAATAACCCAATAGGTAGATTAAGAATTTGAACATTACGGGGCACCTGGGTGGCTCAGTGGGTTAATCTAGGGTAGAATTTCTAGAACATATGGTCTTCCCATCATCTTCAACTTGAAAAGTTAATACCAGTTGCTAGATTCTGGCGGACAACAAGGGAGAGGCCAGTAAAATGGTCCAAACTTTCAGCTATAAGATGAATCAGGTCGGAGAACTAATGTACGCCATAGTGACTATGGTTGATAACACTGCATTGCATAATTGATGTTTTAAGAGGCTAGAACTTAAACATTCTTAAAAAAAAAAAGATAAATATGTGAGATGGTAAATGTGTTTAAATAGATGGGAGGAAACGTTTCACAATGTTTATGTATATCAAATCATCATGACACGCATTTTATTTTTTATGATGTATATTTTAAATATCTTACTATTTTATATCTCAATTATACCTCAATAAAGCTGAGAAAAAACTGTTGCACCTTTACACACACAAAAAATAAAAACTTTATACCAAACTGTTTTCCAAAATGGTTATACTAATTTACACTATACCAGCGGCAGTATGCTACTGTTGTTCTATACCTTTAACAATACCGAGCACTGTCAAATTCTTAACACTAGTCTTCAACTTCATTCAGTTTTTCCTAGGCACTGCAATGAAATTATCATCATAAAAACTTTGTTCTCTGCTTTAAAACCTTCAAAAATTCTTTAGTGTCTACTAACTAAACCATAAATCAGGCCTTTGATCCTCCACAATCTTTTCCAATTTAACTTGCCAAACACACTATTCTCCTCAAAGGTCCTTCTGTTTTAATTAGGTTGGCTTATACTTCACTGCCTCCATACTCACAGCATTCTAGTTTCTTCTCCCTCACCTGTGCATATTCAAATTCTACTGTTCTGTACATTCCAATTCAAAAGCCATTTTTTTCCTAAGAAAGCCATCTCTGATCTCATTCCTGTGAATTACCATGGCACTTTACCAATATATCTTTCTTGAGACACAACATTTTCTACCGTGTACAAAAACAATGATATATTGAGTACTATGTACAACATACTCTGATAAAAATTTAAAATCTTAACTACTAATTAATTGCAACTCCTAACAATAGTACATGAGAGGCAAGTAATTTCTTCCCAATAGAAAAGAACTGATAAGCTACTGAAGCTGTATTTTGTGTTATTAGGTTTGATTGATTTCAAAGTCTTTGTTTTTGGTTTTGCTTTGGTTTTATTAGATCATTAACATTACTTGACTGAATTTTTATATGCCCAGATTTGTCCTACGAAGGATTTGAGACACCTATTTGCTGAAATACACAAATATAATTCTTTCTTCTTTTTTTTTTTAAGATTTTATTTATTTGTCAGAGAGAGAGATGGAGAGAGAGCGAGCATAGGCAGACAGAATGGCAGGCAGAGACAGAGGGAGAAGCAGGCTCCCTGCTGAGCAAGGAGCCCGATGCGGGACTCGATCCCAGGACGCCGGGATCATGACCGAAGGCAGCTGCTTAACCAACTGAGCCACCCAGGCGTCCCCAAATATAATTCTTTCTATCCAAAAATAATCTGAGGTGGTTTAAAAAAATAAAAAAGATATGGATCACAAAGAGAAGAATCATAGTCGATGAAAAAAGAAGCAGCACATATCCTAACCATAAATGCTAACCTTGTTGCATGGATCATACATAAAATTTGACAGTCAAGGCAAAACTTCAAAACATTAAATTTAATTCAATGTTAGAAAGGAAAAAGTTCACAAGTACTTCTTGTACAGGCAAGGATTTCCTGCCACTAAGTTGAAAATAGATTTCCATGCAGAATTATGTTAGTGTTATTTATAAACCCATCTTACTGTTGCATTAGAATAAAAAGGGTCTGACTTCTTTTGTGTCCTATATAACACAACACAGTTGGGTGTTTAATTCGTTGAGTGACTGAATTTATCAATCTTAATGAAACAAAGAGCTCATGTCCACTGGAGAATAGGAGGATGGGAAATGGGCTTTTAGATTTTGGAACAGCCACTCTAGGAATCTGTCAAAGTCAAATTGTACAGAATTGCTGAATCATTTATATTGTACACCTGAAACTGTAGGTTTATTATAGTTTGATTTAAAAAAAAAAAAAGAAAAGAAAAGAAAAGAAAGGTGAGCCAAAGGACTGTTATGTGGAAATGAAGACCTGGCAAAAGTTACATTGCACTGATTTTTGGAACAGAATAGTAGCATTGTCTTAAAATATGTATGTATTTTCCAGCAACACCTGGCAGCCCAGGAATTAAATCAGAATAGGGAAAGTGGGCAATACTGCGAAAGCCAGTGCTGTGCACCTACAGGGGAAGAAGAGAAAACCAAGGAGGTAAAGGGAAAGCACTACTGCTGAACACCACTGAAACTGCTCACTACAAATTTCAGGCTGAGAAGTTATTGATGGATTGGAGGTCAATACATGGTAAAGAAAACGTACAAGCTTAAGAATAAGTTAGACCCAAAGAGGGGGGTTAAATAAAACAGAAGACTAGCAGTTGTGGTGAGAAAAATAAATGCAGACTTATAGGTCTCTTTTGATGAGATCTTTTCTTTCTTTTTAGTTTTTGAGTAATGTATTTAAAATGTGAATACCATTTTTAGCTTGCGGACAAGAGCTTACAACCCCTGGTCTACAGATTAAAATTCCAACTTCTTTGTTCCCCTTAAAAAGACCTTCATAATCTAAACCCAAGCTATTTCCCTGGCCCTGTCACCCCAGCCTCACACTCTGTGCATCTCAGTGCAGAACGTTCTATTTCCTGAATATTCAGTCTAAGGCTTGTGCAGCTCTTGACCTCTGCTCTTGCACTTCCCATAGAGTCCCTCCATTTCTCTGCTTACAGTTTATTCATTATTCAATGTCTATCCCAAATGTCAATTCTTCAGACACCTTTCACAATTCACAACTAGGAGGGAGCTAGTACCTTCTCTATTCAAAACCTCATTTGTATTGTTAATCTCTCTCTCCAGCCTTCATCATGCTGAATGATATCTCTATAGGACTGCCTCCTCTTATCCCCACTGCTCTGAGTATCTAAGTGAAGGACAGTCTCACCCATCTCAGTTTTCCCACTCCCCTATACTGGTGCCTAACAGTACACAGCACACACTTGATAAATATTCAATGAATGGGGTACCTCATACTTGTAGTAGAAGTATCTATGCATGATAATGACTAATATCCTAAAACTGTAGCATCATATCATCATAATTGGATTCTACTGTTTTAAGTTTTTTTAAAAAAGGAAAATTGCATTTTAATTTCACTATGATTTTAAGAGAATTTTCTATTTTACATGCCTGGTTGTGTTCATGAGCTGCGCAATTATCTGTTCCATTATATTCTGTAAGCTGTTCTCTTCTTTTTTCTCTAATAAGAATTTTATGAACATCATCTTCCAGTCTATTGAAGAATCCTCCATCATGTGATAAAGTCTGAGAACTCAATTCCTGTCAAAAATGAATTATGATTTACTATGATTCAACACAAAAGTATATTCATTTAATAAACCTAGTCAGCCACCAGAAGGTTGGAGAATGAAAGAAAAATGGTAACTAGGAGACAATCAACCATCTGATTCTTCTCTATCTCCAGAAGAAAAACATTAGAGACACATTCTTAAATGTCCTTTTCTTCTTATTCTTTTTTTTTTTTTTTAGGTTGGGTATTGCTTGATTTAAAAAAATTTTTTTTATCCATCTACTGTATAATTTGCCCATTTAACAAGCACATTTCCATGGCTTTTAATATATCCAGAGTTGTGCAACCTTTTATCAGCCCCCAAAACAAGCCCTGAACTTTTAGCAGTCATTCTCCATTTCTTCCTAATACCTACCCCCTCAGTTTCCCCTGCACAACACTAATCTACAGTCTGTCTGTATAGATCTGCCTTTTCTGGACATCTGATATAAATGAAACCATATAATATGTGGTCTTTTGTGACTAGTTTCTTTTACTTAGTACAATGTTTTCAAAGTTCACCTATATTATAGCATGTATCAGTACTTCAGTTCTGCAAATAATATCTCAATGATGGATACATGATATTTTACATCTCCATTCATTGGTTGATGGACATTTGGGTGGTTTCCACTTTTGGACTACTATGAATAATGCTACTATAAACATTCAAGAACAAGTTTTTGTGTGGCTATGTTTTCAGTTCTCTTGGGTATATATGTATAAGTACAACTGCTGGAACATATGGTAACTCTGTGTTTAATTTTTTGAGGAATTGCCAGATAGTTTTCCAAAGTGGCTGCACCATTTTACAGTCCTATCAGTAGCATATGAAGGTTCTAATTTCTTCACATTCTCACCAACACTTGCCTTTATCTATCTTTATTGATCACAGCCATCCAAGTGAGGGTCAAGTGGTATCTCACTGTGGCTTTTAGCTGCATTTCCCTATGGCTAATGGTGCTGAGCATCTTTTCATGTGCTTATTGGATATTTTTATATCTTTTTGGGAAATGTCTACTGAGATCCTTTGCCCACTTTTTAACTGGATTTGTTTTCTACTTTTTAGTTTTAAGAGTGCTTTATATATTCTAGATACAAGTCTCTTATCAAATATATGATTGGGAAATATTTTCTCCCACTCTGTGGGTTTTCCTTTCATGTTCTTTTTTTTTTTTTTTTAAAGATTTTATCTATTTATTTGAGGGAGAGAGAGAGTTCCAGCATGAGCAGGGGAGGGAGAGAGAGAGGGAGAAGGAGAAATAGACGCCCCACTGAGCAGGAAGCCTGATGTGGACTCTGGGATCACGACCTGAGCCAAAGGCAGGCACTTAACCGACTGACCCACCCAGGTGCCCCATCCTTTCACATTCTTGGTAGTGTCCTTTGTATTACAAAATTTCTGAATGTTGACAATGTCCAATTTATGCAAGAAACTACTACTTTACTCAAAGTTCTGAAAATTTACTCTTATAATTTCTTCTAAGAGCTTTATCATTTTAGCTCTTTTAGACATTCAGGTCTATAATCCACTTTGAGTAATTTTTTTGTGTGTTTGGGGTGAACAAAGGATCCAAACTTATTCTTCGGCATGTGGATATCCAGCATTATTTGTAGAGAAGATTATTTCTTCCCCACCAAGTTGTCTTGGCATTCTTGTACAAGATCAACTGACCATAAATTTAAGAGTTTCTTTCTGGATTCAATTCGGTTCTGTCAACCTACAGGTCTACTCTTATGCCATACCACACTGCCTTGACTAATGTAGTTCTGTATTGCTCCATCTTGCACATTACATTTAAAAAATATTTTCTACATAAATTCTATATATTCATTATAAAGAGATAAGATTTTATTACAATCTACTCAATTACATTAAATTAGATATTGTACATGTTCTCAATTAAGGTAGTATTTCTTCTCCAACTTTTTACCATAGAGAGAATGAAAGGGGTGCCTGGGTGCAGTCAGTTAAGTGTCTGACTCTTGGTTTCAGCTCAGGTCATGATCTCAGAGTTTTAAGACTGAGCCCAGTGCTGGGCTCTGTGCTTAGCAGAGTCTGCTTGAGATAGTCTCTCTCCCTCTCCCCCATATCCATTCTCTCTCTCAAATAAATCTTTTAAAAAAAATAGAGAGACTGAAGAAAATACTCTTCTTACTCTCATTAGTTTCATATATGTCCAATAGTCTTGAACTATAACACTCAAACTTTACCCATTTTAACTGTATTTGTAAGCAAATAACCCAAAAGTTCAAATTCCTTTCCCTATATATTATCTTAGAAAGTATTTGAAAGAAACAAAAATGTGGATCACTTAATAAACAAATATTAAAAATATTTGTGCAGCACATTGTATTTTACAAAGCACTCATGTAAAGCATCACTTTGACTCTCACTAACATCATAAGAGATTGATAGTGCAAGAATTATTATTATTCACTAAAGTTAAATAACTTGCCCATGAGTTAATCCATTGCTAAGTGCTACACATACAACTCAAAGTCTACTGCTCATAAAATATAGCCAGTACATTCTAGTAAGATTTCACTTTAAATAATAACTACAACAATGCTTAAAACAGTGCTAAGCTTCTACTCCTGGGTATTTACCCCAAAGATACAGATGTAGTGAAAAGAAGGGCCATCTGTACCCCAATGTTTATAGCAGCAATGGCCACGGTCACCAAACTGTGGAAAGAACCAAGATGCCCTTCAACGGACGAATGGATAAGGAAGATGTGGTCCATATACGCTATGGAGTATTATGCCTCCATCAGATACCCAACTTTTGTAGCAACATGGATGGGACTGGAGGAGATTGTGCTGAGTGAAATAAGTCAAGCAGAGAGACTCAATTATCATATGGTTTCACTTATTTGTGGAGCATAACAAATAGCATGGAGGACATGGGGAGCTAGAGAGGAGAAGGGAGTTGGGGGACATTGGAAGGGGAGGTGAATCATGAGAGACTATGGACTCTGAAAAACAATCTGAGGGGTTTGAAGGGGTGGGGGGGTGGGAGGTCGGGGTACCAGGTGATTCTTATTATAGAGGGCACGGATTGCACGGAGCACTGGGTGTGGTGAAAAAATAATGAATACTGTTATGCTGAAAATAAATAAAAAATAAATTAAAAAAAAAAACCACAGTGCTAAGCTTCTATGGAAGGAATAAAAGGATGGCAACTAACTGGCCTCTGGATTTCACTTCTTTAAAGAGTGCAATTCTGGCCAGTGTCCTCTGTTATGTGATTGACACTACCATCACCAGCATGCTCATCCCAAAGGTACTCCGCCCTTGGGTATTTTTCAGCGAGGCAGAAAATTTCTTTATAGAGTAAGAACAGAATTTTTCAAAAGACAGTTTGATGAGAAACTAGGGAGAAAAGCAGCAAAAACAAATTACCCACAATTCCCCCTAAAACACCCACCCCCAAAAAGACAAAAAAGTGGCAAATGTAAGAACACATGTTCTTTAAAAAGTTGGGCCAATTCAATTTCAATATAATTCAAATACTGAACATCTATTATGTGCCAAGTAAACAGCAAAAAAGACAGTATGGTATTTGTTTAAGTATAGCCTTACAGATTACTGGAACATAATTGAGAGTTTAGACATAAGCCTGCACATCTATGGTCAGTTTTTTCCCCCCAAAGATTGTACTTATTTATTTGAGAAAGAGAGAGCATGAGCAGGGGAAAAGGACAGAGGGAGAGGGAAAAGCAGGCTCCCCATTCAACATGGGGCCTGATTGCAGGACCCTTAGTCCATGACCTGAGCCGAAGGCAGACATTTAACTGACTAAGCCACCCAGGTGCCCCTGCTCAGTTTACTTTTTACAAATGAATAAGGTACTTCATTAAGGAAACAAGAGTGTTTTCAACAAGTTGTGCTAGGAGAACTGGATATACACATTTCAAAAAGTGAATGTGGCCTCTTTTTTCACACCATACACAAAAATTAACTCAAAAAAGAATCAAAGAAGATTCTGAGAAGATTGAGAAAGAAGCACCAGGAATCTGTCTCCTCATCTAGACAACAATTGCACTGGCAGAATCTCTGAGATGTGACTGCTTTAGAACTTTGAAATCTGTTGGAAGGCTTGCGACTTTCAGGACAAGATGGGAATGGTAAACGAACGTTAATTTTGGTTAACGTTGGTTAATTTTAGCTTTTAGCACAGTAGCAGCTACTCATTCCCCAAACTCAGCCACATGGCAGGCCACTATGTGAATGTTTGTAGAGCAGCTTGCACAGTTTATGGGAACTAGGGTATTCAAAAAGGACCCTGTCCTCCAAACAAAGGGAAGGTGCTCTCATTACTGATTGCGCTCTGACCGCAGAAGTGCGAAGAGACAAAGAGGCAGGCAACCATTGTAATCATACCTCTTCAAATAGTAGCAAGCCTGACTCCCTCCAGCTGAATTGACTTCTACTGGATTTAGAGCATTAGTGCCCTTTTTTCCTACCTTCATTTTTTACATTTTCACTTTAGGGACCCAGACATTAAAAACTAGGTCATCGTGGGGTGCCTGGGTAGCTCAGTCGTTGAGTGTCTGTCTTGGGCCCAGGTCACAACCCCAGGGTTCTGGGATCGAGCTCTGCATCAGGCTCTCTGCTTGGTGGGAAGCCTGCGTCTCCCTCTCCCACTTGGCTCTGCTTTGTGTTTCCTCTCTCACTGTCAAATAAATAAATAAAATCTTTTAAAAAACAAAAACTAGGTCATCTGAAAATGAATGCCTGTAAGGGGATAATTAGAAAGTAACTGTGCATGTCCATGGAAAAGGGCTCAGAAAAGACCTAAGAAATTAAGTATACACCTTATCTTCATACCTGGAACACAGACCACCTATAACAATCATAAAAACAAAAATAATTTAAAAACACCACTCCCTGAGGAAGGAGGAGACTTTGATCTCCAGAGTTTCCACATTATTAGGTTAAAATATCTAGCATTTGACAAAAAAAAAAATCACAATGTACTCAAAGAAATAGAGAAGTATGGCCCATTGAGAGGCATAAAATAAATCAACAGAAACTGTCCCTGAAAAAGACTTCTGCAGTTATGTGAGACAAAGGCTTTAAAACAACTGTCATAAAGATGCTCAAAGAACAAAAGGAAGTTGTGGAGAAAAACAAACAAAATAATGTGTGAACAAAATGGAAATATCAAGAGACAGAAAACCTAAAAAGATTTTTTTAAAAATCCTGGATTTGAAAAGTACAACTACTAAAATCACAAAGGCAGAGTTGAGTAAGCAGAAGAAAGAATCAGTGAACCTAAAGACAGGACAATGAAAATTATGTAGGCAGAAAAATAAATGAAGAAAAGCAAACAGAGTCTAGGATACCATCAAGGAGACCAACATGCACAGTGAGGGGATCTCAGAAGGAGATGAGAGAAAAGAGCATAGAGAATATTTTAAGAAATAGTGGCTCAGGCGCCTGGGTGGCTTAGTGGGTTAGGCATGGTCCTGAGGGTCCTGGGATCGAGCCCTGCATCGGGCTCTCTGCTCAGCAGGGAGCCTGCTCCCCCCTCTCTCTCTGCCTGCTGCTCTGCCTACTTGTGATCTCTCTCTCTCTCTCTCTCTGTGTCAAATAAATAAAATCTTAAAAAATCATAAAATAAAAAATGAAAAAATAAATAATCCAGTTATGAAAATGGGCAGAAGGCATGAACTAACATTTCTCCAAAGAATACATAAAAATGGCTAACAGACCATATAAAAATGCTCAGTGTCACTCATCAAGGAAATACAAATCAAAACCATGGTAAGATACCATCTCATACCTGTCAGAATGGCTAAAATTAACAACTCGGGAAAGCAACAGAGGTTGGCAAGGATGTGGAGAAAGAGAAGAAAAGTCTTAGTAAGAAAGTTTTACACTATTGGTGGGAATGCAAACTGGTGCAGCCACTGTAGAGAACAGTATGGAGGTTCCTCAAAAAGTGAAATATAGAACTGCACTGCAACCCAGCAATTGCACTATGAGGTATTTATCTAAATACAAAAGTGCTAATTCGAATGGGCACATGCACCCCAGTGTTTACAGCAGCACTATCATCAATAGCCAAATTATGGAAAGAGCCCAAATGCCCAACAACTGATGAATCAATAAAGAAAAGAATATGTGGTGTGTATGTGTGCGTGTGTGTATATATGAATGTATATGTGTGTATGTGTATGGATATTACTTGGCCATCAAAAAGAATGAAATCTTGGGGCACCTGGGTGGCTCAGTGGGTTAAAGCCTCGGCCTTCGGCTCAGGTCATGATTCCAGGGTCCGGGGATCAAGCCCCACATTGGGCTCTCTGCTCAGCGGGGAGCCTGCTTCCCTTCCTCTCTCTGCCTGCCTGTCTACTTGTAATCTGTCTGTCAAATAAATAAATGAAATCTTAAAAAAAAAAAAAAAAGAATGAAATCTTGCCATTTGCAACAACATGGATGGAACTAGAGTATATCATGCTAAGCAAAATAAGTCAATTAGAGAAAGACAAATACCATATGATTTCACTCATATATGATATTTTAGAAACAAAACAGATGAATACAGAAGGGAAGAAAAATAAAATAAGATAAAAATCGAGGGGCCCCTGGGTGGGTCTGTGGTTAAGTGTCAGATTCCTGGTTTTGGCTCAGGTCCTAATCTCAGGGTCAAGGGATTGAGCCCCACATTGGGCTCTGCACTCAATGTGGAGTCTGCTTGAGATTTTCTCCCTCCCTCTCCCTTTGCCCCTCCCCCTACTCACCCTTTTTGTCAATAAATAAAATCTTAAAAAAAAAAAAGATAAAAACAGACAGGGAGGCAAACCATAAAAGACTCTTGACTGGGGCACCTGGGTGGCTTAGGTTAAGTTTCTGCCTTTGGCTCAGGTCATGATCTCAGCGGCCTGGGATTGAGCCCTATGTTGGGTTCCCTGATCAGTGGGGAGTCTGCTTCTCCCTCTGCCCCTCCCCCTGCTCATGTACACCCCCCTCAAATAAAATAATAAAATAAAATAGACTCTTAATTATAGAGAACAAACTGAGGGTTGCTGGAAATGAGGCAGGTGGGGGGATGGGCTAAATGGTCAATGGGCATTAAGGAGGGCACTTGTGATGACCACTGGGTGTTACATGTAAGTGATGAATAACTAAATTTTGCTCCTGAAACCAATACTACACAATATGTTAACTAATTTGAATTTAAATGAAATGGGAAAAATGTAGCAGAAAACTTCCCAAATTTGATGAAACACATGAGTATAAACATTTAAGAAGCTCAAAGAAGCTTCCACATTAAGATGAACTGAGAGAAAGCCATGCCAAGACCCATTATAAACAAACCTGCAAGGGCCACCTTGGTGGCTCAGTCAGTTGAGTGTCAGACTCTTGGTTTCAGCTCAGATCATGATCTCATGGGCTGTGGGACTGAGCCCTGCATTGAGCTCTGAGATCAGCAGGGAGTCTGCTTGAGATTCTCTCCCTCTGTCCCTTCCCAGCTCTCCCCCCTCTCTCTAATAAGTAACTCTCAAAAAACAAGACAACTTTTCAAAAGACAAACACAAAGAAAAAAATCAGTGAAAAGAAGTGAATTATCACATACAAGGGATATTTACTAAGACCATTAGCAGATTTCTCTTCAGAAACTTTGGCTCCCAGAAGACATGGGCCAATATATTTGAATGCTAAAAGATAAAAACCTTTGAACCAATTATTTTATACGTGGGAAAACTGTCCTTCAAAAATGGAGGGGTGCCTGTGTGGCTCAGTCAGTTAAATGTTTGACTTCCCTAAGGTCATGATCTTGTGGTCTTAGGATGGAGCCCTGCACCTGGCTCCACACTCAGTGCGGAGTCTGCTTGAAATTCTCTCTCTCTTTTACCCTTGCCCCGCCCCTGCTCATGCTCTCTCTAATAAAAAAATATAATCTTTAAAAAAATTGAAGGAGAAATTGAGACATTCCCAGATAAATAAAAACTGATATTGTGAACACCAGAATTGCTCTGCAAGAAATGGCCAAGGGAGTCCTGGCAAAGTGGGAAGGACAGACATTAGACAGTAACTCAGAGCCATAGAGAGAAATATACATCTATATAAAGGTAAATATATGGGCAGTTATAAAAGTTGATATTACCACAACAATGACATTTAATCATATTTTTTGTTTTTGACATGATTTAAAAGATTAATACATTTAATGAAAAAAATTAGTGTAAAAGGTAGTATTACTATAACTTTGGCTTGTAACTCCAAATCTTGTTTCCTATATAATTTAGGAGACTAATGCACTTAAAATAATCATTAGTTTATGTTTTGGGGCATACAATGTATGAAGATGTTATTTTGTAACATCAACAACTGAAAGGGCTAGGAATGGCAGTGTAAAGGAGCAGAGTTTTGTATGTTAATGAAGTTATGCTGCTGTAAATTCAAATTAGAGTGTTATAATTCAGGATATTAAATTTAATCCTCATGGTAATCACAAAGAAAATAACCAAAGAATATACACAAAAGGAAACAAGAAAGGAATTTAAACATTTCACTACAAAAAATCAACTACACACAAAAGAAAACAGTAATGCAGGAAATGAGGGATAACAAAGCTATAGGGCATTTAAAAAGCAAACAGCACACTGATAGATGTTCCTCATTAGCCATAATTACTTTAAATGTAAAATGGATTAAACTCCCTAATCAAAAGACATAGATTGGCAGAATGAATAAAAACAAACATCCAACTATATGGTCTCTACCAGAGACTTACGTGGGATCAAAAGACACAAACAGGTTGAAAGTGAGGAGTGGAAAAAGATATTCTGTGCAAATATTAACCAAAAGAAAGCTGGAGTGACTATACTAATATTAGTCAAGAGAGACTTTAAAATCAAAAAAGGTTACAAGAGACAAAGACAGACATTACATTTTAATAAAGGGTTTAACACAGCAAGAAAATATAACAATTATTAATATTTACATATGCAATGACAGACCATAAAGATACATTAAGAAAAACCTGACAGAATTGGAGAAATAGGCAGTTCAATAGTAGTAGAAACTTTAATACCCCACTCAAAATAATGAAGAGAATAACTGGGCAGAAGTAAGGAAATAAAGAATTTAATACAGTAAATCAATGAGATCTATCAAATACATACAGAACACTTCTCAACCATAATAATATACACATTCTTTTCAAGGGCACTTGGGATATTTTCCAGAAGAGCCCACATATAGGACCACACATGAAGTCTCCATAGATTTTAGAAGGTATTATACAAAGTATATTCTCTGACAATGGGAAAGAGTTAGAAACCAACAACATTAGGTAGATAATTTACAAAATTACAGAAATTAAACAACATAGTTTTAAACAACCAATGGATCAAGAACAAAATCACAAGGGAAATTAGAAAAATACTTAGGGACAAATGAAAACCCAAAGACACCACACTAAAACTTACAGAATGCAGCAAAAGCAGTGCTAAGGGAAATCAAAGCAACAACTCAACTTTACAACTTAAGGAACTAGAAAAAGAAGAAAAAACTAAACCCAAAGCTAGCAGAAGAAAGGAAATGATAAAAATTAGAACAGGTACACAAGACAGAGAATAGAAAAATATCAGAGAAAATTAAAGAAACCAAAAGTTGGTTCTTCAAAGAGGTTAACAAAATTGACAAATCTTGAGCTAGAAGCATGAAGAAAAGACTCAAATTACTAAAGTCACAAATGAAAATGGGATCATTACCACTGGTTCTACAGAAATAGGATAATAAAGTACTATAAACAACTGCATGCCAAATAAACTGGATAACCTAGATGAAACAGACAAATACCTAGAAACAAAAACCTACCAAGACTAAATCATGAAAATAGAAAATCTGAATAGGCCTATAACTACTAAAGAGATTTTATCAGTAATCAAAACTCTCCTAACAAAGAGCCCTGGACCCGACTATTTCACTGGTGAATTCTACCAAATATTTAAAGAGCTAGTATCAATGCTTCTTAAACTCTTCCCCCAAAAATGAAGAAAACATTTCCTAACTCATTTTTAAAGGCAGCATAACCCTGATACCCAAGCTAGATAATGACACTACATGAAAACTATAGACCAATGTCTCCTAAAAATATAAATGCAAAAATCCTCAATCAAATACTAGCAAACAGAATTCAACAGCTAATTGAATTACACACCATGACCAAGTCAACCCATGGAAAGAAAAAAAAAATTGCAAACCATATATCTGATAAGGGATTAGTATTCAGAATTTATAGAGAACACCTAAAATTCAATAATAATAACAACAAAGGGGCACTTGTGTGGCTCCATCAGTTAAGTGTCCGCTCTGGCTCAGTTCATGATCTCAGGGTCCTGGGCTCAAGTCCTATATCAGGCTCTCTATTCAGCAGGGAGTCTGCTTCTCCCTCTCCCTCTGCCCCTCCCCCATGCTCTTGCTCTCTTGCTCATTCTCTGTCAAATAAATAAAGTCTTAAAAAAAAAACCCCAGTAACAACAACAAAAAAGTAATAATAACCCAATTTTTAAAAGGGCAAAGGACTCAAATATACATTCCTTCTAAGGAGATATATGAATGCCAATAAGCACATGAAAAAATGTTTAACATCACTAATGATTAGGGAAATGCAAACCAAAATTACAACGAGGGGCACATGGGTGGCTCAATGAATTAAGCATCCATCTCTTGATTCAGCTCAGATCATGACCTCAGGGCCCTAAAATTGAGCCTCATATACAGAGCCCACTTAAGATTCTCTCCCTCCCTCCCTCTGCCCTA
Source organism: Mustela putorius furo (assembly GCF_011764305.1). Classification (NCBI taxonomy): domain Eukaryota; kingdom Metazoa; phylum Chordata; class Mammalia; order Carnivora; family Mustelidae; genus Mustela; species Mustela putorius. The sequence goes on from NW_025421506.1 coordinate 815,302, forward strand.
TCCCGGGCCTGAATATGCACGTGCACTTTCTCTCAAAAAAACAAACAACAACAACAACAACAACAAAAACCCACTATAATAAGTTACCACGTCATATGCATTAGAATGGTGCTGTTCAGAAAACAAGTGCAGGCAAGGATGTGGAGAAATCTGAACTTTTGCACACTGTTCCTGGGAATATAGTACAGCCACTGTGTAAAACAGCATGACTATTCCTCAAAAAATTAAAAGTAGAATTACCACATGATCCAGCAACTCCACTTCTGGGTGTATTCCCAAGACAACTGGAAGCAGGGTTACAGAGATATTTGTACAGCCATGTTCACACAGCACCATTCACGAGCTAGAACATGGAAGCAACCCAAGTGACCACTAACAGATGAATGGATAAGCAAAAGTATACAATGGAATATTATTCAGCCTTAAAAAGGAAATTCTGCAATAATGTGTAACATGGGAGAAACTTGAAGATGTTATACTAAGTGAAATAAGTCAGTCACAAAAAGACAAATACTGTATATGATTCTACTTATATGAGGTACTTAGAGTAGTTAGTCATAGAGACAGAATAGAATGGTGGTTGTCATGGGCTGTGGAGATAGAAGAATGGGGAGTTATTATTTAGTAAGTATAGATTTTCTTATTTATAAGATGCAAAGAGTTACAGGGATGGATGGTGATGCTGCTGCACAACAGTATGAATGCAGTTAATACCACTGAACTATACACTTAAAAATGGTCAAGATGGTAAGCTTTATGTTAGGAGTATTTTGCCACAATAAAAAAAAATGGATCATAGACTTTAAAGGAATAACTAAAACTATAAAATTTCTAGGATAAATCATTGTGGACCTGGGTAAGGCAAGTGCTATTAAACGAATACCAAAAGCACAATCCCTAAAAGAAAAAAAAATGATAATCTAGACTTCATCAGAATTGGAAACTTTTATGTTTCAAAAGACAACATTAAGAAAATAAAAAGGCAGGGCACCTGGGTGGCTCAGTGGGTTAAGCGTCTGCCTTTGGCTCAGGTCATCATCTTGGGGTCCTAGCATCAAGCCCCACATTGGGCTCCCGGCTCAGTGGGAATTCTGCTTCTCAGTCTCCCTCTGCCCCTCCCCCCTCACCTGTGTGAGCACGTACTCTCAAATAAATAAAATCTTAAAAAAAAAAAAAAAAAGGCAGGGACGCCTGGGTGGCTCAGTTGGTTAAGCAGCTGCCTTCGGCTCAGGTCATGATCCCAGCGTCCTGGGATCGAGTCCCGCATCGGGCTTCTTGCTCCGCAGGGAGCCTGCTTCTCCCTCTGACTCTGCCTTCCACTCTGTCTGCCTGCGCTCGCTCTCGCTCTCTCTCTGACAAATAAATAAATAAAATCTTTAAAAAAAAAAAAAAGGCAGATCCCACCCTGTGAAAGAATATTTACAACTCATATATTTGGTAAAGAACATGTATCCAGGGGCGCCTGGGTGGCTCAGTGTGTTAAAAGACTGCCTTCAGCTCAGGTCATGGTCTCAAGGTCCTGGGATCGGGCCCCACATTGGGCTCTCTGCTCAGCAGGGAGCCTGCTTCCCCTTCTCTCTCTGCCTGCCTCTCTGCCTACTTGTGATCTTTCTCTGTCAAAATAAATAAATAAAATTAAAAAAAAAAAAAAGAACTTGTATCCAGAATGTGTAAAGGAATCTCAAAAAAAAAAAAAAAAAAAAAGATGACACACTTTAAAAATGGGACAAAATATGTGAATAGACATTTCACCAAAGAAGACATAAAGACTGGCTGATGAGTGCATGAAAAGATGGCTCAAAATCACTAGTCATAGGAAAATGCAAATTAAAACGAGATACACTACGTACCCACTAGTATGACTATAATCAAAACAAGAAACAATATCAAGTGTTAGCAGGGATGTGGAGAAACTGGAACCCTCATACATCACTTGTGGGAATGAAAAATGGTACACTCTGGAAAACAGCTTGACCATACAATGCAGCAATTTCACTAAGTATCCACCTAAGAGAAATGAAACAAGTATCTACACAAAGACATGTATGAAATATTCACAGCAAATCCCACCACTTATTGAATTAACATTCACACAATGAAATGCTATTCAGCAATGAAGTGAGATGGACTACTGACACATACTATAATGTAACATGGACAAATCTTAAAAATGGACTATGGTTATGGTTGCAGTTTTTCAAATTCATTATAAGCTACTATATTGAATTATACACTTAACAAAGGGTGAATTTTATAGTATGTAAGTTATAACTCAATAAGACTTTTTTTTAAAAGAACATCCATGATAGCACCATTTTACTTAAAAACTAGAACATTACTAGGACCTTGTGCCCTACTGTAAGAGTAACTGTTAACATGAATTTAGTGTTTACTATTTCCATATTTTATTGGTTTTATTAGATGTCACTAAACAATATACATTTTTATTTTAATTTAATTTTTTCAGTGTTCCAAGATTCATTGTTTATGCACCATACCCAGTGCTGCATGCAATATGTGCCCTCCTTAATACCTACCACCAGGCTCACGCAAACCCCCAACCCCTTCTCCTCCAAAACGCTGTTTGTTTCTCAGAGTCCACAGTCTCTCATAGTTCGTCTCCCCCTCCAATTTCCCTCAATTCACTCTTCCTTTCCTTCTATCCCTCAGAAGGATGAATACCCAACTTTTGTATCAACATAGACAGGACTAGGGGAGATTATGTTGAGTGAAATAAGTCAAGCAGAGAAGATTAATTATTATATGGTTTCACTTACTTGTGGAAAAACAGTCATTTCGCATGAGTTTTGGAGATTTTTTTAAATTTAAAAATTATTTATAAAAATATTTTACTTACGAAGTTAGACATTTTTATGGTTTTTGAAAAATGCTTGATTTTGTAAAATGCTTGATGTCTCTTAACTACATTTAAAATTTTCTATCCTTTGAGACAGCAAGAAAACCAGACAACCACCTTTTTTAAAAAAGATTTTATTTATTTATTCGATAGAGACACAGCAAGAGAGGAACACAAGCAGGGGGAGTGAGAGAAGGAGAAGCAGGCTTCCCTCCAAGCAAGGAGCCTGATGTGGGGCTCAATCCCAGAACCCTCCTTTTTAACCATGTGATAGGCGTTCTTTCTGTGTTTGAATAATAATATGAGTTGTGTTTTGAAAATATGTTCTCTCAATTGTGCCTCTTTTTACATTCTTATTGATATTGCATAATATTTTGATTCTGCCCAACAATTTTTTCGTTTAAAAAAAATCCCTACCCCTGGTGATTCACAGACCTGTACCCCTGGGGATAAAAATATATGTTTATAAAAAATAAAAAATTAATAAATTCACAAAAAAAATAAAAAAAAAACTGTTTTTGAGAAAAAAAAAATCCCTACCTAGACCTACAAATAAATTCTGTATTTTCTAGTTCTAAGGGCTGTACAATTGCCTTTCACACAGCAGTATTTAATCTAGTGGAACAGATTTGAATGTGTGATGAAAGACTGAGATCCAATTTGGTTTTTCCCAATATGACTAACAACTGTCCCTTGCTTTTCCACGTATAAGACATGATGTTAAGTAATAAGCACACTATGGAATTATCACAGGAACAAATCAGCCACTGAAAAATACAGAGAGATTGATGAATCTTGATGAATGAGGGAAATTGAGGAATCTTGATGAATGACAGGTAACATATTAAATATGGGTTCTTCTTTAGGAGCTCTTCACTATTTTTTAGCCTTTGTTCTTCTATATTAGTAATTTGCTGAGTTCTTGGCGGGGGGAAGCTTTTAGGATTTTCATTGGAAATGCAAAAACAATTTGGGGAAAACTGTTACTTTCATTATAATAAAGCTTCTTATCCATACAAACAGCATGTCTTTGTATCTATGTAGGTCATCTTTGTCTTTCAATAAAATTTTACAATCTGTTCCATTAAGTTTCTGCATAACTTCTGTTAGATCTTTAGGTACCTTATAATATTTTGTTGCTTCTGTAAATAGCACCCTTTTAAGAAATAACTTTTCTTTCAACTTGCATAAAGAAAGCCCAATTCTAAGTTTTTGTTGTTTGAATTTTTAAATTGAGTATATTTGACACGCAACTATTGATTCAGGTGTACAACATAGTGATTCAACTTCTCTACGTGTAATGCTATGCTTACAAGTGTAGCTACCATCTGTCAACATACATTACTATTAGTGTATCATTGGCTATATTCCCTATGCTGTGCCTTTTATTCCTGTGACTTATTCATTCCATAAGTAGAAGCCTGTATCTCCCACTGCCCTTCACCCACTTTGCCCATCTCTCCACCCCACTCTCCTCTGGCAACTATCAGTTTGTTCTCTGTATTTGCAGGTCTGATTCTGCTTTTTGTTTGTTTCTTTATTCATTTGTTTTATTAAGTTCCACATACGAGTGAAATCATATTTGTCTTTCCCAGTCTGACTTATTTCACTTAACATAATATCCTTAGATCTATCCATGTTGAGAACATACAAAGCATATATACAGCCTGAAGAATAATTATGAAATGACATGCTTATAAGTTACTATCAAGGTAACAGAACTCTGCTAGCACCCGAGGATTCCATGCTTTTCTTTTCTTCATTAGAGATGTGATTATTTGAACTTTTTGTGATAATCTCTTTGATTTTATTGCCTGTCAAGGTATGCATGTATCTCTAAATGCATTTAATATTGCTTGTTTTTGAAATTTATATGGAATCATGTTGTTCCTGATAACAGTAAATCAGTCACTTTCAATGCTGATTAGTATTCCATTGACTAAATTTGCCATAGTTTGTTGTTCATTTCATGGTTGATGGACATTTAGATTCTTTATATGTTTTGATCTTAATGAACAATGATGTTTCAAAGTCTTATATATGTACAGTGGTCCACATAAGCACATATTACCACAGAGCATGTACTCAGGAGTAAAAATACCAGGTTATGGGTTATGGGCATCTTCAATTTTATATGGTTTGGAAAACTAATGTTTCATTAAAATTTTTAAAATTTAATTTTTAATTATTTTTTTATCATGGTGTAATTGACATAGAGCATATTAGTTTCAGGTGTCTAACAATTCATTGTAAATACTGCAAAATGATCACCACAGTAACTCTAATTAACATCTGTCACCATACAGTTACACAATTTTTTTTCAGTGATGGGAATATTTAACATTTCAAACATGCAATACAGTATTAACTGTAGTAACTATGCTATATTACATCTCCATGATTTATTCTGCAACTGGATATCTATACCTTTTGATTCCCTCCACCCATTTTGCCTACTCCTTCATCCGTAACTATGAGCTGGTTTTAAGGGCTCTGTAACTATGAGCTTGGTGTTAAGGTTTTTGTGTTTTGTTTTTTTTTTTAGATTCTGCATGTAAGTGAGATCATACATTATTTGTCTTTGACTTATCTCACTTAGCACAATGCCAAAGTCCATCCATGTTCTCATAAATGGCAAGATTTCATTCTTTTCTATGACTGAATATTTCATTGTACATACATATACTACAATTTCTTTATCCATTTTATCCACTCATCCATTGGTAAAACTTGTTTCTACATCCTGGCTCTTATAAATAATGCTGCACTGAACATGTGGGTGCATATACCTTCTCCAATTAGTGTTTTGTTCTCTTCAGATAAATAAACACAAATGGAATTGCTGGATCATATGGTAGTTCTACTTTTAATTTTTGGGGGAACCTCCATACTGTGTTCTATAGTGGCTGTACCAATTGATATTCCCATCAATGACGCCTGAGGGTTCCCTTTTCTCCACACCCTCACCCACATTTGTCATCTCTTGTCCTTTTGATGATAGCTCTTCTAACAGGTGTGAGGTGATGTCTTATTGTGGTTTTGATTTGCATTTTCCTGATGATCAGTAATGTTGAGCATCTTTTCATATACCTGTTGGCCATTTGTATGTCTTCTTTGGAAAAATATCTACTCATATCCTCTGCCCATTTCTTGGTGAATTGTTTGGGTTTTTTGCTACTGAGTTGTACAACTTCTTTGTATTTTTTTTGAACATTAACTCCTTATTAGATCTATGATTTGCAAATATTTTCTTCCATTCAGTAGATTACCTTTTCATTTTGATGATGGTTTCCTTTGGCATGCAGAAGTTCTTAGTTTGATGGCGCCCCAGTTGTTTATTTTTGCATTTATTGCCTCTGCTTTTGGGGTCAAATCCAAAAACTCATTGCCAACGGCAATGTAAAGTTTACCACCTATGTTTTCTCATTGGAATTTTTTTTTAAGTTGTAGCTGACATACAGTGCTACATTTGTTTCAGGTGTACAACACAGTGATTCAACAGTTCTATGTGTTTCACAATGTTCACCACAAAAGTGCAGTCACCATTCAGTGTTATATTATTGACTATATCCCCTATGCTGTACTTTTCATTCCTGTAACTTACTTATTTTATAACCGGAAGTTTGTACTTCAGTTTGGCCCATTTTTCTACCACCCTCCCATCTGGCAACTGCTAAGTTGTTCTCTGTTATGAATCTTCTATTTATGAGTTTTATTTGCTCATATTTTTAGATTTCACATATAAGTTAAATCATATGGTATTTGTCTTCCTTTGTCTGACTTATTTTACTTAGCATAACACCCACTAAGTTCATCATGTTACCACACTTGGCAAGATTTCACTGTGGTTTTTGTTTGTTTTTTGCTAACTCTTCTAGGAGTTTTAGGGTTTGGGGTCTTAGATTCAAGTATTTAATCCATTTTAAGTTAATTTTTGTGTATTGTATAAGATAGTGGTCCACTTTTCCCAGTACCATTTATTGAAGAGACTGTCCTTTCCCGATTGTATATTCTTGCTTCCTTTGTCATAAATTCACTGACGATTAGAACAAAATAGCCCAGAAACAGGCCAACCACCCAACCACGAGTGTAACCTTGATCTATAAGAAAGTGATGTGGAATAGTACTGGGTAAAGGATGAACTTTTTTAAAATACATGGTTTTGGGCAATTGAGTATTTTTATGGAAAAAAGATTAGATTATTTCTTCATATCATACATAAAAATTCACTCACAGTGGATTAAAGCCCTAAAAGTCAAAGGCTCTGTTAACAAAGCTTATAGGTGCTAATACAGGAATATTTTTATGACTTTAGGGTAGGAAAGACACAAAACCCACTAGCTTTAAATTTATAAATTGACTTCTTTCCATCAGAATATATTAGATAAATGAAAGGATGATCTTCAGAGTAGGAAAAGATTTTTTTCTAAAATAAGTCATTGAAGAATCTATAGAAAAGCAAGTACTCAGAAAAGAGGATATTTATATGGCTTAAAAATATATAAAAAGATGTTCAACCTCATTAGTAATCATGGAAACGCAAATTAAAACCACAAAGAGAATATTACTTAACCTCCAGTTTAGCCAAAATCCAAGCATCTGATGACTTGTGTGTGTTATGAAGAGGTAACTTGTTACAAACAGTTTTGTTCGACATAGTATTGGAAGTCCTAGCCAGGGCAATTAGGTGAGAAAAAGAAATAAAAGGCATCCAAATCAGAAAGTAAAACTGTCACTATTTGTAGATGGCATGATATTGGGTTTAGAAAAGGCCCAATAAAGACTCTACCAAAATACCATTAGAACTAATAAATTAATTCATTAACTTGCAGAATATGAAAGCAATATACAAAAATCTGTTGCATTTCTATATACTAATAATAACAACCTATCAGAGAAATTAAGAGAGCAATTCTTTCACAGTTGCATCAAAAAGAATAAAATACCTAGGCATAAGTTTAACAGAGGAGTTGAAAGACATGTAGACTCAAAACTATAAGACATTGATGAAAGAAGTTGAGGAAAACACAAATAAATGGAAAAATATCCCATGCTTATGGAGTGGAAGAATTAATATTGTTAAAATGTCCATACTACCCAAAGCAGATAAATGGTCTATTTATCTATCATTATGCCTATACCTTAGTGTATTAATTATTAATTTTCTAAGAAAATCTTGATATATGATTGGGCAAATTCTCCTTTTTCGTCATGAATGTTTTGATTATTTTTGGTCCTTTGCACTTGCACATTAATTTTTTTTTAGTTTAAAAACTAAATTGTCGGGGCGCCTGGGTGTGGCTCAGTGGATTAAGCCGCTGCCTTCGGCTCAGGTCATGATCCCAGTGTCCTGGGATTGAGCCCCGCATCGGGCTCTCTGCTCAGCGGGGAGCCTGCTTCCCCTTCTCTCTCTGCCTAACACTCTGCCTACTTGTGATCTCTCTCTGTCAAATAAATAAATAAAATCTTTTAAAAAAAAAACTACTGGGTCATAGGGCAGTTCTATTTTCAACATTTTGAGGAACTTCCATGCTGTTTTCCAGAGTAGCTGCCCTATGACCCAGCAATTGCACTATTGGGTATTTACCCTAAAGATACAAACGTAGTGATCCAAAGGGGCACGTGCACCTGAATGTTTATAGCAGCAATGTCCACAATAGCCAAACTATGGAAAGAACCTAGATGTCCATCAACAGATGGATGGATCAAGAAGATGTGGTATATATACACAATGGAATACTATGCAGCCATCAAAAGAAATGAAATCTTGCCATTTGCGACAACATGGATGGAACTAGAGCATATCATGCTTAGCGAAATAAGTCAAGCAGAGAAAGACAACTATCATATGATCTCCCTGATATGAGGAAGTGGTGATGCAACATGGGGGCTTAAGTGGGTAGGAGAAGAATAAATGAAACAAGATGGGATTGGGAGGGAGACAAACCATAAGTGACTCTTAATCTCACAAAACAATCTGAGGGTTGCTGGGGGGAGGGGGTTTGGGAGAAGGGGGTGGGATTATGGACATTGGGGAGGGTATGTGCTTTGGTGAGTGCTGTGAAGTGTATAAACCTGGTGATTCACAGACCTGTACCCCTGGGGATAAAAATATATGTATATAAAAAATTAAAAATTAAAAAAAAAAAAAACCTAAATTGTCAAAATGAAACAGAAACAGACTCAAATACAGAGAACTGGTGGTTGTGAGGGGGTGGGTGCATAAAATACATTAAGGAGATTAAGATGTACAAGCTACCAGTTATAAAATAAGTCATGGGGATTTAAATTACAGCATAGCGAACATTTTCAATAATATTATAATAACTTTGTATAGTGACAGATTGTAACTTTACTTATTGTAGTAAGCATTTTGTAATGTGTACAAATATTGAATCATCTTATACTAAAATAAAATATGTATTATCTTATATATCTTATATCTATATAGATATATTGTATACATCTTATATATAATATATTAATATATCATTATATATTATCTTGTACTAATATAAAACTAATATAATCTTGCAGGTGAACTTCACTGGTTAAAACTGCACTGATTTTACAGATTAATTTGAGAAAAAGTGATACCTTTATAATAATAAGTCAAGGTATATTCCTCTACCTGCTTGCAATAAAGTTTTGTAATTTTCCCAATATAGGTCTTACACATTTTTATGAAGTTTATTCCTAGGTATCATTATATTACTATAAAAAGCATTTTGATTTTAATTACAGTTAGTGGCATACAAAAATACAAATAATTACTGAAACTGTTTCTTCATCTATAGAGAAAGGAACTAAAGCTAGGATAATAAAAAACCTTTTGTCAACCTTTGTACCAGGAATGCAAAAATAACTTCTCTTGTTTCACAAACTCTTATACCTCTAACAAGTCTAAAATGGTATATCCACTTTGGAAAATTCTTCAGTAGTTCCTTACAGTTAAACATAGATCCAGAGAATAAAAGACACAGCATAAGGAATATAGCCAATGATACTGTAACAGCATTGTATGGTGACAGATAGTAGCTTACACTTGTGGTGAACATATTACATATACCTTGTCAAATCACTATATAACCGAAACTAATGTAACATTGTGTGTCGACTATATTCAAATTTTTAAAAATGAAAGAAAAACAAATAAGCAAACATACATCTACCCCATGACATAACAATTTCATTCTTAAGTTTCTACCTAAGAGAAATTAAACATGTAAAGACTTGTACATGGATGTTCATAGCAGCATTATTCATAATTTAAAAAGTGGAAACAACCGGGGCACCCGGGTGGCTCAGTCGGTTAAGCATCTGACTCCTGATTTCAGCTCAGGTCTTGATCTCAGGGTTGTGAGTACAAGCCCTGCATTGGGCTCTAACACTGTGCAAGGAGGGTAGTTTAAAAAAAAAAAAAAAGGTGGACCGCCTTTGCTGCATCTCATAGGCTTTGGACTGAAGTGGAAACACCCCAAATATCCAAGTGATTAATGTGTAAATAAAATCAAATACAATGGAATACTATTAGTGATAAAAAGGGGGCGCCTGGGTGGCTCAGTGAGTTAAGCCTCTGCCTTCGGCTCAGGTCATGGTCTCCGAGTTCTGGGACCTGCTCGGCAGGGAGCCTGCTTCCTCCTCTCTCTCTCTCTCTCTCTACTTTCTCTCTCTCTGTGCCTACTTGTCATTTCTCTCTGTCAAATAAATAAAATCTTTAAAAAAAAAAAAAAGGAATGAAGTACCGATAGATGTTACAATATGAATGAACTTAAAAAAAAAATCAGGCTTAATGTAAGAAATCTCAAAAACCACATTCTTGTGATTCCATTATTTTTTTAAAATATTTTATTTATTTATTTGACAGAGAGAGATCACAAGTAGGCATAGAAGCAGGCAGAGAGTGTGAGAGGGAAGCAGGCTCCCTGCTGAGCAGAGAGCCCAATGTGGGACTCGATCCCAGGACCCTAAGATCATGACCTGAGCCAAAGGCAACAGCTTAACCCACTGAGTCACCCAGGCGCCCCTTATGATTTCATTATATTAAATGTCCAGAACAGGCAAATCAATACAGATGATAAAGCGGTTACCTAAGTTGGGGGAGGGGGTTAGGACAGAAGAGGTATGGGCAATAACTGATAAGAAGTATGAGGTTTGGGGGCGCCTGGGTGGCTCAGTGGGTTAAGCCACTGCCTTCGGCTCAGGTCATGATCCCAGGGTCCTGGGATCGAGTCCCGGATCGGGCTCTCTACTCAGCGGGGAGCCTGCTTCCTCCTCTCTCTCTCTGCCTGCCTCTCTGCCTACTTGTGATCTCTCTCTGTCAAATAAATAAATAAATTCTTAAAAAAAAAAAAAAAGAAGTATGAGGTTTGTTATGGGAATGACAGAATTATTCTAAAACTAGATTACAGTAATGGCTGTACAATTCTGTAAATATACTAAAATCAGCTGAACTATACACTTTAATGGATAACTTTGAAGTATATAAACTACATCTAAATAAAGCTGTGTTTTTAAAATATTTTATTTGTTTAAGTCATCTTTACACCCAACATGGGACTCAAACTCATGACCCCAAGTTCAAGAGTCACATGCTCTATCAATTAAGCCAGCCAGGTGCCCCTAAATAAAGCTGTTTTTTAAAAAAATCTTCTAATAGCCTTACTCAAAATGGCAAAAAACCAAAAACAAACAAACAAACAAACAAAAAACCCATGAAATGTCTATCAACAGGAAAATAAACAAACACATTATGATATCATGGAATACAATTTAACAATGAAAAGGTACGCACAACAACATCAGTGAGCCTTCAACATTCTGGGAGGGAAAGAGCCAGACCAAATAATAACACACTGTATGCTTTATTTCAAATAAAGAGGCTCTTGCCCTATCCTCCTTCCTGGTTTGTTATGCCAACCAAATAAGCATCTTTTTCTTGCTTATGCTGGATTGAGTAGGGTTTCTCTTACTTACAACAAAAGAGAGAGGGTTAATAAGTATACAAGACCAGTGCTCTAACCCCTGAGCTATGAAGCCAGGGTTAACAACACAAATAAGGGAAGTATAATCAAGACAAATAAGGGAAGGCGTGGGAACAAGAATGAGTTCAGGACATTGAAGAGTAGGAAACAGGTTGAGTTGCTTAGATAAAGCCAGATTTTAGGTGAAATTTTTAAAAACTATGTAGAATTTATTTGCTTTTAAATTTTAATGGGCTATTATTGCTGTTCTCCTGTGTTTCGGTAGTGTTAACTGTAGGGTTCAATTTTTAGCATCTAATATTTAATCACACATTGATCACTTATCATAATTTTAGAAACCAACAGAGTCAACTGTACTTTTCAGCTAATATAGTTAGGACCTAAAATGAATAAATTATTCATCCAAGCTCATATATCTAAGATAGACATGCAGGAAGCACTGTGCAACAAAAAGGAAATAGGGTATGGAGCCAGATAAGACCAGGTTTGTTCCCTATTCCCTCTCTCACCCAGTGCTTTTTATTTTTGATGTAATTTTTAAATACACAGACAGACTAGAAAACAAAATTTAGGGGCGCCTGGGTGGCTCAGTGGGTTAAGCCGCTGCCTTCGGCTCAGGTCATGATCTCAGAGTCCTGGGATCGAGTCCCGCATCGGGCTCTCTGCTCAGCAGAGAGCCTGCTTCCCTCTCTCTCTCTCTCTGCCTGCCTCTCCATCTACTTGTGATTTCTCTCTGTCAAATAAAAAAAAAAAAAAAAAAGAAAACAAAATTTACATTGTGAAAAGCCTTTCTCCTATCCCAATAAGCCCTCCTTCCCCAACCCTTTGACAACCACTGTTACAACTTCTTGGATACTCTTCTAGAGATAGTCTATTCGAGCATATTGAAGACTTGACCTTTAAGACCTTAAGACAGATGATGGCCACTAAAAAATTTAAAGCTACTAAATGGTACTAGAAGGACTGGGGCTGGGAAAGCAAGATAAGAGGGGAGCTAAAGAGAAGCCCTGCAGCACCAGTATTTAAAAAGGCAACATGTGAAAATTAAAAACACCTTTAAGGATCAAATAATGCTCCTCAAAAAGCATGATTCCTTAAGGCTTCTAAGAGGTATATACAAGCACCTATTTTTTATTTATTCTGCTTGTCTAGAATTCTTATGGGATGTTCTTGACTATACTGAAGAACGGATAGAGGAGTGGTGTAGCAGTGGCAACCAGCATTTCCTGGTCATTTAAGGAAGAAAAATTAATTTTTCCCATCCTCTACTCCTACAAATGCCCATTTTCTAATCATTTCAAGGTGAGAAAGATTACAAAGAAAGCACTGAGATTAAGAACGTCATCAAGATGGATGGAGAAAGAAAAAGGAGAATGATGAAATCAACCGGAGAACAAGTTTAGTCAGCAGTTAGAGGAATATACAGAAGTTCAAGTACTCCTCATCACCAAGCAATAAAGTAAAAAAAAACCCTTTTCTCTTTTGAATTTTATCCAGTAAACATCTGATTTAAGAAGAAATGGATGAGATGCACACTGTTCTCAACAGAGGTTAGGAATTTTAAAGTTCCCATGGAGGGGTGGAACCTCTTGGCATATGTAACAAATTACAGATGGAAAGAATAAGTCAATTATTGAGCATACATATAACAAAGACTTGTATATTTTTAGGAGTAGAAAGCAGATCTCATTTTAGACTTGAAATCAGACATTTTTCAGATTTATTTTTGAACTCTGAAAAAATTCTTCTAGATTCCTAGATTCATGGCATAAATGCTACAAAGCCTAAATATTCAAGTCCCAAGAAAGTGAGTAATAACTCTAATGAAATGGAATAGAAGTTTGGTATATTTTTAACAAGTATCAAGGAGAATGTGCATTACATGTTCTTTTGACCAATTTCTTAAAATAGTTAACATAGGAAATAAATTAGAATTAGATAGCATTTACAAAAGTAGAAAATGTCTTAATCATTAGGATTATTCAGAGTGAATTTTATTACATATCAAATTATTTATCAACAGAAGACAATCAGAACACAGCTCTAAAACTACAATGAAAGACAAAATATATGCTGTAATACCTATCTATGCTTGTTTAAATACAACACAGACTGAATACATTAAATACATGAGCTCCTGTCAGTTCGATTTTTTTTCCTCTTTCAAATCAGGAAAGAAGAAAAACCATGGCACAGTTTATAAAAATTATTTTTCCCTCCACAAACAGTTGCTGGCAGTCTCTTAGAAATAGGTGTACCATTTGAATATGCTTTCTTGTTTACACAAAGCTATCCTCCAAATAAGTCAATGGATTCAAAAAAATGGAATCAGTCCAAAAGTACATGTTTTTCACTTTCAAACATAAAATGAATACTCAGACTCTATTTGTGGTCATTTAAATTTTAATCTAAAAAATGGTGACAGTGGTTTTCAAATAAAAAGAATTTCCACCATCCATTTTAACATATTGATTTTGTGCTTCTGTTCATAGTTAAGGACTGTAATTTTAACATAGTGACAATTATTTAGATGTGGTTTTCTAGAGATGATTTCATTTCCCTAACCTGTCAAGTAAATACTTGAAACAGATTCAAAAATGGCCAAAAATCATACATGTATTATAAAGTAAAAACAAGAAACATCTCTGACCATTCAAAAAATCAACTGATGGAATTACTAACAAGAATACATATGTAACAGAACAGTGAAATTTTCAGATTAGTAGTCAAAATAACTCCCAACATTTTTTTATATCTTCCTCAATATTAGAAGATATTATAGTAGCTCCCAATTCTAAAAGGTTTGTAGGATCTGGTACTGGAGTCTTAAAAATAAAAGTGATCAATAGCCCTAGGAAGTTATGTGTAGGCTGCACTACCCTCTAATGGTGAATGTTAAAAGTAGTAAATGATCCATAGTTATAAACTACAGAATCACATCTTACCTCACACAATTTCCATAATTCCAAAATATCCTGAGACATTGTTTCAGGATATCAGGATATTTTTAATAAAGACTGGAGTGTTACGTCACTTTTCCCTAAAATTTTAAGCTTACATGTGTAACCTTTTGGTGTGGGTGGGTGTGTACACACTCACAAATTAGGGTACTAAAGCCAAATAATATTATACCTCCTTCATGTGAATAATATTTTTATTCTACTGTAACGTATTTTATAACTTTATAATGGCCAGATCAACATGACTGAATTCATCCACAACAAATCTATGGGCTATCCTTTATACGGCTAAGTCTCAGACTTACGGCCAAATAGTGAAGTATTATTCTTAAAATCATCAAATGTTTTCTAGAATAAAGATAGTTACAATAACACTTACCTCAGTCTTTTTACTAATGGGATCTGTAAATGAAAAAAAATGATGAAAGTTCATTGAAGAAAATTACCATTAATATTTTATTAGTATTAATAATTATTAATACCCAATAGGTAAAAATATTTAAAGTAATTGAGAAGAATTTAAAAATCATAGTAAGAGTTACAAAAGTCCCTTGGGGGTTGTCTAAGATATCAGATTTCCCTCTCTAGGTATAAGATGTTAAATTTCAACATATAATTACTAATTTGCTCAGCTTAGGGACCGTATCTTGTAACTCAGTTAAATGCCACCCATACCACAGGGTATTATTAAATTTTAAACATTTGAACTCCAAATAATTTGGTCTTTGGCTTCACATAATTTTGGGGGGACGAAAAGGGAATCAAATATGTCTAAGATGAAATCTCAAGGTAATACAACTGCAAAATTGTATAGAACACTACCTTTGTGGGGAAAAAAAAGCAGAACAGTATTGTCATTTAAACCTCTTAGTTTATTTTAAAAATATACATCATAGTGTTTTGATAATACTGTAAAAAAATCTTAAAAATTGATGTATATTTATAAAATGAATAAAAGAAAGAAGGTAATATGAAATATACCCAGATTAAGCAAATCATTGATTCTGTAACAACACAGCATTTCTGGAAAGGGATTACAGAATGAGGAAAACTAAGACAAGGGAATCCACACAGATTCAAGTTGAAACTAAACTACACAGAGGGAGCAAGTGTTCTTACTTAAATTAGAGATGACTGGGATATCTAATATTTAACATTGCTTCTTGTATATAGAAGAAAATTTATATTCTCAAGGACTAACAATAATTTAATAGAATAGCAATCTTATGACTGAGAATTTAAAACAGCTCTCTAAACCATCTATTGATCAGAATAGGATCTATAAGTATAATAAATGTCCAAATCACAGGTTTCAGCTCAAACTACAAAATCCTATTTATTCCTAATTTCCTCTTTATTCCTAACATCATAGCCATTCTTCTAGTGTGTTTTACTTAGCATACAACGTGATGCCAGAACCTGAGAATCACGACTGCTTTAACCATATCTTGAAATAGTCGTCTACCTTCCTTTTAACAGTACTATACTGATGTCCTTCTTATTCTAATAAATTTACATAGCACGTATAATCAAACATATGAGAAATAAAGAAGTTTTTAAAAGCATTCTTTTCATGTTTCTGCCTAGTTTTTAATTATATTTTATATAAAATTTTTCTTGCCAAAATTGAAAACGCTAATATACATCTGACCTTTTAACCTCAAATAAGAAACTTAGTAAGAGAGGCAGACTAGAGGAAAAACAATCCTGATCCTTAAACCAAAGCAACATAATGCTCTAAATTTATTCCTAATTTCACAGATAGGCTTGCTTCTGAAAAGAGTAAAGTATTTCACTGTGGGTTTTTTTTTAATTATTGCTACAGTATTATTAATTCTCACAGAATAAATGCCCAGTGTATTAAGGCTAAATTCATATGAGTCAAATAGATCAATCTGTCAATGAACAAACAACAGTTAATTTTGTCAGCAACTATTCTGACTGGCGTAAGCACAATGCTGTCCAAAAAAATTTTCTGTAAGGTATGTTCCATACCTGTGCTGTCTAATGTAGAAGCTACCAGCCACACGTAGCTGAGCATTTGAAATGTGGCTAATGTAACTAATGAATTTTTTTTATTTTAGTTCATCTTAATTAATTTATATTTAAATTGCCACACATGAATAGTGGCTACCATATTTTACAGCACAGACAGGGTTTTCATGATTCCTCACATCAAAAACAATGTACTTTATGGTCTGTCTTCAAAAGTTTGGAGGATGGTGTAGTTTCCTTGTCTTCTCTGTTCAATAAAAAAATACAAATGAGATTATAAAGTTACAAAATTTGCATTTTAATTTTCTAAGGTGTAGTTCCAGATAATTTGAAGAGGTTGACCAAAAATGGGTGAAATACTATTCTTGGTCTAGTGCAAGTCCATTTACTTTATAAGGGCAATAATCATGTTTCAAGATGACTCAAAAACTACAATTTTTACTTTCAGTGAATTTTAGAAAATGGACAAATTCAGATACAAAAAGATAAATTTGTACTGAAATTTTATGGGGATTTAATGACTGTTTTTAAAATACCCCCCCACATTCTTTCTTTCTAAACAGGTCTACATTTTTCACAATCTCAGTAACACATCACCAAAACAATTTTTACTTATTTTAAAAATTAGCAAGGAACTTAAAACTTAAGTATACAAACTTAAAATAGTCTCTCTAGCATAATAGATTTTGTACATAAATTACCTTCAGATTGAAAATCTTTTAGTGATACTGTGAGAGGTTTGTCTTTTCCCTGATGAGTCTTTCTTTTATCTTTTTTATTCATAACCTTTGACTGAGTTGAAGCATTTTCAGCATTTTCATACTCCTAAAAAGAATTACCAATGATAAATAAGAATTACCAATGATAATTACCACTGGTAAAAAATCAATATACCATTATAGGTAATATATTAAAGTTTTATTTTTTTTAAAGATAAACTGCAAATTTAAAAAATCAATACATGAAGCTAGCCAAATTGTATAAAAGGATAGTTCTTTTTTTTTTTTTTAAGAGAGAAAGCACACATGCCAGTGGGGAAGGGCAAAGGGAAAGGGAAAGAGAGGATCTTAAGCAGGTGCCACTCTCAACACAGAGTCCGACGCAAGGCTGGATCTCATGACCCTGAAACGATGACCTGAGCTGAAATCAAGAGTCAGACACTTAACTGACAGAACCACCCAGGCACCAGCCCCAGGGATAGCTCTTTTTTATTTATATACTCAATCTCTTGCCTCTTAAACATTAAAATAAAAACAAAAAGCTATACTTTGTGGCTTATGACTTCTCCTAGTTGCCACCTCTTCTTTATTTCAGGACCAAACTTAAGACAATCATTTATATTCATTTTCCTTTCTCACCACCTCCGCCAAATCTGGCTCCCCCGGTTCTCTGCCACTAAAATTAAGGTCAACCTCCCCCACAATGCCAGATCCAAAGACGTTATTTTTTCAAACACCTCTTGGTTTTCTCAATACACTCTGAATACTCCTTAGTCTCCTTCACTGGCTTCTCATTTCCTAACTCTTCTCAACATTATTCCATTCTTAAGATATTCTTTTGCTTTATACCCATTGTTCCTTGAAGTTTAAAGTTCTACCTATACACTGATTTTTGTATGTACAGACAACTCAGCTGCACTGTTCAGTAAGCACAGTCCAACTAAATATGTTCACTCTGCCTGCCCTCCTGGATCCTCCAGTAAGTACCTTGTTTAATGCCACCATCATCTATACAACTGTGTAGACTAGAAACCTAAGTCACCTGTGTCTGCTTCCTGCAGACTTTATATACAAATCAGTCACAAGCTCTTGTGGAGTTTATCTCCTAAAGATCTCTTATATCTGTTCTGTTCTCTTCAGCCCTTCTGTCATTTCCTTATCTTCTTTTGCTGGACACTGCAACACCCTCTAATTTTAGCCCCTCAATTCATCTTCACGGCTACAGCATAAGTTTCTAAAACGAAAACCTGAAATCAATCTAAAAGTTAAAAATATTCAATAGTTCTCAGCCAACAGATTTATAAAGCCCAATCTCCTTAGCCTGGGGCATGAGATTCTTTATATCCTATCCTTCAGAAAGTGTCTTTAGCAACTTCAAATCAAAGATGCTATACTCTTCACATGCACGTATCCTGTACGTATCCCTGACAATGCCTACTTTCTCTGGCCTACACTTGACCTTTTAATAAACCTAGTTAAGACTCCTCTTTAATAATCCTTCTCTAAAACCCATCCCCATCAAAGGCAAAGAAAAGTCTTCCATATTTCTGAATTCACACTGCACTGGGACCATGTCTTTATCTTTCTATGACGTGCTTTGCACATTTTGGCTATTCAAAAAAATATTTAGCAAATGAGTAATAGAACAGAAAACAAATATGCCATCACAGGGGTGCCTGGGTGGCTCATCAGGTTAAGCATCCAACTCTTAATTTCTGACACAGGTCCATAATCTCAGGGTCATGAGGCTCAGCCCCACATTGGGCTCCACACTCAGTGAGGAGTGTGCTTGAGATTCTTTTCCTCTGTTCCTCCTCTCCATGTGCACTCTCTATTCTAAAGTAAGCAAAGAAAAAAAGAAAGAAAGATGGGGTGCCTGGGTGGCTCAGTGGGTTAAGCCTCTGCCTTCGACTCAGGTCATGATCTCAGGGTCCTGGGATCGAGTCCCGCATCAGGCTCTCTACTTGGCAGGGAGCCTGCTTCCCCCTCTCTCTCTGCCTCCTTGTGGTCTCTGTCAAATAAATAAATAAAATCTTTTTTAAAAAATGAAAGAAAATTCCATCCCAAACTTTAGTTCCTAAAAAAAAAATGCACTGAAAGAATTATAGTTATTTTGTTGGAATACTGACTTAAAATTCAATTACTACATTAATGCAATCACATCAAACTAACCACTGCATACAATAAGAGTTCCTCCCTTTTCTGAAAGTCATTAATGTCTGATAGAACCAATGCTTTTGGGTAACAGACCTATGACCATGCTAAGAAAACTGGCTGGGAGCATATTTTATCAGCACCATCTACATAAAGCAATATAGATCTAAAGATATAGTTAGTTCTTTTAGCTTTAGAATCTAGACATATATCTCATAACAATAAATTATTATGTGATAGTGCTCTATTTGATAAATTTTATCTCTGAATTAAGCAAGTCAGAAGAACTTTTTTTTTATACTTTTCCAGTGTAACTTGAAAGTCCATTTTTAAAAAAGATTTTATTTATTTGATAGACAGAGATCACAAGTGGGCAGAGAAGGAGAAAGGGGGAAGCAGGCTCCCCGCTGAGCAGAGAGCCCAATGCGGGACTTGATCCTAGGACCCTAAGATCATGACCTGAGCCAAAGGCAGAAGCTTAACCTACTGAGCCACCCAGGCGCCCTGAAAGTCCATTTTAATAATTAAATAATATAAAAGCTCGCTGTATTCATTTTTCTAATTGCCAGTTTTGTGTTTAAATGGGCAACTAACAATAAGGATCATAGTTACTCTTGATTATTCAGGATAACACGAATAGGGACACTGAAAATGAAATGAACACATATTATATACAAAGTCTTTCATCCTTTTCCCTTGAAATACAAATAAAAAGCAAAAGCACCTGCTATAAATTTTAATTCCTCTCTTCCCTTCATCTTAAGTGAAGGAGCTAGTGTAAAGGCCTTTAAGCATGACCAGGGTCACTTATGACTACAATCACAAACTGAATATATTTTACAAACCAAAACAATTTCCAATGCATATAAAGAACTAAAATGTCAAATTATATGAAAATAATAAATGCTCAATTTAAATATAGAAACTGGAAGCCAACACTACCTTCTACTTAAACATTCCTATAGTTTTGAGCTGTACAATGCACTTCAGCACACAGCCCAATATTACAGTTTAGATAAAATTCAGAGTTCACAAAGTCAAAACATCAGGAATGGCCTCCCATTTAATTATCAGGTTATCTCCGGCAGAGAGTCTCTTAGTGGATGCCCATGTACTTATACTTACTTGGATTTTTAAATCTACTTATTTCCTGTGTTTTAAAAAATAAATTAAAATAAATCATCTGCTATTAATTTCATTTCCCCTCTTCTCTTCATCTTGGGTGGATGAATTTAAGGAAATATTTCAAATCACCAAAGTTCAGTTTGTTGCCTCTCAAAATCTAGGGAATAGTCTTATTACAAAAAAATCTTGGAACACTGAAAATAATAAAATAAAATAAAGATGTTTAAAAAAATAAAAAATAAAAAGGCTCCAATCCACTGGGTATTGTACATAAACAATGAATCTTGGTGGGGGGGAAAACTGTAACAGGGCACCTGGGCAGTGCAGTCAGTTGAGCACCCAACTCTTGGTTTCCATGTGGGTCATGGTCTTGGTGTCATGGGATCAAGTCCCATGTTGGGCTCCATGCTCAGCACAGAGTCTGGTTGGGACTCTTTCTCCCTAGTCTCCTCCTCCCCACCCCTGCTCTCTCTCAAATAAATAGATACTTCTTTTTTTAAAAAGATTTTATTTATTTATTTGACAGATATCACAAGTAGGCAGAGAGAGAGGAGGGAAGCTGGCTCCCCACTCAAATCACAGGATCATAACCTGAGCTGAAGGCATAGGCTTTAACCCACTAAGCCACCAACCACCTCTAAATAAATCTTTTAAAAAATTATTTTTAAAAAACTTCTTAATAATAATTTGTTACAGTGGTGAATTTTTAGGATAAACTTTAGTGGAGAACTCTTATACAATCTTTAGAAAGGTTGGTCCTAACCTCTGAACACTTAAACTTCTAAAATATCTAAATTAATAAATGTGTAAATACCTTTTTGTGTTCTTCATATTCTAATTTACTTAGCAACAATGCCTTCTCAAGATCTGCTTCAAACATTTCAGATGTCAGCTAGAACAAAAAAGAAAGTTTCACGATTATGCCACACTAGCCAAATAACCATGACAATATATACAGGAAAGGGAAACAAACACATTAAAAAACAATCTGGGTTCTCCAAATTTATCTGTCCACGCCAAAGTAGAGAACCTTGTAGTTTTCAGAAGATACAAAAGCAAACTTCCAATTTTGAGGTTTCTATTTCCCTATTCACTGTCAATGATATATTACACATCACATTATTTTTTTCTTTAGTAAAAAAAATTTTACAAAGAAATTGACACTATATTAGAGGTCAATGATGGTGTCCAGTTTAGGACACAGAAAATTATATTAGTGACCTCCACTCAAAAATGTAACTGAAAAATAATAAACATTATAAAACATACCATTCCCTTAGTATAAGTAATCCACAGAGGTACAGAAACTTTAAATAAGGTGACCAAATGTTCTGGTAGATCTCTGATGTTACAGAATAATTTATAGTGTGCCTTTCTACCTCCATCCTTTTATATGATTGTCCAAACTTTAAGGTCATCTAATACAATAAAAAATAATTCTTTAATTTGTGATCTTTTGGTTCCTCTTTCCCACTACTCAAAATCATCTTAATTTCTTACAATCTAGCTCCTACTATCAACTGATCAAATTACTCTCCAAAATTACGAGACAGAATCGCTATGGTAGCTGAATGAAATTTTGGTTTCTACCATTGGAGACAAGGTTATAACTGCAGCTGACTACAGGAGAGTTGCCACATGACAGGAGTAAACTTCCTAGATTTGTGTACATGGATGTGTCAACCTACGTGGACTAAATACTAAAGGCAAAAATTTAGTGGACATGTCTAGTGTTTGTCCAGAATCCCTTCCTTTTTTCCTGTGAATAGCTATACTTCACCCCAATGCCCTGTGATTCTAGTAGGACAGCCAACCACATAACCCTGTATACCACCCATCACCAAACCCACACAAACATCCAAACTACCATCATCAAGGACAGGGTGGTGGCAAGGAATTCAACACTTTTTTGATGTACTAGGAATTAAATTTTGAGAACAAATACAAAGCAAGTGGTGTTTGATTATCTGATGTGACAGCCTCTATAAGTGAGCATACTAGTTCTACTGGTTCACATCTCTAAGCACTCCAGAATGTTTAAGCTTCCATCTCCCCCAAGGCACACTTTAGTTCTTAATTCAAATCGGTGAATCCTTTCAACAAATTACTTCAGCCAACAGTAATCGGAATTATTTCTATTGCTTAATGACAAAAAAATCTAAACTAAAACAGAAATTGACTCCAAAAAGGAATGATTTATTTCCAAGGAATAACTTAAAAATTAGAAAAATGTAAACACTGGATACCATGAACTAAAGTTTTGTTTTGTTTTTTTAAGATTTTATTTATTTACTTGGCAGAGGGAGATCACAAGTAGGCAGAGAGGCAGGCAGAAAGCGAGGGGGAAGCAGGCTCCCCGCTGAGCAGACAGCCCAGTGCAGGGCTCGATCCCAGGACCCCGGAATCATGACCTGAGCCGAAGGCAGAGGCTTTAACCCACTGAGCCACTCAGGTGCACCTGAACTAAAGTTTTTATTCCTAAGTTATCTCTTTGAAAGCATCTCATCTAAACCTACACTAAGACAACAAAAAGAAAGGGGAAAGATTACATTTATCACAGAAAAAACTAATCTAAAAATGCAATTAGAATTAAAATGGTAAATAAGGCTATATAGGCTATATAGCACTTAGAAAATACGGTTAAACCCAGAGTAAACTGTACATATTTCTATAAAACTAAAATGAATTGAAGAATTAATCCAAGTTAGTAATCATCAAGAAAAAGTAGTAACCTTCCAAATATTTATAATACAAGAGATATTCAAAAACAGTATGTTATAAAGTAAAAAAGAATTGGATTCATCTTAGCATTATACAAAAAATTTTACATCAGGGGTGCCTGAGTGGTGCAGTCCACTGAGCATCAGACTCTTGGGTTTCAGCTCAGGTTGTGATCTCAGGGTCATGGCACTGGGCCCTCATCAGACTCCACAATCAGCGCAGAGTCTGCTTAGGATTCTCTCCCTTTCCCTCAGGTCCTCCCCCGACCCCTGCACACTCTCTCTCTAAATAAATAAATCTTTAAAAAAAAGTAAAGTTGACATTAATTTCTCCTAAACTTAAAGCAAACAGAGTATAAAATATTTCTTTGTAAGTAAAGTCAAGAAGTCATCCCAACACAGATAAAGTAACAAAACTATTTGTTTATTCTGATCAAAGCCAGTTCAATTTACCACTGAACTTTTAATCCATATTAATGACATTTTACATTTATAGAAAGGGAATTTAATATTATTTCCAATATGTTAGATATTCTGACTGATATTCCAAAAATTAGTTAATAAGCAGGAGAACAGATTAAAGAGTTGGGAGTCAACTAGAAGATATCAGTATTCTTTTTCCTATTAACTCAGGAACTTAAATATTAAAGTAGCTGATTGTAATAGCATGAAAAAAACTGAATGAAACTTTTAAAGTTAAAAGTCTCCTTAACATTTGGTTCCAAATGCAGCAGTTCAGAGCTTTTAATTTTTAACACAAACTAGTATACAAGGAAACACAAGTAGGCAAAAATGATTTAAGTTTCAATTAAATCTTTAAAAGCTAGAACAAATTTTCCAAAAATGTCCATATGATCAATCAACTAATAAGATAATAGACAACCTTCTACATGCCTTGCTTGTAGGGCTTTAAAGCAACTTCTGCCCTCAAAGAGTTTCTGCTCCAGTTGTGGACAGAACACTAACACATAAGAAGCACAGGAAATAGAATAAAATATTGAAAATGCTACAAAAGTGGAGGAAAAAAAACATACATGACAAATAAAATTCAGAGAGGCATACAGAAAATACACTGTTTATCCATAAATGGTAGATATAATTTGGAGAGGTAGAAATAGGAATAGAAGAATTTCAGAAGAGCCAAATGATACTATTATTAAAAATATGATATTAAAAATAGATGCATTATGGGATACACCAAAGAAAGGGGATACCTGATAAAGTGTGAATTCAATAGAGAGAAATGTAGACAAAACCTAGGCTTTGGGAGAACACTTAGGTAGATCATTTAAATTCCAATTCCATGTATGTTAACTGACCTTGGGCAAATTACATGATTTCTATAAATATGAGTTTCTTCATATATAAAAAGGAAATAGAAATATCAACGTACAGGGCAGTTTTAAAGATTTAAAGCTATTAATACATGTTAAGTGCCTAACCCAGTGCCTGCCTGTCACAAGACGCACATACAGTACATTGGAATTCCCCTCCTCTACAATGGAGAATAGTGGAAAATGAGGTTGCTTAGGTAGGGCAGAATTAGACTCTGGCACTCCCTAAAAAGTAGGGACTCAGGACAGATGAAAGAGAATTGCTGATGAAAGTAATTTTAAAGAATTAAACTGGAACATCAGAAAAACAAAGGCTTAGAATCAATGTGTTTGGCTAAACATCTGTAATCTCAGCATACAGAAACTTGAACCAGAACACAAAAGTGCAGAAAATAAAGAAAGCTATATCCTAGAAAAGAATGACCAAGTTTTAGAACACTGACTGAATATGAAATATGAAAAAAGAATCAAAGATAAGATTTGTGATCCTAGATAAGAAAATGATAGCACAACACAAAACAATAAGAGAAAGAAAACATGATTCTAAATTCTCTAAACATATCTCACAGTGTTAATCATAAGACTACTATAAATATAGTTGTCAACCTAATTCATCAGTACATGTACAGACAGAATTGAGAGGGGGGACAGTCTGAGCCTAAAAGACAAATACCAGGGCAAGAAAATGCAAAACCACCATGATTTTTTAAAAGGTATCTTCTATTAAGTCTGCAGATTGAGATTTCCGCAGCACTTGCGGGGAGGAGGAAAGGAAGACAAAGAAGAAATAGTAGGCACTGCAATGCCTACAAGACTGAAGAAGAGAAGTGCCCAAGAAGGAGCACTTCAGATCCTTCTGCAGTTGGCTTCCTTCATTGCCTACTCCCACTCCCCATCTAGCAGTAAAACATGTTTTTTCTATTTAAACAAACCTATAGCTCAAGGGCTTATGATCAGTTAATATGAAGAACCAATGAAAAATGGGAAGGCCAGCAAGTCTTTTGGAACTAGATCTAAAAAAATTAATTTGTAAGTCTAAGTTCCATAACAATTTTACCCATTTTACATCCAAGCAAAACAAATTCCAAATGAAGAGTTACTCCTCATTTCCCACAGGCATCATGGGAACAGGATTTTGTAACACAACACAGACACCATTCTGAAGACAATCTAATGCTTACAGCCAATTGCTTCTTTAGCCACAACAGCAGCACTGCCCTGTGGTCCTCTAACTCCATGAGCTTCAGAGTGTGGACCACATATCTTTCACTAATTGGGAAGGCAGAATTATTTTCCCAAAAATCTTCTAATATTCTTATTGAACATTACAATTTTAAAGGCTGTCAACATTCTACAAAAACTGGATCTGCGTGTACACACTAATTATTAGGTTCAGCTTATTTTGATAAAGTATCTTCATGTCTTCTAAGTGTTGTTCACAATTTTTAAATCTGCATATTTGTTGTATGCTTTATTACGCCACCCAAGTAACAAAAATGGTTTAATGATTTACTGAAGGATTAAAAGTAGGAAGGAAAACAGAACTGTAAATAATGCTACTTATAGAAACACCATGAATTGTTAAGTGAACAGAACTCTAACACAGTGAATATAGAACATAAATCTGTATGTGTCAGACTATACATTATAAGTAGAAATTTATGATAGTGAGCATTTGAAATTATGATAGTGAGCATTTGAAATTTTGATTTATTGAGTCAATATATTTGTTCCTAGCTGCCTGCTATGAAACATGGTCAGACCAGTGGCCTGAAGACACCATATTCTTGTTTCACTTTCGAAGCACAATAACTTGTATAAGTCTTTCCAGAACAAGCACCACATAATGCTTTTTCCAGAACAAAGGTGATGGACTTTTTTGCTAAAGAAAGAGCCAAAAAATACAGAGGATTTATGAACTTGCACTCCTTATAGGGAAACAAGCGCAAGTTAACAAATTGCCAAGGGACTTCTTATACCAGCCATGAGGTTAATGACAAATATCACAAATCACAAACAAACAAAAAACATAACAAGCTATTGGCAAAACACCTTTATCAGATGGACCGGAGGTTTCACTGTACAAGAACAATTACGATTGTGCACATGCTAGCTGATACTTCACTTTAGAGCTGAACAAAACCAGTTTCAATAGGATATTGAATCAATAAGAGGATGAAATATACAATGATATTTTATCAGTTTATCACTAAAAAATCCGTGAGTAGAAATTTTTCTATTCAGTTAATTTGCTTTTGAGCCATGATGCGGACTTAACATAAAGTACACCAGAATCAGCAATACCAATGTATCATGAATAAAGGAAAACAACATCTACACAGAGGTTTATTCCCAGGCAACAGATACTGGTGAAGAGGACATTTCTTGATCTTAATTGATTTTTTTTAAAGATTTATTTATTTGACAGAGATCACAAGTAGGGAGAGAGGCAGGCGGAGAGAGAGATTGGAGGAAGCAGGCTCCCTGCTGAGCAGAGAACCTGACATGGGGCTTGATCCCACAACCCTGGGATCATGACCTCAGCCAAAGACACTTTAACCCACTGAGCCACTCAGGTGTCAGATGTCCCTTAACTGAGTATTAAAAGAAGAAGCAAAAATTATAAATATAACTAAATCAAAGCCACGAACTATTCATCTTTTTAAAAAATGGCTTTACTGAGATATAATTAACGTATTTCATATATCACATAAAATTCACCCATTTCAAGTGTGAAGCAAGTACCACTTTTGATGCATACAACTCTGCAAAGAAAAAGGAAATATAAGACTATCTTTCCATGCTGAAGTACACTGGGACACATACAAGTCTGTGAGAGGGAAAATGAGATAGAAACAGTTCTTTAAACACTAATAGTGCTTTAAAGATTATCTCTACAATTTCCAGCAGTTTCATAGCATACCTCAGCAAAACACACAGTATCCTGAATAGCCTGAATCTATCCTTTCAGGGTTAATGTGTCACAATTTTTTTTTAATTTTTTTTTAAAGATTTTATTTATTTATTTGACAGAGAGAGATCACAAGTAGGCAGAGAGGCAGGCAGAGAGAGAGAGAGGAGGAAGCAGACTCCCTGCTGAGCAGAGAGCCCGACGCGGGACTCGATCCCAGGACCCTGAGATCATGACCTGAGCCGAAGGCAGCGGCTTAACCCACTGAGCCACCCAGGCGCCCGTCACAATTTTTAATGTTAAGGAAAACATAAAAATTAAGATCAAAATGTGGTCCAGGCAGTTGGTCTACATTGGTCTTTTAATGAGTAAATTCAACTATTTACATTTATTAAATGAAATGTCTATTATTGTTTTTATACCTTATTTCAAAGGCTTCCTTGCATATTCCTGGGCTTTGTCACTTTGCTTATATGGACAAGGTTTAGCTTTTTTTCTTCAACTGACTTTAAGCTCATAGAATGAAAAATTGTTCTCTTTAAAATATAAAAAAAAAAAATCACACTTGGAACTATCTATTTTGTACCCATTTTGAAAAATTTTAAATACCCACTGGCTTCTCCAACCAATTTCCTTCCTAATTTTCGTATTCACTTTAGACAAATTTTTCACGTGAGTCGATTTCTCTTTAACAAGCATTTACAATCATAACTTAGAGTTAATTCTGCACTAAATTGGTTTCAATGCTTGCCACTGGTGTTTTCCAATTGTTGTGCTCGTTATTTAGATTTGCCTTTTAATTGGCAGGAGCATATTTCAGAAGAGTCTGCAGAAAGGATACTGGCGGTATGCCTCCTTAGCCCTTTCATATCTAGAAATGTATTTCTTTAGCCTTCACAAAAATGACACCTTGGCCAGATATGGAACTTTTGGTCCTAGCATTTCAATTCTGGCATTTAAAGTAACCAGCCTGATTTTTCATCTTGTTTTCTCCCATGTGTAGGTATATATACATACGGAGTATATATATGTATGTATATACACACACATATGTACACACACATATATATATACACAGAATACTATTTTGTCTCTCATTCTTGAAATTAGAATCTTTTTAAAAGTCTTTTTTAAAGTTTTCCCAAAAAAGTCTTTTAAAAAGGCTTAAATTCTTTCAAGCTCAGACTGGAGAACTTTACTTAGCTTAGGAAAATTTCTATCAGTATTATCTTTGGTTTTTTTTTAAATTATTTATTTTTAGTTTATTAACATATAATGTATTATTTGTTCCAGGGATACAGGTCTGTGACTCGTCAGTCTTAACACAATTCACAGCACTCCATATCCATAGCACAATCCATAGCACATACCCTCCCCAATGTCCATCACCCAGTATCAATATTATCTTTAATGACTGCCTCTATTCTGATTGTTGTGGGGACACTAATTATGCCTCTGTTGGATTTCACTTCTGTGTTCCAATCTATCATGCTGATTATATTGGCAAAATATAGCTCAAATTTCCTCCATACAACTGACTCAATCTTCTTCAGTGTATAGTCTGTTCTAATGAATGTTCTAATGAAACTTTTAATTCTGCTATGATTTTATTTCCCTAATTTTTTATTTCACCCACTTCCCTCCCTTTCAATTTCTCTTGTCCACTTTTCATCTCGGTCTATCACCTCACCTTGCTTTATAACATTACTAACCTCCTTGACTTTTACAAGATGTTCTAGCCCCTGGGTTTTTATTAAGGCAAAAGAACAGGTAGTGTCTACAATCAACTTTCGCTTCCTGTAATAAATTTTTTTCAAAGTATACTTTCACTTTGGACACTAAGTACAATGTTCTTTTCCTTTCGTGGGGCACAAACTGCTTCAGTTGATGTGAGATCAACTAAGATCCAGTGTTTGCTTACATGGAGAAGGAATGGATGCTTCATTACTGTCCACCTAGCTGCTATTTAACACCAACTCTCAGATTTTATGCTCAAGCTTAAATGATGTCAACTTACCTTATTGCCTTGATGATTTAAGAGTAGGAAAGTTTGTCTTAGCAAAATTTCTCTTTTGTGTTTGAAATAAGTAGTCACATAACAAACAAGCTTTCTACAGCCATCTCTCTGTCTTATCTCCCTCAATACTGTAATTTCTCATTGTGTTATTCCTTTACTGTGTCAGGGAGAACACCCACCATACTATGTGCTTTCTGCCTAGTCTAGTCACTCCCTGGTTCCTACTTTTAAAATCTGTTATGCCACATAGTAAAATAGATTCCAAATGGTTTACTATCCATCTGTTCCAAAGCCTGCCCTTATCTATTCTTTACTTACCAATATAATTATCTGAGGATCTACTCTATCTCCCAAGACCTTGATTATTTTCCTGCAAGTGAGAATTCCAAATATGGCATCAAGTTTTCCTAAGTGACCCATCAAGAGTATACCCAGCAGAAATCCTCTGAAGTTCCTGAGCCTGGGATAACATTCTTATACAGGGTAAGAGCCAAGTCAACTATTTCCTTTTCATAATTACCTGGTCATTTTGGCAGCATTCAGAGGGGGCAGGAAGAAGGGCAATCAAATATCTGTGCTCAAGTTCCCACATTACATGAAATTTATTTTGGTGCAAATTTGAGTAGTTTTCCTTCATTAATTTTCCAGTGCCCAAAGTGAGAGAAATTCTCTCTGGTGAAGATACTGGTCAATTCTATTACTGTCTAAACAAGTAGATCATTACATTTATACTTATAAACCAGAATAATCTGTCATAATGAATGCTACAGAAGGAAAAAAGAAATAATCAAATAAAAACTAGAGGTTCTGGGTGCCTGGTGGCTCAGTGGGTTTAGCCGCTGCCTTCGGCTCAGGTCATGATCCCCGGGTCCTGGGATCAAGTCCCGCATCGAGCTCTCTGCTCAGCAGGGATCCTGCTTCCCTCTCTCTCTGCCTGCCTCTCTGTCTACTTGTGATCTCTCTCTGTCAAATAAATAAATAAATAAAATCTTTAAAAAAAAAAAAAAACTAGAGGTTTTAACACAAGATGATTTATCCAGTATACCACTGTCTGGAAATATCTTTTAAGCAGCATTTTTGCACAGGTCTCGTGTAATAATTGACACTATTGATGATGCACCTAAGGCATTACAAAACCCTAACAAAAATGTTATAACTAATATAGTTTTTGTCTTAAGAGTGCAGTTTAGTATGTTCTAATTCTTTCAAAACTGGTAACCAAAGCATGATGGGTATAGTACTCTACTAAACCAAACATCTGCTAGAACAATACCTATTCCCAACATATCAACTGCCAGTTTCACAGGTAAGCAAATAAATTACTATTCATTTCCCATACATACAGCCTCTCCTAGAGTACATTCCAGGGTTAATATGTTATTTTCCTGAACAGCACACACACCAGAACTGATTGATCTTAAAAATCATCTATTTTGTTTTGTTATTAATAATATTTATTTAACAGAAGCACAATGTGTCATGTAAATAGGTTAAAGAAACTAACAAATGCCATAAACTATTGTACATCAAAGTTGAAAACAAGGGGGCGGCCTCGGTGGTTCAGCAGCTTAAACATCTGTCTTTATGATCCCAGGGTCCAGGGATAAAGCCCTGCATCGGGCTCCCTGCTCAGCGGGGAGTTTCCTTCTCCCTCTCCCTCTGCTCCTCTCCTCTGCTCATGCTTTCTTTCTCTCAAATAAACAAATAAATAAATTTTTCCCAAAAAAGTTGAAAAGGAAATCTTCCCCTTTAAAGTCTTCCTTTTTGAAGCAAAATTTTAACTGAGTATTTTTAACAAGAGACCTTGGACCCTACAAATACTGATTTTTTTTTACCTGAAATAATTTAATCCTGTTATTTGACCTTCCCAATCTCTCCCCCATTTGTAAAAAGGCAGATGAAGTGAAAACTCACAAAATAACCGCTTTGAATTACCAAAGGTAACAAAATAATAAATGTATCAATTTTTTCTTAGTGGATGAAAAACAGAACCTCTTATTAAAAGTACAAAGATGTGTGAATTAATCCAATATAAAATGCTCCTCAGAACAGTGGTGTCATGGACTCAGATGCACTAACATTTTAAAAATTCATAAATTCACTGAAATACAAAGCAAAATAATTCGATTTACTTAACTGTACCTGCTCATCTCTTTGCCTCCACTCTTGCCAATTTTCTTCTCGTGAATCCTTCTGCACTGGGTTTGGTAATGAAAGCTCATGTTGAGCATTACAAATGGCATGGGAGGATTTCTGGGGAATTTTCTTAAAAGCAAGATTCCTGAGCTACGAAACAAACAAAAAGCATATTAAAGTCAGTCTACCAATTCTGGAATACTAATGATTTTTTTGGTAAGTTAAAAAAATTTTTATATTCCAAATACTATTCCATTCATTATGTTCTCAGAATCACTGTGTTCTTAATCTTTGTAGAATATTAATTTCATCGTATTTAGATAACATTGGTGGGTTTGAAAATGGATTGTATTCTATTATACCATCATTTTAATGATTCTGATTTACTTAAGAAGTTTATAGGAGTAGAAAACAGTATAACAAGTGTGCTTTTGACTATGCAGTACACCTGAAACTAATATGGCATTGTAAGATTTGTGGTAAGCATAGTATAATGGATAAATTTGTTGAATCACTATATTACACACTTGAAATTAACATAGCATTGTGTCAACTACCCTCAAATAAAAGAAAAAAAATTTTAATGGGATAATGATAATATAATTTAATGCACCAATTACCTTAAAGGATTGTTGTGAGGAATAAAGGACTCAATAAAGGCAGAGTGCTTAAAATATGCCTTTCTTATAATTAACATTATAAATTTAAGATATATATATATATATATATATATATATATACAACATATATCAACTCTACTTAAAAAAAAGGCAATATCATGGATTAAAAAAGATTCAAGTTTAATGGCTTACAAATTTTACAGTTTAAATAGTGAGAGAAAGTACTTTGGTAGTCCTTAAAAATACAGGGCCTAGTTCACAAAGTAACATAATGAGCTAAAACTGGACCAGCACCACTCCCAACAAAGTGTCATCATCATCACCATCATCATCTGAGATGCAGTAGTTCGAACGGTGAGAGGTTATTATGGATTGCATTGTAATCCCCCAAAAGATTTATCTTAGGCCTGAAAAAAGCAGGGTTTCTGTGAATGTGACATTATTTGGAAAATGAGATCTCACAGATGTCATCAAGGTACCTCATGAGGGGTTACACTGAATGAGAGTGGGCCTAATCCAATACAACAGTTGTCCCTATAAGAAGAGGTGAAGACAGAGATACACAAACAACGCCAAGTAAAAGCAAAGGTAAAGACTGAAGTGACACAGCCATGAGCCAAGGAATGCCAAGGACTGACAGCCACAAGGAGTAGGAAGAGCCCAGGAAGACCACACAGTCTCACAGACAGCCTGGTCCTTGCAGACTCCTTGGTTTGGACTTCTGCTTACAGCGGGAAAGTAGACATAAAGTTATAATTTTTACCTCATTTGCTTCACTCTGTTGCTGTTCCTTCTTTTTTCTTCTTTTTTCTCTCTTTTTCTCATTTGTAGTTGATTTGCTTGCTTGAGACTTTCCAGTATTCCGACCTTTGCCTTTTCCAGGCTCAGAATCAGAACCACTGCCACTATCTACTTGCAATAGGGCAAAACGAGAAGCAGTAGTGGGAACAGAACTAAGTACTGCTGAGGCCATTGTAAAGATTTCTATTTTAAGATATTTCTATCAAGAATAATTCCTGTGGGGAGGGAAAAGAAGGGCCAGATGAGTAAACATAATCAGTAAAATATGTTCTAGATTCTAGAACAGTGTTAAACACACACACGCACACACACACACACACACACACACACACTTCCCCTGACACTGGATTTAGTCATATTTGGATTCATACCCACCTACTGGCAATAACATTCTTTATTGAGTAAACAATATAAAATTGTATAATATAAAATAGAAAAAAGGAGACTGAGATTTCACAGACTATTGCAAGACTACCACAATAAAATGTATTCATTTTTCCAAATATGGTTTTTTAAAACTCATTATTTTCTTCTTTTAAATATACTGCTAATAATATATACATATTTACAGAGAACACCCTAAATCAATATGGAGCGGTAGGAATATTTTTCACTGCACACAGAGGCCCTTAGTCCAACTCCATGTTCATCTCTAACTTTCAAGAGGGGGAAAAAGGAATAGAAAAGGAAGAACACTCTTATCATACACAAAATATTGCCTTAAGTTTGATTCTGGAAACTACTACTAAGTCACAGAACTGACAGCAGAACAGAGAACCTCTATTTCCTCAACCAAAGGATACTTATCAAAATCACGTTCCACATTATCTTCTGCTTCATTAGTTTCAGTGTACCCTGAGAGACCTTTTAGACTCAGGGTATTAAAGGTCCTACAGTAATATCTCACCCAAATCATTAATTTAGTTTTACAGAGGAGGCAACTGGTGCTTGGACTGGATAAGTGACTTGCTTAAGGTCATTCTGCAAGTTAGAGGCAGAGTCATGACCTAAACCTAGGTTTGTTGAACTCTGCTCTCCAAGTTCAAAGTAAGAGGCCCTATAACTACTAGAAGACTCTGTGCTCTTTCCATTCAAAAAGAAACAGATTGTGAAACTCAGAAATTGGTTCATTTTATTTTGAAATGTATTGAGTACACAACCGAATAAAAATTGTTTGTAAATAAATGAACACTCCAAGATCCCAGCACTAAAATTAAGAAAATTTTAACCATTTTGGAGGGGGGGATGTTGGGAGGGCCTGGTGGTGGTTATTAAGGAGGGCACATATTGTATGGAGCACTGGGTGTGGTGCATAAACAATGAATCTTGGAACACTGAAAAAATAAAATTAAATTTAAAAAAATAAAAGAAAAATTTAACCCACCCTGTGCCTCTCACCAACAGCGTCCCAACTGCCCTGGCCAGAGATAACTATTACCCTGATTTTTGTGTTAATCATTTCCTTTTCTCTATAGTTTTAACATATCTATCTCAAGCCACAGCACCCCTATCCAAACTAACTACTGTCACTTCTAAAATATCCTCGTTTACACAGATTACACCATTCAATGTGATATGGGACTATGCAAAAGTAAAAATGCTAGAAATGAGAATCATTGGGGTCCATTCTGAAAGCTAACCACATACTACAGTTTGTTTGTTTTTAGGAGGGAACAAAGAAGAAAAGGAATCTTCCATTTTAACTGAAAAAAAATCCAGAAAATTATTTGGAAATCCTTGAGTTTCCTGTTAAAATTAAAGAAAATAAGAGCTGATATTTGAAGATACCACCTAGTAGTTATTAAAGTATTTTTATTATAAATATCCTGTTAAGACCTATTGCGCCTATGTTCAAAAATACACAAAACAAGATAAATACCATAACATATAGAAATGACTTCATACTGACAAATTATGACATATTTTTAGGCTTAAATCTTTGCTGCAAGCATGAGAATTAAGAGTTTATAAGTTCCTACAAGGGAGAAGACATGAAAAAATAAAAAAGTTCAAGACTCAAAAGCATTATGGAGGGGCGCCTGGGTGGCTCAGTGGGTTAAGCCTCTGCCTTCAGCTCAGGTCATGATCTCAGGGTCCTGGGATCGAGCCCCACATCAGGCTCTCTGCTCAGCAGGGAGCCTGCTTCCACTCTCTCTCCTCTCTGCCCACTTGTCATCTCTCCTTCTGTCAAATAAATAAATAATCTTAAAAAAGAAAATTCACTTAAAAAAAATTATGTAAAGTATTAACTCTACTTCAACATGCCACGTGAAAAATTCCTTTAAGTTTTAGCTGCTTTGAGTCCTTTAAATACAATGATCCTACACAGTTGCTCAACAACTATTAGTACATTTAATTTTAACTATTGGGACTATAACCTGCATGGGTTAGACATTCACAAATATTCACTGACCCTCCCTGAAGGAGAATTATGCACCACTCTCCTACTGAATGGAGACATGACCATGTGAGTTACTTTGGCCAGTGAAATATAAGCTTCAAAACCTTTAAAAGTCAGAATACGGTTCCTGCTTCTGTGATTGTTGAAATATAGGTTGAGATGGGAGTCTCCACTGGTCAGGTCTGTTGGGTCTGAAATTATAATGAATAAAGTCTCTTATTCACCTGAAATGGATACACAGCTTAAGCAAGACAGCAACTTTGCTGCTTTAAGATGCAGAAATTTTGGGGATGTTGTTACAGTATAACTAGCTTTATCATGACTGATATCTTACACAAATTTCTTTTCCATTCTAGGACTGATATCAAAACCATGAATGTCACATTTAGACTGCTCTACTTGTGTTAAACGTTTGCATATGTCAAACACATCTCCACAAAGCTCACAGAATTTTCTTTCTGTGGCACAGCTTCCTTACCAATGTATCCTCCAATAAAGTTTCCCTTAGACCTTTGGGCACCTAAGAAAACTCTGGAGCATTCAGAGATGCTGGGCAGGCCACCACCAGATGCAAGCAGCCTCATCAGGTGCCCCGAAGGGGGCAGTGCCTGCACATGCTGCGCTGTGGTTACCCGTCAGCTGTGAAGAGGGAAGTACGTGAGGCCCTGGAAATCTGTTTCATCAGACCAGCACAGGATGCACTTATGCCTGTCAGGGTAGGCAGGCCCAGGAAACCGTTGGGAAAGTTTGTGCTCTAGCTACCCCAAATGCAACACATGCAGTACAGGGAACAGCAGCTGCTGTCAGGAGTGGGAAAGTACAACATCTCCTAGTAAGCAAGGTTCCAAGCAATGGCCTGAAAGCTCTCCATTCACAAGGCGCAGATACTTCCTCTCACTTGTCAGTGGTACGCCTTTTTAATGGCATAAAGTGTAGCTGCAAGGTGACTGCTCAAACAATGCATATGCTTTCTGAAAATAAGAGCTCGGTTATTTTAAACACTTGAAGTTAGAAAGTCCAATTGAATCTGAACTCCTTTCATTTTATCACAAGAAATTCTTACTACAAAAAAATTTAAGAAATTCTTTACTACATTTTCTATGAGAAAAACTTTTGGATTCTTTAAAAATAATTTCAACTGTTATAAATGATTGAATACTTATTAAAAATGATTTATTTTTATTACCTACTCATCCAAATAAAATTTCAGTGGGAAAGTCTGGATCAGGAATTGTATGTTCTTATTTCAGGGACAAAACTGTTATTTATTTATTCTATTTAAGATTTTATTTATTTGACAGAGATCACAAGCAGGCAGAGAGGCAGACAGAGAGAGAGGAAGGGAAGCAGGCTCCCCGCTGAGCAGAGAGCCCAATGTGGGGCTCAATTCCAGGACCTTGGGATCATGACCCAAGCCAAAGGCAGAGGCTTTAACCCACTGAGCTACCCAGGCACCCACAAATCTGTTATTTAAAAACTTCTGTTCATGGAAGCAAGCAACAATTTTCTCATGCGTAACCCTGAAAAGATTCTAAAGTTTTACACAAACTCAGCATTTAGTATCTTTCCTAATACTTTATATTTTGTTTTACTTATCCTAATCATATCCTATAAAGCAAACGTAACACGTTTTTTCCAGCCCATTCCACATAGACACTGAGGATCCCTTCCCAGTTTGGGGGCAGTGAGATGCTCTGGTCTTTCATGGTTGTAATGCAGAAATCAAACGGCAGGAAAGCACTAGCCTATGATGGCAACCTGGAACAAGAATCCCTAGTCAAACCTGGTCAACCTGCTGCTTATTGAGAGCTCCCGAGCAACCCATCTGATCTCTCAGTTTCCTCATCTGTGAAATGGGGACAAGAATGCATATTTCACTGTGATGCTGTAAAGATTAAATAATCTATGTGATGTGCTTAGAACAGTTGCCAGAACAGCAGAAGCACTCAAATGTAGATGGCTGCTGGTGTTCTTAATACAATTACTAACCAAAGCGTGACTTGAGGTCCTATGAGGCACAGGAGAACTGGCACAAGCTATTTAAAAATTTGGCTAAGCATGTCTGACTTGAGTGCAAAAAGTGATTGGAAACTTAAATCAACATCTAGCCATTCTCAAAGTTAAGATTTTAACCTATGAAATGAAGGGAAAAAGTGTTTAGGCCCTGAGAAGTAGGGATCAAGCAGTCAACCACTGAAAAGAGAAGATTATACCTAACAAATGGCAGAGGGAAACACCAATCTACCTGAAACCCCAAAATCACAGAAGGGACTATGTTTTAAACAGTAGACACACAGCAGACAGACAATAAACAATTCCTGAATGAATGAAAAGAAGTAATAAAAGAATGATAAACTGAAAAGAAAGCATGAGAACAAAGAGTATTAAATGAGAAACAGTAAAAAACAAAAAACATTTTTCTGAGGAGGCAGCTACCTATGATACACCTCAGCAACCTGAGTGTCAAAATACTTTAACTCAAGAAATGGTAGACAGAAAGAAGGAAATGTTCACCTATAATGATCCCTTGTTTGGTCTGGGGCAGGGCTACATAACAGAACAGAATAGTGGCCACCCCTTGCACTACACATAACAACTGAGGGAGTAAGGAAATGGGACAACTGGAAGAGCTTCATCATCTATGCTACATACTATACTTTAAAAGGCAGGGGGTAGGGGGGTGCCTGGGTGATTCAGTGGGTTAAGTGTACGACTCTTGGTTTTGGCTCAGGTGTCATGGGTCCTGGACTGGCTCCATGCTCAGCACTGGGTCTGCTTGAAAGATTGTCTCCTTCTGTCTTCCCCCCATTCACATGCACACATGTGGCCACATGCTCTCTCTCAAATAAATAAAAATCTTAAAAAATATATATATATAATAGCTAACACATCATCCACCTTAACAGCCAAGAAAGAAATTGATGCAGCAAGTAAAAGGCACACTAACCAGTACTTCAGAAGTGTGGCGAGGTGGGGGGGGGTAAATTTTAACTGAAAGGAGGAAATAAAAATATTAAAAAATCCCAAATTTGTAAGTATGTATATAGCTTTCATACATACCAAAAAGAAGGAAATGCACAGGACTGTGCATTATGCTTATTTCCTTTTCAGTAGTTTTCACTCTTTCCCCAAATATTCTATAATAACCATATTTCTTCTATAAGAAAAAAAGTCATTTTGGAAAGGGCAAATGGCTATCTATACCTAAATTCAAAAAGATAAACATAATGTACTCAATGCAATATTGACTTCTCTGTCCTTGATGCTCTGGTCTTTCCTGTTAATGATGCACAAAAGACAGAGAACAATTATGAAAGACTGCTTGGTGCATGCCTTTAAGAGAACATTACCTTCATTAATAAATTGTTCAGAATTTGCAAAAAGATGGTTATCTTATACAATCCAGGGATTTATTTGAAACTTTTTTGGTAAACGCTGGAGAGAAAAGGGGATACAAAGGCAGACCATGAAAACACCAGGCTTTTTTATTTTTAAAGACACTATTTCAGGGAATGGCTAGGGTTAATATACCTTCAGAATACTACTCCTTCAGTCTTGTCCTAAACTTCTGCATCTCCACCTACCGTCATAGCTAAGAGATATTAGCATGAGTAGGTTTATATAGAGCACTTCTCATCCTCCTTACCATTTTCCTTTTCTTTCTGTCTCATGTGGTCTTTAAAATACAAATACTCAAATACTCAGATGTTTATATACCCTTACGTGATATAGACATAATTAAGATATACAAAAACTACATAGCAGACATCTTGTAAGCTACCAACATTGGTCAGTGTATGAATGTGGTGGCTAGTGCTATAAATTAAATAGGCCTTTACATATTACTAAGATTCTATACAAATCAGGTTTTTAGTCCAGAAATATAATGATTACTCTTTAAGCTTCTCCTCTTCCCTTTGAGTCCCTTTTTAAACATAAGTTAAAGGCAAAGAACAAAGCTGGAGATAACACGCTTCTAATTTCAAGCTATATTACAAAGCCATAGTAATCGAAACTGAATGGTACTGCTATAAAGATAGACACATAAACCAATAGAACAGAATAGAGCCCAGAAAACTGATCCCAAACAAGGTTATTTAATTTACAACAGAGGAAGAAAAAATACACAATGAGAAAAGGACACTCTCTTCAATAAATGGTGCTGGGAAAACCATGGTTTTATGCAAAACAATGAAACTGTACCACATTATATTATATACAAAAATTAACTCAAAATGGATTAAACACCTAAATGTGAGACCAGAAACCATAAAACTCCTATGGGAAAACAGGCTGGGACAACTGGGTGGCTCAATCATTTAAGTGACTGCCTTTGGCTCAGGTCATGCTCCCAGGGTCCTGGGATAGAGTCCCACATTGGGCTCCCTGCTCAGCAGGGAGCCTGCCACTCCTTTGCTTGTGTGCGTTCTCCCTCTTTCTCTCTGACAAAGAAGTAAAATCTTTAAAAAAAAAAAAAAAAAGAAAGAAAAAAAGAAAAAGAAAAGGAAACAGGCAGTAAGCTACTTGACGTCACTCTTGCTAATATTTTTGGATCTGATGCCAAAGGCAATGGCAACAAAAGCAAAAATAAACAAGACTACATCAAATTAAAACACTTTTGTACAGAAAAAAAAAATCATCAAGACAAAAAGACACCCTACTGAACAGAAGATATTTGCAAATCACATATCTGATAAGGAGCTACTATCCAAAATATATAAAGAACTCACACAACTCAGTGACCAAAAAATTCAATTAGAAATGGGCATAAGATCTGAATGATGCTTATCCAAAGACATACAGATGGCCAAAAGGCATATGAAAAAAATGCTCAACATCACTAATCATCAGGGAAAGTAAAGTCAAAACCATAATGAGATGTCATCACACACCTATCAGAATGCCCATTATCAAATAAGAGAAGAAATAACAAGTGTTGGAGTGGTTGTGGAGAAAAGGGAACCCTTTCATACTGTTGGCAGGCCACTATGAAAAAACAGTATGGAGAGTCCTCAAAAAATTAAAAACAGAACTACTATATGATCCAGCAATTCCACTAGTAGGTATTTACCCAAAGAAAACAAAAACACTAATTTGAAAAAATATAAGCACCCCTATCTTCACTGCAGTATTGTTTATAACAGCCAAAACAAGGAAACAATCTAAGTATCCACTGATGTCTGAATAGATAAAGAAAATGCGGTATATATACATAATAGACTACTACTCAGCCACATAAGGAAATCTTGCCATTTGTGACAAAAAGGAATGGACCTTGAGGGCATAATGCAAAATGAAATAATTCACAGAGAGAAAGATTCCACCATATATGTGAAATCTAAAAAGCAAAACAAAAGAACAAATAAAACTCACAGATACAGAGAACAGACTGGTGGTTATCAGAAGGGAAAGGGGTTGGGAGATAGGTGAAAAGGGTAAAGGGGGTCAATTGTATTGTAACAGATAGCAGATAACTAGACTTACGATGATGATCACTTTGTAGTATATATAAATATAAAATTATTATGCTGTACACCTAAAACTAATGTTATATACCAATTTTACTTCATAACAAAATAAAAATAACTTAGAAGTACTTAGAGAAGGACAGAAGAAAATTCCCAAAGATAATTTTAAAACAACTGTTTTAGGGGCACATGGTGGCTCAGTTGGTTAAGCGTCCAACTCTTGGTTTCAGCTAAGGTCATGATCTCAGGATTGTGGAATGAAGCCCCATGTCAGGCTCCACATTCCGTGGGGAGTCTCCTGGAGATTCTCTCTCCCCCTTTCCTTCAACCCCCACTTGCGTTTTCTCTCTCCCTCTCTCACTCTTTCTAAAAAAAAAAAAGTTTTAAATGTAAAGACAATTGTTTCAGGTCAAAATGCACAAGAATTAAAAAGAAGTTCACAAATATAAATATGCAGGCAGCTCATAACACTGAAGTACAATATTCTATAATTTATTAATGACTACCATAAGTAAAAACTATTAATTTCTCTATAATCAAATCTCTAAAATCTCTGAGATCACAGTAATATCAAATTATAGTGAATCTCCATTTTAATATATACTCAATACTAAAAAAATCCAATTATTTGACTTATCAAATATTATAGCACATCTTAGGGCTTCCTACAGTAACTGTCCTTCCTTAGATGTTGTACTATAGCAAAATAAACTACGTAAAATTTCCTGACCATGCATTTAGTTTTACTTGTTCATATCTTTTTTTCTGTTGCCTCTGGCTAAAATGCCCTCCTTCTTTTCGACATAAAACTTCTATTCACTCTTCAAAATTCTGCTCAGGGGCTAGCATCTCTATGAAGCTTTCTCTGACCTGCCCCTCAACTTAATCATTCCCTTCTCTGTAATATGTCTGTACTTTTATATTTATTATTAAGTGGATTCCATTAAAATTATGTTTGTTCTTGTGCCTAGCCACCTACAATCAGGAATTCAACATTCTGAAAGTCAATCCCTAACAAAACCACAGGACTAAGCACCCAAAAGATAAATTTACTGAAGTTTAAAAATATACTTGTATTCCTCAAGTACACAGCTATCTATGCATTGACATACATACTTTAATATGGAATGTACAGCAAAAGAAAATGTAAAAGTACACTACAGATAATCCTCAATTCCCATAATGTAAATGCGAGTTAACAATGGTTATTAGCAGTTCACGTTTGTTTCATT
The DNA here is from genome assembly GCF_011764305.1 of Mustela putorius furo. Taxonomy (NCBI): domain Eukaryota; kingdom Metazoa; phylum Chordata; class Mammalia; order Carnivora; family Mustelidae; genus Mustela; species Mustela putorius. Next base: position 857,736 of record NW_025421506.1, read on the forward strand.
AGAAGTGCCATGCTACTAAGTGATCACCACAGATAATTTTGTTTAGGAGACATATTTGCTTAAGAAACATAACTGGTTTTAAAGTGTTGATTTAAAAAAAATTAGGATACATCAGGTGAACTCTAAAAACAAATGGCCTAAATGGTGAAGGGCAGGATTTCTAAATGGCTGGTATTCTTGGACTCCCCCACCAAGATTCTGAGGACCACTGCCACTATGACCTCATCCTGCCAGACTATGACCTCTCTAGGGTCAAGAAAAATGGCAGCAGTAGCCATACCTCAGTCTAGAGCAACCAGATATATTCCTTTAGTAAAATGATAGTCATCTTCCATTAACCATCAACCAGTTTGGCCTAATCAAACAATAAATTAATATGATGTAGATATAATTAGTGTGGCCTCCTAGAAATGTAACTTAGATTTAAAAAGACAGATTGAGCATAAAATGAAATGGCACTGAGTATCAGTTATTTAGTACCTGGTGAAACTTTAACAAATATATTATTTCATGTTTCGTGTTCCTCAAATAACACAACTAAACAATATCTTTCACTTTGGCTTTTTATAAAGTTCACAACCAACAACTGCCAAGTGCAGACCAAAACCACACTCCCAACACACTTATGTCCTAAATTACATTTTTTTCTTCACAGTTAAGTACTGCTGCCCTAATCCTTCTGCACTTAATTTCTGGAGGCTGAAAAATCAAAAAGTACAAGCAGGTATTGAGTGAGGATCTAAAGGATTCTCCCACAGATAAAATACGTGTATTTTCATTTGCCCCAATGTTCTTTTGGTCAATTCCAGGTTTTTGCTCTTAGTCCACAGGGTGAAGCTACTAGATTGGTATTGTACAGATAAGTCTGTTGTAACCCTTTATGACAATTAAGAATATCTCCCATTAATGAGGATTTGACTAACACCAAGTATAGTCACAAACCTGTCGAGAAACAAAATCTAAAGTTCCATAGACTGAGCATTTTTAATTTTTCAATTTCCCATGAAGTTTCTCTAATATTCTCATGGCTCCAGGTCAAATGAATTAAGCTGATGATTCAGGCTACAATCACAAGCACAGTTACTACATAAAGAAATAAATAATACTGAACGATGTAGAAAAAAATTCATGGGCTTTTCCGTTTAAAAAAAAAAAAAAAGTGAGCTTTCATTAGTGCCTCTGGTGAAAGCCGTAGCACCCACTCAACCGTAAAATCTAAGGTAAGAATGAAAAATCTAAAAGAAGCTGGAGAGAAAAGACAATGTAATAAGCCATTTTTGTCATTACTGTTCCGTATCTACTAAGCCCCCTACATGCTAGAGATCTGACAAAAATTCTCAAAGACTGCTGTTCCCAAGAATAACGGCAAGTAACAACATTCAAAACCCCTCTCATTTACTTTTCAACAGCTAGCGGGGAGGAGGAGGAGCACTTTATTCAAAAAGTAATCCACCATACCTCATTCATGAATGAAAGCCAAATTTCACCCATAGGCTGTCAACCGATGCTCCAAAACTTACTCGCACAAAGTATACGGAGAAAGAAATAGGGCTGGGCGAACCCTAACTCGGGCAGAGAAGCGGCTTCCAAACCTGAAAGGGAGAAAACAGCGAGTCAGGTCGTGGCTCCAGAAATTTCTGAGCGCCCGGCTCCGGCTCCGGGCGAAGGAGCGCGCTGCCCGCGGCGGGGAGGGGGCGACGGCACCTGTCACTCGGCGGCCCCGCCACCACCGTAGCCCCCCCACGGGCCCGGGCCCCGCGGAGTCTCGGGAGGCTCAGCCACGGCCCGGGCGCCGGGGCCTGGGGAGGCGCGGGTCCCTCTCCTCCGCCCCGAGCCCTGCGCCGAGCGGCGGGGCCGCGGCCCTTCCCGAGGAGCGGCCCTCCCGCGCCCTCTGCCCAGCGGCTCCGGCCAGCGGGGCCCGTCGCCTCAGGCCGAGTCCTCAACCGCCGAGCCCGAGGCGCACGGAGCGGCGCGGCCGAGGTGCAGCCTCCGCCTCAGGGGCGCCGGAGCGGGCCCCCCGCGAGGCGGGCCCGCCCTCCGCGTACTCACCGGGCCTCCCCGGCCGCCGGCTCGGCCCTCCTCTCCCTCCTCCCCCCGCCGCCGCCGCTCCCGCGGCTCCCGGGGCGGCCGCACTGGGCGTTGGGACTAGGCTGGGTCAAGGGGCGGGGGCGGGCTCGCGCCGGGCAGGGGTCGCGCGGCGGCCCCGCGAGCGGGCGCCGGGCACTAACGGGCCCCGCGAGCGGGCGCCGGGCTGGGAGGGCTGGAAGGGCTGGGCGGCCCGCGGCGGGGAGCGCGGCTGCAGGCTGCGGTGAGGGGCGGGGAGAGCGCGGCTGCGAGGCGAGGGCGGGAGGGAAGTCCCGGCGGAGGGGGCGGCGTGAGAGCCGCGGGGCGGAGCGGGGGCGGGGCCAGGCGCGCCCGCCGCCGCGCGCGGAGGTTTGTTTATTTTCTCGGTTGGTTGCGGCGCTGGCGCGTGGGTAGAGGTTTGCGGATGACGTGAGCACCCGGAGTTGGGGGAGAGGACCAGAACCACCTGCTGGAGAAGGGGAGCTACGGGGGCCGGGCAGGGTCCAAACGGCTCGCGTAGGCGGCGGCGCTGCGGTCCTTCGGGTTACCGGGAAGAGAAGGGCTTTCCCTGGGCGTGTGGAAGGAGGGAGGCCTCCCGAGAGAATAGGGCGCCCGGCCATCCCCCCCTCAGTTCGGCGGTCTCACCTGCGTCGCCGAGAGCAGTCTGGGGACTGTGGAGTGGAAGAGGGCCGTGGGGTCTGGTGGCCTGGGTTCGACCTCCAGTTAGTGAAGTAGGGATAGTCCTGAAAGTCAAGACTGCATCAGCTCTTCGTAAGATAAATAATCAGCGTTGCTCCGTTCTCCGTAGAGTTACACGGTCCATCACGGTTATCTCCCTAGGTGCTCCGTCAGGGAGTAGGATTCTCATTTCACGAGCCAAGTAACTCACCCAAAGCCTCACCGCTAATAAATGTCAGAACCAGAACCCAGCTGTACTCACTTCACATTCTGTACTGCTTACCACTGATCACAGCATCTCCCTAAAACACTTCGATTTAACTCATAGACATAAGCTCCCATAGGTAACGCCGGCAGGGGTACGGACGGTAAAGACGTTAACCTTGTCTTCGGAGAGTAAGGAATAAAGATAAAACCGTTCTAATAAAAGACAAACCGTGCTCGGTGCCGTTTGAAAAACACAAAGTACTGAAGATCAAAAAACTGCTCATATCTATCTGGGGGATCTGGAAAGAAAGGCGGCACGGAGGAGGAGCCATTTGAAATGGACCCTGAAGGAGATGGGGACGTTTTTATAGCAAGAAGGGGTAGCATGAGAACATTTATGAAGATCAATCAATGAAAGTCATGGTCAGGAAAAAGTAAATGGTTAAATTCCAGGGCGTGTCGAGAAGTAGCGGAGACAAAAGGGAATGGGTTCCTATGCCAAGAGGGAGAATTTGTATTTAACACAGTACTTTGAGTTTTCCTGGTTTAAAAGTTTTGGGCCTCTCTGTGAATGGATACGGAAATCAGAGGTGAGAAAAACTCCAGACAGACCTGCAATAGGCCAGATGAGAGGTATTGATGAGTCTAAGCTAAAGGTAGGGCAGGAAGATGATGTGGAAGCGAAATCTACAAAATTTGGCAATAGATTGGTTTTACAAGAAGAAGGGATAACATGAGAATATATATGAAGGTGGAAGCAAAGAACTGAAGATAGTGGAGGTTCTGAGTGTGTAGGTAATTATAGAAGAGACAGAAGTAGGAACTGCTTTTGGGGAGTTCAGTTTAGATTTGGACACTAAGAATTTGAAAGATCATTGAGACATCCAGCTAGAGGTGGATATTAAGAAGTTAGAAATAAAAAATTTGAAATATAGGAAAGATGGTTGAGCTGGAAAATAGATTAGTAAGTTAACAGCCTAATGGTGGTATTACTGTGAGAGAAAAGAAGAAAACAAAGGTCAGAACCTTGGAGAACATCTTCTTTAGAACTTTGCTACTTAGAAGTGTGGCCAATGACCCAGCAGCCTTGCCAGGGTGTTAGAATGGTAGAATTTCAGGCCCCTCAACCCTGAAACATGCTAAATCAGCACCCTCAATTTAACAAGAACTCTAAGTGATTTGTATTACATCATAGTTTGAGAAACTCTGACCTAGATAAGAGAAGCCAACAAATAAAGAAGGGATCTAATCTAGATGAGGGAAACCAGGAAAGAAAGAGGGAAGAGGAAGTAAGAGGAGAACCAGGGTAATGCAAAATCACCAAAGCAAGGTAAATTGGAGTTTCACAAAAGCAGGAGCAGGAAAGAGTGTTTATCGTCACTATCTAATATCACAAAGGTTAAGGAGCGCAAAGAAAAAGAGTGTGTTTGAATTTTGTAATAGGGTGGTATGATTACACGACCATGTTTTAATTGAAAACTTGGCAACTACTCCTTTGTGATGGGGACAACCTAGAAATATAATCCCCCCCTACTCCCCTACCCCCATGTATATGGGACATATGGAAGTAGGCTTGTGGATTTGATAGAAATTCTTTTCTAGTTGCTTCTATTTTCTCAGTGAACTAAGAAGCAAGATCATTTTGGCAGACTGCTAGTTGTCCATCACAATCTCTTCTTCCCTTCCTCTTGGGCACACGGACTATTTTTCTCAGCTTTTCTTCCAGTTAGTATGGTCAAGTATTAAGTTACTGCTAGTGGAATGTGAGCACAAATGATGTCTGCCACGGCCAGGCCAGTGTGTCTCCATGCACTTTTCCTTCTTGCCAGGTGGATTATCAAGATGACTACAAGGCCCTGGTGTTGATAGAGCCACAAAAAAGAAGGTGTCCAGATGGAGAGTTGCCCGCTGATCTGGAACCCCTACCGTCAATTATTATGTGAGCAAGATCCTAAATTTCTCTGTTAGGTTGGAGCTTTAACGTTTTGGGGTCTATATTAGCCTTACTCTATTTAATGTAATCAGTGACTGATGGGGGCCTTGGGAGAGGGAGAAGGGAGGAGAGGTGAAAAAACATTCTGACTGTGGGAGAGAGACTGACTAGGGAAGCATAGCAGGGTTTCCAGGCACTAGGAAGGGCCTGCCTAAGGGAGCGGTCATGAACTTACAGTCAGACCAGTCAATATGTTTGTGCATTTTCCCCTAGCCATATTCCGTTGTTTATGTGCAAACACTGAGTAGGTGGTTTGGGATTAACCAGGACTGAATAGAATGGGGAGCAAGGGGCAAAGTGGCTGAGGGTAGAAACAAAGGAGGCACCATAATTTCAGAGGAGGTAAGAGGTAAGGCTGTGAGAGGGGTGGGGAATAGGGCAAAGATGGTAGGGCAAATAGATTGGTGATTCTGAGCAGGTTGAAGAAGAGTTGGAGTTTTGTTACTATAAAGAGTTACTTGGAAAGATAAGAGGTAGGTTGGAGAGTAGGAGGCTTGAAAGCAAAATGAAAAGTGGGACTATAGTTGGTAGTGATGTCAAAGTGTAGGGAATGATCACGAGAGTGGAGTGTTGAGATAGCTGCGGGTATAAGATCATTTGAAGAGGACTGGTCAGGGAATTGAGAGTGTTTGAAAGATATGATATATATGTCTCCGTCTCACAGAGAATTACCAAAGGACTGTTAATAATGTTGGAGTGGCAAGTAGCCTTGGAGACCGTGGTAATGAGCCTGGTACTAAAGTCTTCAAAGACTGAGGGGTTGAATTCTCTGAATTAGTGTTTCAAGGCCATCAGTGCCTCTCTGTGTTAAACTCTTACTGAGATCATGTTTCATTTAAACAGGCGCTTTTAAGTATTGTGTTACTAATGTGGGATTTGTAATTGCTTCTCTTTGACCTCTCCGATTACAGATGGTAACTGCTTTCTTTAAGAGGAAATGCCCATCTGTCTGTATTATAAAACAAACACATGCCAGGCTTCCCAATTTAAATGACTGTGCTTTAAAATTTATCATAAACTACTCTGTTCTACCTCCAACATGTATCCTCAAGGAGATCCATCCAATGTGATGCTCGCTATGCTATGTCAAATAATGGGCTGTAATGTTCAAAATCTGTGTGAAAAACCTTAAGTATAACTTAAGTCAACCATAAATAGGGATTGACTAGAGACCTGACAAATTGAAAATGAAAAGATTGCTTATAATTTAGAAAATCATCTACCACGTTGTATACATAGGGACTCTGGAGTCAGATTGCTGGGGGTTGAACATAACACCCGTCTAAGGGGTTATTGTGAGGATGAGATATGTAATATATACAATAAAGATGAGCATTTAAAAGACTACTTAGCACATATAAGCCCATGATAAAAGTTATAGCTATTCTATTACTGTACCATAATTCTTATAGAATTGCCTATAACAATATTTTAGCCTTTTCTACTTAGAAAATATGTTCATTACATCTATCCATGTTAAGACCTATTAATAGGGAGATTTCTGGTTAAATGTGGTGCATCAAACACACCTTTTTCTCCACTTACTCCAAATACCCATTAAAAGGACAGCTGGCTCAGTCAGTACAACGTGCAACTCTGGATTTCAGGGTTGTAAGTTGGAGCCCCACATTGGATATAGAGATTACTTAAAAATAAAATCTTTAAAAATAAAAAAATAAAGTGAGAGGGGCACCTGGGTGGTTCAGTCGGTTGAGCATCTAACTCAGTTTTGTCTCAGATCTTGATCTTATGTTTATGAGTTTGGGCCCCTATTGAGCTTCATGGCCAGCACACCCAGCGTGGAGCCCATTTAAGAAAACAGTAATAATTGGGGCACCTGGGTGGCTCAGTCGTTAGACATCTGCCTTTGGCTTGGGTCGTGATCCTGGGGTCCTGGGATCAAGCCCCACTTCGGGCTCCCTGCTCAGAGTTCCCTCTGAAGCCTGCTTCTCCCTCTCCCACTCCTCCTGCTTGTAGTCCCTCTCTTGCTGTCTCTCTCCATGTCAAATAAATAAATAAAATTTTTAAAATAATAAAATAAAATGAAATGATAGTGAAGCAATAAAAAAGGTATAAAACCATAACGTGAAGCAAAGAGGAAAATATCCCTGCTAAAGAAGGATGTCAGCAAACCTTAGGAACATGGAAAGCAGATGAATGAGTGACAAGTGACTTACCAAAACCCAGAAAGTTATGCCTTTGGGAGGGGTAGAGCCAGCCAGAGTGGATCCATTCACAACACAGACTCTATATGGGCAGGCTCTGAAACTAGAGCTGCTATAACTCTGAAAGCAGAGGTGAAATAGGACTAGAAACTGGAATTCATTATGAAGTTGTATAAAGAATAGTGGGATACTTCCTTCCCCTGAATCCCTACCCCTTCCATGCTGCCCTACCTCAGTAGAAGATGGGATGTTTACTTTCCGAAGAGGTTGAGTCAGAGCTCCCCTGGACACCAGGCAGGGCTGAGGATAGGGGTGACTCATTCCACAGAAAAGCAGAATTCAATGAAGTTTTGCATGTTGAATCACAAGACATATCCTTCCTGATTTATTCCCCAATTCAGGTTCTAGCTATTTGAAGAAACCTCGCAGGAAAGTGCCTCAAATGAACTAAGAAAAGAAAGAGAGAGGAGAGAGAGGGAGGTGGGAGGGAGGAGGGAGGAGGGAGGGAAAAAAGAAGAAATAGAGGAAATAGAGCTAATGCAGGGAACAGAAAAGGATGTCAAAATGAAAAAAAAAAATCTCAAAAGTTCTAACTCGGGGCACCTGGGTGGCTCAGTGGTTTAAGCCTCTGCCTTCGGCTCAGGTCATGATCTCAGGGTCTTGGAAATGAGCTCTGCCTCGGGCTCTGCTCAGCAGGGAACCCATTTCCCCCTTTCTCTGCCTGCCTCTTTGCGTACTTGTGAGCTCTCTGTCAAATAAATAAATAAAATCTTTAGAAAAAATGTTCTAACTCAGAAATTCTAACTCACATATGCTCAGGTGGCTACTGAAGGGAGGTACCTCACCAAAGTCAGGGTATAAACCAAGACACAGAAACACAGAGGACCTGATAAAACAAGAGCTCTGACAAAAGGAGAAAACAGAGAATTCCTAAGATGAAGGTGAAGAGAAGGTCCAGGTTGACACCTGTGTGGCAGCCTGGGGAGCAACCAGTCCATTTCAACACGGGAGGATGGAGGGCTTTAGAGGGGATGTCACCAAAAAGCACAAAAACAAAAACACGGAACCGATCCATTACCTAATGTGTTCAAGCCTTATGAACAAAATCTCAAAGTTCAGATGGAACATAGAGAGATGAAATGGTGACAAGGATGGAGAACCGTAAGCAACCCCAGGAAGAGGGGAATATAAACTCCAGGGGAAACCAAAGATTTGTGGTGGACTGTGTAGTGGTTTAAGAATTTTTGATGTTGGGGCGCCTGGGTGGCTCAGTGGGTTAAGCCTCTGCCTTCGGCTCAGGTCATGATCCCAGGGTCCTGGGATTGAGCCCCACATTGGGCTCTCTGCTTGGCGGGGACCCTGCTTCCCTCTCTCTGTCTCTGCCTCTGCCTACTTGTGATCTCTGTCTGTCGAATAAATAAATAAAATCTTTTAAAAAAAATATTCAATATAACTCTCTCTGCTTGGCAGGGATCCTGCTTCCTTCTCTCTGTCTCTGCCTCTGCCTACTTGTGATCTCTGTCTGTCAAATAAATAAATAAAATCTTTTAAAAAAATATTCAATATAATTCTCCCTGGAGGAGAATTATACTTCCCTGCCCCACCATGAATTGCAGTGACCACTGAAGTAGGGGTACAAGTGAATATGTCACTGCCAGCCCGAAGCTTCAGGAGCCATGTCTCTGCCTCTGCCACAAGACAGGCACTGTTCAGAGGCTGCCTCTGGCCATCTAAGTCCTGAGTGAAGACGCATGGCCCCAAACTCCAAATGACCTGCCATTGGCTGGGCAGCATCAGTGAGAAGCCAACCTTTATTGTTGTAGGCCACTGAGGGTTTGGTGGTAGTTTGTTAACGCAGCATAATTAACCACTCCCGACACCACACAGAGCAATGTGGCAACATATAATAGGCATTACAATATATATGATAAACACCCAACAATATGATAGAAACGTATTAGGCAATTAGTAAATGGCACAAGGTGTCTAAAACTGAAAAACTAAGATGTGGCCGTAGAAATAAGATCTTTAGAAATGTGGAATAAAGTAGCAAGACAACTTTTTTGCGGGGGAAGCAGGCATCAGAGTGACAGTTGGAGCAGGGACTTCTGTTTGTAGTCATTTGACTTTTGAACCATATGTATTGACACTTGGGGAAAAAATTAAAAATACATTTATTTTTTAAACTGGATGGTAAGTCAAAGGAGAGGAAGGTTGTATTATTGTCTTTGACTCAGCCAGTTTAATAAACTGACCATTAATCATCCCAACAGTAATAATAGGATTGTAATCAGAACCTAATTCTTGATAGTACTTTAAAAATAACTTTTTTTTCCCATGAATACTGAATAAATTGAATCACCAAAAGCTAAACTTTTTCATTCTACCATCACACTGTCCTCTGCAAATAGAAATGTTCATGCTGCTTTCCTAGTATTTTGACTCAGCTACCTCCTTCCCTTGCCCTTACAGTGGTGTTATTTACAGTATACTACCTATATGAAGTCTAATGTCACTAACTTGAATTTGAAAAATTACCTTCATGTATATGGAATTATCTTGTGAAAAACTATTTTATACTTTAAAAAATGATTATTTTTTCAAAGATTTTATTTATTTGACACAGAGAGAGAGACATCCAGAGAGGGAACACAAGCAGAGGGAGTGAGAAAAGTAGAAGCAGGCCTCCCACCGAGCAGGGAGCCCAGTACAGGGTTGGATCCCAGGATTAGGACCCAAGCTGGAGCAGATGCTTAATGACTGAGCCACTCAGGTGCCCCTAAAAAATGATTATTTTAAAAAATATCCTCTTACATGAGACCAGAACATTTTTTTCCTCAGATGTTATGGTGCTTCGTTTGTATGGTATTTTGTACGCCATTTTGTCTATGCCTAAAGGATCTGGAGCAGCAAAAGTAGACTAGTCCAACTGCCATATAATTTGGACAGAATAAATGTAGCAGGCTTTCCATAGCCTTTGGACACTTTAGTGTAGCCCCTTTCTGATATGAGCTCTCTTCCTTCTTTTTCTTTTCTTTTTTTTTTTTTTAAGATTTTATTTATTTATTTGACAGAGAGAGATAGCAAGAGAGAGAAGCACAAGCAGGAAAAGCAGGCTTTCTGCCGAGCAAGGAGCCTGATGTAGAGTGGATCCCAGAACCTTGGAATCATGCATGACCAGAGCTGAAGGCAGACACTTAACGACTGAGCCGCCCAGGTGCCCCATAAACTCTCTTCCTATCCTCATTCCTAGCCATCCCCTATAGCCAGCACTAATTCAGTCACCCAATAGATACTTATTTGGGGTCTCCAGTGTACTGCTATGCAGTTCCCAGAGTATATGATGTTGTCTCTCACTTCTTTTATTTTTTTTTAAGATTTATTTATTTATTTGACAGACAGAGATCACAAGTCGGCAGAGAGGCAGGCAGAGAGAGGGGTGGGGGAAGCAGACATCCCGCTGAGCAGAGAGCCTGATGCGGGACTCAATCTTAGGACCCTGGGATCATGACCCGAGCTGAAGGCAGAGGCCACTGAGCCACCCAGGCGCCCCAGATCCCATTTCTTAATCTTTGCAGAGGAGTTTCCTGATCTAAAATGTTATTTCCCCCCATTCCTATACCTTCAAAAAGCCAATCTGTCCATTAAGACACAAGGGGCACCTTCCTGGGGAAGCCTTCCCTTAATCCTAAAAGTTAAAAGCCCTTCCTCCCTACTCCCATAGCACCCTCTGTATTTTTCCTAGAGCCATTATATTCTCCTTTATATCTTGAGCCCCATTAAAGCAAGAACCTCGCTGGTTTTACTCACTGGTATGTCACTGCTGTGCCAGGCTCACTGTATATATTAGAATGGGCAAAATGTTATTGTCTGTTTGTCCTCAACAGACCATATACTCCTGGATGGATGGGTCTGTGATTTATTCACCTTTGTTTCTTTTAGCCTTTAGCACTTGGCACAAGACCTAGCACCCAGAAATTTGTTAAAAATTTGTTAGATAAATTAGCTCTCTCTGCATTATCGTTAATCTTTAAAATATATGCATTGAGGGAGGTAGCTCAATTGTTAAGTGTCTGCCTCCAGCTCAGGTCATGAACTCAGTATCCTGGGATTGAGCTCCTCAGCCTGCTCCCTGCTCAGCAGGGGTCCTGTTTCTCCCTCTCTCTGCCCCTACCCATGCTTGTGTGTGCTCTCTGTCTCAAAAAATAAAATACTTAAAAATATATGTATGCATTGAGGAATATATAGAAAGTAAAAAGTATCCTCATGATCAGAGTGATCAGGTGATGAGGATTAAGCCGTTTATATTTTACTTAAATAGGAAAAGTACAGTACATGTGAAAGACCCAAGACTGAAACCCCAAATGCCAAATGACCCAGCTGTGCTGTATGATCTTACCACCTGTACTCTAGATAAATAATTCTTAAAGGGATAATCTTAAAATAACCAGCCAAAAGTGTATCAACAACAGCAACAATGAGTTGGAATTTCTACTCATTTAGTCAGTTTGTATGAGTAAACATTGTCTGCATTTCTTGGTTCGCGGTATGGCATATTTCTAACCCAATTTACTATCAATCAAAGCCAAATTATTATCAATATACAAAAATCAGTTGTATTTCTATCCACTGGCAACGAACAATCCGAAAATGAAATTAAGAGAACGAGTCCGGAATAAACAATGAATCTTGGAACACTGAAAAAATTAAATTTAAAAAAAGAAAAAAGTCCACATATGATAGCATCAAAAGGAATAAAATATTAAGAATCAAATTTAACCAAAGAAACATAGGACTTATGCACTGAAAACTATGAAACATAGTTGAAAGAAATTAAATAAGACCTAAAGAAATGGAAAGTCAGCCGATGTTCATGGATTGGAAGACAATATTGTTAAGACAGTGAGTCACAACTTAGTTTTTACAGCTTTATGGTATGCCTGACTCAGGACCATTTCCATCTAAAAAAGCCTCCTTGATTCCCTACTCCTTTAATCTGCTTTATTTTCCCCATAATGCTTACCATTGAAATGTAGTTCCTTAGATGACAGGGCTTTTCTTTATTTTTTTTAAAGACTTTATATACTTATTTGAGACCGAGATAGAGAGCACAGGCAGAGGGAGAGGGAGAAGCAGACTCCCTGCTGAGCTGGGAGCCTGACGAGTTGGGGCTTAGAGAAGGACCTGGAGATCATGATCTGAGCCAAAGGCAGATGCTTAATCGACTGAGCCACCCAGACATCCCGGTGACAGGGCATTTAGTTCTCGGCTCCATCCTCAGTAATAAACGGTTAATAGACAACATAAAGCAGAAAGAAAGCTTTATTTATAAAATAAATATCGAAATTTTCAATCCATTGTGTATAGATGCCCTTTTTGTTATGTTCTCAGAATGCAAGTAATTTAAGTTGCCAGCTCACCCTTTGGAAGAGGCATATATTCTTCCCCTCACAAGAGCTAAGTCCCAACCCACTGGCCCTGACTACAAAGGGTGTTTTGGTTTGCTGTGGCCTTGCCAAGTAAACTCACACAAGCTGGTCCTTATGTCTAGTTTCCCTTCTCTTTACTGGGAGATAGTAAACTTTGTAAAACAAACAAACAAACAAAAACAAAAAACAAAAAACCTTACTGAGAATACCTCAGTACCCCCGAAGGTAACTCGTCCGGGAAGAGTATCCATTAGTATTCTTCCTTTCTGATATATTTGTCACAATCCACTAGAATACTTCTGATTGGAGGTTCCATTACTCTTTAAGTCTTGGCCTGTTCTTTGGTTATTTGGCTGGGCAGGTCATGGGTGCTCTGATCTAAACAGAGACAAAATATTCTGTAACATTGACAAGATGCTTGTAAAGTGAGGGGAATGAGCTTCCCTCAAAATGCTTATAAAGGAAAGACCACCATGGTAATGTCAGATTTCATTCTAATACACTTCTTGTATATAGTTGCTAAGAGTATCAAATGCTGAAGAATGAAAGGCTTTGCTGTTACTTTGATCACATGTTTATACATGTCCCCCAAATTAACTATTTTACAGCTTCCTTGAGAGAGAAAAATTAAGTTTAAAACATCTTTGTGACTAGCACATGGAAACCATTCCTCTCAGCCTTAAGAAGTTATTTTCTACCAGAATTCATCAATAACTCACAAATGTAATTGTTGCTAAAGAAATAAGGAACAAATAGGCAAAAACTGGTGGTTAAAAACCCAGTAAAACATACTCTTTAATTCACAACTCAAATAGTCATGAAGCACTTCTTATGCTTATAAAACACTCAGCCAAGTCTTTATTTTCTTAAATTTCACATGAAACTTCTCCAGAGAGTACTGTTATTCCCACTGTTGCTAACAAATATAACTAAAACTCAGAATTTGTTTAAAAATGTTTTAGGATATATGTATAAAATAAGCAACCACATTTGTGCTAAAATATTATCCCATTTTGACAGCCGACTCTATGGAAAATCTACTTAAAATTCCATCATAAACATATATGATGCATTCATTTGGTAAAGTAACAGACTATTTGCCTTATAGAAAAATTAGCAATTTCCCTCCCAATTAATTTATTAAATAATTACTTTTAGTTGCATTTGAAAGATAAGATTTTTATTTAAAACGTAAGGAAGTGGGGACACCCGGGTGGCTGAGTTGGTTAAGCATCCAACTCTTTTTTTTTTTTTTTTTAAGATTTATTTGAGAGAATGAGAGAGAGAGAGAGAGCCAGCGTGAGCATAAGCAAGTACAAGCAGGGGGAGGGGCAAAGGGAGAAGCAGGCACCCACTGAGCAAGAAGCCCAGGACCCTGGGATCATGACCTGAGCCAAAAGCAGACCCTTAACAGACTGTGCCACTCAGGCATCCCAGCGTCCAACTCTGGATCTCAGTTCAGGTCTTGATCTCAGGGTTGTGAATTTAAGCCCTGCCGTGCCCAGCATAGAACCAATTTTAAAAGAAAATTGGAGGGGAGCGCCTGGGTGGCTCAGTCAGTTAAGCATCTGACTCTTGATCTCTGCTCAGGTCATGATCTCAGGGTGTAAGATGGAGACCCATGTGGGGCTCTGGGCTGGACATGGAGCATGCTTAAGACTCTCTCTCTTCTGGGGTGCCTGGGTGGCTCAGTGGGTTAAGCCTCTGCCTTCGGCTTGGGTCATGATCCCAGGGTCCTGAGATCAAGCCCCACATCAGATGCTCTGCTCCGAGGAGAGCCTGCTTCCTCCTCTCCCTCTGCCTGCCTCTCTGCCTACTTGTGATCTCTGTCAAATAAATAAATAAAATCTTAAAAAAAAAATTCTCTCTGTCTCTCCCCCTTCCCCTAAATTAAAAAAAAAATCATATAAAGTGCAAGGGAATGATTCATAAATTGCTTTTTTTTCTTTTTGAAAGGAAAGGCTGTTGTTTTGAAAAATAGCATTATTTAATGTACTCCCATTAAGATTATACCCTGGCTCATTCTGGTCATGTTGTGATCATGTGTTACAACTGGTGACACCTGGTGCCCGCTGGGAAAATGTCCAGTGAAACAGATCGGCTTAGTTCCATTCCAGGCTTCACCTGTAACAATTCAGATGCTGCCCACACCCTAGGTGAGGGGCATTTCAAAAGGAGATTGGCCTCTCGTTACACAAATATGTTGCCCTGTTCCTGTTCTTCCCATCTAGGGAAAAAAGAGAAATCATGCTAGAAAGTAAAAACAAAACTTTGACCATTTTAATACTTAAGCATTATTACATGAATCTGCCAAATTCAGATTAACTCCTCACTCCTTTTTACGGTGGACAGTGAAACGGCACTGCAGGCCACACACAAAAATGAATAGCATCAGTTCAGTCTCTCAGGCAGGCCAGTTGCTGCTGGTTTGTAATCATGTATGGAAGTCTTTCATCCAGGGGTTTTTCAGTAGAAAACTTGGGGGTGGGTATTTTAGCAGAGAGAAAAATTAAGCAAAATGGTTATGTATTATATAAAGATAAATCCTGGCAATTTTGCCTACAGTGTTTGTTTGGGCATACTATTCATGGCTCTTCAATGGTAAAATCTCTTGTTTTATTTTCTTTGGTTTATGTCTTGGTTGTTGGAATCTATCCAAAACTACTGTTTCTTGTAAGTCTCTATTGAATAGCTCCTCAATTTCCATTCTAATTCTATCTAGGGTGGCTTCTTTTCATAGAATTGTGAATTTAGCAATCCTAGAAAAAGGACCGGTATTAAAACTGGGATGTGTATTTTCAAATGGCAAATTCAGGAGTAACTAGGAGTGTTCTTCCGGGTTTAGAGATAGCCAAAGATTGAAGTTAAGTTTTAGTGTTGTTGCCAGAGAAATAAAACATATTCCCTCAAAGTATTTTTGAAAATTCTTGGCCGGTTTATAGAATGCTTTAAAATAACCCTTTTTTATCTCCTGTTCTTATCAGAGCTATTTGAATCCTGGAACTTTGTGGGGAATGAGGGGGTAAGTAAGCCATAATTGTCATGTAATTTGTTGTTGGTAATTGGGGAGGAGTGGGTAGGGTCCAAGAAGTGTTCTTTTAAAAGACCTGTCTTACCAATTTGGACTTCAAAAATTATACCTCTTTTTGTATATACTGTAGTAAACTTGAAAACACAATACAGTATAGTTGTTTTTAAAATATATTTCTTTGGTGTTACTTTAATTACACAAGTATTAACTAAAAATTGGAACTTTAAATTTCCAGCAACCTTAAGTATGAATTTTTAAAAAATATTTAGTTTTCTACTCTTCTGTGTGAATGATCTGTTCCTTGGTCATCTAAGGATCTTGCTCATTGTAAGTCTATGAGATTGTTGTATTTTTCTTTTGAAGTAATGTAGAGATAATTTAGTAGAAGTGTGTGTAATAATTTACCTGTAGAACCTAAGACTTAAGTCAATACATTTAGGTTTAATCATATTGTACCACTAGCATTTCACATACTGGCTATCCTCTTGATTCACTGTGGAAATTCCTAGGGAAAAAATATTTAAAGGGACAAATAAGTATGGAAAATATCAAAAGTCAAGTTTTTCTGAGCTTTCTTTTCATAATTTTTCTCATTCTAATTACCTCCATGTTGGGGTATTGTTGGAATAGTTATAAAAATCAAACACCATTCTTGTCGTATTTGGTGCTGTGCATTCCCCACAATTTAAGAGCAAGGAATGGAAGCAGTCACTCCTGCTGCAGGAGGTAAAGGGATGCATTGTTTGTGGAAGACTTAAAACACCAAAACTTATCAAAAGTCTGCTTTTTATTGTCAGCATCAAGGTAAACAATGAGAGTAACAAAATATTCCTCCCCCTTGGGAAGATGTTCCTACTACTCTGCAAACACTATTGCCATACAAGCTCAGAAATATCACAAAATCAATGCACTTGAGATGGTTATTGTGGAAGGATCTCCTTTCTACCTTCATTTCCATCTGTCGAAAATATAAACGTAGATGAATGTGTTAGTACCAATGAAGGCAGCCTGAGGCCTGTTATAAATTTAGATGTAAAATATACATAATTAATACTCTTTAATATTCCAGCGAAGTTGAGAGAAGAATGGTGAACAAGTGGATAATGAACTTTCAGATACTGAAAGATACTCCAGTGTTTTAAACAGTCACAGATATGTCCCTAAGGAAATAACTGAGACCCAAACACGCCATTCTTGCATTTGATGCATGAGAATTTATGGTAACTATAGACTCAAACTCCCACTCAGCATCTGACTCCCTTAGACTTAGTGTAAGACCTTTATTAACCTCTTCCATTTAAGACATCAGTTCTTAAATGAGCACTCACCATGCTGTTGACCTAAAAAAATACCTATTAGGAGAAGAAAACAAACATTAAAGCCCCAAATCACCTTCACTGATACTCTTCCCACCCATAGTTCCCATATTTATATAATTTTCCCACCCTGTTATCTTCAACACTCTGAATTTAGGGAAGGAACTAGTACTTCACAGAGGCAAATATGTTTCCTTCCAAATGCTCTTTTGTAAGTGGGGGGAAAAAAACCCATAATGAACCACAAAAAAAAGAAAACCACAGACATATATCATTTGCATACAAAAAGGCAAACATGATGACAAAATGATTAGACTAAGGAAAGCATGTGAAGCAGAGTAAAATTTATTACTAGTATAAGTAAAAAAAAATTTTTTACTTGACTTGGGCAGGGTGCCTTAATTTTTCTTTCCTTTGTGAGGGCACTAAACTAGAAAGATGAGAGGTTCACTTCCAGAATGTATTTGTTATTCAGGACATTATTTGTATTTATATGTATGTGTTACTGTATGTACATGAAATCTATCATTGTATATGGATATATGTGTAACCAAAAGGAAGAAAAAAATTGTACCTTTCTTATTTAGGAGTCCATTCACATTTGCATTATTAAATCTAATCACTGTTGATTTGATATAAATTTTCTTGCTTTGTGAGTGCGAGCGCTTTGGCTTTTAGAAAGTATGTTTCTATTTCCACAGGTAAAACAAGTATGGGCCAATTTCTGAGGCAAACTAAGATTCCAGGGTTAGAATATATTCTTATTCTAAATTATTACTTAATCTTATAAGGAATTTACACTTAGGACCTTCATTAATAGATATATCATTATACTTGGTTAAGGTACTGACCTTTGTCATATCTATAGATAGTATATACACACATTGCATATGATATATATTAAGTATATATCATATAAACTGAGGCAAAAAGAAGAGACTAGCTTAAAACCAGAATCTGACTTGAAATAGTCTCTGCTAAAAAGGTATTTTCCAAATTAGTTCGTAATTCCCTGTTGAAAGCAGTTTCTCACTGGGCCAATGCTGTGTAATGTGGTTCAATTCCCAGCTAAGTGCATGGCAGTCTATCTCACCCACAATTTAAATGAATTTCAGTACCATGCTTAAGAGATACAGAACTATTCGCCGATTTAGAAGTTTGTTTTGTTTGGGTTTTCTTCTCTAGGAACTGGTTTTTAGCAATGAGAACAAGGAGCCCTACTCCCTAGGCACTAGAAATCAGAAAAGGAAACCATAAGTATGTGAGCACAGAGTGACAGTTGGGGTCTTTGGTAAGATGGGCAGGGTCATAACAACAAAGGAAAAGGACCAAAAAAATATCAGTAGCAGCATCACCTTAGAAACACTGGAGT
This sequence comes from Mustela putorius furo, assembly GCF_011764305.1. Taxonomy (NCBI): domain Eukaryota; kingdom Metazoa; phylum Chordata; class Mammalia; order Carnivora; family Mustelidae; genus Mustela; species Mustela putorius. The sequence goes on from NW_025421506.1 coordinate 875,991, forward strand.
CAGCAAGAACTGAGTAGACATCCATAAGTCAGGGCAGCTTGACCACTGTCCCACCCAAACAGTAGTTAGTTTAAGAAACAACTTTATTTTACAAATGGAAATTTCGAAAAGTAACAAAAATAACAACAAAATACCTCTGGTCATTATAATGTTTTCTGTGATTAAAAAGTATGATGAAAAGGTACAAAGTATTTGTTGGGAAAATCAGTATTTTCATTCTTAATTCCAAACTGAAGTTTATATTATATAATAAGATTTAGACTGAAAAAATCTTGATGAAAAATTTCATTTACATATTTACAGCCCCAGTGCAGTCTGGCCTGCCTGTGTGCAAGACCCGAGTAAGCAGGCTGTAGAGGAAAGTCTCTGATGAGGCCCATCAGCTTCTTAGCTGAAGAGCCTCTGGTGAGACTTCAAGCTTTACAGGCACACTCGTGTGACCAAATAACTTTTCCTGGAAATGCTAAAATGCTTTACCGTTATTCTGTCTGTTTCCCTGTGGCATAGGACTGAATCCTTTTCCCCCAATCTTATAGCCTAGGGACAGACATGTTGAGTATACAGGGTAGGAGCAAGATAAAACTTAGATTTCATAATATAAGCAAAATAGCAATATGACATTCTAAAGACAATTCCAGAAAAAGAGCAGAGAACTGTCTTTAGAAAGTCAAGATTGATCACTCAAGCTCTGTGAACTCGGAGGATCATAAATTAACTTCAACCCATCAACCTAGTCAAGTTGCCTTAAACCCACAGACTGTATTTTGGCACAGATTTTTCAGCTGTGCCAAAAGATAGGCTGTATGTAACTCCCTCTCTCATACAAGCAATATTTAACTGTAACTCTTCAAAATAACAAATACATTTGAGAATAACAATATTATAAACTTATAAAGTGTAATTCATGTATTATAACATACTTTTATATTATACAGCAATATTACTATTCCAGTCTTTTTCTTCTTTATATAAGCTTGGATTTTAAGCAAATTTTTAAGTGGAAATAAATTTAAATATTTAATTATTTAAATTAAATTTGAATAGTTAATTAAATTCAAATAAATAAATATTTAAATATGTAAAAAATTTAAATTTTCCATTACTTGACAGTATTAGAGAACATGTTCGTTTGCTAATTACAATTATTGCTAATTGTCTGCAAATAATTAAAACTTCCCAAACATACCATAGAAGATACATACATCTATAGTATACAAGATGATTCCTTCCTCCCCTTCTTCCTATATCCTGAAGGAAGAGCTTTAATTTCTAACAGGTTAGACAAAGGAATCTAATACCTCCTCTTGAAAGTTAAAAGTTCTGTTACTAAAGGCCTAAGTTTTTAAGTCACTCGGTTTCCTAGCTACTTCAATGGAATCAGCAGTCATAGATCCAACCCCAGCTCCAAGAGTGGAACGTCGTAATGATAGTTCCAAGGCAGAAATCTGACGTAACTCTTTACGACACAGTTTTACAGATGTGACACCATGAAGCTGTCCCACATTACCCACCAGCTGGATTTGGGGTGATGGTCGGCTATGAGATTTTGTGAAATGATTTTCATCTCCTTCTATTTTATCCTCATTGTTTAACAAATGTCCACTAGTGGGTGCTAAAGAGCTACAGATCAAAGGCAATTCTGGGCCCTCTTCCCAGAGTTTCAGAGGATTTGGTTGTGTTCTTAAACTGCTTGTTGAATTGTCCAGTTCTCTTTCTCTTCCACTTAATCTCATATTTTCAGTTCTGGATGCCCACTTTAATTCTTCTGGAACCATGCCTGCTTCATCAGGGTTCAGAACTCTATCCCCAGCATCATGATCTTAAAATAATACAAAAAGCAAAAAAATTAGAGATTTCTTCAAAAACAAGTATTTTGATCACGATATCCTAACATAATTATATTATTATCACTCAATATAAAGATATCTTTCAGCTTTTTTTCTTTGTTAGGTGACTTAGACAAACAGAAGTTTCACCTGCAGGCATTCTATATGTGAATAACTGATAACTTTTAATTCATAGAACAAAGTTGGGAAAATAGTCATCTAGTGATTCTGTTTTTCCCTGGAAACACAAGAATGCTTTGGGCCTCTCTGGTCTCCTACACCTGTCCTCCACTGCCTTGCCACTGGTGAACCACAGTCCACACCTTGGCTAAGTGAAGCAGCACCGGAGAATACTGGCTGTATGTCTGGGGGAGCTTTTGGGATGTGGCATCGTGTATGTGAAAGTCTAGTCTTGGTTAGAACTCCCAGCATGATAGCAGGGCTGAGCTCCTTAAAAATATTCTGGGGATCCACCATTAAAGTGGAGAGGACAGGGGCGCCTGGGTGGCTCAGTGGGTTAAGCCGCTGCCTTCAGCTCAGGTCATGATCTCAGGGTCCTGGGATCGAGTCCCGCATCGGGCTCTCTGCTCAGCAGGGAGCCTGCTTCCTCCTCTCTCTCTCTGCCTGCCTCTCTGCCTACTTGTAATCTCTCTCTGTCAAATAAATAAATAAAATCTTTAAAAAAAAAAAAAAAAAAAAAAAAAAAAGTGGAGAGGACAGCACACCCGCTCAGTGGGTTACCCTCCTGGAATGAGTGAAGGACTGAGTGGAAAGATCAAAGCTTGAAGTCTTCAAATCCTAGAATTATCTAATATCAAAGACAAAAATGTACTTGAGAAAAGCCCATCTAGGCCCGAGACCTAATACAATAAAGAATGCCAATGTTAACATATATTGACACATGATTAGTACACTTCTAATCCTACGAATACCAAGTTTAAAAACAGAAGTTGCACACTGGCAGTCCCTAGCCAAATCTGGCCCATAGACACATTTTACTTGCCTATGAAATAACACGGGATCCCAGTTTTTTTGGGACACCCAATTTTTTAATTGGGAACTTTCATATGAAAATAGAGATTCCGTCTTTTCTAGAAAAAAATGAGAACTACTGATTTCTGCCTGGCCACAGAAGCTGGAGCAGAGCTGGCCCTGCCTGTTGAGACAGCTGCTACCTTCCCTGCTGCTCCCTTTGGCTCCCTGCATCCTGAAGGCATTTCAGTTTTTTACCCCTGGTTGAAAACATAGTTGTTTTTCTAACTTTTAAAATAATATGTTTATAAAAAATAAAAAATTAAAAAAATAAAAATAAAAATAAAATAATATCACAAACAAACCAGCTGAACTAACAAATGACACAGATTCGCACATGGAACTAGCAGATATTCACCAAGATAACGGTAGACAGTGGCTCCCAAACTTTGCCACATGTCAGTCACTGGAAGCTTTAAAAAAAAAATGATGCTCAGGTCCCGATGTCTGGGAAAGGGAGCCAGGCATCTTATTTTTGAAAAAGCATATGTGAAAGAGCAGAGATGGGCTTGCTGGAGAAGCTCACTTCTTGCCCAACTTGGATATTTCACAGTGGAAAGTTTCCCTCTTCCAGAATTTTACCAGTAGGGAACAAACCAGAAAAAGATTAGTTCACCTGAGGTCACAGAGTGAGGAAAACAAGTTAGGTTCCAGCCCAACTCTTCTGACTCCAGTATCCTCACACAGAGTTTTATAGTGATTTAAACTGATACAAGGATAGAGTTTTAAATACTTAAATAAGTACATCAACTGCATGTCCATATAAACTGATCATATTCTTACAGATTTTATCCTCATACCCTAATATATTTGTTAGAAAACAGATGCACTGTAACAGAGGCATGACTAAGAGGTAACCAAGATATTTTAGACCAAGATTAATTTTTCTGCACTTGAAAATGCTAAAAATGCCATTTACAAGATAAATGTAAGTGTTGTATGCAGACACTGAAAAGACTACTATCAAAAAACAATGACTCACGAAACAAACTGAGGGTTGCTGGGTGGTGGCGGGGTAGGGATAGGGTGATAGACATCGGGGAGGGTATGCGCTTTGGTGAGTGCTGTGAAATGTGTAAGCCTAATGAGTCACAGACCTGTACCCCTGGGGCAAATAATACATTATATGTTAATAGAAAAAATTCAGAAAGCAAACAAATAAACAAACTAATGAACTGAATACCAAGACAGTTAAGTATTAAGATCACTGATTGTGAAGTGCCTAATAATTTTTAGGGAACTCAGAATTTGATATATATAAACTGCTATATTTATAATTCAAACAAATTTTGTTTAATATTATATTAGAATAGCATTTTGTATATAGATATAGTACAAGCTTTATCTCTAATATGATTCTGACTAATTTTTTTAAAGCATGGGGACAATACTGAAAAGAATTATGCTAAATGTTAATAGTTGTGGGTAGAATTATGATTTTTTTCCAGCTCTTTTTCTATATTTTCAAATTTTCCTACGATGACTATTACTTTTCTTACTTTTTATAGATGTATCTAGGTGGAATAGCAAGCTAGCTGAAGTAGTTTCTTCAACATTAGTATCGAGACTAGATTTCCTGGGGTCCCTGGCTGGTTTAGTCGGTAGAGCATGAAACTCTTGATCTCAGGGTTGTGAGTTCGAGTCCCATGTTGGTGGTAAAGTTTACTTAAAAACAAACAAGACCAAAAAAAAAAAAAAAAAACTAGATTCCCAAGTAAGTTAGTCAGACAGATTCAGAGCTTTATGATAACTCCAAGATTACTTAACTTGTTCAATTTTCTGCATTTGTGTCATTAAAGAGCAGGATGAAGGTGCAGAACGAGGGTGAAACCTCTATATCCCCACACCACACTAGCATTTTAAAAGATGTCTTGTTGACTCGCAATATAAACATGGACCATTTAAACACTAGGTATTGGGTGCCTGGGTGGCTCAGTGGGTTAAAGCCTCTGCCTTCGGCTTAGGTCATGATCTCAGGGTCCTGGGATGGAGCCCTGCATTGGGTTCTCCACTCAGCAGGGAGCCTGCTTCCCCCCTCCCCTGCCTGCCTCTCTGCCTACTTGTGATCTCTGCCTGTCAAATAAATAAATAAAATCTTAAAAAAAAAAACCCAAAAACTTAAAAAAAAAACAAACTAGGTATCTAATGTTAGATGTCTCAAGTTTGAAAGTGGATTTTTTAAAGCTAGAACAGTCTCTTTTTTTAATAAAGATTTTTATTTATTTGACAGAGAGAGAGAGATCACAAGTAGGCAGAGAGGCAGGCAGAGAGAGAGAGGCGAGCAGATTCCCCGCTGCACAGAGAACCCAATGCGGGGCTCAATCCCAAGACCCTGACACCATGACCTGAGTCGAAGGCAGAGGCTTAACCAGGTGTCCCAAAGCTAAAATGGTCTTATGCTGATTGTTCTGTTTGCTACTTAACGTTTGTTTACTTTTTAATTTTTTATGGCGTTTCTTTTTTTTTTTTTTAAAGATTTTATTTATTTATTTGACAGAGAGAGATCACAAGCAGGCAGAGAGGCAGGCAGAGAGAGAGGAGGAAGCAGGCTCCCTGCTGAGCAGAGAGCCTGATGTGGGACTCGATCCCAGGACCCTGAGATCATGACCTGAGCCGAAGGCAGCGGCCCAACCACTGAGCCACCCAGGTGCCCCTATGGCGTGTTTCAAGTAAAAGGTGCAGCTATATAATGCAGGCAGTATTTCAAGTAAATATTCTAGTTACATTAGCACCTCTGCATTACTACATTGAAAATCAGAAAACGTAGTCTCTCTGGCAGGATCTGTCTGTCTGTGTCACATCTCTGTCCTAAGACAACTTTTATTGTAGAATGTTAAACCAGGAATCATAAGATGAAGGACCTGAGACCATGTTCTAATTACTGTTGTGTTTTTAAGTTACTTGACCTAGGTTTCGATTCTTTTTTTTGAAAATGGCATTAGCTGACACTGACCCACCTAACTACTTGTGAAAATAACTATAAATTACAAATATCATAACCATAAGGTAGCATTAGAACTACTTTTCTAGGGCCGCCTGGGTGGCTCAGTCATCAAGCTTCTGCCTTCAGCTCAGGTCATGATCCCAAGGTCCTGGGATCAAGCTCCGCATCGGGCTCCCTGCTCTGCTGGAAGCCTGCTTCTCCCTCTCCCACTCCCCCTGCTGTGTTCCCTCTCTTGCTGTGTCTCTCCCTATCAAAAAAATAAATAAATAAAATCTTCAAAAAAAAAAAAAAAGAACTACTTTTCTAAGATATTACTGTTTTAAACTTTAAAGCTATGTTAATTCTTCTTACATTATATATTCAGCATGTATCTTTTCCTTATGCGTAGATATAGTTTCCACTGGTCTCTTTACAGTCTTGTTGTACCCATCTTTAAGTGGTCTTCTTTACAGATACAGAACAGGTCTGTGTTCCTAAAATGTTGTCAAGTCAACTATGCATACTTGACTTAGTAGAATAACTTCTCTAAAGGCAGGCTCATTCTTTTATAAAATGTAAAATATATTAGGACTCCTGGGTGTCTCAGTTTGTTATGCGTCTGCCTTCCGGTCAGGTTACGATCGCAGGGTCCTGGGATGAAGCCCTGCTTTGTGCTCCCTGCTCAGCAGAGAGCCTGCTGCTCATCTCTCCACCCCTCCTCCCTGCTTGTAGTCTCTTTCTCCCTCTCTCTCTCTCAAATAAATAAGTAAAATCTTTGAAAAAATGTAAAATATGTTATTCTAGAAATATTGATTCTTCTCTAATTGGGAGACTTCAAAAGGGTGTATTTTAATCATGGCACTTTCTCGTTTAGTTATGTCATGTTTTAGGGTGAGGGTCAGGCAGACAAGTATTTTTTTTTTTGGTTTATAGAGAAAAACACAAGTTCAATCTCTAATTCTAAACAACCAAATCAAACCAAATTTGTTTTGTTTCTTATATTCCACTTAGGAGTGAGATCATATGGTATTTGTCTCTCTCTGACTCACTTCACTTAGCATTATACCCTCTAGATCCATCCCTGTCCTTGCAAATGGCAAGGTTTCATTCTCTTTATGGCTGAATTAATATTCCATTGTGTGTATACACCACATTTTCTTTACCCATTCATCTATCAGACATTTGAGTTGTTCCATAATTTGGTTATTATAAATAATGCTACAATAAACATAGGGATGCTCATATCTTTTCAAATTAGTGTTTTCATATTCTTTGGGTAAACCCCCACTAGTGGAATTACTGAACCATACAGTAATTCTGTTGTTGTTGTTTTTTTTTAAGATTTTATTTATTTATTTGACAGAGATCACAAACAGGCAGAGAGGCAGGTAGAGAGAGAGAGGAGGAAGCAGGCTCCCCACCGAGCAGAGAGCCCGACGGGGGGCTCGATCCCAGGACCCTGGGATCATGACCTGAGCCGAAGGCAGAGGCTCAACCCACTGAGCCACCCAGGCGCCCCAACAGTAATTCTGTTTTTAATCTGAGGATCCTCCATACTGTTTTCCAGAGTGGCTACACCAGTTTGCACTCCCACCGACAGTGCACGAGTGCTCCTTTTTCTCCACATCCTCGCCAACACTTGTTTTTTCCTGTGTTGTTGGTTTCAGCCATTTTGACAGGTGGAAGGTGATATCACATTGTGGTTTTGATTTGCATTTCCCTGGTGATTAGGACTAGAAAACTATTTTTGTTTACAGAGACAAATACAAGTTCAATATCTAATTCTAAATAACCAAATCAATTGGGAAAGGCTAAACTGTTAAGGCAGGCACAACTTCACTGAATATTAGATACATCACATACCGTTAGCATGACAAGTGACATGAAAAGTCTTACGTTCAGATGCTGCTAGCTGCCGCCGAACTGCTTCCCCTACCAGTTCCTTAAGTTTCTTCTTAAGATCTCTGCTGGTTTTCTTATAGAAATAAAGATCTTTTTCCAGCTGTTGGATTTTATCTTCATATGTTTTTAACATTTCCATGAGGCCTTCACCATCTTGCTCTATGAAACAGAGATTTATATTTAAAATCAGTTTAAACTAAATGACTAAAAATTATATTCTAACACAGTCTCCAGACTGTATTTAAAGGGTCAGAATTATGTTACATGTATTTGTTACCTGAATGGATTTGCTTTCAGATACAGTTTGGATTCTTCTGCCCTTAGTCACCGTCTCCGTCCAACCCCCTACCAACTACCGCATCTTCATGATTCATAAGCACTTTTTGAGTAACATTAACTAGATTTATCCTTGAAACAGCAGAAATAAGGTGTTCCCTATAAAAAATTCACATCTGGAACTCTATCAGTTGCATCAATATTTTATTTAAAGTTCATATCAGGGGGCGCCTGGGTGGCTCAATCGATTACGCATCTGCCTTCAGCTCAGGTCATGATCCAAGGGTCCCGGAAATCAAGTCCCAAATCAGGCTTCCTGCTCAGGGGGAGCCTGCTTCTCCCTCTCCCTCTGCAGCTCCCCCTCTTTGTGCTCACACACTCTTTCTCTGTCAAATAAATAAAATCTTAAAAGTTAAAAAATAAAAAAATAAAGTTCATATCAGGAACTGTGGATATATGGAAAATCAGAGGCCTAGGTTTATAAGCCTAAGAAATCTATAAACAAAAAAAAACCCCAAAACCAAAAACCTGCCAAAAGAGGCTAGAGAGATTAAATTACAAAAGAAAACACCCATACAAAAAAGAGGGGAAACAGAAATAAGTTGTAGCTTATGCTACAATATAACTTAAAGCTTCTACTTAATATTTATGAATCTATAAAACTGTCCCTATTGGGTATGTTTTAGAACCGGTAAAACCTAGTTTATTGACCTTCTGCAAATACATACTCTTGGACCTATTCTTTCCTAGTGGTATATTTATAAGATGATCCTACTGGGTTTTTTCTTTTTAATTTTTTATTTTTTGTTTATTTAAATTCAGTTAGCCAATCTATAGTACATCATTAGTTTTTATGTAGCTTAATGATTCATTAATTGCATATAACATGATCCTACTGGTTTTAAATGTTTTTTTTTTTTTGTAACTGGCTGTTTTGAAAAATTTGATCTAAGTATATTGGATATTCTAAATTAACCCATTATCTGTTTTTTTAAAATATTTTATTTATTTACTTGACACAGAGAGAGATCACAAGTAGACAGAGAGGCAGGCAGAGAGAGAGGAGAAGCAGGATCCCTGCTGAGCAGAGAGCCCAATGTGGGGCTCGATCCCAGGACCCTAAGATCATGACTTGAGCTAAAGGCAGAGGCTTAACCCACTGAGCCACCTAGGTGCCCCCCATTATCTTGTATTTAAAAATAAAACTTTAAGGGGTGCATGAGTGGCTCAATCAGTTAAGCATCAGGCTCTTGATTTTGGCTAGGTCATGATTTTGGCTAGGGTTGTGGGATCAAGCCCTGTGTTGGGCTCTGCGCTCAGTGGTGTGTTTCCCTGAGTTTTCTCCCTCTTATTCTGCCCCTCCCCACCAACTCTGTCTCTTCTCTCTAAAATAAATAAATCTTTAAAAAATAAATAAATACTTTAATAACACCAAAACTCAGAATCCCTATAAAGAATATAATCTATTTCAGGGTGCCTGGGTTGCTCAGTGGTTAAGCCTCTACCTTCAGCTCAGGTCATGATCTCAGGGTCCTGGGACTGAGCCCCGCTTCCGGCTCTCTGATCAGCAGGGAGCCTGCTTCCCCCTCTCTCTCTGCCTACTTGTGATGTGTCTCTCTGTCAAATAAATAAATAAAATCTTAAAAAAAAAAGAATATCATCTATGTCAACTGAATTTTATACAACATAGTCAGTTGAAATTAGAAAGTTCATAAATTATCATTTTTAGCTACAACTTTGTTAGAAAAACTAATCCCAGGTATAGAAATGAATGATTTTTAAAATGTCCTCATTTGGCTATAGCATGAGCTTTTGTGGTGCAATGCCAATCACTTGAAAAATACATTAAAAAGTCTATGAAAATATCACTTTATAGAGACGTTAAGATAGAACTAAAAATAAGGAAAGGAGAGCATGTTTGAATGAAGCAACATGTAGGATCCTGTCATCAGGCACCTGGTTGTTAATCGACTGGTTATTGAATTAACTTAGGGGCAAATTGCCTCAATACTCAAATTTATATATTTTCCAATTTTCTGCTTACTCAGATTGTTTCTCCAGATCCTTTCTAACCCATTTCCAGCTATAGATTCACAAGAATCAAGGCTAAGCAGCTAAGCAGCCTGGACTGAAGCATTACCAGTGCTGCCAGGCAGTGATTTTGTTGCCATAGCAACTCTTTGTGTACTGGCCAAATGCCCAGGTAACATGAGGACCAACTGCTGTGACAGCTCTTTCCACACCAGAGTTGACGGCTGAACTACTGTGCACTGATAACAATACGTGTCCAATGGTGGTAGGCTAATTTTGACCTAAGATATAACCTTTATGCATAAAATTTACAATCAACTGAAAATTATAACAAGAAACATAACTAGAAATCTGACGGGGTGCCTATCACGTTAATTATGTAAAGGGAAAGTAATTTAAATATCAAAGTACTCCCTCCTTGAGAGAGCGACACTTTTCAACTGTACACCGACACTTTTCAACTGTACACCGGAAGCCAGGATTGCCGCAGTTGTACATAAAAAAAAGACCAACAACAGATGGGTGGGAGTTCTTATGTGTGGCCCTGGGACAGACAGAGGGAGGGCTTTTCAAGCACCAAGAGCCCTACATCCCAGTCCCCTCTCCCCATGTGCAGGAACCCAGACATGTGAAGCTCAAAACCAAATATAAGTAGGAACTATTTATTATGTGACAAGCTTCTGTTCCTGGCTTCCCCTCCGAGCCCCTCCGACACACAGCCTTCCGTTCGGTTTCTCGCAAATGGACCACCTAGCAAAGACATTTTTTGACCTTCTAAGTGTGTCTTCCATAGCAGCGGACCAGAAGGGGCAGTACCTTGGAAATGCTGTAACAGCAGCTGCATCTTTTGCTCATGCTCCTTCTGCTGAAGGGTCAGTCTCCGGTCACACTGTAGTTTCAAATGCTCAAGGGCAGACTCCAGTTCACGAACCATATTATCCCGTTCCAGAACCTTCATTTTCATTTCTTCATTCTGTAACTGGAGCTTCCGTTCGGTTTCTCGCAAATGGACCACCTAGCAAAGACATTTTTTGACCTTCTAAGTGTGTCTTCCATAGCCTTGTAATAGCCTACTTCTCTTAGGCTACATGAACAACTTCCTTAGCCACTGTGGTGTAACTAAGCAAATGCTCTGTAACATACTCAACAAAATAACCTAAGAGCCCATTGAGTTTGCTGGGATTCTGAACTGGTAACAACTTTACTTTTAATATCATGTGGCTCTAACTATCACCCCTCCATCATCTCTCAGTCATGGTCATTGCAATTTACAGTGACAATCATCTAAATCCATTTCTTTGGTCTTAAGAAGAGAATGGGGGGGGGAGAGAATGGGAACTTAGAGACTCTTGTAACATCTAGATACTGCCCAGTGTTAACTCCAAAATGCATGTTATAAATAAGTAACAGACTTTTAAAAACTATATGGAGTTCAGTCTCAGATTGTGCATTTAGTGCAATGGGTTCTTCTCTGCATGGCTATGGAGTGAATATACTTCAATGTATGTGTCACTTGCTAATGTAATGACCTTCTCTCTAGAAAAATACTAATTTCTACAAAGGGTACCCAGGGTCAGAAAATCCACTGACCTTGGCCTGCGTGGTTTGGATTAAGAACCTTTTCTCTATAAGAGCACCAGAAAAGAATTCTATCAAAGCTTCCAACAGCACCGCACCATTTTTTCTGCCCTCCACACATGTGATGGGATGCGCTCTTATCAGTAATAGTAGCTCACTACTGACAGTCATTACCCAAGAGGAGGGCTGTGCCTATCATTTCCATTCATTTCTTCATCTTTATTTCACTTGTCTAACAGAACTGGAACTTTATTTTCAAACTCCAATGTTTTATTTTTCATTAATGGTCTGATACTCCCTTAAACGGAAGATACCTTTCAGAGAAAAGAGCTATTATTTGCTTAACACTTCATAATATATGCCTTGAGAGAAGACATTATTCAAGTTAATGTGAAAATCTATTATTATCTTTGCCACTGATGCACCACTTCATTTTCATTTCAGTTCATAGGTATGATGATAAAGTACACGTAACCCGACCCTATAGCAATAAAAGAAAGGAAGCCTGATTTTGGAGGGCCCTTGATTTTTCATGAATGCTGAGTAGTAACAACCAAATCTTGAAAATATCCAAGAAATAGTGATTGAGGAATACAACTTGAATTCTTGGGTTTTTAAGCCTATTTGAAAAAGCCCTTCTTTCAAAAGGCCCATCCCACGTTAAGAACCTCCCAAAGTGAGGCACGCATACTTGGATAAGCACACAGCTTTCAGACGACCACATTCAGTAGTGCCAGGAGAAATCACGCTTAAATCTGTAGTTACACCACCAAAGCTTTATGCCTTTCAATTTCTGGAACCTGACGTGTAACCATCCACCTTGCCCCCATACAAGAAAATCCTCTGTCCTTCCGAAACAAACCTTATTGAAATATCTGAAAAGAATAGCTCTCATCTCTACAGGACTCAGGCAAATGAGTTTTTCCAAGACATTTGCTTCACTATGAGAGAGGTTTTGGAGTGAGGCTCTGAGTGAGTTCTGGCGACTCTGAATACTTTCATTCTTGTATTCAATTGCAGCTTCCAAAGCTTCAATCCCTTCTTCAAGTTGGAAAAGAACATGTTCTTCCTAGATAAAATAGAAATTGCTCAGTGTAAAGGAAATAATTAACTTGGACTTCATGTCATACACTAAGATCTCACTCTGCTATCTGAGTCTAACGGACTTACCATTTGTCTACTAAATCTGAAGAAAATGTTTATTGTGTACACACACATATATAAAACATACAGTCACTGAATCCTCGTACTAAACCTCATGTATGAAAGATCCTGGTCACACAGCAAATGCGGATAACCAAGGAACACACTGGAACAAAGCCTCAGCCCCCAGGACCAGGACTAGAGCCATGTATCTCCCCTCCACAGCTCCACAAGTGCACAGTATGTGTTAGATCTGGAGACTCCCGGTGTCCCCTCAGGGATCTATCGAAACGATAGACTGCCGGGAGGGAAAGAAGAAATAGACTTAGAATAAATTATTAAGAATGAGTCATCAAAGAGGGTCTCTAGGGAAAAAAGAGTATGACATTAAAAAAAAGTAGGGAGGATCTAAGGACATGAAACATTTCATGAAATTCCTATGAGATGCCATTAAAGGGCAAACAAAGGCATTAAAAATGTGGATGATGGAACACTTTTTTCATAAGCTAGAGAAGATTTCCTTTGTAGGGGACCAAAAACAACCAACCAAACAAACAAACAAAAACAACCAAAAAAACCGTGATGAATCCCTGTCAGAAAGACCAGCAGTTCTTTGAACTATCCAAACATCTTATTTGAGGGTATTCAAATTTCTGGTAAGAAATTATTTCAGACCAAGTGAGACTTGGGTAGATATTTCTGTATTACCTATATGTGTGGTGGAGGCTATCACGACTTTAGGTTCCTTGACCATCTTGTCCATACTCATGTCCTTACTGCCTAGTACAGTATATATCACACAGTTTAAACTCAATTAAGTTATCTGCTGAATGGGTTTATGAGGGAAAAGGAGAAAAAAATATTTTCATATGTCTGATTAGATGACCCAAATATTTCTCTCCACTCCTTCCTCCAGCACTTCAAAGGAAAAGGAGGTTAAATTTCCAATCTATCTAAAGAATAGTTAATGTGACTTCCAGAACTCCTATTTTGGAATTCAGGGGAAAGGTATGTAATAACCTATTCCAGTGGGAGGTTGAATAATACTTATTTTTAAAAGCTACTTTCTGGGGTGCCTGGGTGGCTCAGTGGGTTAAGGCTCTGCCTTTGGCTCAGGTTGTGATCTCAGGGTCCTAGGATTGAGTCCCGCATCGGGCTCTCTGCTTGGCGGGGAGTCGGCTTCCCCCCTCTCTCTGCCTGCCTCTCTGCCTACTTGTGATCTCTCTCTGTCAGATAAATAAGTAAAATCTTAAAAAAATAAAATAAAATAAAAGCCACTTTATAAAAATCTTCTGAAAGAGCCTTTTTGAAAAAATATATTTAACGGCTATTTTGCTTCTCTGGGAAATCACTAATCATCAAGAATTTGATGATTTGATCATCACTCCATCTGGAAGAAAATAATATTCAACTTTTTAAGAAAAACAAACTTAAGCCCTGAAAGTTACATCAGTGAATGGGTAAGAGGAACCAGAAAATAAAAGTGGGTTATCCAAAGAACATATTTGACTTCTGAATAATGCATACTATGATATTTTGCCAAAAACAAATGTGGAAAGAGTTTGCCTTTATATATGTCTGAGAACAACTTAGCAGAAATTTAGTTTCTATAGTTTTGGACCTAAGTTAGGGAAGTACTATGAATGGCAATGAGAAACTGGCCCAGGATAAAAAATTTGCCCCATGACAAACAACAGATTATGGGGTTGACTATGCTTTATGAGAGAGCACTGCTTTACACACAGGCACCAGGGATCTTGTTAAAATGCAGATTTCTCATTCAGCAGTTCTAGAGGGGCTCACCCCCCAGCCCCCCTCCCACACTGAGGCTCCTGCTGTTGATAGAGACCTCACACTGTGAGCAACAAGGACCTAACTCAGGTTTCCCAACAGTTTAGGTCACACACCCCCATCAGTAAAACAAACAAACAAGCAAGCAAACAGAGCAAAACCTTTTAAGAAAGCCCTGCATATTTGCATATTTCTCCATAAATTATATGCATGTTCTAATGTTAAAACATGATATTGAAAGTGTATTAGATGAAATAAACATAGATATAATAGTTCTTATGTTTTCTTCCTATATCCCACTTACTGAGCAATTAGAACCACTTTCTAATGCTGTGCATTAGAAAAATGGAGCCACTTTTTTTTTTTTTTAATTTCTTTATGGAGTTTTCCCAAAAAAGTATTTGTTTTTATTAAATTGTTGGGTAATCCTGTACTAGTATAGTGATTTAAAATCCGTCCCTTCTCATTAAGCAGTACGATTATGAAAATAATTTAATTTATTGTGGAAAGAAAATATAATCCTAAACTAGTTAAAAGAGTTAGAAGCAGCAGACTGTTCTACCCAGATGTTACTGATGTCTTGTGCTGCATCAGAATCTCACGTGGCCGATCATCTGTCACTGGCAGATCTATCCAGTAAGAGTAATCTTGGCTTTAAGGAAACAGTGGTGAGAGCAGAGCCCACCTCAGAGTGGTGCTCAGAAGAACCAGCCCTGTGGAAGGAGGCTGCTCAGAAGCTCACATGGCTACTGGAACCCCACGGTGGCAGGGGGCTCATCATTCCCTCAAACCAATCCCAGATGAGATGCTAAACAGATATTACTCATGGTTTTCACCACAAACTCTACATCAAGATTTGTAGTCACAGAATTCCATGTGAAACAGAAAAGTCAATGTTTCTTGAAGACAACGGGCCCTCAACCCTTCTGCAAACATCATTTGCTCATTCCCTTCTCCATGCCTTACTTAATGGTGTTCTAGCTACAAAGTCCTTCTTTCTTATATCCACCAGTATCATGGTTTTCATAATACAGGTCGAGAGTCCAACCCACCAAAGCTGCCTCAATGAATCTTCCCCTGTAAATGACCACTGCATCGTTTTGTATAAATAATGTAACAAGTATAGTTTTAGTATATTGTTATCACTTGCTTTTTTAAATGTTCTTCAGGGTATAGAGTTTTCTTGTATCTGTCACTTTCCCCAGATAGAGTATGAATTTCTCAAAGGAAGCATAATGCATTTTATAGTTTCTTTGGTTTCTTTCATAGGGCCCAGTAACAGTCCTGGGCAGGCAAGAAATCCTTAAATATTCCTACTTTGCGCTATTTAAGGATCTTACAACCCTCAAATCTACAAGGCCAGGCTCTAATTTAACACCCTCAGGAGGACAGTCTGCTTCTGTGATCCTATGCACAAACTCAGACTATGAAACAGGGCAATGAGGTTTATGATGCCACCTTACCCCCGATCCAGTCTTCAATTCCTTTCATCCATGCAGTGAACAACAATCTTTTTATGAAACCCTTGCTCCTGTTCCTTCTTTTTTTTGAAGATTTTATTTATTTGACAGAAAGAGAGATCACAAGTAGGCAGAGAGAGAGCGGGAAGCAGGCTCCCCCTGAGCAGAGAGCCCCATGTGGGGTTCGATCCCAGGACCCTGAGATCAGGACCCAAGCCAAAGGCAGAGGGCTAACCCACTGAGCCACCCAGGTGCCCTGCTCCTGTTCCTTCTTAACCAGCCCCCTTAACAGTCTCTTTGGCTTGCTCCATTCTAACACTATACAAGATTCAGCAAGGTATGGGGTTCCCAACTACTCACTTTCTCTTAGCAATTTTTTCTTGCTTTGATCATGACAGGACATCAACAATAAACATTTGCAGAGAAAATTCAGGCTCAAAAATTCATACTTGGCCTGATAAAGTAAGGAACGGGACTGCCAATTGATGTAAAATTTTGAAAATAGGCAGTCTGGGGGAATTTCACAACCATAAATATATTTTTACATAGTTTAAAAAAAGAAAGGTGAGAGGAGCCATATGCTCCTCATAAACGAAGATTCACACTCAGAGGTTTTAGATTTTTATGTTGTTTTTATATTTTTTCTTTTTTTAAAATCTAAATTCAATTAGCCAACTTATAGTACATCATTTATTTCAGATGTAGTGTTCAATAATCTAACTGTAACTGATAAATTATCAAAGCTATTTTTACTGGGATTTGAATTCCATGCATCTACTGGCTGGAACATGCTCTCAAAGGTTGGGACTTTCTGGAAGAATTAACCATTAGTGCCCTAGCCATCCATAGTACGAGACGGGTTACTGAGGATTGTTCGAGAAAGAAGCATAGAGAGATGGTAGGTGCTCTCTTTGAAAGAACTGAGGAAAAGATTCCCTTCGAATCATCTTCTATATTCTGTGATGTCGATGACAAACCCCAGCTGAGAAAGGCCCTACTCGAAGGGAAGCATTAGTGTCCCAGTCCCTGGCAATGCCGGAAAGGAGCCACGTCATGGACCTGTTTGTGAGGGTATCACAGTCTCTAGTCAAGCATGGTTTATGGCATGGAATAGGAACCCCGTAAACTGGTTACATCTGACAAAGTCTCAAGGAAACAAAGTTTATCAGATTTCTCATTTTTATGTTTAAGTTAACAGAGACAAAGGAAATCATTCAAGTGACCCATCATAGAGCACTTCCAGTTCTAAAGCATACTGACTTACTTCAGGTGATAACACACTACCATTTTTAAGTTTCTCATCCACACTGTTCCTTCGTCTCTGTAGCTGATCCTTTTCTTTCTGGAGGGCTTGAACTCGTTCTGAAATCTTTATTTTCTCCTCAGCTGTGCTGTGTTGAAGCTCTACATTCTTTTCAGACAACTCTTGGTCCAACAAGTTCAGGCGAGTTGATATTTTCAAACTATCTGTGCTTAAGACCTAAAAGACACAATCACCAAACACCCCCCAAACAGTTATTTGAAATTCAGGTGGCATACAAACTAGAAAAATAGAGAAAATTATTAACTGAGTATATTTTTAGCTCCCACAGTGTTGTTTTTCCGTGGGGTTTTTGTTGAGGGGCAGGGTTCATTTTCTAAAATCTTAAGTTGAATGTCTTTTTTTTTAAAAATGGAGATTCGGAATGCCTGGGTGGCACAGTTGGTTCAGCATCTGCCTTCAGCTCAGGTTACGGTCCCAGGGTTCTAGTATCGAGTCCCACATCAGGCTCTCTGCTCAGAGGGGAGCCTGCTTCTCCCTCTGCCTGCAGCTCCTACTGCTTGTGTGAGCTCTCTCTCTGACCAAAAAAAAAAAAACAAAACAAAACAAAAAAAAAACAAAAATAAAAATAAAAATAAACACACCTTAAAAAAATAGAGAGATTCAAGGGGCACCTGGATGGCATAATCAGTTAAGTGTGTGACTCTTGATTTCAGCTCAGGTCATGATCTCAAGGTAGTAAGATCAAGTCCCATGTTAGGTTCTGCGTGGGTGTGAAGTCTGCTTGAAATTCTCTCTGCCTCTCTCCTTCCTCCTGCACTCCATTCATATTCTCTTGCCCCCCCCCCAACCCAAAAAAAAAAGGAGATTTAAATGTTGAATTTATTGTCAGGCATTGCTTGGCTGCACCAGACTACAGAATATTGGTTTTGAGAGGTAGTATTTTTCTTTTTTATTATCTCCTAAATTAAACTTTCCTTCCTTGGTCTGTTACATGGTTTTATGGCTTATAACTATATTATAATTCCCCTAAAGGTTGAGATTTGGTTTGTCGCTGCTTAAATATGTATTTTGTTTCTATTCTTATTTCATTCTGGTCAGAAAATATGGTCAGTTACAGTAATGGAGATTCTCATTATGGTCTAACCTAAGAGGATTTTAAAAATAGCTTTGCATCTAAGTAATTATATGTACATATAATTAAAAATTATAAATTTTTTTAATTTAATTTTTTTCAGTGTTCCAAAATTCATTGTTTATGCACCATACCCAGTGCTCCATGCAATACGTGCCCCCCTTAATACCCACCACCAGGCTCACCCAGCTTCCACTCTCTCCCCTCCCAAACCCTCAGTTTGTCTCTCAGAGTCCACAGTCTCTCATGGTTTGTCTCCCCATCCGATACCACAAGTTTACTATTATTTTTTTTAAAGCAGCCCCTTACCTCACCCTTTTACCTGAGTCCCACTCCCCAGAAGCAATCATCTTCAACCTTTCTAGTCGTTTCTCCTGGTGTTAATGTCCATGTTCCTAAATAACATGACCCATTTCAGATATTGTCTATTGACTGACTATTATGGAAGACAAAGTCTTGGCACCATTATGCTTCCTCTACTTCCCACTCCTCTAGTCTCCCAAAATAAGGTATATTGCAATTTTACGTTAAATCAATACTCTGTTGGGACACCCGGTTGGTTCAATAGATTAAGTATCTGCCTTTGGCTCAGGTCATGATCCCAGGGTCCTGGGATGGAGCCCCGCATCGGGCTCCCCGCTCAGCAGGGAGACTGCTTCTCTCTCTCTCTCCCTCTACCCCTCCCCCAACTTGTGCTCTATCTCGCTCACTGACTCTCTCAAATAAATGAGTAGAATCTTTAAAAATAAATCAATACTCAGTTTACATGGCTTTGTGAATATTACTCACATCTGAACTATCTAGTATAAAATGACCCTTTTCCATAGGATACAACTTTTGGTACCATTTACTGATTCTTCCCCTAAAAGAAAATACATTTCCTCCAATACTGTTTTTTTTCACTTGACCAAACTTAAATCAGGGAGTCTGTCTGTTTCACACTTTTCTGGAAGCATTTAGTCTGAAGTCTCCATCCTCCTGGTCCAAACTGGTTGTTCCAGGACCTCCTTTCGGTGTTACCCTGGGAATTTCCATGTTGGATCACACTTTCAGGACCCTGAGTCTTCTTTCTTCACAACTGATGCCCTCACGTTTGTGGAGCACATCCTCTAGTATTTTCCAGAAAGACTAAGTCGGAAATCATTTTTTCACCTAAAAATGTCCTTATTCTGCCTTCATACTTGATTCAGAATTAGGCTCAAGAGAGAAGCCTTGATTGGAAATCACTTTCATTCTGCAGTTTGAAGACGGCTGTAAGTCCCTTAGTTTCTACTGAAGAAGGTAAAGAAATCCAGTGCCATTCTGATTGTTGAGATTTGCAAGTGACTCATCTCTTCCATTTGGTAGCTTTTGGGATCTTTTCCTTAGTGTACTCAACACTTCACAATGATAGACCTTTGGCACTCATTTTGTCAGGCCCTCGATAACCTATTTCAATCTAGAGTCTCATGTCCTCGGAGTTGGGAAAAATTTTTATATTATCTTTGATAATCCCCTCTCCCATTTTCTCTGTTATATCTTTCCAAAATTCCTATTTCTTGGATGTTGGACTTTCCAGATTTATCTGCCAACTAAATTTTTCCCCCATTTTCTGTATGTAAAATTTCCAGCAGTTCCCATTTTTTTTTCCAGCAGTTCCCATTTAATAGATAGAGCATCACCTTTCACCACCTTGACGAATATTAAGGATTTGTTGGAAGCTTTTTCAGCTCCTTCGCCTATCTCTAATGTCTCTGAGCTTTTTTTTTTTATTCTCAGTCTCTGTCTTCCATGTTAGTAACATTCCTGAAATGGTTGCCCCATGTAAGAGTCAGGTATGAAAATGCTGATATCCTGTGTGGTGGGTATGCTTTGTTACCATAGTGTATATCTGGGGTCTGGCCACTTAGCTGGGGGTGTCCTAGGGTGTTTGGTGTTTGTAGGCCTTCTTTTCATGGACTGTTTCAGAAAATCCACCAATGTCCCGCTTGGGAGGTATAAATCTGGGTGCCAGCATTCTGGGATCCAAGCAGGGTTAAGAAATGGCTGTCTCAGGATTCATATGTAGACTGGCCTTTCATTCGTTCCCTGCTGAGTATTCTGATTTACCCAAACCTCTATTGTACCTGGTTCAACATTCAGAAGATAAACTGTCTAGATTCAGAGTGGGAAAGAATGACTTCCTCATGATTCTCTGTTTTTATCCTTATGCCTCACTCCTGCCTTCTGAAAATCTCGGTACCTTCATTTCTGAGTCTTTTTTTTTTTTTAAGATTTTACTTATTCATTTATTTAGATGAAGAGAACATGTGCATGAGTGGAGGTGGTGAAGGTGGGGGGCAGAGGGAGTGGGAGAGGGAGAGTGAATTCCAGGCCCCACATGGGGCTCAATCTCACGACTGAGATCACGACCTGAGCAGAAATCAGAGTCAGAAGCTTAATGAACTGAGCCACCAGGTGCATCTCTGAGTCTTTTTAAATTTTATCTATGTGAATTCTATTTTATAAAGATGTTATTATCTTAAAAAAAAAAAAAGACTAATGCTATAGCTATGGCTCTTACTGATGTCCCTCTCAAGGCGCTTGGATTGCAGCCTCTTTTTTTTTTTTATTATCTTTGATAATCCCTTTGATAATTTTTTTTTTCAAAAAACTACTTATTTGTTGCTTTCCATTTTATATTTCTTGGTAATCTTTTGTCTTCTGTTGTCTTATCTTTTTTTTCCCTTTATGGATATATAGTTTTTGCATAATAGCTTTATTGAGAGATAATTCACATATCATAGAGTTCAACTACTTATTTTATTGATCAAGATTTTATTTTTTAAGCAATCTCTATACCCAATGTGGGGCTCAAACTCACAAGACCAAGATCAAGAGTCATATACTCCACCAATGGAGCCAGCCAGGAGCCCCTAACTCACCTATTTAAAGTGTATAATTCAATGGTTTTTAGTATATTCAGCATTGCACAACCATCACCACAATCAATTTTAGAACGTTTTCACCCTCCCCAAAAATGAAACCCCATGCCCATTTGCAGTCATTCCTTTCTTCCCAACCCACAGCCCAGCCCTAAATAACCACTACTCTACTTTCTGTCTCTATGGAATTGCCTCATCTGCACATTGATATAAATGGAGTCATAAATCCGTGTTCTTTTGTGGCTGGCCCCTTTCCCTTAACACAACATTTTGGGGTTCATCCATGTGGTAGCATGGATCAGAACTTCACTCCTTTCTCTTGCTGAGTAATATCCAATGGTACGGATATATCACTTTCTGTTTATCCATTCATCAGCTGATGGACATTTGAGTTTTTTCCATTGGGGTCTATTATGAGTAATGCTGTAATGCACTTTCATGCACAGGTTATTGTGTGGACACGTGTTTTCACTTCTCTTGGATGGATACTAGGAGTGGCACCACTGGGTGGTGCAGTAACTCTATGTTTAACCTTTTGAGGAACTGCAAATGGTCATCCCAGGCAACTGCACCAATCCCACAGATAGCATAGGAAAAGTCCAATTCCTTCATATCATCACCAACACTTCTCATCTAGTTTTCTGACCACAGCCGTCCTATTTTTTTTTAATTTTTAAAAATTTTTTAAAGATTTTTATTTATTCATTTGACAGAGAGAGATCACAAGTAGGCAGAGAGGCAGGCAGAGAGAGAGACATGGGGGAAGCAGGCTCCCCGCTGAGCAGAAAGCCCGATGCGGGACTCGATCCCAGGACCCTGAGATCATGACCTGAGCCAAAGGCAGAGGCTTTAACCCACTGAGCCACCCAGGCGTCCCCACAGCTGTCCTCTAAGTGTAAAGTAGGAGCACATCTACGTTTTGATTTGCATTTCCCTGATGGCTAGTGATGTTGAGCATCCTTTCATGTTTATTGGCCATTTGAATCTCTTTTTCGAGAAATGTCTATTAGATCCTTAGTCCATTTTTAAACTCAGTTGTCTTTTTATTTTTAATACTTCTTTATATATTCTAGATACAAGACCTTTATCAGGTACATGATATGCAAATATTTTCACCCATTCTGTGGGTTGTCTTTTCAACACCCACTTTCTTGATGGTGGCCTTTGCATAACAAATGTTTTTAATTATGACTAAGACCAATTTATCTAATATTTATTTATTGCTTGTGTTTCAGGTGTAATATCAAAGAAACCACTGCTTAACCCAAGGTCACAAAGATTTACACCTTGGTTTTCTTCTAAGAGTTTTATAGTTTTATTTTACATTTAGGTCTTTAACTTATTTTGAGTTGAAATTGTATATGGTATGAAAATATTTTTTAGTATCACACTCCTTGTCCGAAATGCATAGGATTGAATCTTGTATTTCTTAAACACTGAAAAAAGATGTAATCTATTTACATTTTGTTCAGAAAAGAACCCAGCAATGTAACAGTTTCCAATTTTTCTTCTGTTTCATTAAAACAATCTTCAAAGAATCCATTTCACTTTGCTCTGCTGGGGGTTTCATTTATTTGTATGTCTCTACCTATCTCAGTATGTTCTTGCTCTTAAATTTTACATTGTGGTTGAAAGGGGAAAACTTCCCGTTTTATTCCCTTGGATCATGAAGTAAACTTATTTCAGAAAAAATATTTTCCTCCTTATTCCTTTTTATTTTTTCATTTTTATTTCTTTTGTGATACATAACATATCATAAAAGTCCCAGTTTATTTTCTTCTATTTACTCACGTGGATATTTTGATTTGCTCATCTCCTTTGCTATTGTTGACATGTTTTGAGGGCTAGCTCTTAAAACTTGACCCTGACAGCCAGCGTGAGCAAGCTACCTGGATACAGCACCAGCAACTAAGCTGGTTGGAGGGGCTGTCCCTACCCCTGTGTCCCACAGCCTGGTGCTACTAGCTATTGAACAGGACTGAGGAATGGAGGACGGGGAAGAGGTAAGTGCAGGTCTCCATGCTTGTCTACCTGACATCCTGAGGAGGGGAGGTTGAGAACACGCCACCACCATCTCAGATCCGACTGGTCTAGACACTGGCTGAAAGGCAGATCTAATAGAGGGAGGTCACTGATTCTCTCTGTTCCATTACTCTGTGTCCTCGGCCTGCTGGGTAAAAAGTCCTTTTCAAGTCTGGGGCAAGACAGCTTCATTTTCAGAAGCCATTGGTGCTACTGTTGAAAATATCTACAGCTACATCCAAAAAAGCTATTGCCTGGTTCTCCTACTCCCACCACAATCATTCCTTTTGCAGAACTTGAAATTGAGGCAAACTCCTTCATAAAAATCCCTTTTTTGGGCTTATAAAACCCGAGTTCTCCAGCAAAAGTTCTTGTAAAGGCCCCCACGTCATTATAATCTGAAAAATGAACATATCTTCATTACATAAAGTCTTTCTTCTAAAGGAACCCTGCAAACCCCTAACTTTGGGTAGTTTAGATCATTTTTAAGACTATTTTTCCAAATTACCAGTGTTCTCTCTACAGCATCAAACGGTACAATTTATTTCTTAAATAGAGGTTGCCAGGGGAAATGAAGAGTTGTGGCTTCATGGTTACAGACTTTCTATTTGAGGTAATAAAATGTTTTGGAAATAGGGTGATGGTAGTATAACCTTGTACATGTGATTAATGCCGTTGAATCATACACTTAAAAATGGCAAATTTTATGCTATGTATATTTTACCATAATTTTTCAATGCCAAAAAAAGTTAATCATACTTGGCAGAACATGGAACATTTGATGTTAAAATTGCGATAGATTTTAGTGGTCATTAAATAAGCACTAACATGCAAAATACACTGAAAACCAGAACAGATTTTCTTGCAGTTTCGAATTTCACAGTGGTCTGCCTTACTTCCTAGGAAAAAAATCCTCCTTCACTGGCTTACAACCACAGTCAAAGAGCATAACAGAGAGAATACCTGACTTGATCTCAGTTTCTTATTTTCTAGGTGGCTCTTCTCCTGTAACAGGGCCTCCTTCTTACAAACGATGGCCTCTCGCTTCTTTAAGTCTTCTTCCAGCTGCTCCAGTTCTTGACGTTGGTTCAGGACTTTCTCTACTTCTTCATCTAGCCATTTCTTTCGCTCATCCATTTTCTACATTAAAATTCCAAAGAAAAGTTACATCACTTGTTTTTCTTCTGCCATAAGATGTATAGGGTAATAACAGAACTTCTGATTGCCTAAAACACCCTAAATGAACATTTCTAAACTACCTGAAACACCTTAAGTGAACACTTAAAAACTCCCAGCGAGGATAGTAAAACTGTTCCTGTCTAAACCCATCAAGAATGGCTCCAGTTAACATCTTGCTGTGTCTTATAAGGAATTAAGGTGTCTTCCCCAAATATGTTCAAGTCTGGGGTTGTCTAGGCTGACAAAGAAAGGGCTGACAGTTTTCCCCATAGATATGAAGGGTCAGTTGTGAGAACATCCTGGGATCTTCTCGGTCACAGAGGAGCGCACCTTCCTCGTAGCACTTAGGCTGCCAGCTGCTCTACAGTCTCTCTCCTCTTCTTGAGTTCCTCGATGGACTGCAGAGACTGTCTTTTCTGCCTCTCTATCCCCCATGCCTGGTATACTTCCAGCCCATGACTGGCTTCAGGAAAATGTCAAATGACTGATTGAATGAATGCCTGATTCCATCAGTCAACGAAGTGAATAAATGAACCCACCCCGTGGAAGACACATATGGTGGAGCACGGGAATGCACTCTGCACGGTAGCCTGTCAACATCAAGTAGTTATAAAATAAACAGAGCTGAAAAGATTCCTGAAACAAGCATCTTAGTATTCTCTTGAATCGAGGACACCCAGAAACAAAGAGAACAGAAATATGAATGGAATATGCCTACCCAAGATGAACTCTACCAAGTGCCCATCTGTACTGCAGACATAGCAACACCAAGCTAAACAACAAATAATGGGAAAACAAATCAATACAGCACTATTTTCCAGTTCTTCTCCAGCTTAAAAATGGTGCCTAGAAATCTATATTAAAACAATGAGATACAGTTGGTTGAGTGTCTGCCTTCAGCTTAGATCATGAGTCTGCTTCTGCTTCTCCCTCTGCTCCTCCCCTCACTGGCTCACTCTTCCTCCCAAATAAATAAAAATCTTTATTTTAAAAAAAAGGGTTGAAAAAAAATGAGATAGTGAATACGCATAAGAAAAAGAGAGCAAGATGGCCAAAGCAAAGAAGATCCAGAGCTATGTAGACCTCCATCCAGACCTACCTAGCAGGTTTTACAAGCGCTATCACATCCAAATATAACTGAAGCCTAAAATAGTAGCTCATTCATAAGAAACAACCATAAGAAACAGGAAGGCTATCCCAGAGCAGCTACAGAAATACTTTAGTTTTGTTATATCTGGTTCTACCTTAGAAACTCTGTATATGAGACCCTATGAAGTCTACCAATTAGATAAAATGCTCTATAAACACTCCTTGACTGTATGTGGAGTTTGAAAGATGAATAACAGGTCTTTTGTAAGGTCCATTCCAACAGGAGGGAGACCTGAAAAACTCTGATTATTGATAATAAATTCTATATACACCTAACTCCTAGGTACCGTGTCAGCAAAAATGGAGGCAGAGATTGGCTCTGCCTGGGAAATGGAAGAAATGTCAGTGCTGGCCTCACAGAGTAAGTAATATTTTAATAGTGCTTTGAAAAATAGGTAGGAGTCCACGTAATACAAGTTTTTTAGGGAAACAATAATAAATGAATAGATTTTTCTGCATTTGAATAAAGGTTATGATTTGTATAATTCACTGTATCTTAGTAAGTTTTCTGAAAATTTCTTGATTTGTTTTTCTCTTTTTATAGCAAAGGTTCCTATCACACAGTCCCAATTTTAAATGCTTTCTTATAAAGGAGCTTCATTACAAATCAATGTCCTACTCTAAGCTCTTTGGATACTCGTATGGATTACCTTATAATCTTGTTCTTGTTTACAGTCCAATCCTAGAAAGTGCATTTTTGTTTTACAATATTAAAAAAACATGAAGTTTCATTTTTGTTTTATTAATATATTTAATCTACAGAGTGCAAGCTGTGGGAATCTTCTGGTTATCGTATTCATTTAAAATTTAGATCCTTAACATTTTGAAAAACAGGTCTCACTATTCTTTGCATTCCTATCTCTCCTACTCCCAGCATACCCTGTCTGCCCAGACATACTATTACCAAGCAGCATGGAATGTCAGGGTGATAGCACTTTAACCAGTGTCTAACACACACCAGTAAAATAAATAACTGGAGGGGTGCCTGGGTGGCTCAGTCGGTTAAGTGTCTCATCTGCCTGTGGCTCGGGTCATGATCCGGGGGTCCTGGGATCAAGTCCCACGTTGGGCTCTCTGCTCAGTGGGAAGCCTGCTTCTCCCTCTCCCTCAGTTCTCCCTCCTCTGGTGCTCACTCTCCTCTCTCCTCTCATAAATACATAAAATCTTTTAAAAATGAACAAATAAATTGGAAATACATTCAGGTACTAAATCTTATTATTAAGATACATAAAATTTAAAAAAACAAATTTTTCAGCATTAAGGTGACATATTAGCATTTAAGCATAATTACAGTTTTCAGTGCATTATTTTTTTCAGTAACATTTTTAGAATTGCCATTTTGAATTTACATAAAACAAAGATGTTGTTTCTTTGAACTTTGAGATTAGTTTACGGTTTTCTTTCTTTCTTTCTTTTTTAAAGAGAGAGAGAGAGAGAGAGAGCTGAGGAGGGGCAGAGGGGGAGGGAGAGAGAATGAATCCCAAGCAGGCTCCCATACTCAGCACAGAGCCCAACATGGGGCTCAATCTCTTGACCCTGAAATCATGACTTGAGTGGAAATGAAGAGTCAGATGTTTAACTGACTGAGCCACCCAGGTGCCCCTGGATTTCATTTTTTAAATGTGGCACTAAAACAAAAACTTTTTAATTCATCATATGTGGTACATATGTAATTTAGTTACATAGGAATCGGAGGGAGGGCTCTGATCCTTAGACATATATTGTTTCCGTGGGAATAAGCCAGGCTTTATTTGAATATCAAGACTGGTTTAGTCCCTTGGAAACAATCTAGTGAACATGGATTTCATGTTTACATTCTACAACATTCAAATAAATCCATTTCTACTGAAATAAGAACACAGCACATTTCTGGATGAGAGAGTAATTTTTTAATGAGAGACACATTTCAGAGAAATACCAGAAAATTTGTATTCAAGTGGCAAGGTCTAGTGTTTGCAGATTTTATTCAGAGTCCACCATTTTATACCTCCATTTAGACCATCATCGGAGCAAACAGAAAGCAGGAAACACTGAATAGGACAGACAAACCTGGAGCTGGTCTGTTCTTCCAAACGAACCTTTTCTCTTTTTCATCTTAAATGCATCAAGCTCCTCAGCTCTCAGTTTCAGAGCTTCTTCCTGTTCCGATTTTAACTTTAGTTCCTGCAGAGAACAGAAATTGAAAACATCTTATTGCTTTTACTACCTGGCTATCATTGAATATTTATCTAATACTTTATTAAATATTTTTGTAAAAAGAAAGAGAATGAGTAGATGAAAGCTGGAGCTATTTGAGAAGAAAACAATGTCAGCCCCTCACCAAAGCAAAAACCAGGAGATATTAACAAAACTAGGGTTTTTTTCCCCATGGTTTACCAATGTCACAAATCAGTGTAACAGGGATAAGAGTCTGAAAATTACAAAGGTGCTTTTCTTTTTTTTTTCTTCTAGATTTTATTTATTTATTTGACAGAGAGAAATCACAAGTAGATGGAGAGGCAGGCAGAGAGAGAGAGAGGGAAGCAGGCTCTCCGCTGAGCAGACAGCCCGATGCGGGACTCGATCCCAGGACTCTGAGATCATGACCTGAGCCGAAGGCAGCGGCTTAACCCACTGAGCCACCCAGGCGCCCCCAAAGGTGCTTTTCTATTCTGCCTTTCTGAACTCATGTCCTTTAGTTGGGCTATCCAAGGTACCTATCTGCCATAGGGATATTAGAATTTATGACAGTAGAAATATGAAAAGTATTCCATTTATGGCATTCAGAAACAGGATTTTGCAGCATGTGAACAGCCTTCCAAGATAGATCATGGTCCTATGAAGAGTATTTTCAAAATTTCTTCCATTTTCATCCACATCTTAATAGGCCCTGGATGCTCTCCTGGGGTTTAGAGAAGATGCTACTACCCACCACTAACGCTTAGCAGGAATAAGGAAGGAGGCCAGGAACCAAAGTGGGTTGGTCCACATTACCGTCTCCTACTGGTCCCTGATGGGTAAGTATAGAAACTGAAAGTGTTTAGAAACCTTTAAAACAATGGTACAGAGTAATTTTATGTATGTTGAATATTAATAGCTATAATAATGAAAAGATAGACTTTTATTTGTATTTTAATTTTTTATTTCATTTTATGACCAGTTCATGTTTTACAAAAGTACTGGGCTGTGACGAACTAACAACAACAGGAAAACTGCACCTTCTCCACAGATAATTTCAGAAGTACTGATATAAAGAAAGTAGAAGGAAACTCTTTCATTTTCCAGCCTTGGGAAGGGCAGAAAGGAGAAAAGAGGTGGTAATAAAGATGTGTGTCCCTGGCCTCGTGCGTTTTGGCCCCGAAAGGGGGAGAATAAGGTATCACTGAGGGCAGAGGGAGAGAAGGCAGACCGCAGCGCAGAGGTCCCACACCCACGTGGGCCTGCCCAGGCTCGCTGACGGAGTGGGAAGTAGAGTCAGCAAAGACAGACTGATGATAGATTCCATGGCCTCAAGTGACATGGAACCTGACAGCCAATGGGAGTCAGTTGTCATGGGGCCCTGACCCCAACACTGAAGATGAGGACTGGGCTAGGAAGCTAGACAGAAGACCCAGCTGCCTCCACGGGGACTTACAATGCCATTAGGAGATGAAATGAAGCCAAAGTGCCTAGGAGCTCTAAATTGAAAGCAAGACCAGACTACATGTTACACCAGCTCTGGGCTTCATCATCAGGGCAAAGAAAGGCAGACAAGGGACAGCGGTCACAGTCACTCCCAGGGACCAACTGAAATTCAGTTGGTTGAAATTCCCTTCCACGCCATGCGATGCAGTGAAAGCTATATACCCAACCACCACATAAACTGCACTCTCTTCAGGGAGAGAAGCACAGGGTGGACGATGGGAGAGACTAAGAAACTGCATATTCTCATTCAAGAGAGCTGGGAATTTAAAGAAAATGGCCAAATTACCAGAACAAAGTCTGAACAGGTTGACATGTGGTTAGTTCCTGTATTTCCAGCAATTATCATGATAAGGGCTGGGCAGAACAAGAGGGGTGCAGGTATTATAAAGAACAGAGGGCTTCTATTGACTAAATAACACATTTCTACTTGGTCTGTTCATCTGCACTGTATTACAAGTGAATTTGACCCCATTATATTGACCCACTAGTTTTCTAGCCCAGGCTCTGGTCCGTAGTTATAACTTAGCCCCAGTCACAGTCACAACAACTCCAAGATGTAGAAATAAAGACACCTTATGGGCACTGGGAGCAAACTGTCTGCTATGCGTCTCCCTCCATCAACGCTTTAAAAGTAACTGCAGTAGGTCCTACCCTCTCTGCTACATGTTGCTCTGGATATTACTGCCTTTATCTTATAATCTAATCCCTGTTGTAATACTAAAGTAGCTGTGCACTGGTTATGATGCTAGGCTTCTCACAGCTACTTAATTATGCCACTTAATCCTCACAGTCATCTTACGAGACAGAGACTATCGAAAACTCCATGGTGTAGAAGGGGAAACTGGTACTTAGAGAAGTAAAAAGCTCAAGATCACACGATGGTCCACAGTTTCAGGGGTTCCCATGCCTTTTCTTTATTGTTCCTCCACAGATTTCCGGTAAGAACTGCTGCTCTAACGAGAACCTGTGCAGAAATCCTAGTATTCTCTGGAAGCTATTTAGTCAAATAGCTATAAACAGAGGTCTCTGAGCAAAGTTAGCTCCCGACAGAGGACTGTGAGCAGGTTTTCTATTTTTGCGTGAAGTAGTGGAAACTTCAATAGATCTTTGGGGCAGACCGTTCCTTTTCCTGGATACTCATTCTACCTTTAAATAGGGTCGTTTCCCTGGAATGAGAGATATGGCCAAAAGAAGCGAAACTGCCCTAGATAAAAATGTAAAAAGTTTAAGTTACAGGCAGATTTGCATTTCAGCACACTATGCACTATACACTGCTTAGGGAAAAGAAAAAAAAAACACCTCTTATTTTGAGATTTAGAGACTGCTGTGTTTTGTTGGTTTAAACTATGGTCTAGGAGAGAGGAGAAGCTGAGACCAAAGATCACGTGACTGACAGGCAGGCCTAATCTTCACAATGGAGGAACGACCATAACACAGAAACTAGGTTGTTGGCAGTAATTATGAGAAACGAACAGACCCAAGATATTCAGAAACAGCATCTACAGGCCTTAGTGGTTCATGGGTTATAAGGAAGAAGACCGAGGCAAGGATGACTGTTAGTTCACCTATCTGAATGGATCGAAATGTCTGGAAAAGCACATGGAAAACTTCGTATTCTTCCCTGATGGAACAGGGAGGGGGAATTGTGGGGAGAGATGTAAGGAAGGTCATGAATTCATCTATAAAACAACCTCATGAAGAGGTCAGTGGCCAGACACAGGAATCCAGAGGTCAAAGGCAAATCCGGGATTAAGGATTAAATTTGGAAGTTGTCAGAGTTGAACTGTAGCGATGGAAAAAGATGAAGTACCTAAGACAGAGTACAGAAGAGGCATAAAGCTAGAACTCTGAGGAATTCTTTTATGTGAAGGGCTGATAGTGTAGGGTGAATTAGCAAAGACAGAGAAAAACCAAGGGGAAGGACAAGGGGGAAATATTTCAAGATGGAGTGGTGAACTATGCTGGATACAGCTGAGGTTTTATAAGGACTTCAGTGACAGAGAGAGCACTAGTGAATTTCTCCAGAGCTTTGGAGTGGATGGTAGAGCCAGGAGCCAGATGCCAGACTGCAGAGGATGAGAAAATGAATGGAAGCACAAGAGCTAGAAACAGGTCCAGTCAACTTTCTAATCAACAAGTTTGGTCATTAAGGGGATAAGAAAGAGAAAAGTATTAGGTTTAAAGAGAATAATTTTATTTATTTTTTTAAAATTTTTATTTATTTGTTTGACGGAGAGAGAAAGAGAGGCAGAGAGGCAGGCAGAGAGAGAGAGAGGCAGAAACAGGCTCCCTCCTGAGCAGAGAGCCTGATGTGGGGCTGGATCTCAGGACCCTGGGATCATGGCCTGAGCAAAAGTCAGAGGCTTAACCCACTGAGCCACTCGGGTGCCCCTAACGAGGATAATTTTAAAATGAGAAAAATCTAAGATGTTAAGAAAGAATCTAGGAGGAAAAAAATTTGAAAATACTGGAGGAAAAAAAGAATTAAATGAGATACAAAACACATAAGTGCTTAGAATAGTACTGACTGAAGATAAATGTTAACTACTGGTATAATAACTATTACATTATTAAGAATGAGTAGCTCAAGAAAATTAAGATAATAATTATATTTATAATAACATCTAAAAGAATAAAATATCTGGAAATAAATTTAAGCAAGGAGGTAAAAGTCTGTGCACTGAAAATTATAAAAGATTGCTGAAAGAGATTAAAGAAGACCTAAATAAAAGACAGCCCATGCTCATGAGTAGGAAGACCTAATATTGTCATGATGTCAATACACCCTAAGAACTCTGGGATTCAGTGCAATACATATCAAAATTCCAATGGCCTTCTTTGCATAAATGGAAAGGCTGATTCTTTAATTCATACGAAATTGCAAGGGGTCTCAAATGATCAAAACCATCTTGAAAAAGAACAACAACAAAGTTTAAGGACTTATGTCCATTTCAAAACTAACTGCAAAGCCAATAATCAAAACAGTGTGGTGCTAGCATAAGGACAGACACACAGACAAATGGAACAGAACTGAGTTTAGACATAAATCCATAAGGCTACAGCCAACTGATCTTTAACAAGGGTACCAAGTCCATTCTACAGGGAAAGAATAATCTCTTTAACAGATGGCACTGGCACAACTAGATTTCCACATGCGAAAGAATGAAGTTTGACCTCAACATCAATCAACAACCTAAACATGAGCTAGAACCATAAAACTCTTAGAAGAAAACAAAGGGGTAAATCTTTGTGAATTCACATTTGGCAGTGAATCTTTGAAAGGCACCAAAAGCACAGACAACCAAAGAAAAAATAGATAAATCATAACAATCTTGCTCCATCAAAGAATATTATCAAGAAACTTTAAAGGGACACCTGGGTGACTGAGTTGATTAAGCATCTGACTCTTGATTTTGGCTCAGATCATGATTTCACGGTTGTGAGATCGAGCTCTCTGTCAGGTTCCATACTGGGAGCGGAGCCTGCTTAAGATTCTCTTGGGGCACCTGGGTGGCTCAGTCGGTTAAGTATCTAACTCTTGATTTCGGCTCAGGTCATGGTATCAGGGTTGTGAGATTGAGCCCCACGTCAGGCGCTATACTGATCCGAGACTGTGCTGAAGATTTCCTCTCTCCCTCTCCTTCTGCACCCCCCCACTCAAATGCTCACTCTTTCTAAAGCAAATAAATCATTAAAAAAAAAAAAAAAGATTCTTTCTCCCTCTCTTTCTGCCCATAAACCCCCTAAAAAAAAAAAAAGTTTAAAGACAACCTACAGAAATGGGAAAAATATATGGAAGTAATGTATATGAGAGTTTAATGTCTGGAGTACATAAAGAACACCTATGAGTTAATTAAAAAGATAATCCATTTGAAAAGCAGACAAAGAACTTGAAAGACATTTCTCCATAGAAGATATTCAAATGGCCTATAATGATGTTCAACATCATTAGTCATTAGGGAAATGCAAATCAGAACCACAATGAGATACCACTTCACACATGCTTGGACGACTGTAATGGAAAGAAAATAATGTGTGTTGGCAAAAATATAGAGAAATTAAAACCCTCATACATTGTTGGTCGGAATGTAAAATGGCTCTGTTCTCTACCAAAAAACAGTTGGTGATTCCTGAAAAAATGAAACATAGAATTATATGTCCCAGAGATTCCACTCCTAGGACTTGAATAGTTAACCTGTAGCCAATTTTTACCACAATATTACTTATAGTAACTAAAAGTTGGAAGCAACCTGTGTGTCTACCAACAGATGAATGGATGGACCAAATGTGGTCTAGACACACAACGGAGTATTACTTGGCCACAAAAAATAATGAAATTCTGATACATGCTACAACACGGATGAACACTGAAATATTATACGAAGTGAAAGAAGCCAGGCACAGGATAAATATTTTAAGATTCCACTTTTTGAAATAGCTAGAATAGGAAAATTCGGAGAGACAGAATTAGATTAGAAGTTACCAGAGGCTGGAGGGGAAGGGGGAAATGGGAAATTACTGCTTAACGTTTTGTTCTGAGTGTCTGTTTTGAGTGATGAAAAAGTTTTGAAGATAGCTAGTGGTCTCAGTTGTCCAACACTGTAAATGTAACCAATGTCATGGAACTGTACATTTACACTTGATTAAAATGGAAAATTTTGTATTTATTTTACCAAAATTTACAAAAGTAATGTAATATGCCCAAACCCACTGAACTGTATATTTTACGTGAGTGAACTGTATGGCATAGGAAGGATATCTCAATACAGCTGTTAAAAAAAAGAATCAGTAACTAGGCTTAAATGTTATTTAACCTTTTGTTGCATCACTAAATTGTGTGTGTGTGTGTGTTTTTTTTAAGGTCTAAGAATAGATTATATTCCAAAGTTAAAAATCTTGAAATCAATTATGTCCCAATGTTCAGCTTAACATTTCAACAGAAAAGAGCCTGGAAGCTACTGCCAGGTAAGCGTTTCTTATTGCTGTTGTCATGACCATTATCGTCGTCCTCTTTTCAAAAGAGCCCTGTGAGGTAGGCATGATTAAGGCCATTTTCGAGGACAATAAACAGACTCAGAGAGGGTAAGCGATTTTCTCAGTAAATGACCTGAGAAGGCTAGGATCTGAACCCATGGTAGTCTGGCCCCAGAGCTCAGGCAGATAACCTTAGTTCCTCCCCAGACTAATCCAGTCTACAGAACTGCTGGACAGAGAGGTCTGATCATTCTTCTGCTCATTAGGAATGAAATGGTACCATTTTTACCTCGTGCTTTTCCCCACGCTGTCACATGGACAGTCCATGTCGAAACACTTTGGAAATGGGAAATCCTACCAAATGTTAGATATTTTTTTCGAAAGTCAGCTTTATATGTTTTTGACAGTCTCAAGTAAAGGTCCTTGTTAGAGAAACGGTCATCACTGTACCTTCTTTTATGAAGTCAAAGCCTTCAAGACAGTACTCAGAATTCAATAAATAGGTTTTACTATGTAGATGAACAAAGTTTTAAGTGAATGAGGACAGCAGCTGAGGTCAGGCCAAGGTGAGATCCCTCAGAAGCCAAGTAAATGGAGACCTTGGCTTCGTCAGCCCTGAGCCATTTAACATTTCCTATTAGGCTTAGCAGGAAAGTATGACAGTATTACTTTGATTTTTTGTTGATCCCGCTTGATATCTGCATCCAGTTGCTTCCTTTTTTCATTTTCTTCTCGAAGTCTTTTTTGCAGCTGTACCTTTTGATATTTCATGTGATCTACATTCTGCTCTAGTTCAGTAGCACGTTTCTCATTTTGGATCGACAGTGATGCCAATTTCTTACTGTTTTGTTGCTTCTTCTGTAAGACCTGCGGATCATATGGAATATTTCAAAATGAAAAATTGCATCAAACCTCCAGTAAACTTAAACTTTTCATTCTATGACAAAGGTAAGCATTTTGCCTAGATTTTCATTATTTCTGACAGGCTCTTAATTGTTTCCTACAGGTCTACTTTGACAATTGGGTCACCATCGTAATCTTCACCAGATTTCATGAATGATGAGCCTCCCTGATACTTATCAGCCAAACAGAACAAAACTGGTATCTTTGCTTTTTTATTGTTTTTTTAAAAATGATAAAAATTAAAATATAAAACCGTACTTCTATTTTAAAAGACTTATCTCAGACCTCAAATCTACTGTTCTGTTTCCCAACACCAAATTACCAATTTCTTAATTATCCTTCCAGAAATAATTAATATGCATGCAAATAACTTCATATATATTCTAAATAGACTATTTTTTCACCTCACTTTTTCTCTATTCATCTTAGAGATCTTTTCACAGAAATTTGTTCCATGTGATTGCAAAAGTAGTCCACTGGGCTCCTCTTTTTTATCCAGCTATACCTGAATAATTAATCCCTGAGTTAAGATAATCAGAACTGATACCATTTGCCTTACAGTGACTAACCGTTACAATTACCATTTTAACTCTCTTAAAGCTTCTCCTCATCTTGCTAAAATTATTGATGAGTAGCATAAAATATGTGTGAATGTTTGCAGAGTTTATACTACTAATAGAAAATATCAGTGTTCCAATTTAATCCTCATCAAACAAACATATATTTTAAACCTGTACTATGTGCTTTAACATTGCACTAAGTACCTCTCATATGACATAAAAAGGGTGAAATCATTTGTAAATTATGCAGACTACAGTTATTTCCCTTATCTTCGCAATAAATTGTTGGCAAAAACAGCTTTTGTTTTCATTTAACTAGGCATTCACAGAGGCTTTGTCGCTTAGAGCAGCACCAGTACTGGTCACAGATTGTTCTCAGCTTGCATACTGTTGGGTTCACCTGACATTGTCTGCATTGAGACCTTTTTGATACAGGGAGCTGTGCCCCTATGTGCCTTTCTCTCATCATAGATGGATAACGAATGATCTGCAGGTGACTTTGAGCACCACTAGCCTGAAGGCCACAGGACTCTGTAGTTTCCCATCCCTAGATTTGGACACTGGCTTTGTAACTTACTTTTGATAGTAAGCAGCTTTAAAGCATTAACACACTATATACTCTCTGCATATATGTAGACATAAAGAATACAGATTTTAGATTTTTTAAATAAAAGAATTTAAGTTTTCAAAACTTAAAAAAAACTTTATTGTACCAATAAAAACACTAGTATTTCAATATTGTAAAATGGCATGAGATGTTAGAGTACTGAAAAGTATTAGTCACTTCAATTATGTGACTCTGAATGAGTTACTTTACCTTTCTAAACCTCAGTTTTCTCCTTTGTAAAACACAGTAAAAATACTCTCTAAAGGGTTAAATAATGATTAAATAATACATATGAAACATCTGGTATGTAGACGCTTAACGGGTAACTACCATCCTCCTCCCCAGCCCTGCCACCATCCACTTCCCCGCTGGGTGTGCATGAATAGGTCAAAGGCACAGCCATTTCTAAAACTATACGGGAATCCTGTGTCAGTCCCATGCTGTGTGGAATGTTTCTTTTGAGCTTAATTATGTTCTGTGTCTTCTTTCCTTATCAATCCCCTTAGCAGAAAAGGATATGCAACAAGAAACATAGTAAACAAAAAACCATGATAATTCTCAAACCCTAATAGTAAGCTTTTTTTAATCTTTTAGTTAATCATTGTAGCTGTGTTAAATATAGAACATATAAAAACTTTTGCTAATTCAGGTCTTCCTCAAAGCAAGAAAATTCTCAAATATACAACCTAAACTTACCTAAAGGATCTGGGAAGAGAAGAGCAAATAAAGCCTAAAACCAGCAGAAGAAGGGAAATAATAAAGATAAGAGAAGAAATAAATGATACAGAAATTAAAAAAAAAAAAGTAGATCAAACAAACTTGAAGTCCTAGCCTCAGCAAACAACAAAAAGAAATAAAGGGCATTCAAATTGGCAAGGAAGAAGTCAAACTTTCACTCTTCCAGATGACATGATACTCTATGTAGAAAACTCAGAAGACTCTACCAAAAAATTGCTAGATCCGAAACGTGAATTCAGCAAAGCTGCAGGATATAAAATCAACATATAGAAATTTGTTGCATTTCTATGCACCAATAATGAAGCAGAAAGAGAAATCAAGGAATTGATTCAATTTACAATTCCACCAAAAAACATTAGATACCTAGGAATAAACCTAACCAAAGAGGTAAAAGAAAGGAAAGTTTTCCTTCAGAAACCTATACAACACTTATGAAATTGAAGAAGAGACGAACAAGTGGAAAAACATTCCATGCTCATGGATGAGAAAAGCAAATATTGCTCAAATGTCTGTATTACCCAAAGCAATCTAAACATTCAATACAATGCCTATCAAAAGACCACAAGCATTTTTCACACAGCTAGAACAAACAGTCCTAAAATTTGTATGAAACCAGAAAAGACCCTAAATAGCCAAAGCAATGTGGAAAAAGAAAAGCAAAGCAGGAGGCATCATGATTTCCGGACTTCAAGCTCTGTTACAAAGCTGTCATCATCAAGACAGTATGGTACTGGCACAAAAACAGACACAGAGACCAATGGAACAGAATAGAGAGCCCAGAGATGGACCCACAACTGTATGGCCAATTAATCTTTGACAAAGCAGGAAAGAATACTCATTGACAAAAAGAGAGTCCCTTCAACAAATGGTGTTGGGAAAACTAGACAACAACATGTAGAGGAATGAAACTGGACCACTTTCTTATGCCATACAAAAAAATAAATTCAAAATAGATGAAAAACCTAAATGTGAGACAGGGAACCAACATAATCCTAGAGGAGAACACAAGTAGCAACCTCTTTGACCTCAGCCATAGCAACTTCTTCCTAGATACATCACCAGAGGCAAGAGAAACGAAAGCAAAAATGAACTACTGGGACTTCATCAAGATAAAAACTTCTGCACAGCAAAGGCAACAGTCGACAAAACCAAAAGACAGCCAACAGAATGGGAGAAGATATTTGCAAATGACATATCTGATAAAGGGTTAGTATCCTTTCTAACAGAACTTAGTTAGCATCCTTTCAACAAAACAAATCTATACAGAACTTACCAAACTCAATACCCCCAAAATAAATAATTCGATTAAGAAATGGGTAGAAGACATGAACAAACATTTTCCCAAGAAAGACATCCAGATGGCTAATAGACACATGAAAAGACACTCAATGCTGTGAAGTGTGTAAACCTGGCAATTCACAGACCTGTACCCCTGGGGCTAAAAATACATTATATGTTTATTTTTAAAAAATTAGCTATCCAAAATAAATAAATAAATAAAACCACTCAACATCACTTGGCATCAAGGAAATACAAATCAAAACCACGATGAGGTACCACCTCACACCTGTCAGAATGGCTAAAATTCACACAGGAAACAGATGTGGCTGGGGTACAGAGAAAGGGGAACCCTCTTACTGTTGGTGGGAATGCAAGCTTGTATAGTCACTCTTGAAAACAGTATGGAGGTTCCTCAAAGTTAAAATTAGAACTACCCTACAACCCAGCAACTGCACTACTAGGTATTTACCTAAAGGCTACAAAAATACAGATTCAAGGGGCACATGCACCCTGATGTTTATAGCAGCATTATCAACCAGAGCCAAACTATGGAAAGAGCCTAACTGTCCATCAACTGATGAATGGATAATGAAGATGTGAGAGATATATGTATATAAAACAAAATATGACTCAGCCATCAAAAAAAATGCAATCTTCCCATTTGCAACAATGTGGATGAAACTAGAGGGTATTATGCTAAGCGAAATAAATCAGTTAGAAAAAGAAAAATACCATATGGTTTCACTCATATGTTGAATTTAAGAAACAAAACAGATGATCATACGGGAAGGGAAGGAAAAATAAGATAAGGAGAGAGAGAGGCAAACCGTAAGAGACTCTTAACTAGAGAGAACAAACTAAGGGTTGATGGAGAGGTGGGGGGGTGGAGGGGAAGGGCTAAATGCGTGTTGGGTATTAAGGAGGGCACTCGTCATGTGACCCCTGGGTGCTATAAGTGATGAATGACTAAATTCTACTCCTGAAAGCAATACAATTCTATATGTTAACTAACTTGAATTTAAATAAAAACTTGGGGAAAAAATCTTTGCTAAATCCACAAATAAGGCTTAAACCACAGGTGTGTATATATGATCAACAACCTCCTTAGAAAAATAATCATTTTGATTAATACTGAAAATAAAAATTACAATCAGAACTAAAGTTTGAAAACTATGAAATTATAAGTAAAATTTCATAATAAACACAAAGGAAAGAGCTTAATTTTTTTGTTCTACTAATGTTCTGTTAATATGAGCACTTTGTTAGACACTGTAGTCCCAATTTTAAGGACTGAAAAGTGAAAAAGAACTGATCCCAAGACTCTCTGAGGTGAAGTGCTAAACGAAAACATGTATTCCTGAAATAAGTATTATGAAAGAAAGTAGGACAGGTGACATATACCACTACCATGTCCTTCTCTAAGCAGTTCATATATTAAGTCCTACTATGCTAGCTCTGTGTTGACAGGCTACTTAGGTAAAAAAAAAAAAAAAAAAAAATTGGGGGGGAAGGGCCAGATGTTTGAGGTGGAACTTGGTGTTTGGTCTGCTCATGTGCAGTGGACACTGACCTTGCTGAGAGAAAATAATTGTGGCACAGTTCCAAAAATAAACTGATCATGTTCTGAACAGGTGAACTACAATTCCACTCTCCCCACAGTGGAAACAACAGGAAAGTAATAGGTCATGAATGAAAAAAATGGAGATAGCATTCTAGCAAATTCATTAGAATCGGACTGACAAAGCACTCTGATCATCCCCCAAACCATTTGAAAATGGCTTCATTATACACAAAAACACTCCATTACAGGGAGATTTTTGTGTATAGTTTCTCATAGATAATGACATTGTTAATGGTAGCTATTTCTGAGGTCATAGCTAAATCCAGTGCTAGGAAATCAAGAATGAGATGTCAGTTACGAACCTTTCCTAAAGCAATCAGTGACAGCTTCAGAAAACGGTCTGAAATAATAGCATTTGCTGAGTGTGTGCACAAAATGCCCTATGCCTACCAGATGTTCTCTATGTATGACTAAATCATCAATCTTTTATCCCTCAGAAAAGAACACAGTTCTGTGATTATCTTTTTCTCACCATTGGTTTTTGATAAAAACTTTAATATACTTCTCAAATGAAGAATATAGGTCCCAGATTGAAAGGAGGCAAACTTGCCAGCATACCAGGAAAGAAGAGCTGCCATCGCATTTCTCTTGCTGGTGAAAACCGAATCCTACTTCTTTCCTAACCAGCTACAAAAGCAGTAAGCCTTAAGTAAGTTTGCACACAATTACATTTTGAAAATTACCTGGACTCTTAGCTTTGCGGCATCCATCTTTTTACGGAACTCCTTCTGTAATTTTACCTTCAAAGCAACATCAGAAAGATCTTTGTTTTCTAGCTCTTGCAGCTGCTTCTCTGTTTCAGTTAATTCCACCTTCGCCCGTTCTGCTTCGTGCTCAAGTTTGGTTACTTTCAGAGAATACTGTTTGCTTACCGACTTGGCATCGTTACCTTCACCACAGTAATAATAGTAACAATTATAAATTACGTTTAAAAAAATAAACGAAGTAAAATATCAAAACCTCAAAAATGCTCTATTCTGCAAAATCTGGTTGGGCGTGTCGCTCTTTAAGACCCAGCAGCATGAGCCCAGCTGTCCTCGCTCACCCCCATCAAATACAACTTGCCACCTGGGCTCTTAATAATCAGCTGCTTACTGACTGTTCGCACCTAGTGCCAGTCCAGCCTCTCACAGGCTCATCTTTGAATGTTTCTGATTTTCTGAATTTGGGGTATTAGCTTTGCTGGCATCAGACTCCAGGTAAGAAAAATACTTGGGGTGATTCTTTGGCTTTTTGCTTACTACACTTTGGCTTCTCGGTACCTGTAATCTTGTCTTCTCTACTATGAAAAATTCCCAACATAGCAAAAGTAAAAAAATAATCTGATGAACCCCCATCACTGAGATTCGAGAGTTCACAAGATTTTGCCATAGTTGGCTTCATCTATGCCTGTCTTCCCTTAATTTGCTGAAGAACTATAAAGCAATCAGATGTCCTGTCATGGCGACCTACAACACTGCAATAAACATCTATTCCAAATATGGACATAGCCAAAAATTCTGTTACACCTCACAACATTAATCCCTACCTGACCCTATTCACACCTGCCCAATTGTCTCAAAATGTCTTTTACAATTGGTTTATTGTAATCACCATCCAAAAAAGCCCTAGAATACACCGATTTTGTCTCTTACAAATCTTTCATTCATCCCCTCTTTTTCCATTCGGTTGAACTTGTCAAAGATGAATTTTTTCGATCATTTTCTAGTATTTGGAGCATAGAGAAAAACAGAAATACAAATATTTCTGCATCTCTTTTCATCCTAAACTCAGCTACTGACCCTAAGAACTTGGTTTTGATTTGTTCTGAACAGCCAACTTAGCCCTGAACTAAACTAGCAAACTCGTGGCAATGGAAGAGTCCAAAGCTTGTGGGATGACTTATCCCCAGGGGAAGTGTGTTCTAATGCTGTACTGAAAAATCTCCATTTTTTAATAAAAAGCAATGACGGAACTCAATGTACTGTGAGTTGTCTTCTGGCTCTAGAACTCTCTGGTTACATCTAACTTTAAAATACACATGGCTACTATATGTGAATGAATTTAAGACCCCTTATATTGTTCAACACACCAGTACTTTGTGAGTCACTAAGAAGAAAAGGAGAGTGCCATTTACACCAGGTACATGACAAAATGCCCGGATGCCACGCAGAGTAAGGTGCATCCTGATTTCAAAGATATGAAAATGTAAAAGAAATGATGAGAAATGATGAAATACAGGTGGTCATCACTTATTGTTGGCTGAGATCACTGCTCTTTGGGGGAAGACACGGTGACCCTTTTGTGAGTCACCATCTCTAAGGAAAGCTCCAAAGTGCCCTTGGTTCGAATGAGTAAGAAGAGGAGCCCCTCTGTGCAAGTTCAAGTATCCTCTACCTTAAGGCAACAAGGATGAGTACCCCGGGGCTACAAAAGTGTGCTTGTTTAGGGAGAGATCCCACAGCGGCCTCACCTATCAAAAAGAAAATCATTTGTTCCAGAAGGGCACGTAGCCTTAACTTCCACAGGCTGTACCCTGGTGGAGAAGCTATTTACACTCCTAAATCAGTTCCTCATCGCTCCTGAGAGAGATTTACTGGCATTGATCCTGCCTGTGAAGGAGCGGCGTGGTCAAGCTCAGTTAAACATCTGGGACACCAGGAGCTAGAATGATGCACACAGAGCACATTCGTCACCAGGACTGAGGAAGGGAAATGCGTTGGGACAGTGGTTAGGGAGAGGAGGGTGAGAAAAGAGGCAGCCAGCCAGAAAAAAAGCTTGCCAGAAAGAGGAAGGAAGTGGGAAGGCAGATTGCCCCTTGCTGGCAGAGGAGCTGGGAGCCACCATCATTCATGTAATGGGAGCATGATTATAGCCTCGGGCTTAAAGGAAAAAAAGGTAACATTTCCTTCAGTTCCCTTAAATGTGACCCATGTTTCACTGAAGCTGAAAAAAGAAATGCTGTGGTTTATTATTTATTATCCTTTCACTTCCTTACTGAATTTCAAAGTAGTCAAAGCTCACCCTTTGAGTCTATTAGGGGCAAAAACCCCAAAAGACTGAGACATGATTTTCAAGACCAGCCTAATGATGTAGCTAAAGGGTGAGGAGAGGATGCGGTACATACACCCAAGCAGGCAGAAGCTGAAACTAAGGGGAAGAGCTAAAAGCTCAGCTCACTAAGGGAATAGCTCTCAAGGATAAATCCTTACATCTTCAGAGAAATTAAAATGATCTACATTTGAAATGTTAATCAACAATGTTGAAAACAAACTATCCAAAAGAATAAGGACTAGTAATTTAATATTAAAGTGAGTTAGAAAAATAGCTGACATATTCCTAGATACCTAGTATAATGTTTCTTAAAAAGTGGCAAAAAAAACATTAAGTACCCCTAGAGTTTCAGCATAACACAGAGTTCCCAGTGGTAGAACCATTCATAGCTGAAATCCCAGTGGAACAATGTTCTTCTGAGAACTAATGTCCACCTATTGGCTATGAAACATACCTTGTTATGCCAAGTTCCAAGCTACAGTGGACAGAGCTCAGGGTAAAAAACTAAAATAACATCAGAAGCAATTTTAGAAGATTTTCTTTCTCATATAAGCTTGTTCACAGGACAGTATTACCTGTTTTTATTAATTCTTTAATTAGATCTTCCTTCATCTTGATGTTAATTGTAAGTTCTCTCATTTTTTGTTTAGCTTCAGTAAGTATGAGTTCTGAATTCCT
Organism: Mustela putorius furo; assembly: GCF_011764305.1. Classification (NCBI taxonomy): domain Eukaryota; kingdom Metazoa; phylum Chordata; class Mammalia; order Carnivora; family Mustelidae; genus Mustela; species Mustela putorius. The sequence goes on from NW_025421506.1 coordinate 919,660, forward strand.
TAACTTTTGCAAATTCATATCTTGACTCTCCTGAAGACATTCAATCTTTAAATCTTTAAAGAAAAAGAAGCAAAACTGAGAAAACTACAAGCTCATAAACTATTCAATAGCAGTGGAATTAAATAAGAGAGACAGAGAAACAGTCTAGAGGTAGCATAGGAAGAGACAAACAGCAAGGGAAAGAAAGGAAAAAAAAAACACATGTAATTGGGACTTTAATATTCTAGCTTATGGTGAGCTTCAGTCATATCCTGTGGGTTCTAATACATAATATTTCATTGCCCTTAGAAACGTGATTTACAAGTTTCTTTAATCTGAGTTAATTTTTAAAAAGGTGTAAGATCGGGGCACCTGGATGGCTCAGTTAAGCGACTGCCTTCGGCTCAGGTCATGATCCTGGAGTCACAGGATCGAGTTCTACATCGGGCTCCCTGCTCAGCGGGGAGTCTGCTTCTCCCTCTGACCTTCTCTCCTCTCATGTTCTCGCTCTCTCTCATTCTCTCTCACATAAATAAATAAAATCTTAAAAAAAAAAAAAAAGGTATAAGATCTCCAGGGTGGGTAGAGGGTTGAAATTTTTTCCCATTAACTTCTACTTTTATTGTAATCGGAGAATGCGGTCTACACCAGACTACTCAAAGCACAGTCCAGCACTGTGGCTACTGGAATGTAAGTCAGCTATGTCACTACTGTTTTAAATCAGCTAACTTCTTTTCTTTTCTTCCTTCCTTCCTTCCTTCCTTCCTTCCTTCCTTCCTTCCTTCCTTCCTTCTTTCTTTCTTTCTTTTTTTTCCCCACAGAAAGACTTCCTCAGTTAAGAAGCTAGTGCACTAATTTAAATCCTGGAATAAATTTCTTACCTGATTGTAAACCAGTACCGAACTGGTCAAGGATGACTACTTGAGTAGGCACTATTTAAACATTTGTAGCACTATCTACATATACATTTTTAAATGTTTGTGATATAATCATTTTTGTTAATATTACATACATAAGCTCTCGAAGTTAAGAGACTCTATTTTCATAGTGTAGGACTTATCTATTATATAATTGATATTCCCTATGCTCTTTCTTTTCGTGTTTTGACCACTCATAGGCCAAGAGAAATTAGTTAAAAATCACCATAAGTTTTGGCAACACAAACGTTTTGATGCTCATCAGTTGTATACTGGAACATTCTGAGCACTCAGCAGACTAATTTGGCTCTAATGTTGCATGCATCACTACCAATAGGCAGGTGCACCACTGAAGCAGTAGACAACTAGTACATTACTTTCTCTCTTTTTTAAGATTTTATTTGAGAGAGAGAGAACAAGCAGGAGGTGGGGCAGAGGGAGATGCAGGCTCCCCACCAAGCAGGGAGCCCAATGTGGGCTGATCCCAGGACCCTGGGATCATGACCTGAGCCAAAGGCAGACACTTAACCCACTAAGCCACCCAGGCACCCTAGTAAATTACTTAAACTGTATTTTAAAGTAGTCCAGAGTACAATGCAAATATCAACTCAAGTTTGGATATAAGTTCCCCATTCTGAGACATTTAGTCTATAACTCTAGTCAGAATTGATTTTTGGGAAAATTTTTTTATTAAGCAGTACAGAGTGAAAAATTAGAGATAGAACAGAGAACATAAAGGAAGTTCCACCAACCAGGAAAGCACACTTACCAAGTTCCCATCTTTCAGAACTCCTAGATACTTCTTATATTAATGACTAAAGAAAAAGAGAAGTGTTGTAAACATTAAATCTAAATAACTTGAGAAAGTCTGTGTACCTTCATTCCCCAAACTTGACTTCTGTGTTTGATCCTGAATGTCATTCGATTCAACAAGAGAACAAACAGAGTCTGGCTTTTGAATCCATGAGTGACTTCTACATCTAAAAAAAAAAGATCAGGATCAAAGGTAACTTGTTTGTTAGTGTCTTCTCATCTGCCCTCAAACTGGTTTCCCCAAAACTGACAGTAATATTTAAAAATTATTAATTATATAAACAGAATTTTACTAGTATTCCTCAAAACAAAAGGCTATCTCCCCCAAGCTGAATTCAGTGGGAAACGTATTATGTTTGTTGCCACCGTGGCAGCAAAATCAAGAAATCCAAAAATACTCTCTCTGAAAATTAAAATCCAACAACTACAAAAGCCCTACATGCAAAATTATTTTTCAATTTTAAGACGGATAACTTGTGTTCAAACACTGGTTTCATAACACATTAGGAGACAACACATTTAGCAAAAACTACCTACTCTTATATTAAATGGTAAAGTTACATGTTAATGAAAAAAAGACCTACACCTATATTGATTGCATCATACGTTTATTAAATTAATCGACTTTTTTTAACATACCTAATTTCAGATTTCTCTTGGCCTTCGGATTCTTCATCATCACTGTTGTCAGAAAATTGGCAGTGGAGGACTTCATCTTGTTCTTCTAAGTGACCCAGTAGCATCTGACTCCGTGTTCGAAATCCGGCAACTACTCGATCCAGAGAGTACACAGAAGCGCTTGTGTAGACCTTACAAGTACCCCAGCCAATAAAAAAAGGGATTTTTAAAAAATGTTTATTTTTCTCTTATCACTCAAGATGTTTTTGAAGAGGTTTTTAGATACTTGTGCTTAAAATGGCCAATTACTGGAAATATACAAAAGTCAAAATAAATTTCACAGTACCGTTGTGCCCCATGGACACATACATCTTTTAGAATCTACACAGCTCTTCCTTCTAGAAAGCTCCCTATCAATTCAAAAATGAAACCAAAGAGAGGCAGGACTGAAAACATCACAGCTCTTAAACACAGCACAGGCACTCCCCAACCATGTAAAAGCCATATACAGTGTGATAAGAGGCAATGACACGTTGTGTACTACGCTGCAGGAAATCCAAATGGATTTACTCATACTTTACATGTGGTGGTGAGGGATAGCCAACTTAATGCTCTAAGTGACACAGTTAACATGTATCATGGATAAATAGATTTTCATGGCCCAGCCTGGGAACTTTCTATATTATAACATGCTTCTACTAGCAATGCACCTTAAACTCTCAAAAAACGACCTTGGAGGGGCGCCTGAGTGGTGTGGTCAGTTAAGCATCTGATTCTTTTTTTTTTTTTCCTTTTTTAAGATTTTATTTATTTATTCGACAGACAGAGATCACAAGCAGGCAGAGAAACTGGCAGAGAGAGAAAGGAGGAAGCAGGCTCCCTGCTGAGCAGAGAGCCCGACTCGGGGCTCCATCCCAGGATCCTGGGATCATGACCTGAGCTGAAGGCAGAGGCTTTAACCCACTGAGCCACCCAGGTGCCCCAGCATCTGACTCTGGATATTGGCTCAGGTCATGATCTCAGGGTTGTGGGATCAAGCCCTACATCAGGCTCTACGCTCAGCAGGGAGTCTGCTGGAGATTCTTTCTCTCCCTCTGTCCCCACCCCATGCTTGCTCACATACTTGCCCCCCCAAAAATAATAAATAAAATTTTTTTTTAAGATTTTATTTATTTGACAGAGAGAAATCACAAGTAGGCAGAGAGGCAGACAGAGAGAGAGAGAGGAAGCAGGCTCCCTGCCGAGCAGAGAGCCCGATGCGGGACTCGATCCCAGGACCCCGAGATCATGACCTGAGCCGAAGGCAGCGGCTTAACCACTGAGCCACCCAGGCGCCCCGTAAATAAAATTTTTTTAAATGACCTTGGAAAAAACAACAAAAATTAGAAACTGCCTTTATTTGTTTATTCTAGTTTAAGTCACCAGATATTTCCTTTTTCACCACCTCTTTGTAACCAGACCTCAGAGTTTTTCTCAAAAAAGCCAAATGAAATATTAGAGGAAACATTCGATTTATTACCAGAAATAATTATAAGCTATTAAAATTTTAACTTAGAGTAGAATATGTATAACACAGATTCAAGTGATTTAAGTCTCTTACATAATCCCTCCCAGAAAAGCCTTCCTAATGCTAAAGATTCCTTGCTATCTGACTTTTGTAGCTCTGCTGTTGGCCACCTAATAAGACCATCTGTCATACTGGTACCATGACGGATGCAGAATAAAGTTTCTAGGTGGATTTCCCATCCTGGCGTGTGAGGGAGTAGGGAGGGGAATTACTTACAGAAGAACCAACTCAGAAGTATTTATTTAACAAGCACAGGTTCATTTTGCCCCCACAACAAACAGGCATAGGGGTTTCTCTTTGTCACAGGAATAGGAATTAATTTCAGGAGCAAATAAAATCTTTTATTCAGAATCAAATTTTGTTCTCTAGAATTCTAACTTGCTTTTAAAATTTCTGTCTACAAAGAAAACCAAATGATCCAGCTTTATAATGAAGACCAAATAAATCCCACAATAATTAATGATATTTAGCAAATTAATTCCTTAACAGTCATCCCACCCAAGACAAGGTATTCTTTGCCTCTTGCAGGCTCATAAAGGGTTTTAAATGATTTTTTTTAAAGTCTTTACTTATTTATTTGACAGACAAGAGATCACAAGTAGGCAGAGAGGCAGGCAGAGAGAGGAGGAGGCAGGCTCCCTGCTGAGCAGAGAGCCCAATGTGGGGCTCGATCCCAGGACCCCGAGACCATGACCCCAACTGAAGGCAAAGGCCTTAATCCACTGAGCCACCAGGCACCCCCATAAAGGGTTTTATAACCTGGGCCCATCCCACCTAAGTACTGGGTCCTGCTTCCCCTGAATTGCTTCTGTATTCCATAGCTCCCCACTTGAGCACTTTCAACCATAACCCCAAATAGTACTGATCACTACGTAAGTACTCAAATAAGCTAATAACTTAGATAACTGAGGTGTCTACAACTAGAAGCCAATATTTTATTCTAATCATTTTTTCCTAGAATTATACAGCCACAAGGCTAGAGAGAACTTTAAAGCTTACTGAGAGTTCAACTATTCACCCCATATCTGACTCTCATCTATAACGTAACTTCTGCTGAAACATTGGTTGCAGGGGCCCTCACAAGCCCTGGGGCCTCAAAAATCATCTCTGGCAGTTTTCACTGATTAAGCTTTCTTTACATTCCCATAGACTTCTCTGTAGTCCTACTTGTAGAGACAAATATAACAATAACGATAAGCCTTCAATTTTTTTTAAATTTTTATTTATTTATTTGAGGGGAGAGAGAGCATGAGCAGGGAGAGAGAGAACAGACTCCCCGCTGAGCTTAGAGGCTGACACAGGGCTCGATCCCAGCTCCCTGAGATCATGACCTGAGCCAAAGGCATATGCTTAACTGACTAAGCCACCCCAGCGCCCAAAGCCTTCAAATATTTGAAAACAGGCATCATGTCCCCTCTGAATCAGAGTAAGTCCAGAGTTACTTCAGATGTTCACCAAGGTCCTTAAACTACCTGGTTCTCTGAAAATAATCTAATTTGACTTAAAATGTTGTACCCAGACCTGAACTTGATGTTTCACATCATCATACAGAAAGATAATCTCCTACTAGTGATGCATTCGATTTGGATTCATCAGATACGCTACAACATTGCTCAAGTCATTCACCATACACTGTACAAATTTTGTACAAAATTTCAATCAACAATTCCACAAAGGTTTATGACATATAATTTGTCACTTTGCTACTGTGACGCTGGTGTATCCTGCTGGAACGAGCTGCACAGCAAAGGAACCTAGTCTAAGCTAGGCAGACACATCTTCTCTGTGTTCTGCTGTGTTCATTCTTCACCCTGAGCAACTATGTATGCAACGAATTAAAAAGGAAAGCAAAACAAAAATGAAATATCACAAGCCTTCCTGTGAGGTAAAATCTTAGTGAAACTGTTAACATGTAGTGTGGGGTTATGCACAGGAACTTTGTGACACAAGAATGTAATTCATTGGGACGCCTGGGTGGCTCAGTTGGTTAAGCAGCTGCCTTCGGCTCAGGTCATGATCCCAGCGTCCTGGGATCGAGTCCCACATTGGGCTCCTTGCTCCGCAGGGAGCCTGCTTCTCCCTCTGACTCTGCCTTCCACTCTGTCTGCCTGTGCTTGCTCTCGCTCGCTCTCTCTCTGACAAATAAATAAATAAAATCTTAAAAAAAAAAAAAAAAAGAATGTAATTCATTCAGGAAAAAGCAAGATTTTACAGATATTTCCACTTTTGTGAAGTTGGAGATTGCAGAAGATTTTTAAAATATATACGTCAAGAATACTTTGGTTGGGGTGCCTGGGTGGCTCAGTGGGTTAAGTGTCTGTCTTTGGCTCAGGTCATGATCCCAGGGTCCTGGGATCGAGTTCCACATCAGGTTCCTTCCTCTACAAGGAGCCTGCTTCTCCCTTTCCCTTTGTCCACCCCTCCCCCTGCCTGTGCTTACTCTCTCTCTGTCAAATAAATACAATCTTTTAAAAAGAGTACTTTGGTTGGTTTTCTTAGCATACAATTAAGTGAAGTACCAAAAGTGATATTAGGGATGCCTGAGTGGCTCAGTTGGTTAAGCCTCTGCCTTCAGCTCAGGTCATGATCCCAGGATCCTGGGATCGGGTCCCTCATTGGTCTCCCTGCTCAGTGGGGAGCCTGCTTCTCCCGCTACCCACCGTTCCTCCTGCTTGTGATCTCTTTCTCTGACAAATAAATAAAATCTTTTTTTTTTAAAAAGTGTATTAGTTTACCCATTGCTTTTTTCTTTTTTCTTTTCAGCGTAACAGAATTCACTGTTTCTGCACCACACCCAGTGCTCCAGGCAATGAGTGCCCTCCATAGTACCCACCACCTGGCTCCCCCAATATCCAATGCTTTTATTTCTGGTTTATATCATATTTTATCAAATCTGAAATGCTATCAATTGTAAGACACACCATTATTTTTATTCTATCGAGAAAGGAAAAAACGCCGTCAAACCATGACATGCCATCAATTATAAAACATACCCTGCCATCAAAGATGATAAACTGTGAAAAAAATGTATGTATTACGATCAGTGAAACAAGCCAGGTTTTCATCAGCATTTGTGATATTATATTATACCTAAGCACTGATTGGGACCACCTCTAATTTTTTCTTTCCAAAGTGCCCTGCATATGTATAATACTGGCTCTTGGTTTCAAGTGTATCATATTTATCATGTTAAGAAAGTAGAAACCTGGGGCGCCTGGGTGGCTCAGTGGGTTAATCCTCTGCCTTTGGCCCAGGTCATGATCTCAGGGTCCTGGGATTGAGCCCCACATTGGGCTCTCTGCTCGGCAAGAGAGCTTGCTTCTCCCTCTCTCTCTGCCTGCCTCTCTGCCTACTTATGATCTCTCTCTGTCAAATAAATAAATAAATAAAATAAAAAAAGAAAAAGAAAGTAGAAACCTGTTGTATTTTTTTCTTTAAGCTTAAGTCAAGATTCAATAGATAAGTTTTTGGTACTACTGAGACAGAGGTGTTTTTTCTCTTTTTTCCTGTTAATTTGATAAATAATTTGGAAACTTTTTCTTTTATTTACCTGTAAACTGGTAAATCTGCAAACAGATTTCATTAGGAATTCTGCATAAGTAGATATATCCTATAATTCCATTTTCAGATTAGGAAATAATTGAAAACAAATGTGTAATGATAGGAAAAGGTACACAACTGTATGCCCCTAGGATAACTATTATTCAGCTACTAAAAATCATGATGTCATAAGAGAATACTTAATGACTGTCAAATGTTCATGATATGTTGAGAAAAGCCAGTAATGAAAGTATATCCATAAATATAACAAATAATACTTTTAAAATTAAATAAGAGCTTTTTGCTCTTTCCCTCCAATATGAGTAAACAAGCATAGAAGAAATATTTCCTTTAAAAAAATACATTTCTGGGGCATCTGGGTGGCTCAGTAGGTTAAGCCTCTGCCCTCGGCTTAGGTCATGCACCATCTCAGGGTCCTGGGATTGAGCCCCGCATGGGGCTCTCTGCTTACCGGGGAGCCGCTTCCCTCTCTCTCTTTCTGCCTGTCTCTCTCCCTACTTGTGATCTCTGTCAAATAAATAAATAAAATCTTAAAAAAAAAATACATTTCCAATGAAGAACAGAACAAAAGAAATATTTCCTCATATGAGGACTACTTGCACTTCAAGAAAATATCAGAGCTAATGAACTCTAAAAGAAATTAGCAGAGCTAGAAAATATTAGCTAGACTTCTACCAAGGAAGCAAAACTCCAGGGAGAAAATAAAGTGGCATTTCAGATGTCCTCTTCACTGTAATTCAGTTAGTTCTGGTAATCAGTACGAAACCCTCGCCTCACTCTTAGAACAATGGAATAGTAAGCAGGACAGGGCTGGCCATACAATGTGTCTTCCCATGCAACCCTGCCTTCTCTCTCTGCTGCAGCAACCAGCCCAAAGAAGAGAGGTGGCCTGGATTCCTGGACACACGCCAGGAGAAAGAGAACCACCCCCATCCCCCAAGCTGCTGATCCTATAACTTTTGTATTTTCTTCCTTTCCCCACCTTTTAGTGGCTAACAGGGCTCTTTCGGGGTGGAAAGAAAATTTTAGAAAAACAAAACAAAACTAAGGATTTTGCTCTTCTGAAACTATAACCATGGAACTCGTTACTCCAGTCATGTCTGTTTCAAGTCTATTCAAACAGCTGGAGGTAAGAACCCCTAAGGGCCTAACCTTTTTCAAAAGCCCACAGAGGTCTATCTCCTCAAAGACTATATGCGCGTGTACATGTGTATGTATGAATGTCGTAAAAAAAGAAAAAGAGACTTGGAGTCAAGATGGCGGAGAAGTAGCAAGCTGAGACTGCTTCAGCTAGCCGGAGATCAGCTAGATACCTTATCTAAAGATTGCAAACACCTGAAAATCCATCGGCAGATCGAAGAGAAGAAGAACAGCAATTCTGGAAACAGAAAAACAACCACTTTCTGAAAGGTAGGACCGGCAGGGAAGTGAATCCAAAGCGACGGGAAGATAGACCCCGGGGGGGAGGGGCCGGCTCCCGGCAAGCGGCGGAGCAACCGCGCACAAAATCAGGACTTTTAAAAGTCTGTTCCGCTGAGGGACATCGCTCCAGAGGCTAAACCGGGGCGAAGCCCACGCGGGGTCAGCGTGGCCTCAGGTCCCGCAGGGTCACAGAAGGATCGGGGGTGTCTGAGTGTCGCAGAGCTTGCGGGTATTGGAACGGGAAAGCCGGCTACAGAGACAGAGCCGACAGTAAGCTCACAGCTCCGTGTTACCTTGAACCGGTCGCAGGCTCGGTGAGCTCGGAGCGCGGCCGGAGGTCAGGCAGACGGGAGTAACTGGGCGCTGTTCTCTGAGGGCGCACTGAGGAGTGGGGCCCTGGGCTCTCGGCTCCTCCGGGCCGGAGACCAGGAGGCCGCCATTTGTATTCCCGTCCTCTGGAACTCTACGGAAAGCGCTCAGGGAACAAAAGCTCCTGAAAGCAAACCCGAGTGGATTACTCACCCCGGCCCGGGTAAGGGCGGTGTAATTCCGCCTGGGGCAAAGACACTTGAGAATCACTAAAACAGGCCCCTCCCCCAGAAGATCAACAAGAAATCCAGCCAAGACCAAGTTCACCTACCAAGGAGTGCGGTTTCAATACCAAGGAGAGCAGCAGAATTCCAGAGGAGGAGAAAGCCAAGCACGGAACTCATGGCTTTTTTCCTGTGATTTTTTTTAGTCTTGCAGTTAATTTAATTTTTTCTTTTTCTTTTTTTTTTTTTCTCGCCTTCGGGTAAAATTTTTTTTTTAACTGTTACCTTTTTCTTTTTTTAACGATTTTATACTAGTTTATCTAATATATATATTTTTTTTCTTTTTTACATTTTTCTTAGGTGGTGTTTTCTTTTTTAAAAAATTTTTTTTTTTTTTTTTTTTTTTTTTTTTTTTTTTTTTTTCTTTCTTTTTTTTTTCTTTTTTTTTTTCTTTCTTCCTTTTTGAACCTCTTTTTATCCCCTTTCTCCCCACTCACGATTTTGGATCTCCTCTAATTTGGTTTAAAGCATATTTTCCTGGGGTTGTTGCCACCCTTTTAGTATTTTACTTGCCCCTTCATTTACTCTTATCTGGACAAAATGACAAGACGTAAAAATTCAAACACAAAAAAAAGAACAAGAGGCAGTACCGAAGGCTAGGGACCTAATCAATACAGACATCGGTAATATGTCAGATCTAGAGTTCAGAATGACAATTCTCAAGGTTCTAGCCGGGCTCGAAAAAGGCATGGAAGATATTAGAGAAACCCTCTCGAGAGATATAAAAGCCCTTTCTGGAGAAATAAAAGAACTAAAATCTAACCAAGGTGAAATCAAAAAAGCTATTAATGAGGTGCAATCAAAAATGGAGGCTCTAACTGCTAGGATAAATGAGGCAGAAGAAAGAATTAGTGATATAGAAGACCAAATGACAGAGAATAAAGAAGCTGAGCAAAAGAGGGACAAACAGCTACTGGACCACGAGGGGAGAATTCGAGAGATAAGTGACACCATAAGACGAAACAACATTAGAATAATTGGGATTCCAGAAGAAGAAGAAAGTGAGAGGGGAGCAGAAGGTATACTGGAGAGAATTATTGGGGAGAATTTCCCCAATATGGCAAAGGGAACGAGCATCAAAATTCAGGAGGTTCAGAGAATGCCCCTCAAAATCAATAAGAATAGGACCCACACCCCGTCACCTAATAGTAAAATTTACAAGTCTCAATGACAAAGAGAAAATCCTGAAAGCAGCCCGGGAAAAGAAGTCTGTAACATACAATGGTAAAAATATTAGATTGGCAGCTGACTTATCCACAGAGACCTGGCAGGCCAGAAAGAGCTGGCATGATATTTTCAGAGCACTAAACGAGAAAAAACATGCAGCCAAGAATACTATATCCAGCTAGGCTATCATTGAAAATAGAAGGAGAGATTAAAAGCTTCCAGGACAAACAACAACTGAAAGAATTTTGCAAATACCAAACCAGCTCTACAGGAAATATTGAAAGGGGTCCTCTAAGCAAAGAGAGAGCCTACAAGTGGGTAGATCAGAAAGGAACAGAGACCATATACAGTAACAGTCACCTTACAGGCAATACAATGGCACTAAATTCATATCTCTCAATAGTTACCCTGAATGTGAATGGGCTAAATGCCCCTGTCAAAAGACACAGGGTATCAGAATGGATAAAAAAACAAAACCCATCTATATGTTGCCTCCAAAAACACATTTTAAGCCCGAAGACACCTCCAGATTTAAAGTGAGGGGGTGGAAAAGAATTTACCATGCTAATGGACATCAGAAGAAAGCAGGAGTGGCAATCCTTATATCAGATCAATTAGATTTTAAGCCAAAGACTATAATAAGAGATGAGGAAGGACACTATATCATACTCAAAGGGTCTGTCCAACAAGAAGATTTAACAATTTTAAATATCTATGCCCCCAATGTGGGAGCAGCCAACTATATAAACCAATTAATAACAAAATCAAAGAAACACATCAACAATAATACAATGATAGTAGGGGACTTTAACACTCCCCTCACTGAAATGGACAGGTCATCCAAGCAAAAGATCAGCAAGGAAATAAAGGCCTTAAACGACACACTGGACCAGATGGACATCACAGATATATTCAGAATATTTCATCCCAAAGCAACAGAATACACATTCTTCTCTAGTGCACATGGAACATTCTCCAGAATAGATCACATCCTCGGTCCTAAATCAGGACTCAACCGGTATCAAAAGATTGGGATCATTCCCTGCATATTTTCAGACCACAATGCTCTAAAGCTAGAACTCAACCACAAAAGGAAGTTTGGAAAGAACCCAAATACATGGAGACTAAACAGTATCCTTCTAAAGAATGAATGGGTCAACCGGGAAATTAAAGAAGAATTGAAAAAAATCATGGAAACAAATGATAATGAAAATACAACGGTTCAAAATCTGTGGGACACAACAAAGGCAGTCCCGAGAGGAAAATATATAGCGGTACAAGCCTTTCTCAAGAAACAAGAAAGGTCTCAGGTACACAACCTAACCCTACACCTAAAGGAGCTGGAGAAAGAACAAGAAAGAAACCCTAAGCCCAGCAGGAGAAGAGAAATCATAAAGATCAGAGCAGAAATCAATGAAATAGAAACCAAAAAAACAATAGAACAAATCAACGAAACTAGGAGCTGGTTCTTTGAAAGAATTAATAAGATTGATAAACCCCTGGCCCGACTTATCAAAAAGAGAAGAGAAAGGACCCAAATAAATAAAATCATGAATGAAAGAGGAGAGATCACAACTAACACCAAAGAAATACAAACTATTATAAGAACATACTATGAGCAACTCTACGGCAATAAATTTGACAATCTGGAAGAAATGGATGCATTCCTAGAAACATATAAACTACCACAACTGAACCAGGAAGAAATAGAAAGCCTGAACAGACCCATAACCAGTAAGGAGATAGAAACAGTCATTAAAAATCTCCAAACAAACAAAAGCCCAGGGCCAGACGGCTTCCCGGGGGAATTCTACCAAACATTTAAAGAAGAACTAATTCCTATTCTCCTGAAACTGTTCCAAAAAATAGAAATGGAAGGAAAACTTCCAAACTCATTTTATGAGGCCAGCATCACCTTGATCCCAAAACCAGACAAGGATCCCACCAAAAAAAGAGAGCTATAGACCGATATCCTTGATGAACACAGATGCGAAAATACTCAACAAAATACTAGCCAATAGGATTCAACAGTACATTAAAAAGATTATTCACCACGACCAGGTGGGATTTATTCCAGGGCTGCAAGGTTGGTTCAACATCCGCAAATCAGTCAATGTGATACAACACATCAATAAAAGAAAGAACAAGAACCATATGATACTCTCAATAGATGCTGAAAAAGCATTTGACAAAGTACAACATCCCTTCCTGATCAAAACTCTTCAAAGTGTAGGGATAGAGGGCACATACCTCAATATCATCAAAGCCATCTATGAAAAACCCACCGCAAATATCATTCTCAATGGAGAAAAACTGAAAGCTTTTCCGCTAAGGTCAGGAAACACGGCAGGGATGTCCATTATCACCACTGCTATTCAACATAGTACTAGAGGTCCTAGCCTCAGCAATCAGACAACAAAAGGAAATTAAAGGCATCCAAATCGGCAAAGAAGAAGTCAAATTATCACTCTTCGCAGATGATATGATACTATATGTGGAAAACCCAAAAGACTCCACTCCAAAACTGCTAGAACTTATACAGGAATTCAGTAAAGTGTCAGGATATAAAATCAATGCACAGAAATCAGTTGCATTTCTCTACACCAACAGCAAGACAGAAGAAAGAGATATTAAGGAGTCAATCCCATTTACAATTGCATCCAAAACCATAAGATACCTAGGAATAAACCTAACCAAAGAGACACAGAATCTATACTCAGAAAACTATAAAGTACTCATGAAAGAAATTGAGGAAGACACAAAGAAATGGAAAAATGTTCCATGCTCCTGGATTGGAAGAATAAATATTGTGAAAATGTCTATGCTACCTAAAGCAATCTACACATTTAATGCAATTCCTATCAAAGTACCATCCATCTTTTTCAAAGAAATGGAACAAATAATTCTAAAATTTATATGGAACCAGAAAAGACCTCGAATAGCCAAAGGGATATTGAAAAAGAAAGCCAACTTTGGTGGCATCACAATTCCGGACTTCAAGCTCTATTACAAAGCTGTCATCATCAAGACAGCATGGTACTGGCACAAAAACAGACACATAGATCAATGGAACAGAATAGAGAGCCCAGAAATAGACCCTCAAATCTATGGTCAACTAATCTTCGACAAAGCAGGAAAGAATGTCCAATGGAAAAAAGACAGCCTTTTCAATAAATGGTGCTGGGAAAATTGGACAGCCACATGCAGAAAAATGAAATTGGACCATTTCCTTACACCACACACAAAAATAGACTCAAAATGGATGAAGGACCTCAATGTACGAAAGGAATCCATCAAAATCCTTGAGGAGAACACGGGCAGCAACCTCTTCGACCTCTGCCGCAGCAACATCTTCCTAGGAACAACGCAAAAGGCAAGGGAAGCAAGGGAAAAAATGAACTACTGGGATTTCATCAAGATCAAAAGCTTTTGCACAGCAAAGGAAACAGTTAACAAAATCAAAAGACAACTGACAGAATGGGAGAAGATATTTGCAAACGACATATCAGATAAAGGACTAGTGTCCAGAATCTATAAAGAACTTAGCAAACTCAATACCCAAAGAACAAATAATCCAATCAAGAAATGGGCAGAAGACATGAACAGACATTTCTGCAAAGAAGACATCCAGATGGCGAACAGACACATGAAAAAGTGCTCCATATCACTCGGCATCAGGGAAATACAAATCAAAACCACAATGAGATATCACCTCACACCAGTCAGAATGGCTAAAATCAACAAGTCAGGAAATGACAGATGCTGGCGAGGATGCGGAGAAAGGGGAACCCTCCTACACTGTTGGTGGGAATGCAAGCTGGTGCAGCCACTCTGGAAAACAGCATGGAGGTTCCTCAAAATGTTGAAAATAGAACTGCCCTATGACCCAGCAATTGCACTATTGGGTATTTACCCTAAAGATACAAATGTAGTGATCCAAAGGGACACATGCACCCGAATGTTTATAGCAGCAATGTCCACAATAGCCAAACTATGGAAAGAACCTAGATGTCCATCAACAGATGAATGGATCAAGAAGATGTGGTATATATACACAATGGAATACTATGCAGCCATCAAAAGAAATGAAATCTTGCCATTTGCAACAACATGGATGGAACTAGAGCGTATCATGCTTAGCGAAATAAGTCAAGCAGAGAAAGACAACTATCATATGATCTCCCTGATATGAGGAAGTGGTGATGCAACATGGAGGCTTAAGTGGGTAGAAGAATAAATGAAACAAGATGGGATTGGGAGGGAGACAAACCATAAGTGACTCTTAATCTCACAAAACAAACTGAGGGTTGCCGGGCGGGAGGGGGTTTGGGAGAAGGGGGTGGGATTATGGACATTGGGGAGGGTATGTGATTTGGTGAGTGCTGTGAAGTGTGTAAACCTGGTGATTCACAGACCTGTACCCCTGGGGATAAAAATATATGTTTATAAAAAAAAAAAAAAAAAGAAAAAGACTGAGAAAGCTTAAGTATGTATGACTTTTGTAATCAGGGGGAAGAACACCCAAATGTTATTTTTAAAAAACAAAAGAATAGAAGAAACGGAAAATTCTTTCCCATTACTTGCCAATAGTTAATTAATTACAGAAGATATATAATTTTTTTAAAGATCTTATTTATTTGACAGAGATCAGAAGTAAGCAGAGCAGCAGGCAGAGAGAGAAGGGGAAGCAGGCTCCCCGCTGAGCAGAGAGCCCTATGTGGGGCTCGATCCCAGGACCCTGAGATCATGACCTGAGCCGAAGGCAGAGGCTTAACCCACTGAGCCACCCAGGTGCCCCAGAAGATATATAATTTTAAAGTTGAATTAAGTTATCAAATTTGTATCCTGCAAAGAATGTGCCCTTTGTCATGTTCCACGAAAATTTATCATGTATTTAGCCATAAAGAACATGTCAATAACTCTACAAAGTAAAGCTGAGATTAATAATAACAGTGACTTCGGGCGCCTGGGTGGCTCAGTTGGTTAAGCGTCTTTTGCCTCAGGTCACGATCGCAGGGTACTAGGGTCAAGTCCCACATCAGGCTCCCTACTCTGTGGGAAGCCTGCTTCTCCCTCACCCACTCCCTCTGCTGTGTTCCCTCTCTTGCTGTGTCTCTCTCTGTCAAATAAATAAAATCTTAAAAAATAATAATAGTGATTTAAATGTTAAAACCCAATCACTCAGAATAGGTGAGTATTCTCAGGTAAGAGGAGCATCTGTCCTGCTTGCTCTGAGGCCCGAGCCTGGGACACAAGGGATGCAACCTGAGTGCATGTGCCAGAGACGCAGTGTGCCAGTTTCCAATTCACTATCTCATGTAAATCCTCTACACCCTCCTTAAATCTCCCCCAGTCTGACAGAAAAGGACCCTGGGGCTCACACAGGTTTAGACATATGTACTGCAGGCCTATGCACAGAGCTGCTCACACCCCAGCCTGCCTGAGGGCACAGCCTCTGACACCTCTCCTACTACTCATCCCTTTAACTGTAACCCTCAGAGACCCAAACAAGTCATTTCCCTTCATAAAACTAATCAATAGAAACCAAAATTCATGAATCTGCTACTTAATCTTTTTCCATTAGAGATTTCTATTGCCCTAGAGATTTGTTTTCCTTTTTTCTTGTTTAAGATTTTATTTATTTATTTGTCAGAGAAAAAGAGCACAAGCAGCGGGAACAGCAGGCAGAGGGAGAGGCAGATTCTTCACTGAGCACTGCGGGACTCAATCCCAGGACCCTGAGATCATGACCTGAACTGAAGGCAGGGTGTTTAACCAACTGAGCCACCCAGGCGTCCTGAGATTCCTTGCTTTTCAAGAAAAATCTGTGTGCATGTATTTACCACCCATGCAAATATTTATAAACAAAAATTAAAATGAAACTTCATACTAATCCTCAGAGACTTGATTATGTTAGCTTGGCAAGTCCAAATAACAGATAAATGTCACTTTAAAAATAATAAAACAGGCCAAATAAATCAAAATAAATACCCTCCAATCTTCCCACAACCTTGGTGTGGCTAAAGAAAAAAAAAATTCATGAAGCTATCAGACTAAAGCGTGTCAGAAAATATGATGGCAAAGGATAGCTTTTTCTCCTTGGTGAATAAAGACATCATCTTCAACTATTTCTTCCAAATATAACTATAGATTCTCCTATTTATTAATTTATTATTTAAAAGAAGCCTGATGAAAAAAGAAAGAATATGCATAAAAGTCCATGAAATCAAACAGAAAAAAAACCCTGCTGAGATCATGCAAATACACTGTGATATCATAAAGAATATTTTTTAAATCTCAAAATCAGAAAGAGATCAATGTCTCGACATTACCTTCCTGGAACCTGGTCTGGCTGGAATATAAATGTAATGTCCCAGACGAGAATCAAAGGGTACAGTGCATGGCCTCTTCGTGGCTGTCCTGGTGTCTGGTCCATCTCCACAAGGTTCCGTAGCTGAAGAGGTCATTGACAGGTTAAGTTTTGATAGTTCTTCGCTCAGTTGATCCACAAGAAGTTGTTGTTCTATTATTTTTTCATTCTTTGTAGAAAAGAGATGCACATTTTAAAAACAGAGAACCTCTGTATGTGTGTAATGGTTAAAAATAAATTGTACATTGCCCCAAACCACAACTACCTTAACAGTACCAAAAACTCTCATTTCTCCACTGGTGAGTCTTCTGACGCGATGCTCATCAGCATCCAGGGCCGTTCTGAAGGCTAAAAACTTTTGAAAAGGAAGCAACAAGAGACAGAGAGCCTGAAGAGATAACTACTCAAAGAAAATGCCCCACACACTGTGATTGGTTGGTTTGTCATCCTGAAGCACTCTGATTTGTTGGTCTTTATAAACGGTTGGCCTTTCTGAGGGAAATCCAAGTGGTAACAAGAGAGAAGAAAGTTGCAAGTGGACAAAGAATTGCAAATGGCTGAGGTGGCAGCAAAGGAGACGAGCTGGTGACAGGTAGGGTGAACTTTTGAAAGCCTTCCCTCAGTGCCAAAGAAAGCCCAAGCACAAAGAGATAAAAGATAGGTAACTGATAGTCCTGGGAGAAAAAAGAACTTGGAAATCAAAAGCTGAACAAATTGTGTATCAGGAATGTGTGTGTGTGTGTGTGTGTGTGTGCGCGCGTGCACATGCACACGCATGTATGGCTTAGCTCTCTATGTGTCCTCTAAAGAAACTTTTTTTCAGGTATAACCAGCCCAGCAAGCTTTAACATCAATTTTTGTTTTATCAGTACAAAGTTATGTAAATAAGAAATTGCCATTCATCTTAATACTTCACATGTACTACAATGTTCAAATGCGGGGGGGATAACCTAAAAGTTTCACAGTGCTAATGCTAAGCTATAAAAAGTCGACCTTATAAAAAATTCACGCATTCAGATAATTAAAGTATATGCCAATGGCATATATTGGAGTGTTTGTATTTTCCAGGAAAGGGTAAAATACCAATTATATTAGACTTCATTCAATCAAGAACGTATGGTATACACTCCAGGAAAACCACCAAAACCATAAAGAATACAAGTGTAAAACCTGAGCTCATGAAGTAAAAACAGAAAAATTAAAAACGTACAATGAATCCAAAAGAAGATAAGAAAAGAGAAAAAAAGAACATAGAGCAGGATAAGTAAAGGGACAATGATGGAATTACAACCAAAATATGAGTCATTAAATTCATAAGTGAACTAAGTAATCCAATTAAAATATTATAATTCATCAGAGAGGATTATAAAATTATATAACTTGCTGCTTACTAAGAAACACCACTAAAATAGACACACAAAGATGAAAAATAAGATGGAGAAAGACACATTATGTAATATTAATCAAAAGAAAGCTAGTAGGGCTATGTGAATACCCAAGTAGGATTTTAAGGCAAAAACCACTGGAAAAGGTAAAAAATATTAAAAAGGGGGACTGGGTGGCTCTGTGGTTTAAAGCCTCTGCCTTTGGCCCAGATCATGATCCGAGGGTCCTGGGATCCAACCCTGCATAGGGCTCCCTGCTCAGCAGGGAGCCTGCTCCGCCCCCCCATCTGCCTCTTTGCCTACTTGTGATCTCTCTCTCTGTCAAATAAATAAATAAAATCTTTAAAAGAATATTAAAAAGTTGAATTCACCAGGATGATGTAACAATCATGCATTTCTATGTACTTAATAACATATCTTCAATATGTAGAATGCAAAAACTGTCAGAACTATAACAAAAAGACCCCAAGAATTAGTAAAAATTTAGATGTGAAGGGGCACCTGGATGGCTCAGTTGGTTAAGCATCCAACTCTTGATTTTTTTTTTTATGATTTTAATTTTTTATTTTTTTTATAAACATATATTTTTATCCCCAGGGGTACAGGTCTGTGAATCACCAGGTTTACACACTTCACAGCACTCACCAAAGCACATACCCTCCCCAATGTCCATAATCCCACCCCCTTCTCCCAAACCCCCTCCCCCCAGCAACCCTCAGTTTGTTTTGTGAGATTAAGAGTCACTTATGGTTTGTCTCCCTCCCAATCCCATCTTGTTTCATTTATTCTTCTCGTACCCACTTAAGCCCCCATGTTGCATCACAACTTCCTCATATCAGGGAGATCATATGATCCAACTCTTGATTTTTGACTCAGGTCACGATCTCAAGGTCATGAGATCCAGCCCTGCGTGAGGCTCTGCACTCAGTGCGGAATCTGACTAAGATCCTCTCTCTCCATTATGAGGCAAAAAAAAAAAAAAAAAAAGATTCTCTCTCTGCTCCCTCAGCCCCCTGCCCCCACTCATGCATGCACTCTCTCTCAAATAAATAAATAAAATCTTTAAGAAAAAAAAGGAGAAAATGTCCATCACCAAAAAAGTCCATCAATAGTAGAACAGAGTCAAGCAGAGTCAATTATCATATGGTTTCACTTACTTGTAGAGCACAAGGAATAACACAAAGGACATGGGGAGATGGGGAGAAGTGAGTTGGGGGAAATCCTAGGGGAGATTGTGAGAGACTGTAGACTCTGCGAAACAAACTGAGAGTTTTGGAGAGGAGGGGGTGGGGGATGGGTGAGATTGGTGGTGGATATTAAGGAGGGTACATATTGCATGGGAGCACTGGGTGTGGTGCATAAACAATGAATCTTGAACACTGAAAAAATAAAATAAAATATTTTAAAAATAGTAGAATAGAAATATAAATTGCAATATATTTATACAATGAAATCCTGTATAGCTATAAACTGTAACAAGCTATAGTTACTTTGTGGATGAATCAGAACAAAAAGATATTCAATAAAAGCAACTAGATACTAAAGAATATACATACTGAATGATTAAATTTATAAAAATTCCAAACTGTAGTGTTTAGGGATACATAGTAAAACCACAAAGCAAAGCAAAGAAAGCATTACTCTGAAGTAAGGAACGTGACTCTCTGAGCAGGACGAACTAAGGACTTCTGAGGGGCTGACAGTTTACTATTTTTTTTTAATTTATGTTTTTAAGTTTTTATTTAAATTCCGGTTAGTTAACATACAGGGTAATATTAGTTTCAGGTGTACAACAGAGTGACTCAACACCTGCATACAATAGCCGGAGCTCATCACAACAGGTGCATACCTTAATCCCCATCACCTGTTTCCTCCGTTCCCCCCCCACCTCCTCGCTGGTAACCATCAGTTTGTTCTCTATAATTAACAGTCTGTTTCTTGGTTTGCCTCTCTCACTCTTTTTTCCCCTATGCTTATTTGTTTTGTTTCCTAAATAGGAGGCTAAGACAGAAAAGTTGACAGATTTAACCAAAGTTAAAGAGCAAATCACTAATGGGAGCAGGAAGGGATGATCTAATAAATTTTAAAGTTTGTGTCTACCTTCCAGCTCTTATCACCATCACATTGCCTGTTACGTTGGCAAACAAGAGAATAGAAAGACACAGAGAAAGTGCAACTATCATACAGTGTGCAAATTAAGTTCCTGGATATCATCTTCCTATTTGTGAAGGATAAATCAGGGTAACAATAAAAATGTTTTCCCCTTACACCGATTTACGGCGAAAACTCATAACACTTTTAGTTGCCTGAAACTGCAACTGAAACCTATTTTTGTAAACACTCCCAATTATCATTTAAAATGCTCCTGTTACAGAGTAGAGAGCCCAGATATGGGCCCTCAACTCTATGGTCAAATAATCTTCGACAAAGCAGGAAAAAATATAAACAGTGGGAAAAAGACAGTCTCTTCAATAAATGGTGCTGGGAAAATTGGACAGCTATATGTCGAAGAATGAAACTCGACCATTCTCTTACACCATACACAAAGATAAACTCGAAATGGATAAAAGACCTCAATGTGAGACGGGAATCCATCAGAATCTTAGAGAACATTGGCAGTAATCTCTTCGATATCAGCCACAGCAACTTCTTTCAAGATATGCCTCCAAAGGCAAAGGAAACAAAAGTGAAAATGTACTTTTGGGACTTCATCAAGATCAAAAGCTTCTGCACAGCAAAGGAAACAGTCAACAAAACAAAGAGGCAACCCACGGGATGGGAGAAGATATTTGCAAATGACAGTACAGACAAAAGGTTGATATCCAGGATCTATAAAGAACTTCTAAAACTCAACACACACAAAACAGATAATCATATAAAAAAATGGGCAGAAGATATGAAAAGACACTTCTCCAATGAAGACATACAAATGGTTATCAGACACATGAAAAAATGTTCACTAGCCATCAGGGAGATTCAAATTAAAACCATGTTGAGATACCACACCTTACACCAGTCAGAATGGCCAAAATTAGCAAGACAGGAAACAACGTGCATTGGAGAGGATGTGGAGAAAGGGGAACACTCTTACACTGTTGGTGGGAATGCAAGTTGGTGCAGCCACTTTGGAGAACAGTGTGGAGATTCCTTAAGAAATTAAAAACAGAGCTTCCCTATGACCCTGCAATTGCACTACTGGGTATTTACCCCAAAGATACAGATGTAGTGAAAAGAAGGGCCATCTGTACCCCAATGTTTATAACAGCAATGGCCGCAGTCGCCAAACTGTGGAAAGAACCAAGATGCCCTTCAACGGACGAACGGATAAGGAAGATGTGGTCCATATACACTATGGAGTATTATGTCTCCATCAGAAAGGACGAATACCCAACTTTTGTAGCAACATGGACGGGACTGGAAGAGATTATACTGAGTGAAATAAGTCAAGCAGAGAGAGTCAATTATCATATGGTTTCACTTATTTGTGAAGCATAACAAAAAGCATGGAGGACATGGGGAGTTAGAGAGAAGGGGGTTGGAGTAAATTGGAAGGGGAGGTGAATCATGAGAGACTTTGGACTCTGAAAAACAATCTGAGGGTTTTGAAGGGGAGGGGGGTGGGAGGTTGGAGGAGCCAGGAGGTGAGTATGGAGGAGGGCACGGATTGCATGGAGCACTGGGTGTGGTGCAAAAACAATGAATTCTGTTATGCTGAAAAGAAATTTAAAAAAAAGAAAATACCATTTAATAGATTATTTATTTTACTTTTCTGTGTTCTTTGCATCATCTTTGAATATTGTATCTCATATATAGTGGCTACAAAAAATGTTTTGTGTCTTATTATTCACTTAAAAATAAATAAAGGTTTTGTCAAAATAAACAAAAACAAAAACAAAAAACAATGAATTGTTACACTGAAAATAAATAAATTAAAAAAAATTTTTTTAATAAATAAATAAAATGCTCCTGTTTAGTGAAGTACTAGTTCAACTAAATCTACTGCTTTAGATAGGTTAAGAAACTCTACCTGTAATCTATTCACTTTCTGTGCTTCTTTCAAAGATACCACGTGGCCTTTGTTTTCCTGGACCATCATTTGCACTTGGTTCTTTAGTTCCTTCACCTCCAGTTCTCTCTGATGAAACACAACTTCATCAGCAGCCAGCGCACACTGGGAGGAGGGAAAGAGAGCACAAGAGATTCACCATGGAAAATATTCAGAAACTGGGGATATGGGGGGCCTGGGTGGCTCAGTGGGTTAAGGCCTCTGCCTTCGGCTGGAGTCATGATCCTGGGGTTCTGGGATTGAGCCCCGCATCAGGCTCTCTGCTCAGCAGGGAGCCTGCTTCCCCCTCTCTCTCTGCCTGCCTCTCTGCCTGCTTGTGATCTGTGTCTGTCAAATAAATAAATAAATAATATTTAAAAAACAACAACAACTGGGGATTTATTAACGATTTGACGTTTCTTGAAATTTTTTTTATCCTATTCACTTTCAACATTTTTCTCTCCTCGTTAGGAGAAAGAAACAGTGTCGAGGACCTAGCATGACTATAACCTAAGAATTAATTACTGTAATGATAGAAAATTTTTCCTGGTTTTAGTTCCTGATTTTTATTTTTATTTTTATTTTTTTAAAGAAAATCCAGGGCGCCTGGGTGGCTCAGTGGCTTAAGCTGCTGCCTTCGGCTCAGGTCATGATCTCAGGGTCCTGGGATCGAGTCCCACATTGGGCTATCTGCTCAGCAGGGAGCCTGCTTCCTCCTCTCTCTCTCTGCCTGCCTCTCTGCCTACTTGTGATCTCTCTGTCAAATAAATAAATAAAATCTTTAAAAAAAAAAAAGAAAATCCACATTTGGCCAGTAGTGTTTTCTTTTCTTTTCTTTTTTTTTTAAAGATTTCATTTATTTATTTGACAGAGAGATCACAAGTAGGCAGAGAGGAAGGCAGAGAGAGAGAGAGGAGGAAGCAGGCCCCCTGCTGAGCAGAGAGCCCAATGCGGGGCTCGATCCCAGGACCCTGGGATCACGACCTGAGCCGAAGGCAGAGGCTTTAACCCACTGAGCCACCCAGGCACCCCATATTGCTAATTTTATGCACTTTCCCTATGAAGAGATATTTTGAAGAGGTCTAAAAATATGGTTAAACAAAGGGTTTTCTTAATTTCGAGTGAATTATGCCTGTTTTCAAATAAACCTGGGATATGCAAATAATAGTTTAAAACAATTTTTAAATTAAATAAACAGAAAGAAACGTAACATTTGTCAAGAATCTATTCTATGCTAGATAATGACTTGACATTATAAAAATATCTCACTGAATAGACAGGGTTCCTTTTTCATGAAGAAATTAAGAGATTAAGGCCTCTCCCCCAAGATGACACAGTAGATAAACTAAACGCCTGATCTTCTAGTCCAGGGCCTATCTGGATCCAAAGCCCATGCCCTTTCTTCTAAGCTATAGGAAAAGACAACAACAAGTAGCTGATTTGTAAAAATGAGTATTCACTTTACATAAGATTTCATTCACAGAAACAAGCTATGTATGTGACTTCTCAAGCAATGGCATCAGGGTAGATGGACCCCCGCAGTGAGAACCCACAGCCTGAGGCCTGCCTTGATTTTGCCAGAGCCTCATGGTAGCACTTAGCGTAAGGCCCTTCTTTGCTCTGCTTAGGAACCTCAAATGACCAAACAAGGAAAGGACACATGACCCTGTTAGTCCTTATGACTCCACATGTGTATAGGACCTATGTGACTTCTTTCATAAAATAAGCTGTAACTGGGGTGCCTGGGTGGCTCAGTGGGTTATGCCTCTGCCTTCAGCTCAGGTCGTGATCTCAGGGTCCTGGGCCCTCTGCTCAGTAGGGAGCCTGCTTCCCCCTCTCTCTCTGCCTGCCTCTCTGCCACCTTGTGATCTCCCTCTCTGTCAAATAAACAAATAAAATATTAAAAATAAATAAATAAATAAAATCTTAAAAATAATAAAAACAAAAAAATAAAATTGGGAAATACTGAACATTCTGTCTCTCACTTGAAGATTAATAGCATCCACTAGCACTCTCAAGGTCCTGAGAAGTCTTGGGTTCTCTCTAATCTAGCTAGCATTCCCGAAAATCATTTGTTCCTGATCCCCTTTTTCACCAAGACTGTTAATATCTTTGGAAAGTCTTAATCTTGAACGCATCATCTCGAGCAAGTGTAATTCAGGATTTCTAACAGATGGAGAGAAAAAGTTAGTACCCACCCCAACCTCAACCAAGGGGTTTTATGGGTTTCCACTTTCAGGCACCTTAGTAGCAGGAAGGAAAAACACTTCCTACTGCTAACTCCTACGGTGACCCAAAGTTCAAGCTTCCCATCAACCATACTTCCCGTTCTGCCAGTGTCTTATAGCAAGGAGGAAGGGCCAGGCCTACCCTATCTACAAGGAAGGAAGGGCAGAGTCACTACTTTAAAAAAAAAAAATCCATAATTTTAGAGGTATTACTTTAAATGCTTATATTTAAATATCAGAAGCTCTGAGATAGAACCAGCAGTCCTCATAGGATATTCAGCAAAGACCCTTTTGGCGTGTCCTTTAGGTGCTTTCAGGGCATCCAAGAGATCAAAACTATTTTCCTAATAATATTAAGGCAATATTTTCCCTTTACCATGCTGACATTTGCACTGAAGGTACATAAGGGTGGGTAAAACTGCTGACTCCTAGCGTGAATAGGGGACATGTCACTAGACTGTAACCAGGAGTCACTGTCTTCCTCGCTGTCATGCACTCACAATACAAACAAATGCCAGCCTCACTTAAGAATATCTTGATGGGGTCACCTGGGTGGCTCAGTGGGTTAAAGCCTCTGCCTTCGGCTCAGGTCATGATCCCAGGGTCCTGGGATCGAGCCCCACATTGGGCTCTCTGCTCAGCAGGGAGCCTGCTTCCTCCTCTCTCTCTGCCTGCTTCTCTGCCTACTTGTGATCTCTGTCAAATAAATAAATAAAATCTATTAAAAAAAAAAAAAAGGAAAACCATCATTTGGGACACCTGGGTGGCTCAGTCCTTAAGTGTCTGCCTTTGGCTCAAGTCATGATCCCAGGGTCCTGGGTTTGAGCCCTGCATCAGGCTCCCTGCTTAGTGGGAAGCCTGCTTCTCCCTCTCCCACTTGCCCTGCTTGTGTTCCCTCTCTCACTGTGTGTCTCTCTGTCAAATAAATAAATAAATAATCCTTTTTAAAAAAGAAAGAAAACCATCATTTCAAGGGAAATAACAATATTTGCTGCAAATGATAAAATTGAAGTTTCATGCAAAAATTAGAATTTTGGAATACATTTCCGCTGCAAGTCTGACAAGTTCCAATACTTAAAGACCCTGCTGGTAAGATCAGTAGGTAAGATTAGTGAATGTAATTACTTGATACTGTCTAATGATAGGCATCAACATTTGGAAGATCTGCATAATTTAGTAAACAAATATTTTCCACATGACCAATAAGTGACAATTTAGAATCATGTGATAAAAGATCCAAAGTACAAGATACAGTGAATTTTAAGGTATAAATATTAATGTAACAAAGACAGTTTCAAATTCCACATGGCCAGTAACCATTAGGAAATCTCTACTGGTTGAGTTTCGATGTAATAGCAAAGTCAAAATATCCATAAATTATCTGAAAAAGCCATTAAAAGAGTCCTCGCTTCCAACTACAAATCTATATGAGGCTGGTTTTTCTTCATGTACTTCAACTAAAACAACATATTGCAGTGAACCGAAAGCTGAAGCAGATATGAAAATCTGCCTGCCTTCTATTAAGCCAGACATGTAAAGTGTGAAACAATTCCACTCTTACTAACTTCTTTTGTTTTGGAAAATAGTTATCCTTCATGAAAAAAGGTTATTTATTTAACATATAATCAGGCTATTATTGTTAGTTTTGAGCAAGTTAATTGTTTACATTTTTGTGTTTTAATTCTAATGTGGTAAATATTAATAGATACAGTCCTCATAAACAAAAGCTCTTTAGAGGACCTCATTTTACTTTATCTTATTTTTTTTTAAAGATTTTATTTATTTATTTGACAGCAAGAGATCACAAGTAGGCAGAGGGGTGGGGGGAAGCAGGCTACCCGCAGAGCATAGAGCCCTATGCGAAGCTCCATCCCAGGACGCTGGGATCATGACCTGAGCCAAAGGCAGAGGCTTTAACCCACTGAGCCACCCAGGCGCCCCTAGAGGACCTCATTTTAAAATTGTAAAGAAATCTTGTGAACAGGGCTCCTGGGTGGCTCAGATGCCCTGTTTTCAGCTCAGGTCAGGATCCCAGGCCCTGGGATCGAGTTCCGCATCAGGCTCCCTGCTCAACGGGAGCCTGCTTCTCCCTCTCCTGCTCCCCATGTTTGTGCTCTCTTTCTCTGTCAAATAAATAAAATCTTTAAAAAGAAAAAAAAAAAATCTTGTGACCAAAAAGTTCAAGAGCTGCTATAAAAGAGGTTTCTTTCTAATACATATAAAAAGGTCTTGAGGAAAGATTTCTAACCAGAAAACTATGTTTTTAACTATACATTTTCCTATTTTCAAAAACTGGCAGAATATCCATTTGTGTACCAGACCCCCATATAAGGACGACTGGATGTATCTTGTTTCCCATGATTTCCCCAGTGACTTAAAATCTTCCCATACTGTGTCTGAATGGAAGGTGAGAAGCGTAACTCTGAACTCAACGTACGTTTATATAATATGAATACGTATACCTACCTCCCTTAAATACTGTCAAATAAGATGATTTCTTTGCTTGTTCAAAAAACCCAGCCTTCCACACTCAAGGGATGAAGTATTTTTTTCCTTCTAGAACCACTGACCCAAAGAGGAATAAAGACTCACTAACGTACAACTTCACTTTGTTTTCTGAAATTGTGTTTCTCTTCATCCTCTAAATCAATGAGCAGGTCCACAAGATTCTGCTTCATAAATATACCAAGTGAAGATATTAAAAGAGAAATGAGAAGGAGCTGAGAAGGTGTGAAGTAAGAGGACAAAGCGGTAGGAAAAGGGAAGTAACTGAGCAAAGGCAAATGAGATTTCACACATAATCCTTTCGAAAAACTTCTGAGGTTCCAAAATGACCCTTGCCCCAGTAAAAGGAGTCGTCCAACAAGCCACCAACAAAAGGCATCCACGTACCTGGCATTTCTTCAGCTCTCGCTTCAGCTGGAGGACCGTAACGTGCTGAGGCCCTTCTCCCAGGCTGCCGAGGCCGTGGCTCCCTCTGAAGGAGGTGAACACCGCCTTCTTGACCTCCTGAGTCATGTTCAGCCACTCCTGCAGTTTGTGCAGCTGCTTTGGGTTCAGTCGGACGGCCTCCTTTAGGTCCACCAGGAAGGTAACGGCCTCCTCCACGCAGTTCTGGTAACTCAGACATTCGCCTTGCAGCTGGGCCACCTGCTCCTCCAGAGAATGGATCCTGTTTCTCTCGGGAGTCTCCTCTGGATGGATCTGGCTGGTTTGGCTGATGCTAGCCTGTTGGCTTTGCAAAGCTTCTCGAAGCAACTTGATTTCAAACTCCATTTCGTCCATTCGGTCTGACTCGGGGCTGAAGTTTAAGGTGGGCTTGTTTCTAATGTTGCGGGCTCGGTTGGCATATTTGAGGGAATTTAAGGACTCATCAAAATCTGAGGAGGATGGGCTGACACAAGTGATCATGACAGTCTTGGCGCTGCCTCCCAGGGAATCTTTCAGAAGCCGGGTAATTTTCGCGTCCCTATATGGAATATGTGAACTCTTCCTGCGGGGGTCCCCGAGAGCGCTGATGACATTGCCTAAAGCCAGCAACCCGCTGTTGATCTGAATGGATTCTTTGAACCGTTCGCCAGTATTCCCTGTTTTGGTTACTCTTTCAGAGCCAGCCAAGTCCACAAAGTGGAACTTTGAGACAATCTGCCGATGGGAGTACCACGATCCGTCTTCACCTGCCTCTATGTTTTTCTCCACTTGACAGATGCTGATTGTAAAAATCGCATGTGATCTACTGGAGTGCTCGTTCATTTGCGTGGTCCCTGTACGCCTGGCTGCATTCCCCATCTCCAGGAGACTCATCACCTCATCTGCGCTCTCCACCTGGCATTCTTTGGCCCCAACAATCACTTAAAACAGCAACAGCAAGTTTTTAAACCAAATTTTAATCAAAACCCAATTATAACAGTTAATATTGCCTGAACTGCCCAGGCTAAGAAAAGCTCTTAAAAATAAAAAAATCAATAGCACTTCAAACAATAGTGACATCAGCAACTTCATTAAGTAATTTTAGATAATCTCCCAAAGGAATGATTTTAATAGCACTCACTTTGATGCTTACATTCTAAAAGAAGTAATATATACATATATTTTAAACAATCTGGTTTCTTTGGAGTCACACTCAATTCTTTAAGATGGCTGACTAAAGAAAAACTCTTTATTCCAGTATTTTGACTTGTAGAGTCTAATGGACTTACTAAAAAAAAAAATAGATCAAACAGAAAACTCAAAAGAATTAATCAGTAGTAGATTAATGAAGAGAAATTCATGTCTTTTGAGTTTTGTTAATATTCAAGTCATCCTTAGGCTTATGGTTTTTGGTATTGTGTGGTCATGACCAATGATAAATGACAACTTCAGTGTAAACAAAATTGGTTATTCATCTTAAAAATAGGTATGCCCTATTTAATAGCAGAGTACAACGTAAACAAATGTGATGGCAATTAAAAAAAAAAGTTTCTATTTCAAGAACAGCGGAATAAGAGCTGCAAATAAGCCAAAGCTTACTGCCCACATTATTTGTTTATGTTCAAACATATTTCAAAAAGCAGCAGGCAGATTTGGGATTTGAATCAGAGCAGTAAAGCTCCTGATTCTGTGCTTGAATCAGTGTCTCGTTTCCTCTTTATACAGACCCTGTCATGTCACTGTCTTCTTGAAAAATGATCATTTTGGGGGCGCCTGAGTGGCTCAGTGGGTTAAGCCTCTGCCTTCGGCTCGGGTCATGATCTCAGGGTCCTGGGATCGAGCCCCACATCGGGCTCTCTGCTCGGCAGGGAGCCTGCTTCCCCCTCTCTCTCTGCCTACTTGTGATCTCTCTCTATATATATGTCAAATAAATAAATAAAATCTTAAAAAAAAATGATCATTTTGCTTTCATTATTTCTAACATGATACCTTAACAACTGAGAACATTTAAAGTTCTAGTACCTATACTACAAATGGGGAATGCTAAAAGATCAGCAATTATAAAATATGACAATGTAACTGTAAAGCAAAAAGTAACTTTCATAAATTTTTCCCGTTAGGCTACAGCTTAGCACTATCTCTGGTCCTCAAACCCAGCTGCAAATCACCTGGAAGTTTTATAAAAGAGAAAGTAGCAAGGCTCAGGCCCCATTCCAAACAAATTCATGAGAATTTCTGAAAAGTGGGGCCCGAAAGACAGTATTTCTTAAAAAGCTTCCACGATGATACTGATGGTGCAGCATCCCAGGCTGGATACGAAACATTGCTTCACACACAGGAAGTAAATAAATATGTCAAACAAATACACTTTGGTAGTGAATGGAACATTACATAAGACAGATGCCCTTTGGTCTTAAGACAATTTGTTGCATCTTCCCCAAACTTTTGCAGAACTGCTATTAGCTATTAAGCTTATCAGGAGGGATAGTGTATACTTCTGCATTATTTGACTCTTCTACAATAAACATGTGTCATATCTGTTATCTTCTTAAGAGAAGATAAAAACACTCAATAATTCTATTTTATATGATACAGAAGCTCAAAATGTTGGTCTGAAGTCTGTCCAGAAAAGAGAAACTATACTGAATTATCTACTAAGACCATAAACTACTATGTCTGCTTTCTTTCTAAAAATAATAAAACAAAAACCATTCTCTCCAAACATCGAGGAATGCCAGGGCTGCCAAGACAAGGCCAATTAAGAGATTAATTAATTAATTAAGAGATCACTGCCCCCTGCAGGCACTCTGAATGATCTTACTTTCCTAACTGCTAGGAAATTTCCTCAAGGAGTCAGTGACTCCTCAGGTGGGATCCTTTATCTCCAAGAAGGGTTCTACCTAAGTATCTTTTCTAAGACAGAAACACAGCCAAGTCAGTATTATTAATAATAGTGAAAATCTAGAAACAGCTTAAATGTCCAAGAATGAAACAATAATTTTAAAAAGCATAATACGTTCCAAAGACAAAATTACCACATGACCACGAAGAGTCATAAGTTTGAAACGGTGTGTGAAAATGCCCACAATATAAATATTAAGTGAAAAAATAAGGAACAATGTTACACATCAGGTTCTAAGTATATATATATTTTTTTTTAAGATTTTATTTATTTATTTGACAGAGAGAAATCACAAGTAGATGGAGAGGCAGGCAGAGAGAGAGAGGGAAGCAGGCTCTCCGCTGAGCAGAGAGCCCGATGCGGGACTCGATCCCAGGACTCTGAGATCATGACCTGAGCCGAAGGCAGCGGCTTAACCCACTGAGCCACCCAGGCGCCCTCTAAGTATATTTTTAAAAAATTTATATGTGCACAGAAAAAGAAATCTAGAAGGAAACACACCAAAAACAGAAGTTGTTCTTTCTGGGTTCTGGGATTAAAGATGATCTTCAACTTTCTTCCTTAAACTTTCCTATGTTTTCAAAGTGTTCTATGCTGAACATATTACCCTTTAAATCAGAAAAGCAGAAAGTGTTATTCTTTAAAATACTTATATTTGGACCCAACTAACCTTCTCCTATTTCCAGACAAATGGATATTTAATGAAATTAACAGGTTGTTAGCATAGAAATTCAGACCAGAAGAAGCACAACGATGGACAGTGTCAATATGGAGAAGAAAACATGTAAACAGTGCAAATTTTAAAAAGAGAGAGAGAAAGAGGGAGGAGGCGACAGAGGTGGTGGGACAAAATCAAAGAGGAAGAAAGGAGAATTTTGGAACAACTTGGACAAACACCAAAGGAAGAAGCCATCCCCACTCTGGGGAAAACTCTGGGAGGAAAAAAAAAAAAAAAAAGCACGAAAACTAATTTAGCCTATTTCAAAGTCTTGCTGGAGATCAACTCAGAGCAGGGGCAATTATAGAAAATAAGTACCTTGAATTACATCTTATTAACTTAGTGAACTATGTTTCACCTGGGTGATTTAATAGATATTGGTAATCAAAAAGTTACCCAATTTTAAAGTAAAAACAAATGCATTTTGCTTCGATGTCTGTTTTAAAGATTCTTTGGAATACATCCCGAAACTCAATTCAATCACATCTATTTGCTAATGAAGGCTATCAGTTAAGTAGGCTACTTTACCTGTGTTTCCTTTTTCGTCTTCTCGAATATGAAGATCCTTCATTGATGTTTCCAATTCTAGAAGATCTCTTAGGTCTTCCTTATATACTTCGATATAAGACACTTTAATACTAAAATCAATGCTAGGGTTCTCAGAGATGTTTTGAAATATTTCTTGGATAGCTCGAGGAATGATACCCTTTTGTCCTTCCACAACTGAAGCTAAAAATTTAAAGAAAGGACATGTGAAAATTAAAATATAAGAAAGACTAGGGCGCCTGGGTGGCTCAGTGGGTTAAGCCGCTGCCTTCGGCTGAGGTCATGATCTCAGGGTCCTGGGATCGAGTCCCACATCGGGCTCTCTGCTCAGCAGGGAGTCTGCTTCCCTCTCTCTCTCTCTCTCTGCCTGCCTCTCCATCTACTTGTGATTTCTCTCTGTAAAATAAATAAATAAAATCTTTAAAAAAAAAAAAAGGCTAAAACCCTACATTTACAACATATTTTTATATAACTATATTATAAATTTTTAAAACCATAACTTCAAAATTCATGTGTAAAAGTTTCCACAATTTTTTAAGCAGTTTTAAAAATTTTAAATAAACAGAAAAATAAATTGAGACTTAAGGTTAAATATGTTAAGCCAATTTAGAAACCTACCCACCATTTGTAGCATCGTTCCATGGGAAATACATTCCAAGATACAAAAAGCTGGCTTTCAAATGAACCTTAAAAACAGCTTCCAGGTTGAAAATTACCAATGTTTAGATCTTGGGCAGCATCCTGAAAATCTGAACCTCTCTATTAACTTGGACTGCCTTTCACCTAATTTAAGATGCAAGACTGCCATCATGTGGCAAGTAAAGGAAGCTACAGGTTTTTCTAATACAAAGGAAAAAATGAAGATTGAAGATTCTTTCCTTTTTTAAAAGATTTATTTTACTTATTTTAGAGACAGTGTGTGTCATACACAAACACTGAATCATAGAACACTACATCAAAAACTAATGATGTACTGTATGGTGACTAACATGTCATAAAAAAGAATAAATAAAATGGAATCATACCCCCCAAAAATTGTTTTAAAGAGAATCCGTGTGTATGTGCAAGTGGGGAGAGACTCCCACCTGAGTGTGGATCCAAGAGGATCCCAGGACCCTGAGATCATGATCTGAGCAGAAATCAAGAGTTGGTCACTTCACCCACTGAGCCCCCCAGGCAACCCTAAAGATCCCTTTTTGAGAGTTTCCAAGAACTAGCCAACAGCATTATGTATAAATTACAGTGCAAAACATGTTTTGTAGATTAGCCAGAATGTCAGGCTGATTTGAAATAGCTCATTCATTCCCTATGTCAACAGATAACAAAGCACAGTAATTTAAAAAAACTTACCAGAATGCTGATTTTCAAATAATATAATAAAGTTTCAATATGTATTTCAGTAAGCTAAATATCACACTTTTCAATGTTATACTTACATTCCTGAGACAGACTGTTTCAAGAGAGAGAACTTGTAAAGTTTCATATCTCAACAGCCATTATTTAGCTATTATGTTATTTATAGAACACACAAGTGTTTCTAGAGAATGTATGCCTGGTACAAGTCAGTAAATCCAAGGTTCTGAGAAGTAGGAAAATGAATATTAGTAAATAAGCACCATATTGAAAAATAAGAGATTATTATTCTGCCACAGTGCCTAGCATGGTACCCCAGACACACTACAAATGCTTGACAAATTATTTATTGGAGAAAAAAAACCAGAATTATTAAAAAATCAAACAGCAGATGATTGATCAAGAACTGGGAGTCCTTAAAAGCCTGGGAAATTAAAAAATGCTTAACGATTTCACCAATATACCAAGAAATGTAACTTCAAACAACAAAGTATAATTTTTCACCTATCAGATGACCAAAAAAATATTTTGGATTTATAATATCCAATAAGTGACAAGGATACAAGCAAATGGCTTTCATATATTGGTGGTAGGAATTACAGGAATTTGGAAGCTGATTTGTCAGTATCTATTTCCCTTTAAATGTGCATTCACTTTAACTAAAAAAATCCACTTCTTTTATCTGTTTTATACAAATACTAACACATGGTGCAAAGTTAAATATACAAAGATATATACTGCAACTTTTTATGATAGTATAAATCATAAATAACCTAAATAAATGTCTATTAATACTGGAATGGAGGAACTATGATCCATTCAAACTATGGAATATTATATAGTCCAAAAAATGAGATGAAATTCTATGACCTATACAGGAAGTAATGGAATATTTTATATTGTCAAATGCAAAAATAAAGTTATAGAATCAGAGGTATAATAATTCATTAAACAAATAAAACAAGAAAAAAAACTACATGTGTATTTCTAAAATGCCTAGAAAAACATCTAGAGAGAGACCCATATAAAATTTCTAATGGAAAGGGAGAAATAAGAAACAACACCACAGATAGACAAACAAACATAACAGAATACTATGAAAACCTGTATGACAACAAACTGGACAACTTAGAAGGAATGGATAAATTCCTAGAAACATATAACCTACCAAAACCAAAACAGGAAGCAATAGAAAATTTGAACAGACCAATCACTAGCAATGAAATTGAATCAGTAAGCCAAAAACTCACAAAAAACAAAAATGCAGGACTAAACGGCTTCACAGAAGAATTCGACCAAACATTTCAAGAGTTAATACCCATTCTTCTCAGGGCACCTGGGTGGCTCAGTTGGTTAAGCATCTGGCTCTTAATTTCAGCTCAGGTCATGATCTTAGGGTATCAGGCTCTCTACCCAACAGAGTCTGCTTGTCTCCCTCTCTCTCTCGCTCTCATTCTCTCTCTAAAATGAATAAAGAAATCTTCGGAAAAAAGTTAATACCCACTCTTCCCAAACCATTCAAAAAAACCAAAATACAAGAGGAAAGAAAACTTCCAAATTCAAGCTTTAAAGCCAGTATCACCCTGATAGCAAAACCAGATAAAGACACCCCCCAAAAAGAGAACTAAAGGCCAATATCTCTCATGAATATAGATGCAAAAAATCCTCAACAAAAGACTAGTCAATTGAATCCAATGATAAAATTTAAAAAATCATACCACCATCAAGTGGGATTTATCCCACAATCCCAGTGTTCTTTAATATTTGCAAAACTATCAATGTCATACATCATATCAATAACAGAAAGGATAGGGACACCTGAGTGGCTCTGTTGGTTAAGCAACTGCCTTCGGCTCAGCTCATAATTCTAGGATCCTGGGATCCTGCTTCTCCCTCTGCCTGCCTCTCTCCTTGCTTGTGCTTGCGTGCTCTCTTTCTCTCTGACAAATAAGCAAATAAAATCTTTAAAAAAAAAAAATAACAGGGGCACCTGGGTGGCTCAGTGGGTTAAGCCACTGCCTTCGGCTCAGGTCATGATCTCAGGATCCTGGGATCGAGCCCCGCTTCGGGGTCTCTGCTCCGCAAGGGGCCTGCTTCCCTTCCTTTCTCTCTGCCTGCCTCTCTGCCTACTTGTGATTTCTGTCAAATAAATAAATAAAATCTTTTAAATAAATAAATAAATAAATAACAGTAAGGATAAAACCACAGGCTCATTCAATAAATGCAGAAAAAGCATTTGACAAAGTGTAACATCCATTCATGATTAAAAAAAAAAAAAAAAAAACCTTCTGCAAAGTAGGTCCAGAAGGAATATATGTCAACATAATAAAGGCCATCTATGAAAAGCCCACAGCCAACATCATAGTCAACAGTGAAAAACTGAGAGTTTTCCCCCTAGGGTCAGGAATAAAACAAGGATGTCCATTCTCACTACTTTTTTCAACATAGTACTACAAGTCCTAGCCTCAGCAATTAGACAACATAAAGAAAAAAAGGGCATCCAAACTGATAAGGAAAAAGTAAAACTCTCACTATTTGCAGACAACATGATACCATATATAGAAAACCCTAAAGATTGTACAAAAAAATTACTAAAACAGATAAATGAATTCAGTAAAGCCTCAGGATACAAAATCAATGTTCAGAAATCTGTTGCATTCCTATGCACTAATTATGAAGCAGCAGGAAGAAAATTAAATAATCCCATTTAAAAATCCCATTTAAAATCCCACCAAAACCAATAAAATATCTAAGAATAAACTTAACCAAAGAGGGGAAAGACCTATACTCTGAAAATTATAAAACACTGATGAAAGAAACTGAAGATGACACAAAGAAATGGAAAGACACTCCATGCTTATGGACTGAAAGAAGAAATACTGTTAAAATACCCACATTACCAAAAGCAATCTACACATTCAATGCAATACTATCAAAATACCACCAGCATTTTTCACGGAACTAGAAAAAACAATTCTAAAATTTGTATGGAACCACAAAAGACCCTGAAGAGCCAAAGCAGTCTTGAGAAAGAAAAACAAAACTCTAGGGTATCACAATTCCAGTTATATTCAAGTTATATTAAAAAATTTCAGCAATCTGGGGAAAAACTGAGAGCTTTTCCTCTTAGGTAAGGAAGACAGCAGAGCTGTCCACTACCACCAATACTGTCCAACATAGTACTAAAAGTCTTAGCCTCAGGAGTGAGACAACAAAAAGAATTAAAGGCATCTGAATCAGCAAAGAAGTCAAACTCCCACTCTTTGCAAATGATATGACGTTTTACATGGAAAACCGAAAAGACTCCACCCCAAACTGCCAGAACTCATAAAGAAATTCAGTGACATGTCAGGATATAAAATCAATGCACCGAAATCAGCTGCATTTCTATACACCAATAACAAGACAGAAGAGAAATTAAGGAGTCAGTTCCATTTACAGTTGCACCCAAAACCGTAAGATACCTAGGAATAAACCTAACCAAAGAGGCAAAGAATCTGTACTCAGAAAACTATAGAGACTCATGAAAGAAATTGAGGAAGACACAAAGAAATGGAAAAAGTTCCAGGCTTATGGATTGGAAGAACAAATATTGTGAAAATGTCTATGCTACCTAAAGCAACCTACACATTTAATACAATCCCTGATCAAAATACCATCAACTTTTTTCACAGAACTAGAACAAATAATCCTAAAATTTATATGGAACCAGAAAAGACCCTGAATAGCCACAGAAATGTTGCAAAAGAAAACCAAAGCTGGTAGCATCACAGTTTCGGACTTCAAGCTCTATTACGAAGCTGTCACCATCAAGACAGTGTGGTACTGGCACAAAAACACACACATAGATCAATGGAACAGAATAAAGAACCCAGAAATGGACCCTCAACTTTATGGTCAACTAATCTTCGACAAAGCAGGAAAGAATATCTGATGGAAAAAAGACAGTCTCTTCGGGAAGCCTGGGTGGCCCAGTGGGTTAAGTCTCTGCCTTCCACTCAGGTCATGATCTCAGGTTCCTGGGATCGAGACCCACATCAGGCTCTCTGCTCAGCAGGAAGACTGTTTCCCCCCACCTCCCTGTCTGCCTCTCTGTCTACTTGTGATCTCTGTCAAATGAATAAATAAAATCTTAAAAAACAAACAAACAAAAAAAACAGTGTCTTCAACAACAAACACTGTTGGGAAAACTGGATAATCACATGCAGAAGAACAAAACTGGATCACTTCCTTACACCATACAGAAAAATGACTCAAAATGGATGAAAGACCTGAATGTGAGAGAGGAATCGATCAAAATCCTAGAGGAGAACACAGGCATCAACCTCTTTGACCTTAGTCAGAGCAGCTTCTTACTAGACATGTTTCCAAAGGCAAGGGAAACAAAGGCAAAAATGATCTATTGGAACTTCATCAAGATCAAAAGCTTTTGGGGAGAGGGGGAAGAAAGATAAAAAGTTTTTGCACAGCAAAGGAAAACAGTCAACAAAACCAAAAAACAACTGACAGAATGGGAAAAGATATTTGCAAATGACATATCAGATAAAGGGCTAGTATCCAAAATCTATAAAGAACTTAACAGGGCGCCTGGGTGGCTCAGTTGGTTAAGCGACTGCCTTCGGCTCAGGTCATGATCCTGGAGTCCTGGGATTGAGTTCCATATCTGGATCTTCGCTCAGCAGGGAGTCTGCTTCTCCAGACTCTGACCTCTCTCCTCTCATGCTTTCTCTTATTCTCTCTCTCTCTCTCAAATAAATAAAACCTTATAAAAAAGAAAAGAACTTCCCAAACGCAATACCCAAAGAACAAATAACCCAATCAAAAAATAGGCAGAAGCGGGGTGCCTGGGTGGCTCAGTGGGTTAAGCCGCTGCCTTCGGCTCAGGTCATGATCTCAGAGTCCTGGGATCGAGCCCCGCATCGGGCTCTCTGCCTGCCTCTCTGCCTGCTTGTGATCTCTGTCAAATAAATAAATAAAATCTTTAAAAAAAAAAATAGGCAGAAGAACATGAACAGACATTTCTCCAAAGAAGGTATCCAGGTGGCCAACAGACCCATGAAAAGATGCTCAACATCAGTCAGCATCAGGGAAATACAAATCAAAGCCACAATGAGATGATATCCCCTTACACTAATGGCTAAAATTAACAAGTCAGGAAAGGACAGATGCTGGCTAGGATGTGGAGAAAGGGGAACCCTCCTACACTGTTGGTGGGAATGCAAGCTGGTGCAGCCACTCTGGAAAACAGTATGGCGGTTCCTCCAAAGTTGAAAATTGAGCTAACCTACGACCCAGCAATTGCACTACTGGGAATTTACCCCAAAGATACAAATATAGTGATCTGAAGGCTCACCTGCACCCCAATATTTATAGCAGCAATGTCCACAAGAGACAAACTTTGGGAAAACCCCAGATGTCCACCAACAGATGGATGGATCAAGAAGACATTATATATATATATATATCATGCAATATATATATATATATATTGCAGCCTTCAAAAAATGAAATCTTGCCATTTAAGAAACGGGGCAGAGGATCATACAGGAAGAGAGGAAAAAACAAAACAAGATGAAACCAGAGAGGGAGACAAACCATAGGACTCTTAATTATAGGAAACAAACTGAGGGTTGCTGGAGGGGTGGGGGTGGAGGGCTGGGATGATGGGGTGATGGACATTGGGGAGGGTACGTGTTGTAATGAGCACTGGGTATAAGACTGATGAATCACAGACCTGTACCCCAGAAACAAATAATACATCATATGTTAATTAATTGAATTTAAATGTAAAAAAACTGCAGTAATCAAAACAGTATGGCACTGGCATAAAAACAGACACAGACACAGACACACAAATAGAACAGAACAGAAAACCCAGAAATAAACCCATAATTATATGGTCAATTAATCTTAGACAAAGGAAGAATGATTACACAATGTGAAAAAGACAATCTCTTCAACAAATGGCGTTGGGAAAATCAGACAGCTGCATGCAAAAGAATGAAACCGGAACACCCTCTTCTACAATACACAAAAATAAATTAAAAATGGATTGAAGACCTAAATGTGAGACCTGAAATCATAAAAACCCTTGAAAAGAGCACAGGCAATAATCTCTCTGACATCAGCTGTAGCAACATTTTTTAGATATGTCTCCTGAGGCTAAGGAAACAAAAGCCAAAGTAATAAAAAGCTTCTGCACAGCTGAGGAAATAATCAACAAAACTAAAAGGCAGCCTACTGAATAGGAAAAACTATTTGCAAATAACACCAATAAAGGGTTAGTATCCAAAATATATAAAGAACTGATACAACTCAACACCCAAAGACAAATAATCCAATCCAAAAATGGGCAGAAGACATGAACAGACATTTCTCCAAAGGAGATATTCAGGTGGCCAACAGACCCAAGAAAAGATGCTCAACGTCTTCATCATGGAAAACCAAATCAAGACTACAATGAGATACCACCTCACACCTGTCAGAATG
Organism: Mustela putorius furo; assembly: GCF_011764305.1. Classification (NCBI taxonomy): domain Eukaryota; kingdom Metazoa; phylum Chordata; class Mammalia; order Carnivora; family Mustelidae; genus Mustela; species Mustela putorius. The sequence goes on from NW_025421506.1 coordinate 959,243, forward strand.
GCTAACATCAACAACACAAAAAACAGCAGGTATTGGCAAAGATATGGAGAAAAAGGAACCTTCTTGCACTATTGGTGGGAATGCATACGGTGTAGGCACGAAGGAAGAATATGGAGGTTCTTCAAAACTTTAAAAAGAGAACTACCCTCTGATCTAGTAATTGCACTACTGGATATTTACCCAAACTATGAGAGCAACCGAAGTGTCCATCAATAGATAAATGGATAAAGAAGATGTAGCGCGCGCGCGCACACACACACACACACACACACGACAGAATTACTCAGCCATAAAAAAGAATGAAATCTTTCCATTTGCAAAGACACGGACAGAGCTACAGAATATAATGCTGAGCAGGATAAGTCAGTCATAGAATGGCAGATACCATATGATTTCACTCATATGCAGAATTTAAGGAACAAAACAAACAAGCAAAGGAAAAAAAGAAAAAGAAAGAAAGAGACAAATGAAACAGGCTCTTAACTAAGGAGAATAAATGGATGGTTAATGGATGGAAGGTGAATGCGGTAATGGGGAAATAGGGGATGGGGATTAAAGAGCAAAGTTATCATGATGAAAAAATATAAAATGATTATTTATTTATTTATTTATTTGACAGACAGAGATCACAAGTAGGCAGAGAGGCAGGCAGAGAGAGAGAGAGAGGGAGGGAAGCAGGCCTCCCGCGGAGCAGGGAGCCCGACGCGGGGCTCAATCCCAGGACCCTGAGATCATGACCCGAGCCGAAGGCAGCAGCCCAAACCACTGAACCACCCAGGCGCCCCATAAAATGATTTTTTAAAAAAGAATAAAAAGCTAGAGGAAAAAAGTAAAAAATTGCTTCTCATGGTGTTCTCAAGTATAAAGTATTTTAGAGCAGTTAAAATATTCTAGGATAATAGGTAAACAATAACTTTTTCCCTTAAGGTATTAAAATTGTATGTATGGTTTCTTAATAAAAGCAATATAGCTATAATTAAGTAACCAAGCTCTAAGCATTTTATAACTCTCACTAGTAAAAGAACATACTGAGTCTTAAGGATCATAAAACATTTTTCCATTAAAAAAAGAAGCTATGGGGGCGCCTGGGTGGCTCAGTGGGTTAAGCCACTGCCTTCGGCTCGGGTCATGATCTCGGGGTCCTGGGATGGAGTCCCGCATGGGGCTCTCTGCTCAGCAGGGGGCCTGCTTCCCTTCCTCTCTCTCTGCCTGCTTGTGATCTTTCTCTGTCAAATAAATAAATAAAATCTTTTAAAAAAAATTAATTAATTAAAAAAAAAGAAGCTATGATCCTAAAAAAAAAACACACAACTTCTAGTAGAAAAATTGAATTTTTATTTTGAGACCCTAAAATAATCTAGTATCTTTAATATCCCAAATCCTTCATAACGCTGATTCTAAAAAATGGTCGTGAGGGGCATGGGGGATATTGGGTACTTATGGACCTTCCATTTAGTCTTTGCAATCAGGGCCTCCTCAAACCACACAGCCAGCCTCCAACTCTCCCATCCAATCCCTACATGCAATGAGAAATGTTTCTGAAAATCACATATTCCATATTTGAAGAGCATGAAAGTAGAAAATACATTGAGAGTCATTACACATATACAGAATACTAGCCATAATGTTAGATAATAATACATATATATGTATAATACTCAGAAGTTTGTCTTTAGTAGAAAAATACCAATACAGTAAGCAACCTCAACAGAGGACCCAGCTTTCAATCCCAGCTGTCACTAGCCCTCTAACTGAATAAGTCCTTCACTGATCACGCCATAGCCGGAGCTCCACAGTTATAAACAAAGAAAAATGATTCTCAAGTTTCCTTCCAGCTCTACAGGAAATCCTAAGCAGGAGAAACTATAGCCTAAAATATTTAGTATTTAAAATAGAAATCCAGGGGTGCCGGGGTGGCTCATTCGGTGGTGCGTCTGCCTTCAGCTCAGGTCACGATCCCAGGGTTCTGGGATGGAGCTCCACGTTGGGCTCCCTGCTCAGCAGGGAGTCTGCTTCTCCCTCTGCCCCTCACCCGACCTGTGCTTCTCTCTCTCAAATAAATAAAATCTTTAAAAATAAATAGAAATCTGTATTTACACGTGAGGTGATGGATGTGTTAACTAGATTGGAGGAATCCTTTGACAACATATACATTCATCAAATCATGACGATGTACACTTTAAATATTGTACCATTTTATTTACCAATTGTACCTCGATAAAGCGGAAAAAGCAAAATAAAAATTTGACTTAAAAATGGGGAAAAAAGGGCGCCTGGGTGGCTCAGTGGGTTAAGCCTCTGCCTTCGGCTCAAGTCATGATCTTAGGGTCCTGGGATCGAGCCCCATATCGGGTTCTCTGCTCGGCGGGGAGCCTGCTTTCCTCCCTCTCTCTCTGCCTGCCTCTCTGCCTACTTGTGATCTCTGTCAAATAAATAAATAAAATCTTAAAAAAAAAAATGGGGAAGAAAGACCCTTAAACCACATAATAAATTCTTCTTATTGAATAAATTCTTGGAAGTTCTGGTTGCAGGACTCTTGATATTTACACGTGGACTATGTTAAAAGATCAAAATCTGGTCATGTTAACTCATTTATTTCTACTTTACAAAGGGCTGTCAGAGGCAGGGAGTGGGGGAAATGGGTGAAGGTAGTCAAAACATAAAAACAGTTATAAGTACGCTCTGAGGATGTAATGTACAGCATGGTGACTGTAGTTACTAATACTGTATTGTGTACTTGAAAGCTGTTAAAAGATTAGATCTTAAAAGTTCTTGGGCACCTGGGTGGCTCAGCCGGTTAAGCATCCGCGGACATGATTGTAGGGTCCAGGGATCAGGCCCTTGCATCAAGCTCCCTGCTTGGTGGGAACCCTATTTCTCCCTCTGCCCTTCACCCTGCTTGTGCTCTCTCTCCCCCAAATAAATAATAAATAAATCTTTTTTAGAAGTTCTTATCACAAGAAAAGATTTGTAACTGTGATGTGACTGGTATTAACTAAACCTACTGTGGTAATCATTTTGTAATATCTACGTATACCAAATCATTATATGTACACCTTGGACTAATACAAAGTCGCACGTCAACTGTATCTCAATAAAACTGGGGGGAAAATGGCAAAGGGCTGAACAACAAACACTGTATTAAACTTGTTTCCTTAATCAAATATAATCACAAATTAAATTGTTGAATGAAACTTCAACATTTAAAAATACATCTTTCAAAGATGATGATCTTATACTTGATTCAAAGATTATACAGGATATATACAGGATATAATATAGGATTATATATTATTTCATTCAATTAATATGCTGAGCACCTTCTATGTTTCAAATAGTCATATTTTAGGTTTGTTCCAGCATCTCAAACAAAAGTCAAAGAATATGAGAATCTTACCAACATGGCCTCCTCCAATGGTGTAGGTCTTCCCAGATCCAGTTTGTCCGTAGGCAAAAACAGTTGCATTATAGCCCTCAATGAGAGACAATACTAGTGGCTTTATACATGTATTATAAACTTCATCTTGAGTGGAATTTTTGCCAAAAACAAAATCAAAAGTAAAGACTCTATCTCTCCCAATGATAATTTGCTGGGTGTTTGGAATAACTCTCACACAAGCTTGATGATTATGAAGAACTTCTTTGCACAGCAGAGGTCGGATTCTTACAGCAACTTTTACTGGTATTTCTTCCATAGCAGCTTAGATTTTACTAAATAACTTTCTACTTAATATTCAGTATCTACTGTGAGAATTATCCATTTTATGTAAGATCTGGACTCCTGTGTATCAAAATAAAAACAAAATTCAATTATGGACTTCTCTATCCTAATAAACTAACCATCTTCCAAAACAAAGTCAATTAAAGCACGTTTTATTCCAATATGAGGTAATTAAAACAAGTAAACATGTCTTAACAAAAATATACCTATAATTCACAGATGAAATGATAATGAAATGTCTGGATTTGCTGCAAAACAGTCTAAAGGGTAAGGTCCATGAGTTGGTAAATGATGAAGCATGGGATTCCATCATGCCATTCTTTCTGTAGCAGTAATATGTTTCCCAGTTCACTAATCTAAATATTGAATAACCAGGGACTTAAAAAAATTAAGGCAACGGGACGCCTGGGTGGCTCAGTTGGTTAAGCAGCTGCCTTCGGCTCAGGTCATGATCCCAGCGTCCTGGGATCGAGTCCCACATCGGGCTCCTTGCTCCGCAGGGAGCCTGCTTCTCCCTCTGACTCTGCCTGCCACTCTGCCTGTGCTTGCTCTTGCTCTCTCTCTCTGACAAATAAATAAATAAAATCTTTAAAAAAAAAAATTAAGGCAAGGAAATTACTGAGTAACTGTACACTTGCGTTGAAAGCAAACCCTTTATTAGATTTTACAGCTATATCTCTTTGCCACAAATATTAGAAATAAATCCAGGAAAATAGTTTTAAGAGTTTCTATAATATAACTTTAAATAATTTCTTTTCAAAAATAATCAAAACTAACCGAAAAATGGCTTTTCCACTCCTACTTATGTTGCACTCGTTTCTGAAAATCGCTGGTAGAATTAATACATTAAAAATTAAATTGGTTAAAAAAAAAATTAAATTGGTGTCAGGGCGCCTGGGTGGCTCAATCGTTGAGCATCTGCCTTCAGTTCAGATCATGACCCCAGTGTCCTGGGACTGAGTCCCACATGGGCTCCCTGCTCAGCCGGGAGTCTGCTTCTCCCTCTTCGGCTCCCCAGTGTTTGTATTCCCTCTCACTATCTCTCTCTGTCACAAATAAATAAAATCTTTAAAAAAATTAAATTGGTGTCAATACTTACAATGAACCTGTAAAATAAATTAAGAAAACAATTCCATTATAGTAGCATCAGAAAGGATAAAATACTTAGAAAGAAATTAAATAAAAGACATATAAAACATACTCTGAAGACTATAAAATATTGTTAAAGAAAGTAAAGATCTAAATACATGGAGAAACACCTCATGTTTATGGGTTGAAAGACTTAACACTGTTAAGATCACAATATTCCATGGGGCACCTGGGTGGCTCAGTGGGTTAAGCCTCTGCCTTTGGCTCAGATCATGATGTCAGGGCCCTGTGGATAGAGCCCTCCATCGGGCTCTCTGCTCAGCGGGGAGTCTGTTTCCCTCTCTCTCTGCCTGTCTTTCTGCCTACTTGTGATCTCTGTCAAATAAATAAAATCTTTTTTTAAAAAATCATAAAAAAAGATCATGATATTCCCCAAATTTATTTACAGATTCAATGCAACCCCTATCAAAATCCCAGCTGAATTCTTCGCAGAAATTGACAAGCTGATCTTAAAATTCTTTTTTTTAAAGATTTTATTTATTGACTGATCCTAAAATTTGTGTGGAAATTCAAGGGACACAGAAGAGCTAAAATAATATTGAAAAAGAACAAAGTCAGAGGACACACTTCCCCAGTTCCAAAACTAAACAACAGAAATCAAGACAGTGTGGTACTGGTATAAGACAAACTTAAAGATCAATGGAAAAGAACTGAGAATCCAGAAATAAATCCTCATACTTTTTTGAAAGATTTTATTTATTTGTCAGAGAGAGAGAGAAAAGGAGAGATTACAAGCAGGGGGAGTGGCAGGCAGAGGGAGAAGCAGACTCCCTGTCAAGCAAGAAGCCCGATGCAGGACTGTGACCTGAGCCGAAAGCAGATGCTTAACCAAATAAACCACCCAGGTGTCCCAATAAATCCTCATATATTTATGGGCAAATGATTCTTGACAAGAGTGCCAAGACAATTCAATGGGGAAAGAACAGACTCTTCAACAAATGGTTAACACAACTGGATATCCACATGCATAAGAATGAAATTGGACTCCTGCTTCACATCATATACAAAAGTTGATTCAAAATCGTTCGCCTAACCATAAGAGCTAAAACTCATAATATTCTTAGAAGAAAATATAGGGGTAACTCTTGATAACCTTGGGTTTGGCAATGGTTTCTCAAGTAAAACACCAAAAGCAAAAGCAATAAGCTTTACAAAGATGAACAGATGAAATGGATTTAATCAAATTTAAAAGTTTTGTTCCTCAAAGATATGAAAAATGGCTAATAAGCACAGTCAAAGATACTCAACATCATCAGCCAGCAGGGAAATAGAATCAAACCTACAATGAGGTATCACTTCACACCTGTCAGAATGGCTAGAATCAAAAAGACAAGAAATAGCAAAGAAGACATCCAGATGGCCAACAGACACATGAAAAAGTGCTCCACATCACTCGGCATCAGGGAAATACAAATCAAAACCACACACCAGTCAGAATGGCTAAAATTAACAAGTCAGGAAATGACAGATGTTGGCAAGGATGTGGAGAAAGGGGAACCCTCCTACAATGTTGGTGGGAATGCAAGCTGGTGCAGCCTCTGGAAAACAGCATGGAGGTTCCTCAAAAAGTTGAAAATAGAGCTACCCTATGACCCAGCAATTGCACCAATGGGTATTTACCCTAAAGATACAAACATAGTGATCTGAAGGGGCACATGCACCCAAATGTTTATAGCAGCAATGTCCACAATAGCCAAACTATGGAAAGAACCTAGATGTCCATCAACAGATGGATGGATAAAGAAGATGTGGTATATATACAGAATGGAATACTATGCAGCCATCAAAAGAAAGGAAATCTTGCCATTTGTGACGATGTGGATGGAACTAGAGGGTATCATGCTTAGTGACATAAGTCAATCAGAGAAAGACAACTATCATATGCTCTCCCTGATATGAGGAAATGGAGTTGCAATTTGGGGGATTTGGGGGGTAGGAAAAGAATAAATGACACAAGATGGGATCAGGAGGAAGACAAACCATAAGAGACTCTTAATCTCACAAAACAAACTGAGGGTTGCTGGGGGGAGGGGGGTTGGGAGAAGGGGGGTAGGGTTATGGACACTGGGGAGGGTATGTGCTATGGTGAGTGCTGTGAAGTGTGTAAACCTGGCGATTCACAGACCTGTACCCCTGGGGCTAATAATACATTATATGTTTATAAAAAATTTTTAAAAATTATAAAAAAAAAAAAGACAAGAAATAACAAGTGTTTGCAAGAATGGAAAAAAAGGAACCCTCAACCATGATCGGTGGGAATGTGAACTAGTGCAGCCACTCTGGAAAACGGTATGGAGCTTCCTCAAAACATTAAAAACAGAACTAACCTATGATTCTCTAATTGTACTACTGGGTATTTTACCAACGAATACAAAAACACTAATTCAAAAAGATGTATGTACCACTATGTTTACTATCATTATTTACAAGAGCCTAGATATGGAGGCAACCCAAGCATCCATCAATAAGTGAATGGATAAAGAAGATGTGGTGTATATATATATATGCAATGGAATATTACTCAGCCATAAAAATGAATGAAATCTTGCCATTTGCAAAACATGGATGGACCTAGAGGGTATTATGCTAAGTGAAACAAGTCAGACAGAGAGAGACAAATACCATATAATTTTTTCCTTTCTGTTTAATATTTATTTATGTATTTATTTTTAAGTAATCTCTGCACCCAATGTGGGGCTCAAATCTCACATATGAGACTAAGGATTATATACTCAATGGACTGAGCCAGCCAGGTGTGCCCCATATAACTTCCCTTATATGTGGAATCTACAAAACAAAACAAACTAATAAAAAGCAGAATCAGACACATAAATACAGAGATCTGATGGTGGCCAGACGGTAGCAGGTTGGAGAAATGGGCAAGATGGGTGAAGGAGAGTGGGAGTACAGCCTTCCAGTTATGAAATGAATGAGTCAAGGGATAAAAATTATAGCATAGAGTCAATGGTATTGTAATAGCACTGAATGGTGACAGATGATAGCTGCATTGTGGTGAGCATAGTATACCACATACACTTGTCTGTACACCAGAAACTAACAGAACGGTGTTATGTCTAATGCACTTCAATATTTTAAAAAATGGATATTAATGTATCAAAAAATTTTTGAACAGATCAAAATACATGTTGGTGAGGGGCACCTGGGTGGCTCAACTGCTTGGGCATCTGCGTTCAGTTTAGGTCACAATCCTGGAGTCCCAGGATCCAGCCCCTCATAGGCCTCCCTGCTCAGCAGGGAGCCTGCTTCTCCCTCTCCCTCTGTTCCTCCCTCATGCTTGTGCTCTCCCTCTCCCACACTCTTTCAAATAAATAAATAAATAAATTTTTAAAAAATATTTTATTTATTTATTTGACAGAGAGAGATCACAAGTAGACAGAGAGGCAAACAGAGAGAGAGAGGGAAGCAGGCTCCCCGCTGAGCAGAGAGCCCGATGCGGGGCTTGATCCCAGGTCCCTGAGATCATGACCTGAGCTGAAGGCAGCGGCTTAACCCACTGAGCCACCCAGGGGCCCCAAATAATTAATTTTTAAAAGGATTTTATTTATTTATTTGACAGAGAGAGAGCACAAACAGAGGAAATGGCAGGCAGAGGGAGAGGAAGAAGCAGGCTCCTGTTGAGCAGAGAGCCTGATGTGGGATTTGATCCCAGGATCCTGGAACCATGACCTGAGCTGAAGGCAGAGGCTTTAACCCTCTGAGCCACCCAGGCACCGCCAAAAATAATTTTTTTTTAAATGACAAAAACAAGTGTCAGTGAGAACATACAGAATATGGAAGGAACCTTCACATACTCCAGAGGGAAACATAAAATGATGCACTCAACTTTGGAAAAGAGTCTGGCAGTTCCTCAGAAAGTTAAAACATACTTATCATTTGACCCAACAACTCTCATTAAGTAACCTAGTAGACTACTAGTAGTAGACTATTAACTAGTAGCAGACTATTAACCTAGTAGACTATTAATAGACTAAAATGACATCTTCAGCTCTACTTGCTATGGAAATGTTAATAAAGACATATTTAATATTCACTAGCCTTTAAAAAACTCTGCAGCAGTACTGTGCATTATAATTCTGTGAGTGGATAGTCTGAAAAGGATCACAATAACAAATACATCACTCTACTAAAAGCCCACTGAGAGTAAAAAAATATCAGCTCCCTTGGGCTGCAAAACCCCAAAAGAGAGTCAACATGCTATATTTAATGGCCACAATAAAAAGATGTACCTACCTTGGCAGTTTTTAACCATTCTAGTTAAAATCAGTTGTGAAAAAATACTCATATGTACAATATATCTTTTCTTGGATCCTAAAGGACTCCATGATTACTTGGTACTGGAAAACTTTCCAAATAAACCATAAGGATGCTGTATGAGATGTTTCTTCCAAATGTCTCTAAATATCTACATTTGAAGTTTTTATTATATAGACTTTTTTAAAATTTATACCATCACATTAAAACAGAAGTCATGGTCTGTGTTAAGCCAAACCTAAGTATTTCCAAAAAAACTGCTAATAAAAGGTGCAGTGTAATTGGGATATTTTCACTGTCTAGGTTTTTACAATGGGAAAGTTTTGCTACAAGCACAAAAGAAATTCTATCTCTTTATTTTAATAAATAAGGGCCCTAAATCTATGGCTTGCCAAAGATTAATATCCAAGAATTTAAGTATTAAAAAATTCAGTACTTAAATCAGCACTTAAAGTTTAGATTCTGATCAATTGCAGTCATCAGAACCATATGTATCATGTCACTAATAGATGTAATGAAAGGTGAAATCTGATTGGCTAGTGATATTTAGGCATACTCCATGGAGTTTTGAAATCAGAGAAAGGCAAGAGAATCTTTGATCACTGACGCCATGTCACTGACTAAAAAGAAGTGTCTCCAAATACTGTTGCCATCCAGTGCCCGTGGTTTTTCAGAAGTAGTGGTTGTCTAAATATTTTGGTTTGCTAATATTTCCGTAAGAAACATCCCAGCAAATGAACAATGAATCCCAAGTATCTCAGAAAAGGTCCCAAATGCATAATAACTAAGAGAATAGAGAAAGTAAAGTAGAAAAACAAAGATCTGCAAACTTGGAGGGAGCGAGGGTGTTATTTAAAAGGTGTTTCAAATAAAGAACTTGGGCACTGTTCTTTCTCAACGAAACCTGCCTCTGAGGGAGGAGGCTTTGAGACTCCTACAGCGCTCGAGTTGCACCCAAGTTTCAACATCCGCCGGGCGACAAAACGAAACGCCCACGAGGATGGGCCTTCCCATCCCCTTCGGCTCCCGCAGCTGCAAGCACCAGCGCCAGAAACAGGATCTGACTTAGTGGGGTTCCGTCTGGCGTTCCCGCGCGTCCCTAATTCCCCGGCCCTTCTACCTCCAGGGGGACCCCACTTCCCCCCGGCCGTTCGGCGGAGTTCCCAGCACCGACCCCAGCCCCCTCCGGCGCCGTCCTCGGCTTTGCAGGCGCCCCAACCGCCCTCCACCCGCGAGCCATCTCGCAGCGGCCCCCGAACCCCTCACCCCTAGGAGGCGCCCCCTCCCCTCAACAGCGAGCCGGAGCGCGGGCGCCACACCGCACCCGGCCCCGCCAGGCCGGCCCTCCATTCACTGACCAGCTCGAGAAAGCCCCGGTCTCCGGCGGCGAGCACAGCGCAGGACTACCCAGCTTCGCTCCTCCAGGCCGCCGCCGCCCCCACCGCCGCTCCGGCCTTTTGTTGTCGCGGGTTCTCCGGGCAACCGGCGAAGCCAGTCCGGGACGCGCCCCCTCCTGGCCGGGCGCTCTGCCGCGCCCCAGACCCCGCCCCCGACCAGGCCCGTCCCGGCAAGCCCCGCCCCACGAGCCCCGCCCCATGGACGGAGGCCCGCTCCCGGCGTGGCTACGGAGCCAGCTCTCCCGGACCTCTCAGAAGGCTGAACCAGAGTAACTAACCGGTGTGCAAAATGAATGTGAGAAAGACTCACGTTGTTTCAGTATTTAGCTGCCAATTCCATTTCTTTATATTGAAGTAAAGTTCGTATAACATACATCAAACCGTTTTAAGGTGTATATTAGGCATCCACAAAGTTATGCAACCATCACCTCTGCTTCCAAAATATTTTGCCCACCCCGAAAGGAAATTCCCTTGTCGGTGAGCAGTCACTCCCCTTGCCCTCTTCCACAGACCCTGGCAACCACCAGTCTGCTTTCTCTGTATCCATTTACCTATTTGGGGCATTTTGGATTCACCCAGTCATACTGTTTGTGACCTTTTGTGTCTGGCTTCTTTTGCTAAACAGGGTTTTTCTTCGTCCATCCATGTTGTAGCATATATCAGTAATTGCATTCCTTTTTATGCTGAATAATATCCCCTTGTGTGGGCATACCATGTGTTATTTATGAATTCATCATTTGATGGACATGGAGGCCGTTTCCACTTTTTGACTAATGTGAATGATGCTGTTAGGAATTTTCATGTACGAGTATTTGTTTAGTATCTGCTTTCAGTTCTTTTGCTACAGATTTAGGAATGGGATTGCCAGATTATATGGTAATTCTGTGTTTAACTTTTCCAATTTAGTTTGAAATGCCTTAATGCCTTCCATTTTTAATAGTACCATCCAAGCATTTTCTTCCAAGAGATTTTTTTTTCCTTAAAAAAAAAAAAAGATTTTATTTATTTATTTGACAGAGAGAGATCACAAGTAGGCAGAGCAGCAGGGAGAGAGGAGGGGGATTCCCACTCCCTGCTGAGCAGAATGCCCAATGAGGGGCTGGATTCCAGGACCCTGAGCTCATGACCAGAGCCAAGGCAGAGGCTTAACCCTCGGATCCAGCCAGGCACCCCTCTTTTTTTTTTTTTAAGTAACTTTCAAAAAGCATCTCTTCTCTCATGAAACTTAGAAATGAAGATGGGGGGGAAACTCCTTAGTTATTAACTGAATTACAAGTATCGCCTGCTTTTCAAAGTTCACACTCTGCCTCTTGGTTGAAAGACCTACATTACTTTTTCCTAACTGGAAGAAATCCAAAGAGAATTTTCACTTCTATGATAAAAGTTAAAAGCCCAATTAAGATTCAGTATTTGTTTTGCCTCCAACCCTTACAGAGGCAGTGGGCACATAAGGGGAGGAGAGTGGCCCCAACAACCCCCTTCAGGGAACTAGACTCAGCACCTGGGCTTCAAACCCCCATAGTTTTCAATGTGTCTGTGAATATCTTGATTTATTTTGTGGATAAATAGATACATGGATAAAGAATCACATGCTGGGGGTGCCTAGGTGGCTCAGTTGGTTAAGCAACTGACTTTGTCTCAGGTCGTAATAATCTCAGGGTCCTGGAATTGAGCTCACATGATGCTCCCTGCTCAGCAGGGAGTCTGCTTTTCCCTCTCCTCCCACCCCTCCCCTCTGTCACTCATTCTCTCTCTCAAATAAATAAAATCTTTTAAAAAAAATAAGAATCATGTGCAAGAATGTTTATTATACTATTTATTTATTATACTATTTATAATAGCAAAAACTTGGAAATGACATAAAAGTTCAATGGAAGGGATTGATAAATTAATGGTACATTTATAAAATAATATTATCAACTCACTGAAACTCATGTTTACAAAAAGTTGGGGGGTGCCTGGGTGGCTCAGTGGATTAAAGCCTCTGCCTTTGGCTCAGGTCATGATCTTAGGGTCCTAGGTTCGAGCCCCATATTGGGCTCTCCGCTCAGCAGGGAGCCTGCTTCCCTTCTTCTCTCTCTCTACTTGCCTCTCTGCCTACTTGTGATCTCTGTCAAATAAATAAAATCTTAAAAAAAAAAAATTTTTGTATAGGAAAATGTTTACAAATAAGGATACAAAATAACATCAAGTTTTTTCACCTGAAGAACTGGAATAAAACTCATCCCTACTTCATAGGGTTGTTGTGAGGTTTGAAAGTAGGAATAATTATTCAAAAATTGTTAGGTAGTTAGAACAACAACAAGTTTTTCAATTTTGTTCAGGGGAGAAATTCACAGAAAAACACAAGATATTAAAAATACTCAACAAAATTCACCAAAATGATAACCATCAGCAATACTGGGTTAAAGGTCATTTTTATGGTTGAATCAATGGTCTTGGTTCCATGGCACAGAAACCAACTCTGGGTTACTTAAGAAAAAACTTGGTTGAGGGGCGCCTGGGTGGCTCAGTGGTTTAAGCCACTGCCTTCAGCTCGGGTCATGATCTCAGGGTGCTGGGATCGAGTCCCGCATCGGGCTCTCTGCTCAGCGGGGAGCCTGCTTCCCTCTGTCTCTCTCTGTCTGCCTCTCCATCTACTTGTGATTTCTCTCTGTTAAATAAATAAATAAATGAAATCTTTAAAAAAAAAAAAAAAACTTGGTTGAAAAGTTTACCATTAGGGGCACCTGGGTGGCTCAGTGGGTTAAACCCTCTGCCTTTGGCTCAGGTCATGATCCCAGAGTCTTGGGATGGAGCCCTGTATCAGGCTCTCTGCTCAGCAGGGAGCCTGTTTCCCCCTCTCTCTGCCTGCCTCTCTGCCTACTTGTGATATCTCTCTCTGTGTCAAATAAATAAATAAAATCTTTAAAAAAAAAAGAAAGAAAGAAAAGTTTACCATTAGTGTGCTTTATATTATAAGTAATAGAAACCTCAAGTTTAGATTATCTTGAATAAGAAAATATATTTCATATAAGTTCATGCAGTTCATACAAGTTGAAGTGAAATGTGAAAAAAATTGTCTTAGAATCAATGAAATAGGACAAATTCCCACATATTCATAGGCTTATTTGAGGGGTTCTTTATTCTCTTACATTGACCAATTCTCCAGCATCAGAAGAGACCATGCTTTTTTAACTTATGTTTATGTCCACATTGTTGAGCATAGTCAGTGTTTAATAATAGTAAATATTAAGTTCATTGCCCAGATTCAGCAAGTAATTACAGAACTTAAAAAATTAAAAACAGAAAACAAGTAATTTGCTCAATGCTACATTGTTGGTAAGTGGCAAAGTCAAGACTGCAGTCAATGTGTGTCAGATGACAAAGTCAAGCCTGCCTCCCCCCAAACTGAGCCGAGCTGTGGTTTTCTGCATAATGCCTCACTCTCCCTTGCTCACTCTCAAAGTGTTTATCTGCGCAAATCAGGATCCAAACATGGTCCACATGTAGCATTTGGTTGATATGGCCCTTGATTCTCTCAGAATCAGTAACAATTACCTTCTGCCTTTTTCATAATTGTGGTAAAATATACATTACAGGGTGCCTGGGTGGCTCCGTGGGTTAAGCCTCTGCTTTCAGCTCAGGTCCTGATCTCAGGGTCCTGGGATTGAGCCCCATGTCTGGCTCTCTGCTCAGTGGCAAGCGTGCTTCTCCCTTTCTCTCTCTGCCTGCCTCTCTGCCTACTTGTGATCTCTCTCTCTCTCTACCTCTCTGTCAAATAAATAAATAAAATCTTTTAAAAAATACACATTACCATTACCATTTAAGTGTATGGTTCAGTAGTGCTGAGTACATTCATGTTGTTGTGCAACCAATCTCCAGAACTCTATTCCCATTAAACAACAACTCAAGGTTCTCAAGATTCATCCATGTTGTAGCAAGTGTCAGAACATGCTTCCTTTTTAAGGCTGAGTAATAGTCTAGTGTATGGATAGGCCACATTTTGTTTGTCTATCCATCTCCCACTGGACACTTAGGTTGTTCCCAACTTTTGCCTATTGTGAGTAATGTTGCTATGAACAAGAGTGTGTACATATTTTTTCAAGATCCCTCTTTCAAGTTTTTTGGATATATACTCCAAGTGTCATTGTTGCCTCATTTAGTAATCTTATTTTTAATTTTTTGTCGGACTGCCATACTGTTTCCAGAGTGGCTGCGCCCATTTACATTCTGACAAACAGTGAACAAGGGTTCCCTTTGCTACACATCTTTGCCAATTCCCGCCTTTAAAAAACAAACAAACAAACAAACAAAAGGATCTATTTAAGAAACAGTTCTTATTTGTCCTTTAGAACAAATATTCTTGTGGTTTTCTACATAATGCATCGCTCTCCGCTCTCCCTTGCTCACTCTCAAAGAGTTTATCTGCTCAAATAGGATCCAAACATGGTCCACAAAGATGAATGCCACAATTGCATCTTTGTGTTTTCACTTCATTTTACCTTGTTCCTGTATTTCCTACATTTCATAAAAACTAGTATTTAGATCTAGATTCCTGATTAGATTCAGGTTCAATTTTTCTGGCAAGAATAATTCATACACAGGACTGTGTACTTCCTATTGCAACACACCAGGAGGAACATAGTGTCTGCATATCCCACTTTTAGTGTTGTTAAAATTACAAGTTTAGGGACGCCTGGGTGGCTCAGTTGGTTAAGCAGCTGCCTTCGGCTCACGTCATGATCCCAGCGTCCTGGGATCGAGTCCCACATCGGGCTCCTTGCTTAGCAGGGAGCCTGCCTCTCCCTCTGCCTCTGTCTGCCTGTGCTCGTGCTCTCTCTCTCTCTCTCCCTCTCTCTCTCTAATAAATAAATAAATAAAATCTTAAAAAAAAAAATTACGAGTTTAGATGCCTCCAGCGTGATCCATCTCTTTAAAAAAAGTTTCCCATTAACATTTTACCTAATGGATTTAACAGACATTGATGATCATTTTCTGGATGTAGTATTTTATTAGGGCTTCCAAAATGGTAATGTTATAATTCTAATATTCTTTTCTGCATTTATTAGCTGGAATTATTTTATGAAGAAGAGCTTTCCTTCTATCAGGTTATCCTGAAAATAGTAAGGCAGTTAGGAATGACAGGATACATATTTGATTTTTTTCCTTTACCTTTCATTAATTGATCTTGAGAACAATGAATAGTTGATCTCAAGTCAACCAACTGGGTTTCTTTTCTGAAGTGGGGGCAGGGTGATTATGAACTCATAGGTTTTCATATTTTGTACTTGCTGTCCAAAGACCATTTTCACCACTCCTCAAGGTATTTCTAGACTTCTTATTAAACACCATTGGGAGCTATTGTTTCTTTTCATTTTAACTAAGGCTTTGTCGAGGTTATTGAGCCTTAACAATTGAATTTCATTTCCCCATAACCAAAGAATACTAACTAATTCATCTGCCAACCAATCCTCAGTCTGTCCTGAGAATATTAAAATCAGAATAGCGAAGGAAGGGAGTTTCCCACCTCCAGAGAGGAAATTGGACTAGTTCTTTCCTTGGATCCATTCAGAATGCAGCCCTACCCTTTTCCTAGCTCTTCCTCAGCAGTTCCCAACTTGAAATGATCCTCATCTGCCAAAGAATTCTGAACAAACAACAGTTTAGAAAGCAAGGTTTTGAGCTGCCCACCCTTCGTCTTCCTTCCTATAAGCAGACCTCCTCTCTTATTTCTTCAGGAACTGCACGGTTCCACCCGGTAGGCCAGCCAATCAACTGGCCTTTGCCCCAGGCCTCAGGAACCTGGACTCAAGCCAGGCTCCTCAGCCAAGCCCCGGATTTTTGCTTGTGCTATTGGCGAAGATTTGCACTCTGTGGTCCAGAATCACTAGCTATTAGAGTGATCTCTTACAACAGAGCAAAAAGAAATACAAGATGTGGTCTTTGTGCATTTTAATTCCTGGACCATAACTGGGCGTGGCGAAGGCCAGCTCTTTCCCTGGACTTACCTGGTTTTTTTTTTTTTCTTTAATCATTATATTTCCTTTTTCACTAAGCTAGTTTCAGTCTAGTTTCTTTCACTTGAAACTAAAATATACTAAACCCAGTGGGATAAATCAAATCGGAAAGGAAAAGGATAAGAAAGTATGTAGTTTATAGGAAAAACAGAAACAGAGGAATGCCACAATAATGTGTTTCTTCAGACTTCCAATGGCTTGAGTCAGTGAATTTTATACATGAAAGAACTCTTGCAAATGATTTAGTCCCACCATGCATTTATTAATTTTTTATTTTATATTTAATATCCCTGAGTTAGACAAAAGTTATTTTGGCACATTACTTATTCATACCTGTATTAGGATTCTCCAGAGAAACAGTACCAATAGAATATACAGAGATAAAGATAGGCATAGATATATAATCTGTATCATTTATCCATCCATCAATTCATCTAAAGAGAGAAAAAGTGAGATTTATTTTAAGGAATTGGCTGGAAGCTGGCAAGTCCAAAATCTGGTGGGCAAGCTAGCAAACTGGATACTCAATTAAGAACTGATGTTATAGGGGCCCCTGGGTGGCTCAGAGGGGTAAAGCCTCTGCCTTCGGCTCAGGTTGTGATCCCAGGGTGCTGGGATCAAGCCCCGCATTGGGCTCTCTGCTCAGCAGGGACACTGCTTCCTCCTCTCTCTCTGCCTAATAAATAAATAAATAAATAAAATCTCTCTCTCTCTGTCAAATAAACAAATAAAATCTTAAAAAAAAAAAAAAAGAATTGATGTTATAGTCTTCAGTTTAAAACAGAGGAAAAAGAAATACAAGATGTGGTCTTTGTGCATTTTAAACCCTGGCCCATAATTGGGTGTGGTGAAGACCAGCTCTTTCCCTGGACTTACCTGGGTTTTGTCTTTGTTTTGTTTTGTTTTTTAATCATTATATTTCTATTTTCACTAAGCTAGTTTCAGTTTGGTTTCTTTCACTTGAAACTAAAATATACTAAACCCATTGGGATAAATCAAAGCGGAAAGGAAAAGGAAAAGAAGGAATGTGGTTTATAGGAAAAAGAGAAGCTTAGATGAATGCCACAATAATGTGTTTCTTCAGACTTCCAATGGCTTGAGTCAGTGAATTTTTTTTTAAGATTTATTTATTTGACAGACAGAGATTATAAGTAGACAAGAGAGGCAGGCAGAGAGAGGGAGGAGGAAGCAGGCTCCTTGCTGAGCAGAGAGCCCGACGCTGGGTTCTATCCCAGGACCCTGAGATCATGACCTGAGCTGAAGGCAGAGGCTTAACCCACTGAGCCACTCAGGCAGCCCGAGTCAGTGAATTTTATGTGTGAAAGGAATCTTGCAAATGCTTTAGTCCCCCCATGCGTTTATTAGTTTTTTATTTTATAGTCAATATTTTTGAGTTAGACAGCTTTTGACTCTTTCTCATGTCTCCCTTGTTCACAAGGCCAAACACAGATCTTTCCCTTTTTGCCTAAACCTGCTAACACAGCCCTGCCTGTCCAATCCCTCATTCTTTGTGTTGTTAATGATTAGCTGGGATTAGAACCCTCTGTCTCCCTGAAATCAGCTAGACAGGGAGATAAGCACTTGCAAATCCTGTTCAATGCAGTGAGCCTTCCAACTGCAAAACACCCCACCTATAAAACCCCACCACCTGTCATGTGTCTACTCCTCCCTAGAAAAGGCTAAGGCAACACCGCCCTACCAAGAGACTCCATTCTTTGGATCTGGGGTGTTTTTCATGGTACAATATGCTGAACAAGATAACCTCCTTACTTGAGCAGGTTTTGTCTTGACAGTGATATCCACTGAACAGCTAAGAGTCAAAAACCAAATTAAAAAAAAAAAAAGGAAACAGTTATCTAAGTACACTGAGAGAGACAGGTCACAGACTCACAAGGAAAAAGAAGGTGAAGTTGCCTCAAGGCTGCAGGGGTTCATTCAACCTTTACCTCCTCAACCAGATTATTAAACCATGACCCATTGAGCTTCAGGGGAGGGAGGGCGGTGAAGGACCTCAATAAATGAGTTCCTAATTATATCAAATGATATCTATTCCTTTCTTTAGTGCTAGGCAGGGGGAAGTTAGAGGTTGTGAAAGGAACAAACGCAACCTGTGGGAAAGCTGTCCACACAGACACACACACCCCTACACACACACACACACACACACACACACACACACAGCACTGCGTGGTAGGCTTCGGCTGAAGAGAGTCTCACAGAACACCAATATCAAGACCACGATAAAGTGAGTTGAAGTAAGGCTGCTTGTTGTCCAGGCACAGACAAAAACAAGGCCATTGTGCCGCACACACAGTATCAAACATCCTTCTATCTTGGCTAAACTGGGTGGCAACTGCTGAAGGGCTTCCACTTCATCCTTACTCTAAACCACCCTCTTCATAGCCAAAGGTCCAACTGCCCCTGTCTTCTGACGGCATCCAATATAGAGAGAGCTGCATCTTTAAACTCTCCCCGAAACCGTCCTCTTACTGAGCGACCTCATACACACACACACAAGTCATTAGCCCAACCTGTTTGCTTCCGTTGGAGGGAACTGACTTGGTCCCATGGCCACCTTACTTGGGTTTATAGAGAGACAAATCATCAGGGAGCTGCTGAAGAACTTAGGAAGTATGGAAAAAAAAAAAAAAAAGCCAAAAAGTTTTTGAACTCGTTACAGAGCAAAAGCTTTATTAAAGGAAATTGAGTCACAAAGAAATAAGAACAAATGTTGCATGATTTCTTTTTTCTTAGTGCCAGAAGTTCTTGGTCACGTGGCTACAAAGAATGAAGAGGTAGACCACGTGAAGAGTGGTGGGCAGCAAAGCAAAGTTTATTCAGGAATAGTACAGAGCCCCCAAAATGAAGAAACCTTTTCCCAGAAGCTTCCCCCGCAGACTTCCTCTCCAATGTCATTGGCCAGGAGATTATATACGTACCCCTTACTAAAGTAATCACAGGCAGAAGGATAGAATTATCATCAATAAACCTTTCATATTGAGTCAGTCTGCCTTTTGAGATGAAGATGGGATCACCTTCCCTGAGTCATATACGGGAGGGATAAAGACAAAGCTACTTAGGTGGTGGTGGTGCTAGCTGCGCAGTACGCATGGGTGCCGGGGGGGAGCAGAGGAGTGGGTAGATGTGTTCACTATTAGTCATTGTCATTTGTAAGGTTAGTATGATAAATTTTCAGCAGATGGCAGTAAAGTGCTTAGGGAAATGATGCCTTTCCCATTCACACAGTCACAGTGAGCTGACAAGGTTGGTAGCTAACAAAAATCAAGATTATGTTAGAAGGAAGGTGGGGGCGACGGTGGGAAATGAGTGCTTGGTAGGTAACGAAATTTTGACAACATAAAGCAAATAATGAAATTTTGTTAAACCTTGTTTTTTTTAAAGTAGGCTCTATGCTCAGTGTGGGGCCCAACAGCAGGGCTTAAACTCACAACACTGAGATCAGACCTAAGCTGAGATCAAGAGTTAGGATGCTTAACTGACTGAGCCACCCAGGCACCCCTCACTGTAAGCCTTTTAAAATTAAATGTGGTAAATTCTATTTTAATGAAAAAATCCAATCCAGGTTTAAGAAAAAATTTTAAAACCTTTATTCAATTTCAATATAGTTACACTGAAGAAAAAAAAAGAATATTAGATAGCTTTCCTAAACTGAAAATCACTATGTACAAAAACCATTGTCCATACCAATGAGAAGCTTAAAATAAGCATCAAGATTGATTTGTACAAAAGCCGCAGCATTCATATAGCAAAGACCCTACCCCGCATATCAAAGGATTAAGGTATATAAGAAACTGGTACACCTTAAGAAAAGATTCCAATTGAGTGGATAAAATATTATCACTGATGACTAATCACATTATAAGGCATGATTAATTTTAAGAGATGTGAGATTTAAAGAAAGCATTACAGTTCCTTCATTATTCCTGTCATGTGCCCACAGAAAGGGAAAATGTGATCAAAACTCAACAAGCAGACAAAAGTTGGGCATGCAGAGTAACAGGTCAGGAAACATTTTTTAAGTGAGACTGGGTAATCACATTTCTTGTTGCTCTCACGCCTACTACCTTCTCTTAATATCAAGGCAAAACTGTAGAAATGATTATGTGATACAAAAATGCCAAGTTTTCTTTGGATCTGTTTGTACTTTGGGTCAATAATAGATGCAGCGTGTGTGATGAAAGGGAATTCCCTTCATATCTGCCCTGTGGTCACGGGCATAGTCCCACAAGTAATAATCCAGAAGAACAGAATTGATCTCTCTGCTAGTTTTTTCACCCTTTTTTTCAATCAGCTCCAGAAGACAATCCCGGATCAGCTCAACACACCAAAGCGAGCAGCCTCTGATTTCTACCTCTTGCCTATCTCCATATGAGAGCATTTCTCCTGCAAGCGGGGAAAAAAACAGAGCAAGAAGTACATTAATGACATAAAATCTACACAGACCTGATTTGGGGTCATTTAAACCACTTCTAAACTCAGGCATTAATTTAAAATCACACATTCCACAAGGAGAGGGTTGCGTCCATATTCCCACAAAGAGCAGAGTACCTTGCACATACAGCTCCCCAATAAACAGTTGCTAAGTGCACATGGGCTCACCAGAAACTTAAAAATATGACAGCAAGATTATCAAATTCTTGAAAACAAAGGATTTAAAAACTGGATCTGGGGATGCCTGGGTGGCTCAGTTGGTTAAGCAGCTGCCTTCAGCTTAGGTCATGATCCCAGCGTCCTGGGATCGAGTCCCACATCGGGCTCCTTGCTCCGCAGGGAGCCTGCTTCTCCCTCTGACTCTGCCTTCCACTCTGTCTGCCTGTGCTCGATCTCGCTCGCTTTCTCTCTGACAAATAAATAAATAAAATCTTTTAAAAAATTAATAAATAAAAATAAAAAAATAAAATAAAAAAAATAAAAACTGGATCTGATGCCGGGGGGTGGGGGGGGAGAAACATTGCAAAACTTGGAGGACACCAAGGGGGCCAAAGAAGGAATACCTTCTTTTCGCATTTGAAAAAACTGAACATCGTCTTAGGTACATCCTAAGTGCACCAAGGAGAACCTAGGAAATCAAAGTTGTTCACCTGAGCAAGGAAGACCCTGATTGCTCTTTGGGTTCAGGATCCTCCAGACAAGCCCTCCCTGAGTATGTAGCTGTGAGCTCCACAGGCCCTGATGTCTTCGGTGCCCACCTCCAGAGTGAGCTGATCCTGCAAGATGGGCACTGGCTACGCTTTGCCACTGAGACTAGAACTGGGCTCATCAACTCTGCTGCCTATAGGATCAAGGAGACAGAGTAAGTGAACGCCACAGCCAGATGCAGGGATCTTAAATAGCATTACTTACATTCCCTCCATCCAATAAGTAACTGTAGTACTATACTGTGTCCTCCAAGAAGTCACATTCAAGTCCTAACTCCTGGTACAGGTGCACTGTGGCCTTACTTATAACTAGGATCTTTGCAGATACAATCAAGTTAAAATAAGGTAATACTGGATTAGGGTGGGCCTTCAATACCATGGTTGGTGTCCGTCCTAGAATCCCAGTGAAGAATCTAAATTTAGCCAAACTGGATGGGCAGTATATATAATTGGCTAAAAATACGCCTTTGGTGAAGAGATGGGTTAAAGATAAAACAGAAAAAACATCTGACTTCATACTAAAATAAAGTGAAAGAACTGTATTTACTCCCCCCCTCCAAAAAAAAAAGATAAAATGGACAGAAATCTGGGTAGTCTTCCAAGGGCTGGCCTGGAGATAATTCAGAAGAGAAGAGAGGGAAAAATACACTAAGTGCAGCTCATCATCAAATTTGAAAGATGTATCACTGAAGGCCAGTTAAGGAAGGTTCTATCTCATCTAGTCAAGCTACCTGGTTCTAGATCCCACTTAAGATAGTTTTCAAAACCTAGTGTGCTAGACTTGTGTGTACTACTTTACGTTTACAGTTTTTGTTTCTCCTCTAGTTTGCTAGTGAAGCACTTTTTGAAAAAAGTCCAACTTTGCTTAAATAAACTAAGAAGCAAAGCAATCAGTTCACACTCTGGACATAACAGAGGCAGTCACAACAGCTACAGCTGGACAGCTGGACAAGGGCCTCTGCAGTTGCAATAGATGGCAGAAGAAAATGCAGACCAGGGGCACCTGGGTGGCTCAGTTGATTAAGCCTCTGCTTTCAGATCAGGTCATGATCTCAGGGTCCTGGAATCGAGTCCCACATCAAGGCTCTCTGCTCAGCCTGCCTTCCTTCCTCCTCTCTCTGCATGCTTCTCTGCCTACTTGTGATCTCTCTCTCTCTCTGTGCCAAATAAATAAAATCTTAAAAAAAAAAATAAGAAAATGCAAACCACTTTGTACGCTATGGTGCATGATCCCTTCTCAGCAGGGTTTTCCTCACAGTAGCAGAAACAACTGCGTGCTACAAACATTCAGAAGGAGAAGATGCACAAATCATGAAAAGCTGCGAAAAGCTATGTGGGGGAGGTAGCATCTGAGCTAAGGCCTTGTGGATGTGTAGGATTTGAACTGGAAAAAAAAAAATTTGGGGTGAGGGAAACCAGGAAAGGGAATGTTTACGGGTAGGAACAAGCAGTGTATACACGGGCCAAAAAAAGATCAGTTGCACGTGGCTACATGGGAAAGAAGCCCGGAATGCTTAAATATTTAAGGTATCCAACAATTAATGACCCACCACATGAGCATTACAACATAAGACAGCTTGTTATTTTTCAACTGAAGAAACAGAGGGACAAAAGAATTGCCCAAGGCAGCATAAAAACGAGTTAGAAGCAACCACAGCTAATGGTATCTTCATATTCTGTGTTATTCTTATTTTGGGTGATTGAAACCTATTTCACAACAGAAAGTTATTCAGTCATAAAAACTACTTGCTTTGGGGCACCTGGGTGGCTCAATTAGTTAAGCATATGTTTTTGATCTGAGGGTTCTGGGATTGAGCCCCACATCGGGTTCCTGGCTCAGCAGGGAGTCTGCTTCTCCCTCTTCCTCTGCCCCTTACCCTGCTCGTGTGCACACTCACTCTCTCGCTCTCTCTTCCTCAAATAGATAAATAAAATCCTAAAAGAAAAAAAAACTACTTGTTTCTAAAAGTAAAAAAAAAAAAAAAGGCTGAAAATACTGCACCCAAGAGAGAAATTAACATGAAAATTATGCAATTATTTTTCTCATACAGACATGTTTAAAAAAGAAAAAGCTAAATATTAAATCCTACTCCTGACACCAATATTACACTCTAAATTAACTCATTAGAATTTAAATTAAAACTTTTAAAAAAAAGCTAATTTTCACACAAACAGAATTTTCTATGCTCATCTATTAACCAAGGCTCCTGCTCTTGAGAATCAATAACTGAATCCAATAATGGTAAATAAATGAGCCTAGAAAATCAAGTGACTTGGGTGCCTGGGTGGCTCAGTGGGTTAAAGCCTCTGCCTTCGGCTCTGGTCATGGTCCCAAGGTCTTGGGATCCAGCCCGGCATTGGGCTCTCTGCTCGGCAAGGACCCTGCTTCCTCCTCTCTCTCTGCCTGCCTCTCTGCCTACTTGTGATCTCTGTCTGTCAAATAAACAAACCCCTAAAAAAAAAAGAAAAGAAAGTGACTCCTGCAAGGTAACCCAGTAGCAGACCTTAGAGCCTCCTGACTTGAAACGCACTGCATGTTACCCATATCTCAGGCCACCTTTTACTTCATAGGGTAGTGTGCTCTTCACTGCTTAATTAATACTCTTCTAACACTACACCAGAAGGACCTAGCGTCCATCACACACCTTCAGGTAACAGAGACTTCGGTTTCATTTTATTATGAGGTTCTGAAACTATAATGACCAAATAGTGTAATTTCCTATATTCTACAGTGTAAACAACAACAAAAAGCAATTTTCTCTTATTTCAATTGCCCCTGCATTTTTCTTTACATGTGCTTTTAACAATAAACAGTACTTTTTTTTTTTTTTTTTAGGAAAGGACAACTCATGTGAAAGAAACCAGACAGAGACTCAACCACAATTCATAGTATTACAAAGAATGTCTTAATTAAGCTGGCAAACCTTTGAGTAGCTTTTCCAGTAGTTCCTTGGAGTACTTCAGGGCTCCCAGGTGAACAAGAACCTGAGGTAATCTATAGTCGGCAAACATGGTGATACTGGAGATGTCTTTAAAGCAGCCGTCTCCTTTCCCCTCTAATACACTCCACGTATCCGCCACAAGGATTTGGGCCCGCTTGTAAAAAGAAATTCTTTTCCCCTGATGAGTGAAGAGAACATAAATGTCACCTGGGTATCTGCTAGCTTTTATGTACGCTATTAAAAAAGGGCACACATTGAAAACATTTCTCAAGGGTGCGATAATTTTAGTGTTGGTAAGAATTTATGGACCTTTTACAGGAAAAAAAAAGGGAGTCTAATAAATATTAAATTATCTTTTTCACTCCAAATTTACTTCCTGTATTTTTTAAGGCACATCAAATACAACTGTGGTAATTGTGGTTATTATTGAATGTTCTTTTTTAATGACATTACCTCATATATATATTCCTGTGTCATTATAACCCACCTGCATATTCTTTTTAATGACTCAGTATTTCTTTAGAAAGCTTCTTAAATTTTTCTGACTGCAACATAATTCATGTTAATTGTATAAAATACAGAAGAATATAAAGAAGAAAACAAAAATTCTTAAATTCATTTCTGAAGAGAATCACAATATTCAATTTTTAACTGCTGCCATTCAGATAATATGATAAACATATTCCAGAGATGAAGACATAACTGATCAATAGCCAGAATTTATCAACTTTACCTTTTTGGAAACGGTCAAAATCAATATGTAAACCCACATAACAAAATACACTTTAATTATATTTATACAACAAAGCAGCAAATTTAACCAGGCATTATAGGATAGTGGGTATAATTTAACTCAAAAATTCTCTACAAAACTATGAATGCAGATCAGCATAAACTCTGGAAAGATAGGATAGTTACAATCTAATCCTAATTCTAAAGGTAATAATCTCAAATCATTGTTTATAGCTGCTTGTCTGCAACCATGCTAAAAGAGAATCATCATTATTACTGGCTCCTCAAATTTATCCTGACCACCTTGGAGAATGTTTTAATAAGTAAATGACATAAGTAATTAAATAAAAAATGAAATTAAATCCTTCAAGGAAAGGTTCCATGTGAAAATTCCTTAAGATGATAACATAGATTCCTTTATTTACTAAAAAAACTCCAATGATACTCTGTCCTAATGAGAAACAACCTAATATTGCCTAACCTTAAGATGTACCTATTGCAATCAATCCAGAACTACTTTTACTAAGTAAATTGCCTAAGATCACCTTTAAGAAATTCAGTATCTTGTTTTCAAGAGTAAACACACACGCTCATTTTCTGACATGATGTAATGTCTATAAATTAGAGTGGGGGTTGGCAGGAACAAATCACCATTAAGTATCCCTAGGGGCTCCTGGGTGACTCAGTCAACTTAAGTGTCTGACTTTGCCTCAGGTCATGATCTCAGGCTTTATATTCAGCAGGGAGTCTGCTAGTCCCTCTGCCCCTCCCCCCACTCCTGCAGGCTCGCTTTCTCTTTCTCTCCCTCTCACATAAATAAAACCATAAAAAAAAGTAACCCTACATCATCTGGGAATAGTCCATAGTTCCAAACCTAATAAAATATGCTAACCTGGCAATTGTTGGACTGGAAACTACATGGTAGTTTCCTGGTATAAACCTGGTAACTAGGTTTATATTCAATATAAACTAGGTTTATATTCAAGTCTAATGTATTAAAGGCAAGATATAAAACTTAATATAAAAAATAAAATTGTATTATTCTATCATGTTAATGTAATACATAGAAGGTATTATCTCCTGTTTTTAATAAGATCCAAAGATCAAACTGGAAAAATACAGGAACCAGACTTATGTAACAAAATCAGTGCTAGCATCTAACAAAACATAAATTGTCACATCATGACCACCGTTTCCATGGTAGCCAATGAGTATATCTCAAAGATTAGATAATACCCTTGAAAAACACAAAACAAAAAATAAGATTTAAGTGAGGACTCTAAAAATAAATTCAAGTCATCTATAAAACATTTTCTTCACAAGTTGACATGGTTTTAGTAATCAAATGATTTTAGTAATCAAATTCTTCATCTCTAAAATATTAACTGATATCACTGAAAATACCAGCAAATTCCAAAATAACAATTCCCTACATGTCCCATAATATTGCTTGGTGAATAAAATATTTTCAAAGGAGTACCTTCAAAGATTTTTATTTATTTATTTATTTGACAGAGAGAGAGAGAGAGCCATCAGACAGACAGCAAGAGAGGGAACACAAGCAAGGGGAGTGGGAGAAAGAGAAGCAGGCTCCCTGTCGTGCAGGGAGCCCAATGAGGGCCTTGATCCCAGGACCTGAGCCAAAGGCAGACGCTTAATGATTGAGCCACCAAGGTGCCCCAATAGAGTACCTTTATAAAATAATTATTAGCAATGAAAAAAAATCCATGACCATGAGTTGATTATCTTCAACACATTTATCATGAACAAATTAAGAAAGGTCAAGAATTACAAATGCTTGGGGCACCTGCATGGCTCAGTCGTTAGTGTCTGCCTTTGGCTCGGGTTATGATCCCAGGGTCCTGGGATGGAACCCAGCGTCAGGCTCCCTGCTCAGTGGGAGGCCTGCTTCTCCCTCTCCCTCTGCTTGAGTTCTCTCTCACACTGCCTCTCTCTCTGTCAAATAAATAAAATCTTTAAAAAATTACAAAGGCTTAAAAGTAACATAAAATGTTGATTAAAATATCAAAAAAGGGGCTGCCAGGGTGGCTCCGTCAGTTAAATGGCTACTTTCCGCTCAGGTCATGATCCCAGGGTCCTAGGATTGAGTTTCGCAAGGGCTCCTTACTCAGTGAGGGGCCTGCTTCTCCCTCTGCCTGCTGCTCCCCCTGCTTGTACTCTAGCTCACTCTCTCTCTCATGTGTGCTCTCTCTCTAGCAAATAAATTAATAAAAATCTTAAAAAAAAAAAAAAAAGTAGCAAAAAAGACCATACATGCACATTTATCAGTATGTCAGAGTAAAGACAATAGCCTGAGGGAAGCTGATTTCTTCATTAGGACTTTTGCATTGCTACTACATGCTCCAAATCAGAGTTGCTTTAGAAATACATCTGAATTTTGGGACGCCTGGGTGGCTCAGTTGGTTAAGCAGCTGCCTTCGGCTCAGGTCATGATCCCGGGGTCCTGGGATCGAGTCCCGCGTCGGGATCCTTGCTTGGCAGGGAGCCTGCTTCTCCCTCTGCCTCTGCCTGCCTCTCTGTCTGCCTGTGCTCACTCGCTCTCTCTCCCTCTGTCTCTGACAAATAAATAAATAAAATCTTAAAAAAAAAAAAAAAAGAAATATATCTGAATTTTAAAGCTTTCTGACTGATTCTGGAGTACACCAGGTTGGGAAATCACTGATTTAAAGTCTGTCTGAATTAAAATTTTCTAAGTTTATCAATTTGTTTAGAATATTTAAAAACAGGTGATAATCTCAGTAAATAGATATATGTTAAAAAGCAATTATGACTATTTTATGCAACTTGTTAAATATTAAAAAATACAGCAACCAATACCATCACCATGTCATGAAGGGGCTGGAAAAAGAGCACTCTCCTTTGCTGCTGCTGACTATCTTTGTTCCCTTTCTGGAGAACCGTTAGCACTTTTCTGTATTATAAGCCTGAGAATCCAGGCCATGCTCTGACTCAGCAATTTCACTACTATGATTCCATTCTAAGAAAATAATTACAAGTATTGAACGATTGTGCAGTACTGCTTATTATCACATAAAACCGAAAACATGACATAAAATTCAATTTAAAAAATAAAACTATATCAAACATAATTACTGCAATAAAATAGTTGGGCAAATAATTATGGGACTGTACATCCATATAGTGGAATACTGTGAAGTCATTAAAAATGGTACTATGAAAAAAAATTGTGCTGTGAGAGAGTTATTACTTTTTTTTTTTTTTAAAGATTTTGTTTATTTATTTGACAGAGAGAGATCACAAGTAGGCATAGAGGCAGGCAGAGAGAGAGGGGGGGGGGAAGCAGGCTCCCTGCTGAGCAGAGAGCCCGATGCGGGACTCGATCCCAGGACCCTGAGATCATGACCTGAGCCGAAGGCAGCGGCTTAACCCACTGAGCCACCCAGGCGCCCCGAGTTATTACTTTTTAATGGGGCACCTGGGTGGCTCAGTCAGTTAAGCATCTGACTCTTGGTTTTGACTCAGGTCATGATCTTGGGGTCCTGGAATCAATCCCTAGGTGGGGCTCCCTGTACAGAGGGGAGTCTGCTTGTTGCCTGTCTGCCCCTATCCTGCTTCATGCTTTTTCTTAAATCTTAAAGATTTAAGTAAAGAAATCTTAAAACAAAAACAAAAACAAAAACAAAAAACATACACTTGATTTTAACACCTTCTCAACTTCAAAAGCAGTCCTAAAAGGCTCAGAATTCCTCTTGATTTGGAGTTAATTGCCCAAAGTAATTTATGTATATTTTATTTCATTTAAAAATATTTTATTTTTAAGCAATCTCTACACCCAACATGGGGCTTGAATTTACAACCCCAAGATTATGAGTCACTTGCTGTACAGAATAAACTAGCCAGGCCACCCTTCCTTATTTACATATATTTTAAAGGAGTATGCAAAGATAACTGTAAATTGACTAACAAAGCAACCACTCTGTGGTCAGTGCTATGTTAGGATGTTTAGGAATCATGGGAACTATCTCACTTTTGTCTAACACCAATGATAATCTTTTGAAAAAATAAGTGAAAAAATATAATATTCCTTTAACAAAGTGTCAAAATCCATAAGTATGATTTTTGTTACATTTTGGGGATTTTCCTTTTTTTTTTTTTTAAGATTTTCTTTATTTAGGGGTGCCTGGGTGGCTCAGTGGGTTAAAGCCTCTGCCTTCGGCTCAGGTCATGATCCCAGAGTCCTGGGATCGAGCCCCACATCGGGCTCTCTGCTCAGTGGTGAGTCTGCTTCCCCCTGTCTCTCTGCCTGCCTCTCTGACTACTTGTGATCTCTCTCTGTCAAATAAATAAAGAAAATCTTTAAAAAAAAAAAAAAAAAGATTTTCTTTTTCCCACATCGGGTTCCCTGCTCAGTGGAAGCCTGCTTCTCTCTCTCCCTCTGCTGCTCCTCCTGCTTGCGTTCTCTCTCTCTCTCAAATAAATAAAATCTTAAAAAAAAAATTGAGGGGCACCTGAGTGGCTCAGTGGGTTAAAGCCTCTGCCTTCGGCTCAGGTCATGATCTCTGGGTCCTGGGATCGAGCCCCACATCGGGCTCTCTGCTCAGTGGTGAGTCTGCTTCCCCCTCTCTCTCTGCCTGCCTCTCTGACTACTTGTGATCTCTCTCTGTCAAATAAATAAAGAAAATCTTTAAAAAAAAAAAAAAAGACTTTCTTTTTCCCACATCGGGTTCCCTGCTCAGTGGAAGCCTGCTTCTCTCTCTCCCTCTGCTGCTCCTCCTGCTTGCGTTCTCTCTCTCTCTCAAATAAATAAAATCTTAAAAAAAAAATTGAGGGGCACCTGAGTGGCTCAGTGGGTTAAAGCCTCTGCCTTCGGCTCAGGTCATGATCTCTGGGTCCTGGGATCGAGCCCGGCATCGAGCTCTCTGCTCAGCAGGGAGCCTGCCCCTCCTTTCTCTGCCTGCCTCTCTGCCTACTTATGATCTCTCTCTCTGTCAAATAAATAAAATCTTTTTAAAAAATTGAATTTTTCAACAAAGCAAATCAAAAGCACTGTGCTATAATAAAACAGAAACTCAGCAAATTACTTACTAAATTGGTATTATCATCTACAAAAGAAGAAGTTCATTCTTTCTTCCACAAAAACAAAAACTCTGGACTACTTCTAAGCAAACAAACCACACAGCGTCATGAATTTATTCCATCCTGAAGTCATCCTAAATTTACTCTCAGTCCTTCTTCTGCTATAACCAATGCTGATTCTGGAATACATGGATTCTTAGCCTCATGAATGACAATCTGAGTTTTTCATACACTAATACACTGATGGCCTGAATGATGAACCAAGGAACATAATCCAGAATTTCCTTTAAAAAGGCCGTAATGACATACTTTAAAGACAAAGATAGAGGCATCTGGGTGGCTCAGTGGGCTCAGGTCCCGATTCCTGGGATGGAGCCCCATATCAGGCTCCCTGCTCAATGGGGAGTTGGCTTCTCCCTCAGCCACTCCCCCTCTTCGTGCTCTCCAGCCCCTACCCCACCCCACCTCATCTCACACACTCTCTAATAAATAAAATCTTAAAAACAAAATAAAACAAAGATAAATCTCAAAGTAACCTCTGTATTAGCAAAACAGTTAATCAGAACAAAATGAAATTTGGCACCGGCCTAGGGCCTCTTTTCTAGGAATGCCTTTGCCCCATCCAGATGATCAGAATCAGCCAGGAATTTTATAATGGTACCTGAGAGGACGTCTACCTCTCTCCCCAAACCCCCACAGTGGTTGAAGCAATAAGATGCAAAATTCATCAACACCTTCTACTTCAGGGAGAAAGCTAGTCTGCAGTCATGAGAAATACAGAGCCAACAGAAGCAAAGAGGAGACAAGGAGACACTGAATCCTGATGGCACTGAGTCCTTGATCCTAGATGTTCCTATCCCCCAAATTCTTCATTTTGCTTAAGGTTTTTCTAGTTTTGTGTCTGTCACTTGCAATTAAAAGAATTTTTTTTTAAGATTTTATTTATTTATTTGACAGACAGAGATCACAAATAGGCTAGAGAGGTTGGGGGGGGGCAAGGGGCGGGGAGCAGGCTCCCTGCTGAGCAGAGAGCCCAATGTGGGACTCAATCTCAGGACCCTGGGATCATGACCTGAGCTGAAGGCAGAGGCTGTAACCCACTGAGCCACCCAGGTGCCCCACAATTAAAAGAATCTTAACAGGGGTCCCTAGGTGGCTCAGATGGTTAAGCATCTGCCTTTGGTTCAAGTCATGATCTCCAGGTCCTGGACAGAGCCCCACATTAGGCTCCCTGCTCAGCGGGGAATCTGTTTCTCCCTCTGCCTCTCCCCCATGCTCATGCTCGCTCTCGCTCTCAAATGAATAAAACTTTTAAAAGATAAAAGAAAAGAATCTTCTGATCCTTAGATTTCAGAACTCTGTTCCAACATGGCCTAAGAGACCTTTCCAAAAAAGACCATAGTGATGAATCAAGAGACACAGACACACCAAATTCACAGATCAACTGAAAATCCCCATCAAGTCATTTTACCAAAATCCTTCCCAAGGTTACGCTATCCAACAAAGACTTGCTTTAGAAGTCAACACCGATGAGTCTAGAATCCAGACTTGGTTTCAGAATTGAAGAGCTAGGCACCAGTGCCAGAAAAAACACAGAACCGGATGAGGACTTAGAATCAAGCCAAGATCAAGTTCACTCTGAAGAGGAGATTGAAAGTGGAGAAGACAGATGGTGCTATTCCAGCTATACTTTCTCATAACTACACACCCTCATCGAGGTATTTACAAACAACCCTTATCCTGGCATTGATATAAGAGAGCAACTTGTTAAAGTAATTGGCATTCCAGAGTCAGGAGTCCAAGTAGGCGATGAAGAATTTGACTGCTCCATCTCACAGGGATGGAGACTATGGGAAGGGGAGCCATGTGGACATGACAGACACATTCCCACTCCAGGACCTTTCCACAAGCTGTTCTCTCCATCTGGTAGGTTCTAGCCCAGGTTCCCTCAAGACAGTTCTCACCCCCTTCAGTTCTTTTTCGTTGTAATCAATAGTTTTGTTTTGTTTTAGTCATCTTTTTACTGCACTTATTGCTAATATTTTAAAAATTTTTAAAAATATAACCATAACATACAAAATCGGGCCTCTCTCACTTTACAGAGTTCAAAAGCTAGCTATTTATTTCCTGACTAAATGACGTATGATAAACCAGTTAACCTTTCTCTCTAGACTTTGGATCCTGGTCTGCAAACAGGACAATAATAATCCTTGTCCTTAGGCCCCACAGAGCTCTTCCGTGGATCTAATGAGAATGTACTTGCAAACACCTTGTAAATAATAAAAAGCGATTTAAACAATATTACTGGTAATTTCTGTTAGTTGTTGCATTGTGATTTCAAAAGCGCAGGTTAAAAATTTCAATATGGGGGCACCTGGGTGGCTCAGTGGGTTAAGCCGCTGCCTTCTGCTCAGGTCATAATCTCAGGGTCCTGGGATCGAGTCCCGCATTGGGCTCTCTGCTCAGCAGGGAACCTGCTTTCCTCTCTCTCTCTGCCTGCCTCACTGTCTACTTGTGATCTCTCTCTGTCAAATAAATAAATAAAATCTTTAAAAAAAAATTTCAATATGATTTAAGCACCTATTCAATAGATTTATATTGTGATTCCTCTGAAGGTGCTTTCAATTTTTTGTCACAGTTAAAATACACAATGATAACGAATTCTCAAAGAATTTTATAAAAACAGAACCCAGTTATACAGTGGGAAGGTATACCAAATGTTTACCACTTTATAAGTACATCTGTTTAAAGAAAAAGAAAATAACATTGTTCAAGTATTCCATGTGTGAAAAATACATATATACACGTTAGAGCCTCAAAAAATACTTATTAGAGAATTTAGAAACACATTCTGATTTTCATTCAATGAAGTAAATATTTTGAAGTTGTTCAAGGACCTCAATGTCCCTGAGTTGCATCATACTGAAGGTTCAGTGTTTTGTAGGTCTGAAACATTTTAAAAGGACAAAGAAGAAAGAATAAAGGAAACACATTAAAAAGAAAACTAAGAAAAGTAACGTCTTTGAAACCCTACTTAACAATCTTGTTACTGTTCCTTGTCCACAAGGAAGGAACTTCAAACCTTAAGTTTTTATTCTCAAAAGGAATTCCGGAAGTAAAAAAGTCAACTACGAGAGGACCATTAATTCTAAATCCCCAACAGAATCAGCTCACCTCAAACTGAGTCACATCTCTGTAAGAAGGAAAGCTTTCAACTACCAGGTGCATTAACTTCTGTGCACTTTTTTCACTTTTTCGAACACAATTAAGAAAAGAGCCTTCAAACTTCTCAAGCAGAATTTTCCCGGTTTCATTAAGAATCCGATGCCTCTCTTCGATCAAAGGCATCGGAACGTCCGTGTCAGAACGGAATATATGCTGAACCTGTTCTAGGGTCACTGTGGCATAGTAGGAGGCACTGGTTATAGGTATCCCTTAGGGAAAAAAGAACAATATCATACTTTTATATTCATCAGATCCTTACTTTTACAACATGAGAAAGCAAATGAGTGTTACAGGAATGCACTAAAAGGGGATGAAGAATTCCAAGATCAGAAGCATACCCTTCATTTTCTATTGACTCGTCTGTACTTACTCATCCGTTTCTAGCAATTGTTATATTACATCAAATATATTTTGACTGCATAAAATGCGTTGTATTTGTCCCTTTGTTCTTCAGATGTCATCAAAGTGGCATTCTTTAGAAATCTTGTATGCTTAGCTGCCATGATGACAAGTATTAGGATCATTTCTCACTAAGGACTTAACTCCTGCCTCTTCTCACATTTGTATTGTAAGCACGTAAGAGCTGCTACTTGAAGCAATGAAGAACTTCAAGTTCGCCTTATTAACATATGCCATTTCCCGACTCCTTCCTCGGGACCCTCCCGGTAAACCGAAACCTCAGTTTGTGGGGTCTGACCTGGAGAAGGGCACCAACCTTCATCGAGGGCTCTGTTGACCGCGGCGCACAGGGACCAGTACCCGCTGTACGTTTTCCCCCTATAGCCCACCAGACATTTGTGCTCTTCGTGCTCCGACCAGAAAGAGAAGTTGAGCGTGTCTGTCACGAACACCCAGTTGACTGCGGCCTCGTCGGCGGCCCTGGGATTCAGCTCGTGAAGTGCCTTCCAGCTCCCCAGGTCCAGCTCGGGGCCCGAGACCTTGGCGAACAAGAGTTCGGCCACCCTCCGCACGCCTCCGCCGTCGATGAACACATCCCGACTATTCTCTGCAATGAATTTTGCGGACTCTCTGGGAGTTAGGGGCCCGTCCATCTCACCCTTCCCTTTAGGGCTGGAGAACCGCGCTTTCACTAGCGGGCTGGCCAAACCAGCTTCCCTCTCTGAGAGGCGCAACAGTACGGGTCCTGCAGCTCTCCCTCCCTAGCCACCTTGGGATCACCGCCCTCCCGGGACCGCACTGAAACCCCACAGCGCGGCCAACTTCCGGGTTCCCTCCCTCCACCGGGCACTCCTAGGGAGCGACCGAAGCCGCGGGATCTTCCGCCTGGCCAAGACCTGAGGCACTTCCGGGAGAGCAGCCCCGCCCACTCCTGCCCGGGAGCGCGATTAGCACCCATTTCCGGTTCCGAAAGTACGGAAACTGGCCGGAGAGTCCGACGAGAGCCTGCCGGCAATTGCGCTCCCTCCGGCCCAGGCGTGGAGCTCCACCATTTTGTGCACGTTTCCACCCACGCCCCCCTTCGGGCACGTGGTTCTGTGGCGCGCCGCGGTGGCCGGAATCGCGACGACTCCAAGCGGTGTGCGGCGCTGCCCTCCCTTGGTTCCCGCCCCTCCCCTTCCCCTAGGGGGCAAAATGTGGGCAATTTGGCCTCGGCGACGCCCGCTTCCGGGTTCCTGGGCCGCGACGAGCCCGAAAGCGCCCGTTCCGGTGATGGGGAGCTCATTGGCCCCCAGGCTGTGGCACGGGTTGGACGGTCCTCCACAACCCCATCTCCCAGGCAGGTCTCTTGTGCTAAATTACTGACCTATTCGGAGGGCGTATGGACGTTTAAGATTAACTGAGACGTTCGGATGAAGAAACAAATGTATTGAATTGTTAAATTAACATTGTGTGCCTGGAATTGTGCTTTTCGTGCTGAATCTCATATAGGCCCGGCTGTGGCAACAGCCGGCGGTTGTACTCCCGGTTTTGCAAGACAACCTGTATGGTTTCAGCGGTTAGCCCTGGTCACAGCAGTGGTCTGGGTTGGGATTCAAACCCTTGTTTATCAGTCCTCAAGTCTGGGGCACTTTCTGTGAACCAAACTCACCCATGCCAGCCATTCTGGTAAGTAGTGACTAAATTAGTGGCCCTAGAGGAAATAAGCATCACCTTACAGCCCCAAACTATTTTTGTTGTTTTTAAGTAATCTCTGTATACCCAAACTTCAAACTCCCCAAACTTCAAACTCCCCAAACTTCAAAAAAAAGTATTTTTTAATGGGATGAGGAGAGAGGTACCCTAGTCAATTACTGATGATACAAATTTGCCTACTGAAATTTTAGTATAGAAGCAATGTACTTGCTCTCTGTCAGAGACTTAAATCTCCATGGATAATAGGAAATGTTCGTGCCTTTCTAAAAACCCACTATTAAAAGTAACAGTAGTCATCCCTCATTATTGACAGTAAAGAATCTTGGAATTAAGAGAATTTTTGGAGGATTTGGAATTTTTTTTA
Source organism: Mustela putorius furo (assembly GCF_011764305.1). Lineage (NCBI taxonomy): Eukaryota > Metazoa > Chordata > Mammalia > Carnivora > Mustelidae > Mustela > Mustela putorius. Next base: position 995,355 of record NW_025421506.1, read on the forward strand.
AGTTTGACAACTGTGCCCCCAGAGAAGCAGAACATCATCTTCATCTCTACAGTCTCTTCATTTTGGTAAGAAAAAGAAATTTTTAAGAATTTCATTATAGGGGCGCCTGGGTGGCTCAGTGGGTTAAGCCGCTGTCTTTGGCTCAGGTCACGATCTCAGGGTCCTGGGATCAAGCCCCACATTGGGCTCTCTGCTCAGCGGGGAGCCTGCTTCCCTCTCTCTCTCTGCCTGCCTCTCCATCTACTTGTGATTTCTCTCTGTCAAATAAATAAATAAAACCTTAAAAAAAAAAAGAATTTCATTATAGGGGCGCCTGGGTGGCTCAGTGGGTTGAGCCACTGCTTTCGGCTCAGGTCATGATCTCAGGGTCCTGGGATCAAGTCCTACATCAGGCTCTCTGCTCAGCAGGAAGCCTGCTTACCTTCCCCTCTCTCTGCTTACTTGTGATCTCTCTCTGTCAAATAAATAAATAAAATCTTTAAAGAAAAAAAAAAGGAATTTCATTATAATTTGCTTTCCCAGAAGAAGTCACTAGTACATTAATACATTACTGCTATTGTAATTTGGGATTACAATTGGGATTGTTGACTTGGGATTTTTCTGTCTACCCCAGCATCTCTAAGCTTTGGGAGTCAAAGTCATTAGTAAAAGGGGTGCCTGGGTGATAGCTGATTAAGCATCCGCCTTTGGGTCAAGTCATGATCTCCATGTCCTGGAATCCTGATCCCCCTATGGGGCTACCTGCTCAACAGGAAGTCTGCTTCTTCCTCTCGGTCTGCCCTTTTGCTCCGTGACCGCCAACCCCACTCATGCTTGCTTTCTCTCTCGCTCTCATCTCTCAAATAAATAAAAGCTTCTTAAAAAAATTGATTAGCAAGAAAATCTGGCAATCTACAAAAGAATTCAGGAGGTTATATAATTTAGGCCATTTTTCTCTCACGGAGACTTACTGACAGAGAAGGAAAACCAACAACTTAGATCCTAGTGTGTGCAGGATATTGAGTCAGACACTAGTAGTAGGATAAATAAGAAAAGCTTCCTTCTCTCAACTTATTGTTGAGATAAGCATAAATTTTGCATCATAGGTGGGCTTATTTTTTTAATATGTGGTCAAGATGTTAGGAATACAAAAAGGGAGTTCTTTACCTACTCAATATCCTTTCCCTCCTTCCTTCCCGACAGAATCCTGATGTTGTTCAGGAATCCCTCTTATCCACAGGTGGTATAGCTCAGCATCTTGAGCTCCAGGAGTGGTCTGGACTTTCTTAAGGTAATATCACCCTCTTGCAAGGGACAGGGTTAGGATCATTTATGTTCCCCATTCACCTCAGTGAATCGCAAAGATAGGTTTGTAGGATACTTCCAGAAAGAGATGCTTTTCAGAAGAACTTCCAGAAGAGATTCATGTTCTCTCTAGACATGATTGAGCATGGATATGAGGTGTGAAATTGTTACCATCCTTTTGACGGCAACCTGTGTACAAGGTCAACACATGGGGGAAGCCAAAAGAATAGCAGAGAAATGGAGCTAGAATAATGGGATTATGTCAGCTCTTAAGTCTGTCCCACTTTTGGATCTCATTATGTGAGTTAATAAACTTCCTTATAATTTAAAGCAATTTTGAGTTGGGTTTTCTGTAACTTGCTATGAAAGCTACCTATCTTGCACAGGTGGCAAATACAGACATGGTCCCTGACACCTTGTGATCTAGTGAGGAAGGCAGACAGTCGAATGGGTAGTATTATACTTCAAGCAACAGAAAACTACATTATAGTGACTAAATACAAAGGGGATTGTTTTTCTCATATAATAAGTCCATAGTCGGTGTGCCTGTGTGAAAATGCCAGCAAGAAACTAGGCTCCTTGCTTTCTGTATCACTAGGGATACCTAGAGATACCTTTTTGTTTTTTGTTTTTTTGGTCGATATGATTGTAGGATGGCTCTACCCTTATGGGCATTGTGTTCACAGAAAGAAGGATGAAATTAAAAGGGGCAAAGAGCCAAAGGAACATGCCTGATGAGTTTTTTTTCTTTTGAAAATCTTTGCCGGAAGCTCTGCCCTGCAGACATAGGCTTTTGAAGAGATCAAGATGACCTCTATATAGTCCCTAAACTTGTATTTTCAGGGTTAACAAAGGGAAGGGGCATAATAAATGATGTTGTGTCCCTATCACTTTTCCCCCTCCTACACAGTATCCAACTTAGATTATTCCAGTCATCAAGAAACCCATCATTCTGAATAGCTAAATTAAATGTCAAGCATTGGCAACGATCACTGCTACATCTGCTGTTTTCTGTCATGATGGGCTATGGCAGAAACTTAAAGAAAGAGTGGGTTAAGAGGTATTCTTAAAGTTGGCAAGAGCAATGGTTGGACAGTAAACATTGCTAGAGAGACGGCTGTCATTTTTCATATATGCGGAAGGAGGAAAGCAGAGAAGTAAAATGGATTTTTGAAGATAGGACCTCTCAGTTATTTTCATCCCCCAACTCTCCTCAAGTGATCAAGGGACTAAAGCCCCAAGAAGGCTTAACAATTAGCAATTTTCCTCTGTTCCTTTTCTCCTTGATTTATCCATTTATAGCATTTAAAATTGACAACTTCCTTGAAATTCACTCTTGGCTTTTGGGGTATTATATTATCCTGGTTTTATTAGTACCTTTGGAAGCTCTTTCTCTTCCTCCTCTCATCTTACTGTGTGTAAAATGTTCCATCTACAGGGTTTGGCTTAAGGATAGAATGGACTCTTTCTTTCTGGTGAAAACTCCCAGTCTTAAAATAATTTCTGTTTTAAAATACTTAGTTATAACAGAATAAATATATTATCTCCATTATATTTCATTAACATTATTACTACATTCAAAATCAATTGGAATTTTTGAACAATAGTTTACCTTTAGTGAAATTAATATTTCCTACTTGGGAGAAAGAACTAAATATCATAAAAACCAGAGCAGAGTTTCCAGTTTGATGAACACTTAGAGATTTGGGGAGAATGACATGCTCAGCATCGGAGCATGCCCCTTCCCAGGTAACTTACCCTATCCTCTCTCTATCTGGTTGTTCCTGAGTTATATCCTTTTATAATAAACCAGTAATCTATTTGTTTTCCTTGCTATCTAAAAAACACAACAGAGTTGTGGAACAAACTACACAGTCCTTGAGAGGTTCTCTGAGTCCCATTAATGTTCCTTTGTAGGTCATGCATTTAAGTAAATGTCATTGAAGAGGTGATGTTGAAACTCCTCAGTGCCTGCCTGACAGATTCTTTTCACCACAATGCAGACTTGGTGCATGCATTGCTTTCCAAATGGGATCTCTTTGAACAACCTTGAACTCACCACTTCAGGATATAATGCAAAAATACTGATGTGGTAACTACCTTCTTTCGCTCGTGGTTGCTAGAAGCTGAGGCTGAGCTGTTTGTGGAATGAATCCTAGAAATTATCAAGCAAGGGGTTCTTGTACAGACAGGCTGAAGAAATTTCCAGAACTGAAATTCAAATATGTAGAAGAGGGGCAGGCCTTCTGTTTATTTTATTTTACTTCTGGGAGGCAGAACTGGACAGAATGCCCCGTGTATCTTCTATTAAAGAGGATCATACAAGTGTATTTCCCTTGCATACTTTGATTTGGAGAATTGGTGCCAGCTGGCAATAGATCACCCAGCTAGACTGTAGTGCAAAAAGTGAGGGAGGGGGACACAACAATAGTAAATGGAAAAACCTGCTTGAAAAAAAAAAGTACGGGGGTGCCTGCCTGTCTGTCAGTAGAGCACATGACTCATGATCTCAGGGTTGTGAGTTCAAGCCCCATGCTGGGTGTAGAGATTACTTTAAAAATAAGATCTTAAAAAAAAGTACAGGGGTGCCCAGGTGGCTCAGTTGGTTAAGCATCTGCCATTGGCTCAGGTCATGATCCCAGAGTCTTGAGATCAAGTCCCGCATGGGCTTCCTGCTCAGTGGGGAATCTGTTTCTCCCTCTCCCTCTGCCTACTTGTGCTCTGTCAAATAAACAAAATCTTTTTTAAAAAAAGTACAAAAAGTAAACAGATAAAGAGGAATATTTACCTTGAAGAGGGGCAGGGATTTATTTGAGGCGGGGGTTAAGTGCTGATGTTTTATCTGTGAGGTGCCTTCTGAGGACATGGACAGTGAAGGAAAGGGAAAAAGAAGGTTCAGATGGAAAGTAATACAAGGGGATGTGATACTGTGCTAGCCACTGCTTCCTAGCAAGCCTTGAAGAGACATAGCTAGTCACAGGGTAGGAGTTACACTGGACAAACTATACAGAGAAGCTGCCTTAGAGCAGTTTGAGAGGAAATTCTCTTCTCTTTCTGTCTGTTTCTGTCTCTCTCTCTCTCTCTTTTTAGATATTTTAGGTTTTTAATGTCCTTCACATATCCAACATAACACACCGACAGTGGATAAACAACAGGAGAAAAGAATCTTCAGCAAAGATCTTCCAGAGCTCATAGCATCAATTGGTCAAACACTATAAAGAGAACCGTCAAATGAACAAAGGATAAGGAAATTTGACAGAGAATTTTAGTTCAACAGCTTACCAAAAAAAAAAAAGAAAGAAAGAACCAAACATACAGCCTTCTCTTTTCTACCTGTTGGAAAGAAAGCAAAAGTGAATTAGAACTATATCTTTTTTGTGAAACAGCTTAAAAGAGGGGCGGGAAGGTGGGATGGGGAACACAGCTGTTGCTAATGTTATAATGCACAAAGTCAAGGATTCTGAGAACTGCATTACTAGAAATATAAAGGCATAAAGACATAAACTGGTATTTAAAACAGACATTGCTATATAAACACGTAGTATGTCACTTTTATCTCTTTATGAAAATAACAGGATCTGGGGCACCTGGATGGCTCAGAGGATTGAGCCTCTGCCTTCAGCTCGGGTCATGGTCTCAGTGTCCTGGGATCGAGCCCCAAATGGGGCTCTTTGCTTAGTGGAGAGTCTGCTTCCCTCTCTCTCTGCCTGCCTCTCTGCCTACTTGTGATCTCGCTCTGTGTCAAATAAAATCTTGCCAAAAAAGAAAAAGAAAGATCCCCCAGCATACCCTTGAGCCTGGAACCCCTAAACACCACACAGGCAGTGTGGACTTGAATTAGCAGATGTAGGACCCAGGAGAACCTAATGCTGTCATTTTGGAAAGGATCAAGATTCAGCATTCAGAGGACCCCATTTGCCCTCCATGCTGTGTGTTTGTGTATCTCCAGAAGCAATTAGCTACAATTTGCATAATTAAGTTCACAGACAAGTTTGAATACTGAGATCTAGCTAGAAAAAGTAGCAAAAAAGACATTTTAAAAAAAAAAAAAAGGAAAGACGCCATAAGCTAGAATTTGTTAGGAAAGCAAAAGGAAGACTTTTAAAAAATATTTCCAGTTCAAGTCAGAATTAAGGTATCTGTTCGGATGCCTGGTTGGCTCAGTCAAAAGAACATGTGACTTGATATCGGGGTTGTGAACTTGAGCCCCATGTTGGGTGTAGAGATTAAAAATATAAAAATTTAGGGGTGCCTTGGTGGCTCAGTGGGTTGTGTCTGACTCCTGATTTCTGCTCAGGTTGTGATCTCAGGGTCATGGGATCAAGCCCTGTGATAGCTCTGTGCTGGGTGTGGAGCCTGTTTAAGATTTTTTTTTCTCCCTCCCTTTCGAACCCTCTCTGCCCAGTTCTCTTCTTTTTTAAAAAACCAACCAACCGACCAAACAAACAAACAAACAAAACACACAAAAAACCCCACTTAATTAAAAATCTCAAAAAAATAAAGGAATTAAGGTGTCTATTAAAGTCTCACCACCTTTGCAGAGTTGTGAATGTTTTGCTGTTGTTCTTTGAAAAAAGAAGAATCTATAATTAAGTGTTCATTCAAGAATACCGTGTTTGTTGTTCTGTAGCCATTCCCAAGTTATTTAAGTTTTGTACATTGTTCAGGGGCAGAATACATATTGGTTGAGGTGCATTCATAGCTGATGCATCTCCAAAGAGTTTTTCATAGATGCTGCTAGATTCCAAACATCTTCTATCCCATCAGCATTACACAGAGAAGCCAGATGACTCCCACAGACCTACTCCCTTTCAAGGAGATCATATTGAGTTCAAGAGCTTTAGCAAGTAATCTTTTTTCCTAAAGCATCATCTGCTTTGGCACTGCCATTGAAGAATGGGATATTCGGGGCGCCTGGGTGGCTCAGTGGGTTAAGCCGCTGCCTTCGGCTCAGGTCATGATCTCGGGGTCCCGGGATCGAGTCCCGCATCGGGCTCTCTGCTCAGCAGGGAGCCTGCTTCCCTCTCTCTCTCTCTCTGCCTGCCTCTCCATCTACTTGTGATTTCTCTCTGTCAATAAATTAAAAAAAAAAAAAAAAAAAAAGAATGGGATATTCGTCTTGCTTCTATTCTGGGATCCACTGGATATACGTCGAACCCTTGAGAATTATCATAAATCATAAATTATTTGTGCTTTGATAGAGTTGAGCTTCTCCAGTGGCCGTACTGCCTTGTTCTTAATCCATTTTGGGATCGAGCCCATGTCATAGATGCTGAAATACGGAGGTGTGTTGTTCGAGGAGTAGTTTGGGGCTTATACTTTGTATTCCGGGATTGAGGGGGTACTCTCTGAGAGCAAACCCCAGGAGGTCATCACCAATGATCATGAATGTGATCCCTGCAGAGCCAGCATTCTTCCAAGCACCAGCAAAAATCACACCAACCTAGGAAACATCCATTGGCTTGGATAGGAAGTTGGAGGGCATGGGGCAAACCATCACTGCTTCCATAACGTCAGAAATAAAGGTGAAGGGGCGCCTGGGTGGCTCAGTGGGTTAAAGCCTCTGCCTTCAGCTCAGGTCATGATCTGAGGGTCCTGGGATTGAGCCCCACATCGGGCTCTCTGCTCAGCAGGGAGCCTGCTTCTTCCTCTTTCTCTGCCTACTTGTGATCTCTGTCAAACAAATAAACAATAAATCTTTATTAAAAAAAAGAAATAAAGGTGAAATCTGCTCTGTGCCCAGTTTCATTGGCCCAGTAATGCACATGGGAGGTGTCTGGGCTGAGCTTCCAGGCGCTTGAATCTGGAATTTTTTTTTTTTTTTTTTAAAGATTTTATTTATTTATTTGACAGAGAGAAATCACAAGTAGATGGAGAGGCAGGCAGAGAGAGAGAGAGAGAGAGAAGCAGGCTCCCTGCTGAGCAGAGAGCCCAATGTGGGACTCGATCTCAGGACCCTGAGATCATGACCTGAGCCGAAGGCAGTGGCTTAACCCACTGAGCCACCCAGGCGCCCCTTGAATCTGGAATTTTTGCATGACTCCCAAGTTTAGGGTAGACGATATTCACATTCCCAAACGTCAACGCTCCTGTTGCCTTGACTAACCAAGCTCCTGTCATCTTGCATGTAGCACACCTTCTTGCTTTTAGGCCAATCAGGTTTAAGAGGACAACAGGGTACTGGCCTTGACACATTCTCTGTGCACAAAAGTCACCTTGTAGTTGTCTGGAACAGCTGGCAATTTCTGCCCAAGATTGTCTATGTTGTCAATCATCTTAGCAAAAGCTGACAGCCTGTGGTTCATTTCAAGAACATTACTGCCAAGTCTTATTGTAATCTAATAATTCTTTCTGTATCTCTTAAAAACACCAAGCATTTTTAGACAGCGTGGTGGCCTTGGCCAAACCAACAGCCTGCCCAGGCATCCAGGGCAGGCCGGGCTAGTTGGCGGGAGGGGACTGCTCACCCAGCGGCATGTCTCTCCCCCTGCTTTTTTATTTCCCTTCGGTCAAAGTTTTCCCATCCAGAACTGACTCCTCTTTCCTTCCAAATGGCATCATCCAGCCCCTTTGGTAGCTGCTCCAGAAGTCAGTCCTCTTCTCTGTGAGGTGTGGCATTTTATTCAAGTCAAAGTGGAGGCAAAAGCCAGAAACTTGAGGCATGTTGCTGGTTGCCTTTGATGCTCAGTGGCAGCCTTGAGATAGGGCCTGGCAGTCCCCCAGAAAATGATTTATGCCCCAGATGGCCTAACTGTGAAGGTCCAAGTGACACTGGTTGGCAGCAATGGCAGCTGACGTGGAGCGAGCAGCTGCCACCCAGACTGTCGTCCGCCCTGAAATCAGAAATGCCGATTGGCCCAGAGAGGGCTCGGATTAAAGGACTGCGGAGAACAGCAAGGGACTGGCTAATTAGTTTAAGCAGAAAGAACTTTTTGAAAAGTTATGAGAAAGCTCTCTGGATAGAAGGAAAGGCTCGGAACAAGACTTCTACTAAACAGCAATTGGGCAGTTCTAGAAACTGCCCAAAGTTTTCTTCTACTAGTGCTGCTAAAAACAATAATAACAAAAAACAAAAACTTAACTGTGATCATTGTAACTTGCCTGCAATCATTCTGCTCAAGATTCAAATTCCTGGGGCGCCTGGGTGGCTCAGTGGGTTAAAGTCTCTGCCTTCAGCTCAGGTTATGATCCCAGGGTGCTGGGATGGAGCCCCGCATTGGGCTCTCTGCTCAGCAGGGAGCCTGCTTCCTCCTCTCTCTCTGCCTGCCTCTCTGCCTACTTGCGATCTCTGTCAAATAAATAAATAAATCTTTAAAAAAAAAAAAAAAGATTCAAATTCCTGGGACAAAGTTGTAGGTAAGGCAAGCCTGGGGTAAATGCCTACTCTCTTGGTGTGAGGAGGACTCTCCCAGGACTAGGATTTCTATCTTAGCAAGTCTACATACAGCTGAGAAAGAAAAATTGCAGAAGCCAAGGTACTATTAGAAAGGGCAAAGTAAAGCTGTGTTGTTTAACAAAAGGTACTATTAGAAAGGGCAAAGTAAAGCTGTGTTGTTTAACAAAAGAGACAATTATAACCCACCCCCTGGCTATTTTGTTCACATACATATACTTTATTTTTTTAAAGATTTTATTTATTTGACAGACACATAGCAAGAGAGGGAACAGAAGCAGGTGGAGTGGGAGAGGGAGAAGCAGGCTTCCCACTGAGCAGGGAGCTGGACGTGGGGCTCGATCCCAGGACCCCAGCATCAGGACCTGAGCTGAAGGCAGACACTTAATCACTGAGCCACCCAGGTGCCCCGACATAACATATACTTTAAAAAATACTGCCTAGGGGCACCTGGGTGGCTCAGTGGGTTAAAGCCTCTGCCTTTGGCTCAGGTCATGATCTCAGGGTCCTGGGATCGAGCCCCACATCGGGCTCTCTGCTCGGCGGGGAGCCTGGTTCCCCCTCTCTCTCTGCCTGCCTCTCTGCCTACTTCTGATCTCTCTCTCTCTCTCTCTCTCTGTCAAATAAATAAATAAAATCTTAAAAAAAAATACTGCCTAACAGAATGCAGCTATAAAATTTTATATCCATAAAATGAAAAACTCTCACCCCTTCCTCAGAAGGAGATAACTCTATGTCTTGTTACTTCATCAAAATCTAAGTCAAGAATGTCTGGGTGATGTAAATCTCTGTTCTAGCTGCAGCTCAATTGTCTTAGATCGTGTCCCTAAAAGCAGAGTCACAGCCAGGGATTCTTGTGCAAGTGATTCACTAGAGGAATGGTCTCAAGTGAAAGGAAGCCAAGGAAGCAGGATAGGCAGGCAGTGAGTGAAGCCATGATTTGGTCACAACTGGAGATTAGTGTTAGCCTGATAGCACAGAGTTCTGGAGTCTGAACTGTACAAAGAATTGATGCCAATCTGAAACACAGATACGAATAAACGATCTAGATTAAAAAAGCTACCTGATCTACCAAATGAAGACCCCAAGCCAACTGGGGCCGCCTCCACCTAGAACTTATGATATGGTTGTATTTGCCTCAACTTTCTTGCCTTTATGGGGAATTCTAGAGCTCTCAGATACCCATATATCTTTCTCTTTCTCCTTAAGTTCCCAATCCAGTGGTGGTAGAAAAAAACACATACACTTGCCAAGTAAAACCAAGTTGGTCTTTTCCATTTTTAAATGGTCTAATTTAAGGGAATTAATTATTCAGCCCCCTTGGGCACCTGGGTTGCTCAGTTGGTTAAACCATTGCCTTTGGCTCAGGTCATGGTGCTGGAGTCTTGGGATCGAGTCCCGCGTTAGGCTCCCAGCTCTGTGGGGTGTCTGCTTCTCCCTCTGACCTTCTCCCCTCTCATGCTCTCACTCTCTCTCGTCTCTTTAAAAAAAAAAAAAAAAAAAGAAAGAAAAGGTCAGACCCCTTATTAGGGCTGTTTTTTCAAAAAGGCCTTTCACTTCCACCTTTCTGAGACCAGCAAGGTTACTACATTGCTGGGCTATCTACCCTACAACCGTGGAGCGAGCAGTAACCTTCCCCTTTGCCATGGCGAGCTCATTAGCACTCAATTGGTGTCCCTCTTATGCCATATAGGATCAAGGAAATCCTGTGGGATGTGTGTGCATAAAATCTCAGGGTCTTTCTATTTCAAAACATGATATGCCTCAATTTCTGCTGTGCTTTACTAGCCCATGTGGTCATAGGTATGCTTTGCAGGGTTCCAAATCGAAGTGAGGCTTAAGCCTTCTCTGCTTTTAACTTACTTGGAGTTCCTGCTCTCACTTATCATCCTCTACTTGTCCAGCCTCAGGTTGAACCCTAGGGAGGTCTCTGAGGGACCTAGCTGGTACCTTCTATTCTACTCTGTTCCTAATTTCTTGGTGTCAAAATGACTTCTTCCCATTTACTCAAACAAGCAGCAGTCATATGTGCCCCCCTATGCCCCCAGACTGTTTTAGGTGAATTGACCCTTCCCTTCCATGAAGCCTATCCTTAAAGATAGTAGGAATTCAGGGATAAAAGGGGCAAGGGGGATAGGATGATCAAAGGGTAAAATACTTCTGAAAGGATTCTAAGGTTTGAAGTTCTGCTACATCTCTCACAATTACAGGGCTGGGCATTACATGTCTAAGTTTGGGGGAGTGGGTGGAATGGGTGTAGAGGTATTGAGTGGGGGACACATTCTGGGCAGAAAATGAGGTGGCTAGGAAGGCTAGGAAAGTTTGAGGTCACAGGATAGCTGGTGTTTCCATTAACCACAACCCTGTTGCCAGTGCTCTGCTGCTCAGTTGGCAAACAGGAACCCAAGCCTATAGATTATTTGCCTTTTAGATTTTCCAATGTTCTCGACTCAGAGTAACTCCCCATTTTAAATATAGACGAATGTAAAGTTCTTTATTTTCTAGGTATTACTTTTTCCCCTCAGGTCAGATTTCTCCCCTGGTTGGGGCAAATGATGGCTACCTGTGTACACAAGCTGTCTTTATTTTTTTCATCTGCTAAGAGGAGCAGGGGACAGACTTTTGGGTCAAAATGAAGATTTTCTGAGTTTTACTCTACAATGTTTTAAACGTGCTTGTGAATGTGTGTACCTGTAGGTACACCCACATTGGTTTCTTCTTTCCTAAACACATCTCCCAACACTGGCTTCTTTTCTCATTGTTACTGGATTGTCTCTCCAAATGAGATTCCTAACCCTGCATCCTTAGGGCCTACCACTGCACCTGTACACCAGGGGAACGAAGTATGGATGAATTAACGAAAAGGTATGGTAACATACTTGTTTTAGGGTTATTTATTTGAGAGAGCAAGTGAGCACATGAGTAGGGGGTGAGGGTCAGGGGAGAGTGAGAAGCAGACTTCCCGCTCAGCAGGGAGCCCAACACCAGGCTCAATCCCAGGACCCCATGGTCATGACCTGAGCCAAAGGCAGCAGACTCTCAACTTGCTGAGCCACCAAGGCATCCCCATACCTGTTTTTTACTACATATTGCTGTACTGAATTAGTGTTTAGACTATTGAATTTGGGGTACCTGGGTAACTCAGTCGGTAGAGCACCCACCCCTTGATTTCGGCTTGGGTCATGAAAGGAGACCAAGCCCTGTGATGGGGCTCCTTGCTTAACCGAGTCTGTTTGTCCCTCTACAACTGTTCCTCCCACTGCTCATGTGCCCCCTCTCAAATAAAATCTTAGACACCACCATTAACTCAAGTTTGTACAATATGCAGATTCTTGGTACCTCCTAGAGATTGTGGTTCAAACAGGTATGGTTGATATTTTCGTGTTTAACCAGCACCACTGATTTTAAATGTGGTCCTAGGATAGTTTTGAGAAAACAGTGCTAAGTTCTCCATTACGTTCAGTGCTCCATAAACCGAGTCCATTTCACCTGGAACTTGTCAGCAATGAGCAACCCTTGGTAATAAACGGGAGATGCATAGTGTATATTTTAGTTTACATTTAGCTGCAATCAAGACTGAATCCCTTTCCAAAAAACTGATGGCATTAAACACTTGAAAAAAACACAAGCCAACCCAACTTTGCAAACAAAAACATTTTCACTGGCCAAGAGTAAAAGTAAAATATCTCTTTAGCCAGCAGCAATCTTAAACAAATTACCTTCCAGTAATTCCATTCTGAGTACTAACAGAAGACATTATAAATAAGCCATTAAAAGGATTTTTGAGAAAAACTAACCTCTTCAATCTCCATGCATTCCATTAGAATCAGGGATTAGATCTAGGGGTAAACTACTGCATTGTTCAATAAAAATATTTTGTAGATTCTTTTTAGAGTAGAAGTGAGTGAGCATAAGTGGGCGAGGAGGGAGAATCTTAAGCAGCTTCTGTGCTGAGCAGAGCCTGACATGGAACTCAAACTCCAGACCCTGAGATCATGAGCTGAGCCAAAATAGCTCGGACGCTTAACCAACTGAGGCCACTCAGGGACCCCTGTAGTCTCATTTTATTTTTTAAAGATTTTATTTATTTGACAGACAGAGATCACAAGTAGGCAGAAGAGAGTGAGAGAGAGGAGGAAGCAGGCTCCCCGCGGAGCAGAGAGCCCGACGCGGGGCTCGATCCCAGGACCCTGGGATCGTGACCTGAGCCGAAGGCAGAGGCTTTAACCCACTGAGCCACCCAGGCGCCCCCCCTGTAGTCTCATTTTAAAGCCAAATTAAAAAATTTTGAATAGCTCAGGTTTTAAAATTTTCATTCCTAAAAAAAAACCTGGTGCAACCTGGTTTTTAGCACATCTGTTGGCATTTCAAAGTGAAGCTTAAAACCTTTTAGAACTGCACATTTGTTTAAATTTGAGGCTTCCATAGATGAGGACATGTATCAGTTGCTTCTTATAAAATTGGTTCAATGTTCCATATAGTGAATTTTGAGTACGTTTTACTGAAAATTTCCAGCTCATAGTCTAACACCATTCACCAATAGTGGCAACACAAAAGGCCTCTCCCTTCACAAGTGGTACACCCAATTTTTCAGTGCCAGATATTCTCGAGTCTAATTTCTAGTAGGTTACATTCAAGGCAAAAATAAAAACCCTTCCAGCTAATAAATCTATGCAACACAGCCTAATTCCTCCTTCTGGGAAACTATACCACACCACTATTTCCCCCTCTGGGAAACTATACCACAGGTATCATTCAAAGTTTTAAATCCTATTGTGGCAATTTTTCATTTTGAAGAACTTTCTCCCCAAACTAAAAGGGGAGTTTCACCAAAATCCTGCCTTTAAATCAGGTTTCCCTGCATGTGTTACTTACGTATACTCCCAAAAAACCACCTACTTCATCTTCTACTACATCCAAGTCTTTTTTCTAAACTTAAAAAAGGAGAATTGCATTAAGTGTTTTCCATACAACTGAGCTGTTCTCATGCTTACTAGACAGCTGGAGATTAATAGGTAGAAATTTTAGGAACTTATGAGCCAGGAACCTACTCTGCAGTTGTTTTATTTATCAGTCATTACTTTTTCAAACATCAAACTAGGACTATCCTAAAGATAAAAACCTAAGAAACCCACAATTTCTCTTAGGTAATTATGTTATTAAAGATTTGGATAATGACTCCAGCTCTCATCATTCTAGACTCCCCCTTTAACAAATAAAGAGCTTAGTGATTGGGATTTTATATTTACCACCCTTACCAGACTTATAAATTCTAGAAACACAGTTCACACAGGGGGGGAGGGGAGAGGAGTAATTTAAGATTACTCTATTTCCTTCTAAGAGGAACGTTTAAACGAATTTTACAGGTAGTTAACTCTTGTTCACATTGGGCACACATCAAATCTAGCATTATGGGAGTTTTATTTATTTGGAAGTGAACTTTTAACTATCAATACAAATGCCAAAATACTACACAAAACATCCACAGGAACTTTTTTTCATCGTTTTTTGAATTGTTCACAAACATTTCCTACATAATCCAACATACAACAGAGAAATGGTACATCTTTTTCCTTCAATTTGCATACAATGGAAAAAAACAAGAATATATATATATATTACAAAGTTTAACTAATAGACACTAGCAGGCTGACAGTTTGTCTATAGGTGAGAAATCATCTAATAAAAAATAATAAGAATTTATTTAGCATCAGTCACTTCCATAACCAAGTATTATTCTGATTAATAAAACTTGCTGCCATTAGGCTTCTGGCATATACTTATACCATTACTCAATTTATAGTATTGCTCCCCACCTTGGTTCTCCTTTATAATTACTAACATAGAAAACTGCTGCAGAGTAGGGGCAAGCATTTGCAAACAAACAAACAAAAAATCCCCAGCTTATTATAAGCATAAATGTGTATGACGGAATTTCTTCCCAAGCAATGGACTTTCAAATCAAGAAATCACCAGAATGGAATTAGCCAAGATATTATGCCTATTTCCAAGAGATACATTTATTTATATCCAACAGAGGAGCTGAAAATCAAACTTAGTGTTTAGTTTGGGGTGGGTTGAGGATCCAGCCATTTGAAAAATGACCGTCTTAAAAAAAAAAAAAAAAAAAAGACCACCAAAAATAGGTTCACTAAATTTATTTTAAAAATCATAAAACGTTTCTTACAAAAGAGCATTACATTCTGCACACTGCTCTGAATAGATGCCAGGGACAAATGGACTATTGTTACTTTTCCTCCCTGTCCCACCCCCCAAAATGTTACAGTGACCACAAAGCAAAGTGTTCACAATAATTACATGGGGGGAATTTTTTCTTTTAAACCACCAACAATGAACAAAAATTAAAATTCACTCACTCTGCTGCTGTTTCAAAATTTCAATGTTAGTTTTTGCACGCCCTTCCCCCCCCCACCCTGTTTTTAAGGAACTAAAACATTACATCTGGTGAACAGCAAAGATTTCACTACACCTCAAATGCAGAACACCTATGAAGCAGAGGAATGTTGGCTTTTTAAACAGAAGCAGATAAAAAAAAAAAGATGCAGGACTCCTTCAGTTCTTCACTAGTCTTAGAAAAACTTTCCAGAATACTGCTTCACACTATAAAAAAGAAAAAATATCTTGCATTAGAATCCTTCAACATCTGCATACTGCTTCACACTATAAAAGAAAAGAAAAAAAAGTACGAATTAGAATTTTTGTTCGTAACATTTTAATCAACATTAAGACAATTTCAATGCTAAATTCAAATGATAAACATGTCCATTACAATTAGAAATAAGAATTAAAACATTAGCAATTAAAAAATTAGAGCAATGTAAAATTCCAGAAAAATGATTAATAGTAAATCAGACATTAGTAGAGCAGAATTAGGAAAATGAAATTAAAAGTTGTTAATACTTGGTAGAAAAGACAAAGAAATGCCAGTAAGGTGTGAAATGCTGCATTTTACAGCACCAATCATTTGTCCTGTAGAGGCATGGCCTGTGCCATATGGCAGACTGTGATTTGTTGTCGATTTAGTTATCTAAAAACAACAAAATCACTAGTCTTCCACACAGAACTAGACCAACATCCACTGAATCTTCTATATTTTCTACAGGCTCTGTATAATTTATAACAAGTGGTTTTGGCAGCAGTTTTCACCAGAGAAATGAGAAGTTTGCTTGGTTAAGGCTTCTTCCAGCAAGATTAGTATTGAATGTCTTCATTTTTAGTAAGAAAGCAGAAGAAAATTAAAGCAAAGCTATTAGGATGTTTAGAAGTTAGGTCCCCAAAAGGTTGAGACACCATGGCTTCTAAAAGAAAAATCAATTGAGAAGAAAAGCTTTTTAAAGTTTTAGTATGGGTATGCTAACATAAAGCTAAACTCAAACTGACCTGTTCTGCAGCAAATACTGTGCATTCTGTATCTGGTCCTGTGTTCCTGTAATGGTAATGATCCGATCTTCAGACCCTTCTAGAGGTTCATCAATTTTGATCGAAGCTCCTGACTCATGACGGATTTGTTTAATCCGCTGACCACCTTTGCCAATAATAGATCCAGCCAACTGAAAGATTTTTAAAAACAAGTGTTTATGATATACTTTAAAAATAACCGTATTACTGGTATTTTCAGTGAATATCAAGTATTAACAATACACAGTCCATTCTAGGATTAAAGACCTCCAACCCATCAAGGATTGAATTAAAATAATTCAATAATTTATGCTGCACATCCACGTTTCCTTTCATAAGCAAATCAGGGGCTCAGAACCCTCTGCTTCAAAAATAGTACAAGAGTCAAACCAGAGAAAGACACCTCACTGAAGTCTGTAAAACACAATTTTAATCCTAACATAAAATTTTAAGACCTTTTAGTTAAGTGTCAGGGAATTTAAAGAAAATGATTCATTAAACATTCCTTGTAACATTGCAAGAATGTAAAAATTTAAAGAATACTTACATCTTTGGGAATAGTTACTTGTGTAGTAATAATAGGTCCACCAAGATCACCATATGAGCCACGACCCCCTGCATAGGAATAATCTGATTTAAATAATGAGCATTAAGTTCATTTAGAAAGCATGAAATAATGTTTTCATTTTACAAAGGAAAAAACTTACCATATCCAGAGCCACCCTAAAAACAAAGAAAAAATAAAAAATTACTTTGCCTTCAAAACTATTCTCTAGGTCTTTTAATATTCCTAAAGTCTTAGTTTAAGAAACTAAAGTCCTCCCACATTCTCCCTAGTACGTTCTGGAAGACAATCCTTAGGGGAAGAAAACCCTTCAGGTACATAGCACAGAAGCAAGAACATTACATGAAGGGAAGTCAACACTTACTGGCAAGTAGGGAAGCATTTGTTACTGATATGAATACAAAAACACCTGTGATACTCAACCTGTGGTTCATAAGCCATCTGCCATTCTGATGGGCTCCATGTATCTATTGCAGAGTCCCAAGTTTCATCCGCACTGAAACCAACCTGTGTCAAAGATAGAACTATCAACATAACCCGCACTGTTTTGGCCACTGAGCTACCAATTTTTCTGTCTGATTTCTACTTTCCATCATTAAAATATTGGCAGAAATCAAATACTCTCCAAAAACAAACAAAAAAAGGGCTAAATGAAGTCTTAATATTCCAGCTAACAACTGAAATGACTTAAGTAGCTGTCTATGAAATTCATTTGTAAAGCAAACATTCCAATTAATAATCATCTTCAACAAAATGTCAGCTATGTGACATTAGACTCCTAGAAGCTTTCATGTATACACTGATAAATGAAATGTTCTTACCATGCCGTCGTAGCGGTCTCCGGGTCTTCCTCTTCTGTCATAGGCCATTAGATCTCTGCAAGCATAGTACTTGTTGTAATCTCAGTTTGCTTACACGTCACACACACCTAATAAAAACCTACTCTAACTACCCATAAAGTGAAGCCTCTTACAGATCAGCAATGTGTGTCAATGGAACAAACTTACCCTCCTCTAGGTGGTGGTGGTGGAGGAAGAGGAAGATTCCGAGCTCTGCTACCACCCCGGCCACCTCGTCCAGGAGGAGGTGGTGGAGGTCCCCGACGAGGGCTCATATCGTCATAATCTCTTCTAGATGGAGGCATAGGACGCCCACCCCGGCCAGGAGGCATTCTGTCAAAACCACCTCTTCCCCGCATGGGAAATCCCACAGGGCGCCCACGGCGGTCATCAAACATCATTGTAAAACCACCATAATCGTAGGTTTCATCGTAAAAATTGGGATCATAAGGCTGCGCACGTCCTTTGATGGGAGACTAAAAAAAAAATATAACAATGTTACAGACTGAAGGAAAAGAGCCTTGTTTCATATCAAATGATAACAAGCCAAACATTTCAAGTCCTGTATTTCTCCTGGGAGGTACTTATGTCAGGAAAAGGAATGCAGGCAAAGGTTAATAGTAGGAAGAAAAGAAATTTTAAAAAATTCATTATTTTTGCTGAGTCCCAAACAAAGTTTTAGCAGCCTGCTTTTACTGATCCATCTCAAGAGACTAGAAACGCCGTTCACACATTTCACAATGGGGTCTATAAAGAACTTTTCCCCATCTCAAGGACTGGAGCTATCACTAACTTATTTAAGCATATAACTCATACTGAAGCATATCGGTTGGGAAGCTGTGCAATGTGGTACTTCTAGAAAAACTACAAAACTACACAAAACTTCATTTGAAGGATCAAAGGCTATTAAAAATCCTCACCAATGATCAAATGACCACTCTCCCAAAGAATTTTTAAATTACAGTGATAACTAAACAACTAGCTAAGGACAAATAAAAACCACGTCTCAACATCGTGAAACTAAGTTAAAATAAAATATTTGTCTGTTTCATGGAATTAAAATAATAAGTATAATATTCCAAAGGTACCTCTGATATAAGATCAAGGATGATCTTGATGCACTCTACAACCCTATCAGGTTTTCCTCCAATAAGCACGACTCTGTCAGTGGAATGAGGACAGCATTCCTGGAAAAGCTTGATTGTTGTCTGTGTGTTCTGTGGTAAGTTATGAAAAAGAGAAGCATTAATCAGAGGGGAAAAAACAAAGTTTCCTGGTTCACATTCAGAAACCTGCCCCCACTCCCAACATAAAAACCCTATTAGGAACTCCAGGACTTTACCATGGTAGGTTAGGACAAGATCGAACTTGTCCTAACATGCCCAGGCCTTTCTGTTATATTTTAAAAGTGAACTAGATAAATATAAGTGATTAAGATTTTAGGGAAAGAACTCAAAAAGGGGGAATGAGAACACCACTGACCCAGCTCTATAGGAAACACTACTGTCTAGTAATATGGCAAACAAAACAAAACAAAAAACTGCCTTTACCTCTCGAAGTTCTTTGATTTTAGCACCTTTGACCCCAATAATTCCTCCTGCCAGACTCTGATGAATCAGCAGTCTCAACTCGCAGTCAAAGTCACTTCCTTTATAGTGTTGGTACTGCAGAGGGAGAATTATAAAATTTTAGTTCCGTATCAAGGAATCCCCAATAATACACTTATCTGCTATAAGCATGACAAATACTGTTGCAGTGAGCAACCTGAATTTATATTTCAATAACTTTACCAGTTATGTGCTTATTATCCTCAATAGCCAGGCCCAAAAAGGACATTCTGCACCACCTTAAAAAACTATTTTATTTTCAGGTCCTGCAACACCATACCCACACTGCAGCCATTTAGCATGTCGCTGTTACCACAAAATTATTAATAACATTCAAATAACACCATAATAAAAATGACTGCAAAGCACTTTGCAAATGTAGTTAATTCCCACTGCAGCATGGAGCAGGGTCAACAGTGAGTTGTAAGACCATTCACTTATCATGTTTTTAAGCCTTTTTCTATAGAGACGGGAAAAGTACACTATGTTAAAAATAAAATTGATCCTATGGGCCAGGCTCCATACTTCAGTGGGGTTCAATGGCACTATGACATACATTTAAGCATTCCACAGCATCAGATTCGAGCGGGAGCTGGCTGGTTGCAGTGGGTGATGGCAACTGCAGGCCCTGAAAGTAGAAAAATAAGAGTAATAGGTTAAGTGTCTAGTGTGATCAGGCTATTGTCGCATATATTGGTAAAGCTACTACAACATATTTATCTATATCTATACCATAAAATGGAAAACTACTTATCTACTCTTAAGAATCAACACGTAACCTTTTCCTATATACCCAGTAAATACAGGATTACACAGAATTAAAACAATCCTTGAACTAGATCATAGTCCTCTCCAACACAGCCCCACAACCAATATTCTAATAATAAAAAAAACCCCACACCCCCCCAAAACAGAAAAACAAAAAAAACCCCAAACCCTCCCCTGTAACCACAGCCCATAAAATACCTGCTAAACCCATGTGCATGACCACAGAGATAGTTCAGATTTACTCTGGAGTGGCCAGGCTACATTAAAAAACTTTTTAAAAAAAATATGTTTTAAAACAAATGATGGAATTGTAACCATGCACATTATGTAGTGCAAGATGTTGCTGCTACAAACTGTTACAGTCACTGTCTCTCCACCCATATTAAGCCCAATAAAACACTTCCAACCATCCCCCTCAATTGCCAAATACATTAAGAACAAAAAGAGAGCCTACCTCTTCCAAGGTAGGGATGATTTTCTTCAGAATTTCTCCAATTGTTTCAATATCAGCACTGATACTCAATATGCTGTCAAACATCACAAATACCAGATAGTACAAAAAAGGTGGAAAAGAAAAATGAGTTTTGTGTTCATCATTAGTCATACAAACTTTTACAGAGAAGTAACATACAATTATTTAATCTCCCCATTTAAAGTAGCCTATTTATAGATTTTTCACATGCATTTTGTTTTATGCCCAATACAGACATGGTAACAGTATTAGGAGACTTGCAGAGAGACAGAGAGAATGGGCTCTTGGAAGGGCTCAGATTAAGTGGGCAATAAATTGACCAGAACTGAAGCAGAGTTGAATATTTATGTTCCCCGCCACCACTAAGTTAATTAAGGATACCCTCGCTGTTACATTGGTAAAACTGGCACACCTTCTCTTAGGCAAAAGTGGGGGAATATGCAAGTGGTGAACATTATATCTGGAGTAAGGTTATGGATACCAGTTAGAAATTAGATCACTAATGGGCTCTGCAAGAAAACAAATACAAATGCGAGACAAAACAAAGACAACACAAATGAGAAGTGAAAGAAAGTGAACCAGAGTTAGCATTTCATCAGAAAAAATTATGAACAGGCAATGTTGGGAAGCAAGGTGGGCCACAAAGACAGAGCGAGAGACTATTTTGGTAACAATCTGATTTACAATGCAGCAAATATGCAACACTTGAAGCTGTGCTCCTTCCATCGAAATAAAATTAGTGGATCGTTTGGGTGGGCAACTCACGGTAAAAGTTCAGTGACAAAAAGACTTAATGGGGAAAATAAGACAGAAACTTGAAAAACAATACACCGTCTAAAGGGGATACTATTTAATTATATAAAAGGCAGGTAATAAAATACATTTCTCTCTTTCTAATCAGGCAGTGAGGCATAAACTGTTGGGACATACCGCTCGGGGCCACTGCTGTCTGGGACTGAAACACTGGCATTGTACTGCATTGGTCATTGGCGTTCGTGGATGTTGGCATTGGGCATGGGCATTCAATCAGAAGTTGTCAAGTATGGTACCCGTTTGGCAACGAGCACATTTTTGGGCATAGCCAACCAGGGTTTTCACATGGGCGTTCAGGGGCGGATGGGCCAACGTCATGGTGGGCAACGCAGGGGTAAGTCGATCCAGTACATGGGCAACGGAGATATATGGCCAAAAAAACAAGGAGAGGGAAAAGGGGGAAAAGCAATAAATTTTAATTTAATACAAACTATACTCATACTCTCAATTAATGAAACAAGCTTAAGTTGTTCTGAAGACTAACACAATAATGGACTTCTCTATATCTGACTGTGGCTTAACATTTAAGGACCTTAAAATGATGGTACTAGCTATTTTTTTTTTTTAAACAAACGATGTTTCAGTAGCAGGCTGGCTCATGAGGGTAGACACAAAACCTGTCATGACTCAGTTTACTGAAATTCTTGAGGAAATGGGGAAATTAATAACCCAGATAATTATATAAAACATCTGGATTAAGAGGAGAGAGGTTTATAAAAGACAAAACAAAAATTCCCACACCACCAAAAACCCTAACTCTTAAAAAAGACCAGTTTGGTTTCCTGGAGGTTTAAAACGCATTCCTAGATCCTAGCAAGGCAAGTAAAATTTTAAACAAAATTTCAAGTTCAGTTTACAAGAGGAACATACAAAGATCTGCGACCAAGAGAGAAATGAAATACTATCAAATAAGTATTCAACACAAAGTTATTATTTGCCTCAACTTCAGCAAGGAAACATTAAAAGAGTGTACACTATGAGAAAAAAAAATTTAGGAATTTGGGTGTAGCCAAGTCCTAGAAATATGCTCACTTCTGGTGATACCAACATTTAGTGTGTCTAATCACAAGAGTCAACCCACTATAAAATATGAAGACTCAAACAAATCATTGGCATTGACAAATGGTTTCCCATGTCTACTCTATTCTTTACCCATATTTAAATCATGCAACCTCAACATTAATCTGTGTTCCATGTGCAAGCTGTTAAACAGATGGACGGATTAAAAAAAGAAAATAAAAATTTGAGTTTAATCAGCCACCTGCAATGTTTTTGATATACTGTAATTGACTCACACACAGTAAATGGTGCTATTAAGGGTTTTTACACTGTTATTTTCTAATTAAAATGTTATCTTGAAGTGAACAATTTGGTGGAAAGTTATCAGAAAGTGAAGAGGTTTAATATAGACCCTTCCCTCCCCAAACTCAATCTGGGCTTTGTTAAATCAGAATGGCAAACCTTGAAATCATCTATGTAATCGAATATTACAAATGGCTCGTATCTAGGCTATTAAATGATTTCTATGACACAAAATCTTTAAATTTCTACACACACATAAACTGAAGCTGCTCCAGTAGTAGTTTAAACTCGTTAATACTTACGTCTGTACGGAGAGCCTTAATATTCTTGCCTCCTTTTCCAATCACTGCCCCAGCATTCTGGAGGACAGAAAAAGACAATAAGCTTACCTTCCCCTTTCCCTACGTTAAATGTCTTCCTACGCAAAACAAAAACAAAAACCCCTAACCTCTCTTTTTTGGGTCATAAAGCTAAAGATCAGAAATGATAAACTCAAAAAACCATCAGGTCAAAAAAAAAAAAAAACCGAAAAACCAGGGAATTTGTGCTTTGGGGATTAAACATTTAAGATAACTCTGGGATATTCAGCATGGGAAGAAGTGCATGGAGCATGAAAGTTAAGCACTGATTAAATTTATAGTTTCCTTCTGAGAAACAACTTAAAACCTATCAGTTATCTTTACAAGGTGACATGTGATGGGATCCATCAAGTAAGCAGCCAACTAGATGTTTTCCCCACAATGCAATCAAGGTATAAACTTTTATCCATCAATGCTTTAAACATTACCTACACCCTCTCTGCTACTTTGACCTGCAATGACTCACTGTATTAAGTACTTTCATTTGATCAAAACAACCTGGCCTACAAATCTGTTTTGAAAGAGCCACACAAACCTTTTTAAACTCTTCAATCTGTAAGACTTAGAATGCTTCCCAGAGGGCCAAATCAGAACTCACTTTAATTTCTACCTTAGTTAAGAACCCCTTTAAAATTTTCAAGAATAAAATTTATACCTTGCTCTGAAGCAAAATGCGCAATTCAACCATCTCATCAGTGTTTCTAGATCTTTTAAAAGCTTGTTCCTCTTCCATATCTTCTGCAGGGCGTTTACCTAGAAATTAACAGTTCAGATTTCTGAGCAAGCACCCATTAACAAGAAAAAACACCTTTAATTAAATTACATTTTAGTTTCAACCCTTAGGTCAGAGGAAGTTAACTGTTGTTTGGAGATTTGTTGCTAAGTCAATTAGAGCATGTTCCCTTCTAATAATACTTTCTAAACACAAAACAATGTGACAAGATGCTTGCAAGGATTGAACTTATTAAAATGCAAAGAAACAATATATTTACTGTCAAGATATCTTAAGTTTAGAGTCACCAATGCAAATTAGTTATCTCTAGTTCATAAATGAAAGTAGAGAAAGCTGACAAGGATGTCAGACTAAACAGTTCCAAACAACGAAAGTAACAAAACAGAAAATCCAGAAATTGTTAAAATTAAAATGTCTTCTCACCAAATTCACCATTGGTTTCGGTGTTGGGGAAGGTTTCCTCTGGCTGTTCAGTTTCCATTTTCTTGTATTAAATAGACACACCAATCTGTTGAAAGATAAAGAGACTAGTACATTTGGTTTACTGGAAAGTAAGCTTTGTGTCTTGCTAATAAAAAAAAAAAAAAGAAAAAGAAAAAAGAAAAGAAAAGTCAAGGAAAATGACTCTGCTTCTAGAACGTACCAGGTATTATATATCCTTGCAGAGCAGAACTGAAGTTCTGGGCGGGACCAACTGACACCCTAGTGTTGCAGTAGCCTATAAAAACCAACATAAATTGAGTTTTTGTTTTTTGGTTGCTTATTACTGAATAGTAATTTAACAGTGATGTAAATACAAACTAAACATCTCTAAAACTGGGTCTTACACTCTCAAACGACTGCTTTAGGAAAAACAAAAAACGAAAGGACCTATCTGATTTTTTGCAAAAAGAAAACCATGCAGTTTTTAGCCACTGGACGGAGTGCCCACCATGATAATTAATTGTTTTCTACAATACAATACAGACCAAAGGTCTGTAAAACATACATATGCCCCAAAGCCTTCAATTTTGTCCTTAAAGGTACACATTTATAGATGTATAAAATTATACTGATTTCTAAATTGCGTGTGGGCTTCCTGCCGTTGGACTTGAAATGCCATTCTCTGAAATCTCTAGAAAGTTCACAAACATGAAGGCAAATTCAAGCTATATCCAACAATAAGGTCAATGTACTTAAGATTAAATCGTAAAACCTCATACAGGAGCAGACCCCAACTGCCAAACATACCCGATTATTCCAACAGAGCTAATGAAGCCCTAGAATGCTAATACTGCCACCAAAAGAATATTTTAAGCTAGAAGTCTATAACCTAACAATTATACCTTTAACGCCGGAGTAATGGGACTGCAAACAGCCTTTCACCAGCCCTTACAGGTCTAGCAGAAAGAGCAGACAAGTGGCCTTTGGTAGGCAGATGACGGGAGAGCTACACAGCCCAGAGCTACCTTTATGGCCCCCGTTCTTCCGTAACGTCTGTCGATAAACCTTTTAACGACTAACTGAAACGCTACCTCACCGCCCATCACTCAGCTAAACGATTCAGGTAAATAACTTGAAGACAGCGGGCTCGGCTTTTAAGGAAAACGTTGCCGCGGTTCCCCGTTCAGGTCCTTTGGTCACCATTCCTCAAATCGCTAAATATGGGAGAGCAGCGGAACGCACACATGCCTCCCCCCCCCCCCGCCACGGTACCAGGGATCAGCAACAGCCGAATAACAAGAGCGGAAAAGCCGAAGGAGAGAGCAGAAGCGCCGCGCCGCTCCTCACCCGGACCCGACAGGAAATGGCGGCCCGCGTAATGGCGACTACGTGCTACTAGGCGGAGCCGAGCGCGGACCCCCCCTCCCCCACCCACCACGCGGTCCCGAGATCTCATCCCCCGCACCCTCCCCCCACCGCGGGAGAGACAAAGCAACGGAGGCAGCCTCGACCATTCCATCTGCTCCGCTCTACCTCCGCTCCCGGGCCGGGAGGCCCCAAGTGCAGCGGGACCCAAACAAAGAGAGCGGCGGCGTTCTCCGCTGCCCTCGGGTCCCGCCCGCCGGCCGCTTCTCCTTCGTACACCAGACGTCTAGTTCTGAAGACTACAGAACTACTGATCATCCTACAGTCCCACACCTCGCAATTACCCGAAGCCTCTAGCACCACAACGCGGACTGCGGATATACGCTCAGGGAAATGGCGGAGGTGGGGGGAGGGGAAACCGGGCAACGTTCCCTGAGAATCCGCCAACCACCAAGCAGCCCCCAAACGCCTCCCTCAAGCGGCAAACTTCGTCTCTGACCCTCGCCCCCACGCGCCGTTCATCCAGCCCCACTCCTCACCCCGCGAATCCGCCGTCTCCGTGCCGCCGCGCCGCCTCAGCCGGTCACAGCTAGACAGAGAACGAGCGCAGGCCCCCGCCGCCTTCCCCCGCCTCCCCGCACTCTCCTACCCCGCCGCCGAGCCCAATTGGTTGCCCGGGGTTTAGCGGTGGCGCGAGGGCAAAGCGATTGGCCCAAGGCCGCGTCAATCAAAGCGCCGAAGGAGGCGACGCCACGCCTCGCGCCGGCGCCTCCCTTCAGATTGTGAGGCCGCTAAGGGCCTGAGAAAAGCCGGGCTTGATAGAAGTCAAGGCAGCCTTTAGGGAGGCCAAACCCATGCCTGAATCTATAGTATCCTAGCGCCGAAAACCCCAATTACCTATAGGCCGCAAGAAAGCGGGACGTAGGTAAGACGTCGAGGTTGCAGCAGCAGAGAAACAGAGGATAATGGCGTCTGCAGCTCTTTCGCCTGAAGCGCCTTCCTCCTTTCTCGTTCGCGCACTCACTAGCGGCAGAGGGGAGGGAGGGGAAAAACCTCTCGCGAGAACTGAAGGCTACCCCGTTCACGCGCACGGGGAGGGGGCGGGGAAGGGGCGTTTTCAGGGCCGAGAGAGTCTTTTAGGTTAGGTTTGGAGGAGGGGCGTCAGCGCGCGGGAAATCGGGCGGGAAGAGGCAAAAAAAAAAAAAAAAAAAAGGATTAGGGCGCGCAGCGGGGCGGTTCCCGTTCTTACAGTCGCGTGGCCCAGGAACCGCTGTTGCGCGAGGGAAGGCGGGACGCCCAGGTTGGTGCTAGGTCCAAAGGAATACCCCGTTTCCTCAGTCCACAACTCGCGTCTCCCTCTCGCCCCACCTCGCTTCCCGCCGGGCCTACGGGGCGAGCTGCGCGTCGGTGAGTGCAGCCCGGCGGGGAAACCCGCTGTTTGTAACGGGTGGCGGCGCCCATCAGGCGCGGCCCGCGTTCGGGGCGCAGCTGGCAATTTGCAGCCCGCCATCCTCCGTCGGCTCGGGCAGGATCCCGGGAAACGCGGGCCGGTCCGCTGGCCTGTGGCGGGTCCGTCTCGGAGCCTAGAGAACTGTACCCCTTGTTTCCGACCCTCAGCCGGCGCTTCCTGGAGATCCCAAGCGTCTTCACCGGCGTTCTGAGGAGACTACTCTTTTTTTTTTGGTCTCTTTTTCTTCTTCTCCCCCCTCCTCACCCCCATTTTTGTTAATGGGGCCTAGGAGAAGAGTGCCTTGTAGTGTTGTCGCTGCATTTTATCTGTGAAAAATTTTCCGAAAGTGTTGCATTCAGTCTCCTCAAATGAATGCAAATCGCACAAGTTGTAGACGTCCGCGTTCTGTTCATTCAGCTGTCTGAAGCTCCGACCGAGTGAGTCGGTATTCGGCAGTGCTGAAAACAGACCCCAAACCTCGTCCTCAAATACCTTACTGCTGTAGCGCGATCAAGTTTGTACTTGCTTTGCGTTCGGTTCCTTCAGAGGCCCTTGTGCCAAGCTTTGATGATTTCTTTTGTTAAGGCCCTTAAGGTCGCTTCGAATCGGTGACGACCCTGGGAAAGCGCCTGGCCTGGTAGTAGCCCGTATCCAGGTCCTTCCTCTTCGACCCTCTAGCCTGCGCTCACACCCCTAGAAACGTGTTTGAAGCATAAAGATGTTACAATTTACATAGAAAGCGAAGTCCACCATTAGCACAACACACACACATAATATATCTTGTAGTGATGAATTTGTGCTGATTCATCCTATTGCAACTTGAATAATTCAGAAAATGGATGTAACCAGCATCGTTTATTGTATGATTGCGTTCATCCATTATATTTTACTTGCCTAATTAGGAAGAAACTCTTGTTCGAGGGAACTGAAGACTTCAGGAAGCGTGAACATTTACTGCCTAGGAGAGTTAAATACTCGTAGAGCATAGCACCTGGGATTGTGGAGTTTGTAGGTGCCTTTAAGTGATAATGTAATTTTTGGCGAATGTCCCCCTCCATGAAGAGTGTATCTCATCAAGAGTCTTGTTAGGAGGTAAAGCTTAGTTTATGTTTTGGTTCTGTGTTACATGGTTGAGGTCTTTATTAAATATTCAACCAAGAATTGATGCCTGTAGGTAAGAGGGAATACTTGGATTATAGAGATTTAATATGCAAGTCCGGATTTGGAACATTTAATTGCTGTTTAAAACATGAGACATTTTACTAACACTAACAGGCACATATGGGATATTGTACTGCTACTGCTTTCTTTCAAGCTAGTACTTCTGGTATAGCCATCGCTTTCTACCTTGTTAAAGGGTAGAGAAGGAATACAAAGTAAACAGCCCTATCTAAGAACTTCCTCCTTCCAGTTTTGCATTCTTCTGACTGGACCTTAACTGGTGAAAGCAGTTATGACCTTTTTTTAGATGCCAGGGCTGATAGGGTGGTTTTTTATTTTTCTTTTTCCTTTTTCCATGTGTTTCTTCCTTTAATTTACTTTTTTAGGGTTACTCTTTAAATAACAGGAAAGTCTATCTTTTCAACATATTTTTCATCTGTTGTTTTCAGCTAAACTATCAAATTGCACTTTTGCTTATTCAAGGACTTGCCAACCTGATGAATACATTTAGTGGCTCCTGTCTTGTATAATTAATTTTATGGTCATTTTGAACTCTCAGTGAATTTAGAGCTAGTATTTACTTAACTTTAGATAAGCTAACGTAATTGAGATTGCACACTAGCCAGCTGGATGTTTCAAAATATAACTACTATTTCCTGAGTTCCAAACTATGTGTCCTACCTTGTACTGGCAGTTTAATGCTTATTATAGTTCTGTGAGTAAGTTATGGTTATCTTTGTTTTATGGATAAGAAAATTAAGATTGAGAAGTTAAAGAATGTGTCTGAAGTTACATAGCAGAGGTGGGATTCAAGCTCCTAAACCTTTTTCTGTTTTTTCCTTATAATAGGTTATGGGGGATCCATAAACAGCCCTACTGATAACTTTGTTCTAATTTCAGTCATTAAATATAACTTTCCCCTCTAATTTTCAGAGAATTCTGTCTCAGAATTTTGAAGTTATTCTCAATGAGTTACGACACACTTTTAGATAAAGCTAGTGTGAACATGGAATGATTATGATTTCAATATTTGTTAATGCTTTTAAATCTCAGCTGTTTGTTGAATGCCACATACAATGTCCAAAAGGATGGTACTTTTACCATTTGTTCAGTTTTTTAGAAATGGAATAGGTAAGGCTTATTGAAAACTAACTTACAAATCCACCATGTCTGTGTGTCTTTGTGGTGAATGATAGGATTTTCCTACTTAATTCTTTCCTGGTCGGTTCCTGCAGTCAAGAAATTTAAGTGTAGATTATCTTGTTAATTTTTGTGTGTATAAAATCAGTTTTTTAGAAAACATTTTTTTCATGATTATGAAATTAATGGGGATTAAGATGTGTGTAATTTTGTATCTGGCCTTTTTCCTAACAAAGTAAAATGTGAACATATTTTCATGTTATTAAATAGGGTTTTAGGAATTTTTTTTAAAGACCATAACCTTTCATTTCATGGATCCAATGTAGTGTAATCTACCCCCGCCACCGTTGTTGAACATTTAGTTTGTTTCTCTTTTTTTTCCATACTATACATACAAGCAGTGATAAACACTTTGGGTGCATAGATCTTTGTCCTCCTTGTTTTCTTAAGATTCATTTTGGAGAGTAAAAGAAGTGATGGTACGAACATTTCTTAATGTTCAATTTAAAAAACATTTCTATATTTTTTTTCTTTTCTTGGGCAGTGATGTTCATGAGAATCGGGCTGTTCATTTTGTATGAGCAGTTGGGAAATAGTGCTCTCCAGCTCACACCTCCCCTGTAAGTTATTTCTGCCTGCAGTGACTGTGATTGCTCAATTTCTCCAGAAAGAGAGGAAGGAAAACCTTAAGAATTCTCAGGAGTAGATGCAGGTAATACAGTTTATTAAATTATTAAGGGACTTGGTTATTGAAACCCAGTCTTGAACTTCATAATAAATACAGATCTCATGTGATAATACCTTTTCCATTTAATCAAATGTTTATTTATTTTTAAAAAATATTTTATTTATTTATTTGTCAGAGAGAGAAAGAGAGAGTGCACAAGCATGGGGAATGGCAGGCAGAGGGCGAAGCAGGTTCCCTGTTGAGCAAGGAGCCTGATGTGGGACTAGATCTCAGGACCCTGGGATTATGACCAGAACTGAAGGCAGATGCTTAACCGACTGTTAGCACTGACACCACCCAGGTGTCCCTCCATTTGGTTAAATTTTAAAATAAAATTTTCTTTCTAACCTGCAGAAGAAAACCCATTTTATATATATAGAATCATCTTTTTATTCTATTTGTTATAACATGCAGTTGTGGGGGGTATACTCTGCAGTATACTCTGATCAGTATAACCCTACACTTAATTTGCTTTTAAATGAAGAATTTTGTGTAACAATGTTCATTTAGTAGTCATTTTTTTCCCCCAAAGTTCTTTTTTTTTTTTAAGATTTTATTTATTTATTTGACAGAGATCACAGGTAGTCAGAGAGGCAGGCAGATAGAGAAGGAAGCAGGCTCCCTGCTGAGCAGAGAGCCTTATGCAGGGCTCAATCCCAGGACCCTGGGATCATGACCTGAGCCACCCAGATGCCCCTCCCCCAAAGTTCTTGACTGTTTTGGTAAAATATTTGAAATTAGCTATATTTGAGTGCTTGGCCCAATGTTAAGTATCTTTTATCACATTTACTTGTGTTTTAAATATGTCTTGGTTATCTTTTGGGGTTTTAGTCAGAGTTTTTTCCTTTGCCTACTTATGGTAACATCATAAAATTATACTATCTCAGTTAGCTTGAGAAGTGGAGATTTAAATCCTAGAAGATAGCACTTGGAGAGAATTACTAATTAGGACTGCCAAACATTAATAGAAACAATTTAGTTGTGCTTCACTGAGCAGTGTTTCTCAGAATTTGTCCCAACTGTCATTGGAAAGGAGTTGTTACTTGTCATGTTAACAGCAATAATAAGGAAGTGCATGTTTGAAGTAAAGGAAAAAAAAAAGGATAAATGTTTTAAAATATTTGTTTGTAATTTTTAAAAAATTTGAAATTGTTTTATGTGGTATTTTTGCAGAGTTATAGCAGAGGAAAAGTAGTAATTAACGTGGCACTGTTGTTTTGAAGCTGTTACAGATAGATGCAGTGGGTGATGTTAAGTTTTTCTTTCACTTGACATTGCAAATGAAATAATTTAGAATGCACTAGATGAGCTTATTTAAATGAGATCTGAGAAAAGTCTGTTCATTATAATAGCAGTGTAGTGCTCTTGTAGAATGACTTTTTATGATTGCCTTTTGTATGTAAGTGGGTTTTGTATGCAAATGAGGGACTGGCTATACTTCCTCTTTTCAGAGAAGTCTGCAGGATCTAGCCGAAGGCCTAGGAATGGATATTAGAAGAACTTACGTTCCAGTCCTGGGTCTGTTACTACATATGATCTTTATGTTTTAATCTTCAAACCTTAGTTTTATTATCTTAAATAGATGACAATACTTATTCTTTCATGTTACTATTTTGAGGTTTAGGTGTAATTTACAGATGTACAAGTATTTTGAAAAAAGCTAAAAATCTTACAGATAAAAAGTTTTGTTTTTATTTTCAGCAAACCCTTATCTCCATCTCTGTTTATACAGCTGTACCTGCTGGGATATAGGATGGGTATCTCTGAAACTCATCCTCGTTTATTTCATTTTCTGTCTAGCCTTGACCTTTTCAATTCACAGTTGATCTTTCTTCCTTTCTCATTTGTTCCTTTCTCCTCCTAGAAGTATCCATGGTGTTGTCTCCTAGTATTTAACAGATACAGCTAGAAAGTAACATTTGTATTTATGTGGCTGCATGTCATAATTTTAGGTATATATACTGTATCCAGAGTGATTTATAGTACAGAACATTCTGCAACAACTTAATTGTAATTGTGGCATTTACACTTGATAATTTACTTAAACAGTTTATAATTCAACTGAAAGTACGCTTTGTCCTAATTTCCGTTTACTTAATGACTGTCATTATATTCCTACCACACCTTTGCAAATTATACTAGGTCCATCTGCTAATGGATTTACATTTTAGTAAAGAATATAGGTAACTTACTGAATGAACACACCTAGGAGCCATGGATCTGGCTTAATTTTTGAGATTAAAAAAATGACAACAGATGCAGTAAAACAGCACTTTGTAATCTTAGGTTATGTAAGTACAATTGACCCTTGAACAGAGCTGGGGTTAGGGATGCTGACCCCACGTTGTTGAAAATCCCCTTATAACTTTTTTTTTTTTTAAAGATTTTATTTATTCATTTGACAGAGAGAGATCACAAGTAGGCAGAGAGGCAGGCAGAGAGAGAGAGAGGAGGAAGCAGGCTCCCCGCCGAGCAGAGAGCCCGATGCGGGACTCGATCCCAGGACCCTGAGATCATGACCTGAGCCGAAGGCAGCGGCTTAACCCACTGAGCCACCCAGGCGCCCCCCTTATAACTTTTGACTCATGTAACTAATAATAGCTTACTATTGATCAGAAGCTTTGCTGATAACATAAGTAGGCAATTAGCACATATTTTGTGTTACATGTACTACATACTGTATTTTTTTTTTTTTTTTTTTTACATTTTCTTTATCTGAGATGGAGAGAGAGAGCATGAGGAGAGGTGTAGGTGAGGTGGAGAAGAGGGAGCGGGAGAAGCAGGCACCTCACTGAGTAGGGAGCCTGTCATGGGGCCAGATCCCAGGACCCTGAGATCTTGACCTTAGCCAAAGGCAGACACTTAACTGACAGAGCCACCCAGGCTCCCATATATATTGTATTCTTACAATAAAGGAAGACGGTAAAAATACTAAGAAAATCATAAGAGAAGTACATTTACAGTACTATAATTATTGAAAAAAAATCTGCATAAAAGTGGGCCTGTGCAGTTCAAACCTGTGTTTAGGAGTCAACTGTACAGATCTTTTAGTCTTGAGGATAAAATGTCACTAAACTATGGTTTCTTGGAATCTTGCTTGGAAGTTTTAACATGCTTTTAATTAATTTCATATTTGATGTTATTTTTGTTTTAGGTCTATCTTTTAACCATACAGCTGGGTTTGGTTTATTCATTTTGAGAGTATCTATCTCTTAACAGGTGAGTTAATCTATATTCATTATGATTGCTGATCTATTTAGACATGTTTCTACCATTTTATTGTTTCTATTTATAGTAGTTGGCCGTTGCTTTGTGCCTTCTTTTGGGTTGTTTTCTTTATTTGTTTTCCTTAGCTAGTTTGGAAATTATGACATATCTGTTCTTTTGATGTTAACCTTCAGTTTTTTTATTGAGATATAATTTATATACAGTAACATTCATGGTTTTCTTGGTGTATAGCTCTTTGTGTTTTAGCAAACACAGCTGTGTCACTATTACCACCACCATCATGATATAGAAGAGTTTCATCATCCCCTCCTCCCCAATTTCCTTATGCTCCTGTAGTCAGTCCCTCTTATATTGGCAACCATTGAACTGGTTTTCATTGCTAATTTTGCTTTTTCTAGAATGTCATGTAAATGGAATTTTGCAGTCTTTGTCTTGTCTGGCCTCTTTCACTTCAAATACTACAATTGACATTTGTCTTAGTCTAGTTCAAGCTGCCGTAACAAAATACCTTGGGTGGCTTAGAAACAACAGAAATTTACTTCATAGAGGCTGGTAAGTCCAAGATCAGGATGTCAGCAGTTTCAGTGTTTGGTGAGGAGGACCTATTTCTGTGTTCGTGGATGGCCATCTTTTCACTGTAATCTCCCAAGGTAGCTCTGAGTTGGTGGTGATGATGGTGGTGGGGTTTCTTATAAAAGCCATAATCTCTTTCATCAGAGTTCCCACCTCATCATCTAAGCATATCCCAAAAGTCCTACTCCTAACACCATCACATTGGGCATTAGGATTTCAACATATGAATTTTGGGAGAGTTATATTCTAGTAGCATTCACCCAGGTTTTTGTTTCTGTTAGTAGTTCATTCATTTTTATTACTAAATGCTGTTCCATTATAATGAAGTACCATAATTTATTTATCCATTCACCAGTTGAAGGACATCTGGCTTGTTTTTGGCGATTATGAGTAAAGCTACTATAAGCATTCATAGAAAAGGTTTTTAATTAGTGTAGGTTTTCATTTCTCTGGAGTAATTGCTTGGTAATGCAATTGTTGGGTTGTTAAGTTTATGTTTTTCTTTCTAAGAAACTGTGTATCTGTTTTCCAAAGTGGCTGTGCCATTTTGTATTCCTACCAGCAATGTATGAAAATTCTGATATTTGGTGTTCTCAGCTATTTTTTATTTTAGCTATGCTAATAGATGTGTAGTGCCACACTGTGATTTTAATTATGCATTTCCTTAAGGTCTGATAATATTGAGCATCTTTTAATGTATTTATTTGCCATCTGCATATCTTATTTGGTGAAGTGCCTATTCAGATGTTTTATTCATGTTATAATAAGTTTGTTTTCTTATTGAATTTTAAGTATAGATTCTTTGTGTATTCTGGATAGAAGTCTTTTATCAATTTCTCTCAGTCTGTGGTATGTCTGTGTGCGTGCATGCGCGTCTTTATATTCTTTATAGTGTCTTTAACAGTGCAGAATTAAAAAATTTGTTTAAGTCCAGTTTATTTCTTTCTTTTTGATAGTTTTTTTGATTATAGTTTTTTTTAAAGATTTTATTTATGTATTTATTTATTTATTTGACAGAGAGAGAGAGAGAGAGACATCACAAGTAGGCAGAGAGTAAGGCAGAGAGAGAGAGAGGAGGAAGCAGGCTCCCCGCAGAGCAGAGAACCCGATGCGGGGCTTGATGCCAGGACCCTGGGATCATGACCTGAGCTGAAGCAGAGGCTCAACCCACTGAGCCACCCAGGCGCCCCTTGATTATAGTTTTGATGTTGTTCCTAGGAAAACTTTTAAGAAACCAAGGTTACAAAGATTTTTCTCTTAACTTTTCTTACAGCTTTAATATAGTTGCAGTTTTCACATTTAGGTCTATGATTCATTTAGAGTTAATTTTTATAAAAGGTATGAGGTATTGGTTCAGGTTCATGTTTTGCAAAAGAATGTCCAGTTGTTTCAGCACCATTTGTTCAAGACTGTCCTGTTTCCATTGAATTGCAACTTTGTATAAGTTGAATCTGCAACTTTGTAGAAAGTCAGTTGGTTATATTATGTGTGGGTCTATTTCTAAGCTGTCTTCTCTTTCCATTGATTTACATGATAATCCGTTTATTTTGTTTTTTTAAAGATATGATTTATTTGACAGAGATCACAAGTAGGCAGAGAGACAGGCGGTGGGGGGGGGGGAGCAGTTTCCCTGCTGAGCAGAGAGCCCAATGTGGAGCTCGATCCCAGGACCCTAAGACCATGATCCGAGCTGAAGGCAGAGGCTTTAACCCACTGAGCTACCCAGGCACCCCTTATATGTTAATCCTTTTGCCAATACCTCATTCTCCTGATTGTGAAATTTTATTTTTATTTTATTTTATTTTTAAAAAATATTTTATTTATTTGACAGAGGGAGAGATCACAAGTAGGTAGAGAGGCAGGTAGAGTGATGGGAGAAGCAGGCTCCCGGCTGAGCAGAGAGCCCTATCCCAGGACCCTGAGATCATAACCTGAGCCAAAGAGGCTTAACCCACTGAGCCACTCAGGTGCTCTTGATTGTGAAATTTTATACCAAGTCTTTTTTTTTTTTTTTAAAGATTTTATTTATTTATTTGACAGAGAGAGATCACAAGTAGGCAGAGAGGCAGGCAGAGAGAGAGGAGGAAGCAGGCTCCCCGCTGAGCTGAGAGCCCGATGCGGGACTCGATCCCAGGACCCTGAGATCATGACCTGAGCCGAAGGCAGCGGCCCAACCCATTGAGCTACCCAGGCGCCCTATACCAAGTCTTG
Source organism: Mustela putorius furo (assembly GCF_011764305.1). NCBI lineage: Eukaryota > Metazoa > Chordata > Mammalia > Carnivora > Mustelidae > Mustela > Mustela putorius. The sequence goes on from NW_025421506.1 coordinate 1,031,187, forward strand.
AAGTCAGATAGTGTGAGTCCTTTAACTTTGTATTTTGCTTTCGAAATTACTGTGACTATTCCAGTTCCTTTGCCTTTCCTTATAAATTTTATTGTTACTTTATAATTTTTTCCTTATAAATTATTTTTAATCATCTTGTCATTTTTTATGAGAAACAGATTGCTGGGATTTTGAATGGAATTGCATTAAATCTATATATCAGCTGGGGAGAACTGAAACCTTAAGAGTCTTCAACACAGCAGGTCTCTTCTTTTTTTTTTTTTCCCCTCTTCATTTGTTTCAGTCATCTTTGATTTCTGAGTCTGACTTTTTTTTTTTTTAAAGATTTTTATTTATTTATTTGATAGACAGAGATCACAAGTAGGCAGAGAGGCAGGCAAAGAGAGAGGAAGGGAAGCAGGCTCCCTGCTGAGCAGAGAGCCTGATGCGGGGCTCGATCCCAGGACCCTGGGTTCATGACTTGAGCCGAAGGCAGAGGCTTAACCCACTGAGCCACCCAGGCGCCCCTCTGAGTCTGACTCTTAACCAACTGAGCCACCCAGGTACCCTTTAATGTTTGTTTTACAAGAGCACCTTTATTTTCCTTACTGGATTATTTACACATTTTTTTACTCTTCACCACCAATAATTCTGAGGATCTGCAGAAGCCTTTGGAATAAACATGTAGTTTTTTCTACTAAATATGGTTGACTGCAAAATTCTAGAGAATAAGTTGAAATTCATCAACCAATTTGCCTGAGGTACACCAACTTGGGATGCTTCTCTTTAAGAGCCAGCCACTGAAAAATGAAGTAATCGGAGACGTAAAACAGAATCTTTCTGGATAGGGATAAATGTTCTACTTTTCATGCTTTCAACATAGATAGTGATTACTTTCTTTATTCCTACTATCCCAAAGAGAAGGGCAGATATGCAGTTAGGAGCACATGTTCCTGGTTCATTACACAACACCAAATCCAGCTTCATTCTGTGAGTCAGCGGAAAGGAGAGCCACATGGAGTACAGGGTGGCAAGCACTGTGGAGAGCAAGGACTGCTGAACCTTCTGGCTTCTGGGAATGCAGTGAATGTAGTACTGGGGTCTCTGTCAGCTCGATTTAGTTCAAAAGAATTTATTTTATGGGCACTCATTTCATCAGTATCAGCAATGATAATGTCTAGGAGAGTAAGCAATGGACAGGTTCTCAAGTAGCCTCAGGATCTCAGTGGTGTGCCCACGGGACCCAGCCAACACCAAGAGACTGAGAGACTGATGGGAGTACCAGGACCCAAGAAGCACCAGGAGCACTACCCACAGCTGCAGTGCCAGCAGCATGGCCACCGCAGCTCCTGCTGCTGCTAGGAGGAGGACGCTAGCCCTGCAAAGAAACAAAGCATGTGTACTATCCCCACCCCAGAAACCATCATAGTTCAAGAAGTACAGGCACTGCGGAGATGGAGATGCAGACTCGCAGTGTTTGTCTTTTGTGATTAGCTTGTTTCACTGAGCATAATGTACTTAAAGTTCATGCATGTTATAGCATATCATGTGATCCCCCCCTTTATTAGGCCAATTAATATTCCTTCCTACTTATGTACCACATTTTCTTTATCTTTTCATCTGTTGTTGAACAACTAGGTTGCTTCTCTATCTTGTCAATTGTAAATAATGCCACAATGAATATGGGTTTGTAAATACCTCTTGGAGATTCCATTTTCAATTCTTTGGGGTATATACCTAGAACTTGGTTTGCTGGATCATATAGTAGTTCTATTTTTCATTTTTTTGAGGTACCTCCGTACTGTTTTCCGTAGCTGCTGCATCATTTTATAATCCCACCAACAGTGGGTAGGTGTTCCAATTTCTCGACACCTCACCAATACTTGTTATTTTCTTTGGTTTTGGTTTTGCCCATTGTAAGGGGTCTGAAGTGGTATCTCATTATAGGTCTTTTTTGTTTTTGTTTTTGTTTTTAAAGGTTTTACTTATTTCTTTGACAGAGAGGGAGAGAGATCACAAGTAGGCAGAGAGGCCGGCAGAGAGAGGGGGGAAGCAGGCTTCCTGCTGAGCAGAGAGCCTGATGCGGGGCTCAATCCAAGGACCCTGAGATCATGACCTGAGCCGAAGGCAGAGGCTTAACCCCCTGAGACACCCAGGTGCCCCCTCATTGCAGTTTTGTTTTGTTTTTTAAATATTTAATTTATTTATTTGACAGAGAGAAATCACAAGTAGACGGAGAGGCAGGCAGAGAGAGAGAGAGAGAGAGGGAAGCAGGCTCCCTCCTTAGCAGAGAGCCCGATGTGTGACTTGATCCCAGGACCCTGAGATCATGACCTGACCTGAAGGCAGCAAGCGGCTTAACCCACTGAGCCACCCAGACGCCCCCCTCATTGCAGTTTTGATTTGCATTTGTCATGATGATGATGGTGGGCATCTTTTCTTTTTTTCTTTTTCTTTTTTTTAAAGATTTTATTTGTTTATTTAACAGAGATCACAAGTAAGCAGAGAGGCAGGCAGTGGGGTGGGGCGGAAGCAGGCTCCCTGCCATGCAGAGAGCCCCATGTAGGGCTCAATCCCAGGACTCTGGGATCATGACCTGAGGTGAACGCAGAGGCTTTAACCTGCTGAGCCACCCAGGCACCCCACCCAGGCACCCCAGTGGTGGGCATCTTTTCATATGCTTATTTGCCATTGGTTTATCTTTAGAAAAACATGTGTTTTTTGCCCATTAAAATTTCTTTTATTATTGAGTTGAGTTCATATATTCTGAATATTAATCCCTTATCAGATAATGGTTTGCAAATGTTTCTCCCATATTCTAGGTTGCTTTTTCACTCTTTTGTTTCCTTTGCTGTCTTTCGTTTTTTACTATCATTTTTAAATTTCTAAGAGTTGTTTTTTATCCTATAAATATTTCTTGTTATAGAATCCTTTTCTTACTACACAGATATTATCTTTTTACGATAATAATGATAGCTTTTTTGAAGTTCTTGTCTTTCTCCATAGTTGCTTCATTGCATTTTTTTTTTGTTTGTTTGCTTGCTGTGCCTTATTGTTAGAAGCTTTTCTCATGTATCTTGTTATAGTAAAGAGAGGGGAAATAGAACTAGAAAGCTGGTTGAAACTCTGAGTCTCTGTCTGCAGTCTCAAATGGGCAGTTTAATTGGAGAAACTCTTGGGTTAATAATATCTTTAGGTCTTTTCTGTTAAGGTAGTAAGATTTCTCAGAGAAAGATTTTCTAGTCTTCTTTCTGGGAGAGTATAGGCCTAGTTGTTGGTATTTCTGGGTGCTTTATAGGGGAAGAGAATAGTATTTGTTCAGCATTTAGGAATTAAGAATTTATATGTTCCCCCTATTTTCAGTATGTTATCTCCATTTCAGCTGTACTCTGGTATCCCTCAGTCCAGAGATTTTTTTTTGCCTTCTCTAGAAGCAGTCTCTCTGAGATGCAATAGGGGTGCCATAGTCTTAAATGTCTTAAAGAGTCTTTTGATCAATCTTTATGGGTCCAGTTTTCATCACAATGGGCCAGGGACCTTTCCTACCTTTGAAATTTTATATTGTTTTTTGTATATAATCAAAAAACCATATATCTGTATTCTTATTTTTTTCACTCTGAAAATTCAGGAGTTCTGTAATTATAATGACCTTCTTAGCCCCTCCTTTAAAATGTTATTCATGTAAAACTCACAACTATAACTTCTTTAAATTGTAACCATTTGTTAAATTAATATTGTGATCACTTGTTTAGGGTCACAAAGTTTATTAAGTGTGAGACAGTTTGGCAGTTATACTCTGAACTCCACTAGATTATATACTGGCCCTCCTGTTTTGTTTTGTTTGTTTTGTTTTATTTTTGTGCATGATAGTCTTAACTTTTAAATGATTATCAGTATACCCAGTAATAACATGTAATAACATGTAACCAGTTCTTGAATTCTGTCATCTAGTAATTTTTATTAAGAGGAACTTAAAGCAGCCCAAACAATTATACTAGTATGTATGTATGTATGTATGCATTTTAGAGAGAGAGAGAGAGAGAGAGCGCGCATGCATGTGTGCAAGGGGAGAGGGAGAGAGAGAATCCCAAGCAGGCGCTACACACACATTATGGAGCCCAAGGCGGGCTCAGTCCCGTGACCACAAGATCACCACCTGAGCCAAAATCAAGAGTCAGGTCCTCAACTGACTGAGCCACCCAGATGCCCTTATTGTTCTAACCCACAGCCAGAAAAGACTATTTTAAGGCTGTCTGCTGCTTAACACAGTTTACAAATATTTATTTACTACTTTCTCATAGATAAAGCCACAGAACCTCAAGAAAGCTTTAGGGGGAATAAAACCCATTTAATCCCTCTTTTTTCAGAACATTTATTTTACATCTAATAAATAAAAAGTCACTCTTGATATATATGTTGTAGAGTTAAAAGATGGGGAACCCATTAAATTTCTAAGAAATACAAGGTAAAAAAATGAAATCTTTAGGTAGGTTCTTTTTTTTTGGTGTTATTAAAAAATTGAGGTATAATTGATATATAGCATTCTAATAGTTTCAGTGGTTCAACATAGTGATTTGATATTTGTATACATTGTGGAATGATGACCACAAGAAGTCTAGTTAACATTCATCACCATATATAGTCACAGAATTTTTTTTCTTGTGATAAGAACTTTTAAGATTTGCTCTTGTAGCAGTTTTCAAGTAAGAAGTACAGTATTATTAGCTATAGACTGCATGTACATGAGGATAAGTTTTTTTTTTTTTAAAGATTTTATTTGTTTATTTGACAAGAGTGAGAGATCACAGGTAGGCAGAGAGGCAGGCAGAGAGAGAAGGGGAAGCAGGCTCCCTGCTGAGCTAAGAGCCCAATGTGGGGCTCGATCCTAGGACCCTGAGACAATGACCTGACAGGCTTAACCCACTGAGCCACCCAGGTACCCCTAGGATAAGTTTTAAGTTCAGACAAAGAAGGTAGATTTGTTATTCTCCAAAAAGTGAAAGGACCTACTGTATAATACAGAAATAATTTACTGCCTTTTCACAAGGATATAATTCAAGCTTTACTAAAATTTCATATTCCATGAAGGCATCTAAAATTCTAAGCCTTGGAACAGGCACTTCTTTCTTCTTCCCGTGTCCATTTATGTGGTACTTTTTATGGATTTCTGGTTGATGTCTCAAAGTCCAAGAGGTTATCTAGGACTTAATCCCTGTTTACTGGAATTAGGTCTGAAGGATGGTCATTATCTCTCGAGTCTCCTCCATTTCAGTACTGCCCCTGCCATGGGATCTCAGGGCTGCAGTTTCATCAAGCTTGGACACTTTTTTCACTTTGTAGATTGTACTATTCTATTTCTGCTTGAGCTGCTATGGCCTGCTTCAGCTTCCATTTCTTTTTGCATGTGGACCTTGGACACTTTCTGGGTACCCACTTCTTAGTCTACAGAAGCTGCTGTAAACCCTGTGACTGACTGGCCATGGTGGTGGGGTTGCTGAGGCTAGCTGGATCACCCCCTTGGGTCACCTGACCCAGCTGCCCAAGATATGTGCCTGTGCTAGTGTCTTGTGGGCCATCCTCTCTCCTATATTTTTAAACTTTGACCAGTAATCCTATGAGGTTAAGCATATAGACAAGGAAACACACTTAAGAGGGACTGTATAAATTTCTCATGGTCCCTTGCTTCTGTTTAGCTCACTCCAAACCTCAAGTTTTTATTATTTTACCTCCACTCTACCCTGATTGATAATAGGAACTCCCAAAACCATACCACCAAACTCTTAACACTCATGCAAGTAGACCAGTGAGTCTTTCTGCAGCTTTGCCTTGTAACCCTTACCGCTTCTTGTCCCAGGGCCATTTCTGAACAGTAGAGGTAACAGTGACTCCACTGAACAACCAGTTCCAAATCCTGTCATCAAATCTATGTTCCTGTTCCAAATGGTAAGTTTTCTTGTGGTCATATTAAAACTTTTATGTATTTTAACTTTAGATATTTTCATCTGTGGGAGGAAAAAATAAACTTATGAACACAGGGTTAATTAGTATTTAGTGTTTTGAGACCACTTTTATATGGAGGGAATCAGAGGTATAGGACTGTTGAGATTTATTTAGCCAAACAAAAAAGATACTGTACATCAGCTCAGATTCTATTGTTATTTGTATATTTTTATCATAGGCCATGTATTTATTTATTTATTAAAGATTTTATTTATTTGACAGAGAGAGATCACAAGTAGGCAGAGAGGTAGGCAGAGTGAGGAGGAAGCAGGCACCCTGCCAAGCAGAGAGCCCTGAGGTCATGACCTGAGCTGAAGGCAGAGGCTTAACCCACTGAGCCACCCAGGTGCCCAGGGCCACATATTTAAGTGCTAGACAGACAAACACAGTTGTAAAAGTTTTAATAGAATATGAATTATGATATGAAGAGAATCTTATTGACTACTTTTTTTGGACTAACTTTTAAGTGACTTAATCTGATTATTAATTAAACAATAGCTGTCATATACCAACTGTCTTTCATAGGTTTGACATTAAGCTTCACGAATGTTAATCATATAATCTTGAAAATAACCCTTGAATGTATATTAGTGGTATTGACACTTTACAGTTGAAAAAACTGGGTTAGAGAGGTTAAGAAATTTATATTAGGTCACAGAGCTTGTAATTTGACAGTTCGCTTTCAAACCTGAATATATCTGTCTCAAACCTTTTGCTTTTCTCATTGTATCTGATGACTTGTGGTATTTGAATTTTGGCCATGTAGAAAGTCAAAGAATTTTAAGATGCTAAAGAGAGAAAAATCTAATGGGTGTGGTTATGCCTGTGGATTGTAGAAAATTGTAGAAACTATATTTAAATGTACTGAACTATTATAATTTTTTTTTTGTTTTCAGGTAATACATGCATATTATTTCTTTTATTTTAAAAGAAATGAGTGTAACTAATATTGCATTAAGAGTTGAAACCTGGCTTTTAGCTACATGGCATGTTAAAGTACCTCTAATGTGGCTGGAAGCTTGTATTAACTGGATCCAAGAAGAAAATGGTAATGTTAATTTGAGTCAGGCACAAATGAATAAACAAGTGTTTGAGCAATGGCTTCTTACTGATTTGAGAGATTTGGAACATCCTCTTTTACCTGATGGCATTTTAGAAGTTCCAAAAGGAGAACTGAATGGATTTTTTGCTCTGCAGATTAATTCATTGGTTGATGTCAGTCAACCTGCGTATTCCCAGATACAGAAGTTGAGAGGAAAGAATACAACAAATGAGTTAATTACAGCTGAAACACAAGTAACCCCAAAACCTTGGGAAGCAAAGCCTTCACGAATGTTGATGCTGCAGCTAACTGATGGAATTGTACAAATGCAGGGAATGGAATATCAGTCTATTCCAGCTCTTCATAGTGATCTTCCCCCAGGTACAAAAATTTTGATTTATGGAAACATTTCTTTCCGTCTTGGTGTTCTCTTACTGAAACCAGAAAATGTAAAGGTGTTGGGAGGGGAAGTAGATGCTCTCTTAGAGGAATATGCCCAAGAGAAAGTACTTGCAAGATTAATTGGGGAACCTGATCCTATAGTTTCAGTAATACCAAATAATTCTAATCAGAGCATCCCTGGAATTACAGATGTTCTAGATTCTGCATTAGGACCTTCTGATGAAGAACTCTTGGCAAGTCTTGATGAAAATGTTGAACTTATAGCAAATAGTGACACCTCCTTAGAAAGAAGATGTTTCAATACAGGTAGTTCCTCAAATACTATTCCCACAAAGCAGTCAAGTTTTGAACCACAACAAATTATTTCTCCAAAACCAAAGGAGGAAGCACCAGATCAATCTATGTATTTCAGTGATGGGGAATTAGATGACTTTTCACTGGAGGAGGCTTTGCTTTTAGAAGAAACTGTCCAGAAAGAACAAATAAAGCCTAAAGAATTGCAGCCATTGACTTTGAACAGAACCCCAGATGAAAGTATAGAGAGATTTTCACATAAACCTAATGCTAAGGATAATTTTTCTTTGATATGCAAAAATGGAAACAATATTTGGAATGAGAACAATTTATCTGAACAAATGACTAATGAAGGCAAATCTTGTCCATCTGCCGGAGACCAAGACAGTAGTATTTTTTCAGTTCATAATGTACCCCTTCCCCATGACTTTACAAATAAAGACTCAGAGACAGATAATAAAACAGAACAAACCTTCAGTAGTGCCGATGGACATTCCTTAAATAATAAAATGTCAATATCAAATGGAGAGCTGGTAAATTATTTACCAAAAAGGAGTTCACACATTTCTAATGAAAATGATCACCATTTACAGACTTGTTCTTTAAGATCATCAGAGAACAGCACCAACCTTTCTATTGCCATGGATTTATATTCTCCACCCTTTATCTATTTGTCTGTTTTAATGGCCAGCAAACCAAAGGAAGTTACAATAGTGAAGGTCAAAGCATTTATTGTAACTTTAACTGGAAATCTTTCAAGTTCTGGTGGCATTTGGAGTATAACAGCAAAGATTTCCGATGGCACTGCATATCTAGATGTAGACTTTGTGGATGAAATACTTACTAGTTTGATAGGGTTTTCAGTACCAGAAATGAAACAGTTAAAAAAGGATCCTCTTCAGTACCAAAAGTTCCTGGATGGTTTGCAGAAGTGTCAGAGAGATTTAATAGATTTGTGCTGTCTAATGACTATTTCATTTAATCCCTCCTTGTCTAAAGCAACTTTACTGGCATTACAAGATGTTGAAATGGAGCACCTTGAGAACCTGAAGAAGCGACTGAATAAATAATTTACCAAAATTGTATTAGAAAACAATTAACCAAGAAAATATTTAGAATTAAATTTAACCTTTTATGTTTGAAACTTTTTTGTAAAAAGGAAAAAGGAAGTCTTATACCTTATTTTGGTTTAATTTTAAACTGTTTAACTATGTTTGTATATTTAGGTTTTTCTAATAAAATTTTTTATTGTAACGGTTAGACGAAAGAATTTGGTGACCCATTGTTATCGAGAATTTTGTTTTCTGTTTGTCATTCCACATAAGACTATTGCTAAAGTATTGTGTTGGTGTTTACTGATGAGTCATATTGTTGGAAGTTAGCAATTATAAATAGGTAGTTGTACTTCTCATATGTTGAGTTACTCAGAAGGATTTTTTTTTATATTATTATACTTAGGAAAAAATCTAAATCCAGTGGATCAGAATGTCAGGCTTTCAGATGCAAAAATGCTTTCAGTTTTTATTTTACTGATAGTAAATATTTGGTATACTTTTTTTTAAAATTTTTTATTTTTTATAAACATATATTTTTATCCCCAGGGGTACAGGTCTGTGAATCTCCAGGTTTACACACTTCACAGCACTCACCAAAGCACATACCCTCCCCAATGTTGTTTGGTATACTTAAGGCACATATAATGTCATCCTGATATGTTTCAGAGATTATATTGAATGGTTTAATTATTTTCAAGGATAGTTTATTTCAAATAGCATATTGAAAACTTGAATATAAAATTCAGTAAATACTTTTTTTTGGATCAATAAAGAAGTTTTGTTCATATCTTAGGTATTATGTCCCCCTTCCCCCCTTCTAAAAAAGATTTTATTTATTTATGACAGCACAAACAGGGGGAGCAACAGGCATAAGGAGAGGGAGGAGCAGGCTCCCTGCTGAGCAGGAAGCCTGATGGGGGCTCAGTCCCAGCCCTGGTATCATGACCTGAGCTGAAGGCAGATACTTACTTGACTGAGACATCCAGGTGACCCTATCCCCTTCTGAATTAGTTCTACATGTAGACCTACCTTTAGTTTTGTTGGGAGTACTGATTTTTTTTTTTAATGGAGACTGTTTACCACTTTTCCGCTTTGCTGTTAAAAAGTCACATTTGAAAGGTAAAGTTACTTTTATTAATCTTTTGCCTTTAGAAATTTAGAGTGTCTTAATTTTTTTTTTAAAGATTTTATTTATTTATTTGACAGACAGAGATCACAAGTAGGCAGAGAGGCAGGCAGAGACAGAGAGAGAGGGAAGCAGGCTCCCTGCTGAGCAGAGAGCCCGATGTGGGGCTCCATCCCAGGACCCTGGGATCATGACCTGAGCCGAAGGCAGAGGTTTTCACTGAGCCACCCAGGCACCCCATTTTTTTTTTTTTAATGTAACTTCTACAGCCAATGTGGGGCTTGGACTCCTGACCCATGAGATCAGGAGTTGTATGCTCTATGGACTGAGCCAGACACGTGCCCTAAAGTATCTTAAGTTTTTAAACCATTACAAAAATACTTAAGTAAGAGAAGACATGGTGTTTTCTTTGAGTTAAAGTAACAACAGGAAAATATCTGGACGAGAAATACATATTTACAATTATAGATGTAAAAAATATTTTAAAAATCTTTGCCATTGTGTTTGAAGGATGATGATCAGAATTCAAGGTACAACACAGATTTTACTTCTGTATACTTGCATAATTCTTTTACTACAAGAGATCTAGGTGAGATGGCATTATCTTTTGTGATCTTTTAAATGTTCTTTACCTCTGTGACTAGTGATTGAAAGCTGGGATTGGACCTTATTTTCTCTTCATATTCAGTCACTGAAGACTGGGTATATCCTTCTATATTGGTGCTGTGATTCTGGCTCTGGTCTTCTTTGGCCTCGATTATTCCAGTAGGTTTACTTATTGATCTGTGACTTATTTTGTCCTGAAACTTTTGCCCATAATTCTGCCTGAATGGTCTTTCTAGAATGAATTTATTGTTTTCTCTTTGTTAAATTTTTTTTTTAAGATTTTATTTATTTATTTGACAGAGATCACAAGTAGCCAGAGAGGTAGGCAGAGAGAGAAGGGGAAGCAGGGTTCCCGCCGAGCAGAGAGCCCGAGGAGGGCCTTGATTCCAGGACCCTTGATTCCAGGAACCTGAGCCGAAGGCAGAGGCTTAACCCACTGAGCCACCCAGGCGCCCTCTCTTTGTTAATCTTTAAATTAACCTCCTCCTTCCCCCTACTTACAAAGTGAAGTACAAACTCTTCATCTAGTGTGTAAGGTCTTTTGTGATCTGGCTCTTGCCTTATTTTTCGGCTTCATCTTGCTCCGTTACTCTGCACCTACCTAGTCTGTCCTGAAATTTTAGTCATATCAATTCGAAATTCCCCAAACACGGGGGAATATATCTTATGTTATGTTTTCATACTGAAGCTCATAGTGATCCCCCTCCCTCCCAGATTCATTCATACGGATTTCGAGCTCAATGTAAGCTTTAGTTGCCCATTAAAATATTTCCCTGTTTACTTTCATGCTGTTTTATACATTGTACAGAATAATATTATGTATGTTTTGCTGTACGTATTTGCTTCTCTCATTCTGTTAAATTTTTGAACAAAATTCAGTAGGAAGGGGCACCTGGGTGGCTCAGTGGGTTAAGCCGCTGCCTTCGGCTCAGGTCATGATCTCAGGGTCCTGGGATCAAGTCCCGCATCGGGCTCTCTGCTCAGCAGGGAGCCTGCTTCCTCCTCTCTCTCTGCCTGCCTTTCCATCTACTTGTGATTTCTCTCTGTCAAATAAATAAATAAAATCTTTAAAAAAATTAAAAAAATTCAGTAGGAAATTAGGAATTTAAAAATAAAAAAAATGCTAAAATTAAGAATTTAGTGAATGAGTTTAACATCAGGTCAACTATAACTGTAGGAATAGTGAATTGAGTTTGGTCAGAAGAAAAAAATTCAGAATGATAGAGAATCCAAAGGATGGAAAAGAACCAGAAAAGAATATAACAGAGAGATGGGCTATTAATGTAACTGTAGTCCCAGAAAGAGAAGAAAGAATATTTGTGGAGTTACTGCTTAAGAAATAGCTAAAATTTTTGAAAATCATCAAGCTGCAGGTTTTGGAAGTCCCACAAACCTCAAACAAAATATATTCAGAAAATCATACTTATGCAAATATTACTATTATTGAAAACTAGAAAAAGAAAAAAGTCTAGAGCAGTGAAAGGAAGAAAGCATGTTTCAAAAGACTAAATATTTGGCAGCTAACTGCTCAGTAAAAAACAATGGCAATCAGAAGACAATAGAATGGGCTCTTCAAAGTGATGGAATAAAATAACTGCTAATCTAGAATTCTTAACAAAGCAAAAATGTCCTTAATAAGAGTTGGAAAAGTAAAATTAAGAAATGTCACACAAAAATAATTGTTTCCCAAAAAACTACACAAGAATGAAGTCATTAAGCAGAAGGCAAATGATAACTAGGTAGAAGCTTGGAGATGTGAGAAGAAATGAACAACAGGATAAATACCGGGATTTAAGGTAATAGTGATTTTGAAACAAAAATTTTTTAAAAAGTCGAGGACTAAAGTACATGAAAGCAATTGCATGTAAGTTGAGAGGGGGATAAATGGGAAAGTGTTTTAAGGCCTTTATGCCTAAGGAAAGGTTAAGCTGTCACTTTATATTAAACTTGAATATTCAGAGTTGTATGTTGTAATATTTAGGGGGTTACCACACTAAAAGATTTGTAAAAGTGTATTACTATATACTAATGGTGTAAAATGGAACAACAGGAAAAAAAAGGTATTCAACCTAAAAGAAAGGACAGAAAAAAGGGAAAAGTGACAGGGAAAACAATTGGCAAGGTGGTACATTTTAAATTCAAATGGATCAGAAATTGCAGTAAGTGTAAATAGGGTAAGATCCTCCAATAAAAGACATTTTCAGATAGTGATACAATGCAGTTATATACAAGAGAGACAAAATGTAAGGATACAGAAAGGTAAAAAGTGAAAGGACGTAGAAAGATACATAAACAGTAAGTGAAAGATACTGAATGTGGCTATATTAATAACATCAGTTTGAGGCAAAAAAAACTAGTAGTAAAGAGAGACAGTTGATAATGAGAAAAGGTCTAATTCACCAGTAACGTTTAGCAATTTTAAATTTTATAGAAGTCAGTAGCTTCTAAATTTATAAGAAAACAAGGAGAAATAGAGAAATGCACAATCATAGACAATTACAGTAAAAAACGTAGTTGGTAGAGTTATAGAAAATACAATAGATCTAACCACTATGTAGAGGCTACTGTACTTGGGGCGCCTGGGTGGCTCAGTGGGTTAAGCCGCTGCCTTCGGCTCGGGTCATGATCTCGGGGTCCTGGGATCGAGTCCCGCGTCGGGCTCTCTGCTCAGCAGGGAGCCTGCTTCCTTCTCTCCCTCCCTCTCTCTCTCTCTCTCTCTCTGCCTGCCTCTCTGCCTCCTTGTGATCTCTCTGTCAAATAAATAAATAAAATCTTTAAAAAAAATAGAGGTTACTGTACTCAATCAATACATAATACATGTTTTTCTCATGTACATGTTGGATATTTCAAAAGTTGGCCACATGCTTAATAGAAAGCAAATCTAAAGTGTCAAAAAATTATTAACCATACAGAGTATATTCTGTGACCATAAATAAATGGTAGGGGAGGGGTTGCCTGGATCCATCAGTAGAGCATGGGATTCACTATCTCAGGGTTGTAAGTTTAAGTTCCATGTTGGGCATAAAGCTTACTTTAAGAAAAAAAAAAAGGAAAATAAGCTAGGAAAAAAAGTTTTTTAAAAAACCCTCATGTTTAGAAACTACAAAACATACTCCAAAGTAACTTTGGGTTAAGGAAGAAATCACAGTGGAAGTTAGAAAAAATTTTATTATGAAAATAGGACATCAAATGTTGCGAGGAATAGATGAAGCTGTGGTAGAGGGGACTTAATATTTTAATTTATTAGAAAAGAATAAGGCTAAAAATGAATTTATCTCAAGTTATAAAAACCAAGACAAAAAAATAAAGAGCTTAATTTATTGGAATAGAAAGCAAACATGATAGGATTAACAAAGAATTGCTTCTTTGAGAAAACAAATCTCCAGTAAGACAAATGAAGAAGAAAGTGTGCAGGCACAAATACTACAAATGAAATGGAGACCTTATGCATTTGTTAAAAATCTTTCAAGAAGGTATTATGAATAACTTCATGCTAATGCATTTGAAGTTTTAGATGAAGTGGGGTGCCTAGGTGGCTCATTTGGTTAATCATCTGTCTTCTGCTCAGGTCATGATCTGGAGATGTGGGATTGAGCCCTGCATGGGACTCCCTGCTCATTGTGGAGCCTGCTTTTCCCTCTCCCTCTGTCTTCTGCTCTCCTTGCTTGTGCTGTCAAATAAACAAAATCTTAAAAAAAAATTTTTTTTTTAGGTGAAGTGGTCAAATACCTGAAGAAATGCAGCTATAAGAAGAAAAAAATCCTGGGGTACCTATCTGGCTCAGTCAGAAGAGCATGTGACTCTTGATCTAGGGTTGTGAGTTTGAGCCTCCAGGTTGGGTGTAGGGATTACTTAAGGGAAAAAAAGGGGGAAGATGAAGGGGAAGAGAATAGAAATCTGAATAGTTCCATATTTGTTAAAGTAGTCGCATCTGTTTGATGAGCAGAAATAATAGTCTTTTTAATAAATGGGGTTGGGACAACTGCATAGCCACATGCCAAAGAATGAACTTGAACCCCTACCTCACACTTTATCCAAAAATTTACTCAAAATGGATCAAATACCTAAGTGTAAGAGCTATAACCATAAAACTCTGGAAGAAAACTGTTGTAAGTAGTCTTTGTGACCCTGGGTGAGGCAGTCATCTAGATATGTCATGTGAAGTACAAGCAACCAAATAAAAAATAGATAAATTGGATTTTATCAAAATTTTAAAAAGTTGTGCTTCAAAAGACAAGAAAGTGAAAAGACAGCCTTCAGAATGGGAGACTGAAAGAATGGAGCAATGGGAGCAAGTCACATATATGTAAGAAACTAGTATCTGGAATATATAAACACGTCTTCAGCTCAACAGTAAAAAGACAATGTAAAAACAGGCAAAATATCTGAGTAGATAAAGATATCTTTCCAAAGGAGATATACAAATTGCCAATAAATACATGAGATGATGCTCAACATCATTAGTCATTAGGGAAATACAAGTGAAACCACAATATGATACTATTTCATACCCACTAGGATGACTGTAATTGAAAAGACAGACAATGGCAGTTGTTGGCAAGGGTGTAGGGAAATTGGAACCCTCGTGTTACTGATGGGACTGTAAAATGGTACAGCCACTTTGGCAAACAGTCTGGCAGTTCCTTAAAAAGTTAAACATAGTTACCATATGACTTGGCAATTCCATTCATATCCAAGAAATTGAAAGCATATGTGTTCACGCACATGTTTGTACAGGAACATAACAATGTTAGTCATAATAACCCCCAAATCGAAACATCCCAAATGTCTATCAACTGATGAATGGATAAACAAAATGTGTGTGTGTGTGTGTGTGTATTATATACATATGTATCACATATGTATGTAAAACATATAATGGAATGTTGTTCATCCATAACAAGGAATAAAGTTCTGATACATTCAACAATGTGGATGAATCTTGAAAAACCTTATTCTGAGTGAAAGAAGCAACGCAAAAGACCACATAGTTTATGGTCCCACTTACATGGAATAATCCGTAATAGTTAAATCCATAGAGACCGAAAGTAACTGGTGGTTAGCAGGGGTAGGAAGGAAGATATTTGGTGAGTAACTGCTAATGGATATAGAGTTTCTTTTTGGGATGATTTAACTGTTCTAGACTTAGTGGCGATTGTATAATTTAATAAATATACCAAGTGCCACACAATTTTACATTTTAAAAGGGTGAATTTTATAGTATGTGAAAATATCTAAAAAAGTAATCAAATCTGTTATTTAAAATCTTCCCACTAATTCCAGGCCTTGATGGCATCCCCACTGAATTCTTCTTAAAATGTACGAAGTCTACATAAATTCTTCTGGAGATTAGACAGTGAGAGAACATTTCCTAACTTTACCAGGCTGACATAACTTTGAACATACATTGGAGATTAAAAGAAAGAATTACAGGGGTGCCTGGGTGGCTCAGTTGGTTAAGCCTCTTTCTTTGGCTCAGGTCATGATCTCAGGGTCCTAGGATCGAGTCCCACATGGGGCTCTCTGCTCAGCAAGGAGCTGCTTCTGCTGTTCCTCTCTCTCTGCCTGGCTCTCTGCCTACTTGTGATCTCTGTCAAATGAATAAATAAAATCTTAAAAAAAAATTAAAAGAATTACAGACCAACCCTTTCATGAATATAATTTCAAAATACAAGTTTAACCTAAATACAACATTAGTAAATTAAATACAAAAATATGAAAATGTGAATACATGACAAAGTGGGGTTTTTGTCAGGAAGGCAGGGATAGTTTAACCAATCAATGTAATTCACATCAAAAGAAAAAAGCTGTATGGTCATACCAATAGGTACAGAAAAAACATTTTGTAAAATTTATTTTTTGTAAAATTATAAAGGATAATTTATTCTAATTAAGAGTGTCTACATAAAACCTGCAGCGGACATCAGACTTGAGATTGGGAATAAGATCAGGATGTCTGCTATTACTCTTTCTATTCGATACTCTTCTGAAGGTCCTAGCCATAGGGAATGGCAAGAAAAAACAAAAAACAAGCATTGTTGAGGAAGAAAAAAACCTCCTTATTTGTAAATGACAAGAGTGTGTATGTAGAAAATTAAAATCTATAAACTATTAGAAGTATTCGGTGTACTTGGCAAGGTTCCTATATATAGAATAATATAGAAAGAGTTGTGCTTAAAAAAGTGGTGCATCTGGGTGGCTTAGTCCTTAAGTGTCTTCCTCCGGCTCAGGTCATGATCACAGGGTCCTGGGATCAAGCCCCAACAGAGTAAGGCTCCCTGCTTAGCAGGGAATCTGGTTCTTCCTCTACCCCTCTCCCTGCTCATGCTTGCTTGCTTTCTCTATCACAAATAAATCTTAAAAATTTTTTTTAGGAAAGTTGTGTTTTTATATACCAACAACAAAAATGAAAAGAGAAACTACTATTTATAGCCTCATTAAAAAAAATCAAGCTTTGGAATAGGTATAGTGAAAGATATTCAAGGCTTATACACGAAAAACTACCAAACACTGAAAAGCACTAACAATCTGAGTAAATTCAGTTATGCACTGAATACTCAATTGGAATACTTAATATTTTAAAGATGTCAGTTCTCCCCAAATTGATGTATAGATTCAAAGCAATATCAAATTCTCAGCAGGAGGTTTTAGTGTATATCAAACTGATTCTAAAATTTATATGGAAATGTAAACTCAAGTTATGTTACCTTCAAATTGTTTAGCAGGCGCTTCAGTTATAATGTACATAATCAGAATAGCACCATCAAAATCAGGAAATACTGTTATTGCCATTTAACTCTCAGACTTCTTTCCAGTTTTTTTTTAAGATTTTTTTTTTTTTTCATTTATTAGAGCAAAGTGAGCAAGAACATGAGCAGGGTGGGAGGCTGGGGAGAGGCAGAGCAAGAGGAAGAAGCAGGCTCCTTGCTCTACCAGGATTGTTGCAGGGCTCAATCCCAGGACTCTGGGATCATGATCCTAGTTTAAGGCAGACACTTAACCGACTGAGTCACCCAGGTGCTCCAGACATCATTCCAGTTTTGCTAGATGTTTCAATAATGGGATTTTTGTTTTTTGAGGTTTTTTTTTTTTTTTTTTTTTTTTTTTTTGTAGCATATAGATCCTTCCCTAGTTAAGCCTCAAATGCAACAAGCCCTGACCAGCATCTTGATTGCAGTCTTATGACTCCAAGCATAGAACACAGCTAATCTGTGCTTTACTCTTCACCCATAGAGATGGTGGGATAATAAATGTGTTTTTTTAAGTCACTAAGTTTAAGTGTTAATTTGTTACAGAATAGAAAATTAATACTTATCTCTTTCCAATTGATTTTAGTGTTGTTTTTAAAGTTTATTTATTTTAGTAATCTCTACACCCAACATGGGGGTCGAATTTAGAACCCCAAGATCAAGAGTCATGCTTTTCCAATTTAGCCAGCCAGGCACCCAGATTTTAATTGGGTCATTACTTCCTGTCTTGGTCCCTCTAGCCCCAAGGTTAAAGCTTCCTGCTTTCTTTGCTCATCTCTGGGTTGCCTCACGATTCCCTCAGGCTTGTCAGCATTTTTAACTCCTTTGTAACAAAGTTTTCCGTATTTGAGTTTTTCTGATGAATTACCTGCCTTGAATTTTGTTTTCTTGATCAGTTTTGACTAATACCTGTGGTTAGAATTGCTATTCTCTTGGGGTGCCTGGGTGGTCAGTCAGTTGAGCACCCAACTCTTGATTTTTGGCTTAGGTCATGATCTCAGAGTTGTGAGATCAAGCCCTGTTTTGGGCTCTGTGCTGGGTGTGGAGCTTGCTTAAGATTTTCTCTCTCTCCCTCTGCCACCCCTAACTATACCCCCACCCCTGTTTGTGCTCTCACTCTCTCTCTCTCAAAAAAAAAAAAAATTGCTATTCTCTTACCACAATTAAAAGTTTAAAAGTGGGGAAGGGAGGGAGGAATAGTATTATCTGCATATCTCTAGTAGTGGTTTGATAATAGGCAATATTCTTTTAAGTTTTACCTCTAGAACACAGCTCTAATATATTTACTGTTCTCCACGTTTGAATCATTCTAATCCTAAACCATCATTATCTCTTGATCAGAGATGCTCAGGTAATGGTCTTCTAACAGATGTTCTCTTCACCTTGTCCTTTGCTAGTCTGTTCTTTCTCAGCCAGTACAATGATGCCAAGTAACGTGGAAGGGTTTGGAGAGAGGTATAGAATTTTAAATATTCTGTGTTGGATATGCTTCATTTAATTCAGTTACTGGTACAGACCTGTCTTTATATAATAGATTAAAATTCTTTTTGACTATGTTGACGAATGGTGCGTTTTAATTATTTAATGAGTATGAACTATAATATCAGTTTATTTCCAAGATCAGTTGTAGCTCAGAGAAGAAATTAAAGTAGAATACAGACTGAACTATATCCTAAAGGGATAACAGAACTAGTAAGAACAACCTGTGATTCTATTCTCTAGTGTTGATTACCTTAAGTCATTTTCAATTAGCTCTTTCTAGGACTTATTTTTTACATCAACATATTTACATATGTTGCTGATATAAATCTTTATAAACTCAGAGATACAAGAAATCTTACACTTACTACTTTCTGTGAAAAGATAATTTTTTAAAAAGTAAATTCAGGCTCCCTCAGATATAAAATTGGACACTTTATAGATTATTTAACTCAAGCAATGAAGGAACCAGGCAGATGGTATAACTGGTTGAGAGGAAAAGTTAGAAAAAAAGCACAGATTTATATGTAGTTAAAGAATGGTGGAATTAAGGTACAAATGGAAGCAACACTGATCTTCCCACAGTGCAGGAGGAGGGGGAATGCATCTGAACTTCTTTCAGGGAGGACAGAATTTGGCAGGTCTGTAGACAAGAATTATTTTGCATTGCTATCAATGTTATCTACAACTTATAGATTGATAACATTGTTATCAAGTTATCTACAACTTATAGGCTTGTAAAATAGCTTCTACAAAATGATCATTATCATAACAAGGAGGGGTGTTCTCCAAACAAGTCAATTTTCTATTGTTGCACACATTTCTCCTATATCTTTAATTTGAGTTTAAGCCCCTGTCCTTGAGCTGGTAGAAGACTCAAACACAGATAATAGTTGGATTTCCATTCCTTTAATTCATGTGGCATTTCCAGATGGCTTTAGAAAGAGCTGAATGCTTGGTGAGACCCTCCTAGGCCCTTATACTGTTTACTGCTGATATATTTATGGTAAATCCAAATGATTCCTTTTGTGCTCTGTGAGTTACATCCGGGTTTGCCAAGGATAGAAGCTCCAGCAATAGCTTAGGACATATCACTGGTGCAGGAAGATGAAGGAGAATGTAGTGGTTTTTGTTTTCACCAGAATTTTTAAAGTCTTGCTTTTTTTCAGCTTCCCCACAGATTGGCCATTATGCTGTTTGATCCTGTACTCTGGTTTCTTTAGGTGTTTGAGCCCACTGTCAAGTCCAACTTTCCTAGGTGGTCCAAGCAGTCATTGTTCTTGAGTCCTATCACCTCTTAGGGCAGGAAGGGGCACATTGTCTCATTATCTGGGGTTCCGTAGCCCACCACCTGCTTTCCAGTCTCCGGGGATTCTCCTCCTCCCCTTTCCAATTTCTCGTTGCTCTCCTCAACTTCCCTCTAACCGAATTCTCTGAATGATTCCAGGCACACACTTAACAAAAACTAGGAAGGGAAGCTGAAGCAAGGGAAAGCTTTCCTGGTTACTCAGGGGATCAAAAAGAGGAAAAATGCAGAAAACAAAATAAAATTATTATTTCATTTTAAAAATTCTTTAACAAGAGTATCTTTCTACCATATATCCTCATTTATTCACTCAAACATTTAGCATTTATTGAACATTTCCTGTATTAGCTGCTGGAATTATAATGAATGCTTCATCTAGGGATCTTATAGTCTGGGAGATAGTCAAAGGAGTAATCAAAGTGACAATGCAATATTTTAAAATAGACATACAGTAAGATCATTGTAAGGAAATTTAGCTGTTTAAGAGTTAAAAGTATAATTACAAACGTGACAAAGTCCGTTTATATCACAGAATCTCTCCTATCTGGGTAGGTTATAAATAAGTTCAAACCTAATTCCTAAGACCAGTTTGTCATTTTTTTAAAAAAGATTTTATTTATTTATTTGACAGACAGAGATCACAAGTAGGCAGAGAGGCAGGCAGAGAGAGAGGGGGAAGCAGGCTCCCTGCTGAGTAGAGAGCCGATGTGGGCCTCGATCCCAGGACCCTGAGATCATGACCTGAGCCAAAGGCAGAGGCTTAACCCACTGAGCCACCCAGGTGCCCCCAATTTGTCATTTTTTAAAGAGACAACCCAAGTTCTAGTTTTGTATTAATATAATTTTGGACAAAACTCCCACTTGTTGCAGGTATGAATCTTACTCTACAAACGTGAGTGTGTGAGATGTCACATTTTTGTGTGTTGTTGAAATCAAATTAAATTTTGACTGTGAACCTAGCAAAGTCAACTACATGAGTGTGTGACTACCGAGCAGGGCTCCCTCCACACTTGGTTCAGTGCTCTGCTGTTGCGGTCTTGAAATTCGTGATAATTTTATCTTTGGACTTGTGCTTTGTAACTGAATCCAACAGGACTGCAGAGTGTGTGCTGGAACAGAGGGGATAGGCACAATACACGTATCTGATGCTGTTCCTTGCTGCCCTGTTGGCACATAGCATTTGTGTGCATTGAGGTGCCCGTGAATTCCATTGGACACACAATGCATGAGTCAGCAAGTCTCAAAGGAGTACAAAGAGTGTTTGGTCTCGCTGAGTCAGAGGTGAGGTGGGGTGGCTGACAGTTCTAGAGCCCATGCTTTCTTTTTGAACCAGTACTTCCTTGGCAGAAAGAAGACATAGTAAACACAAATAACCTAGGAATGCTATCATCCTTTCTTACTTGTGTCACTTCCCTAAAATAGGGAAGTGACAATTCCCTAAAACCACTTACCCTGAGAAAGATGGTACAGAAGGAGAGGGAAAGATAGGGCAACCGTAATTTTTTTTTCTATCAGTTCTTCCTTATTCAAGCAGTAAACTGAGGGTAAAGTATTGATAGAATGTGTGCATATTGAATGAAATAAAAACCATTTGCAGTGTTTCCACTGTTCTGGTAAGAATAAAGTACATATACATCAATGAGCTACAAAATAAGGACTCAGTAATTTTGGTGATTCCACAGATGAGTTGCATGTTCTTATATTTGCATTTAAAACTGTCCTTGAGGACACCCGTGTTGTTCAACTGGTTAAGCGTCTGCCTTCGGCTCAGGTCATGATCCTGGGGTCCTGGGATGGGGCCCCACATGGGGCCTGTTGCCCAGTGAGAAATCGATTCTCCCTTTCCCTCTGCTGCTTCCCCCTGCTCCTGTCATTCCCCTCTCCACCCTGCTTGTGCTCTCTCTCTCTAATAAATAAAATCTTTACTAAAAAAAGTAAGAGAAGTTGAAAGGAAACAGCTTTGTATTTTAGTACCATTGACAGTATTTAAAAGTATGACCAGCACTTTTTCTCCTGCATTTTCATTTCTTACTGAGCCCCAGCGAAAGGTCCTGAGAGGTCTTACTTTGAGCAGAATATTTGGAAGAGTTGGTTAACAGAATATACTCTATTGCTCCAACGTAGAGGTAGGTAGGATTTGAAGATTTTGTGCTGCACTGTATGTATGAAGAATACATACAAGAAAATTTGCCCAGGCTGAAAGCTCCTTGCTGAATGCCCGGCACTGTGCTGAATGCTTTACAAAGATTATTACATTAAAAGCTTTTCAGAACATTACCAATCCTTTTACTAAGGTAGTACATAAACATATTTAACAAAATTACATGGTGTAGAAAGACCCATAATGAAAAGCAACAATCCTAATTTTCATTCTTTTCCACCCCCACTCCCTTCAATTTCCTCACTCCTAAACTCTGTTTTTAGTATATCTGTTGATTTTTCCCTACTCCATAAATAATATGAGATTTTCCACCATTTAGACATCTATCTAGGATATTCCAACTCTGATGAAGTTTTAACTTATTTGAGTTCCCAATCTCCCCCTCCCTCCCTCCGTATAACTTATCTATCACTATTAGTTTCTCAGTTGGTTATTGTCGGGGAGGAAAAACTTCTCCCCTCCTAGGTAATGTGGCTGGGGCTCAGAATTAAACTGACATTAGACAGATTAACAGGAGAAAACCATACAAATTTTGTTTAATATTTTTAATGTGTACCCAGGAATTTTCTAAAGGAAAATGAAGACCTGAAGAAGCTGTTAGGCTGCAAAGCTTATATACCTTTTTTAAAAAAAATTTATTTTTTATTTTCAGCATAACAGTATTCATTATTTTTGCACCACACCCAGTGTTCCATGCAATCCATGGCCTCTATAATACCCACCACCTGATACCCCGACCTCCCACCCCCCGCCTTCAAAACGCTCAGATTATTTTTCAGAGTCCATAGTCTCTCATGGTTCACCTCCCCTTCCAATTTCCCTCAACTCCCTTCTCCTCTCCATCTCCCCATGTCCTCCATGCTATTTGTTATGCTCCACAAATAAGTGAAACCATATGATAATTGACTCTCTCTGCTTGACTTATTTCACTCAGCATAATCTCTTCCAGTCCCGTCCATGTTGCTACAAAAGTTGGGTATTCGTCCTTTCTGATGGAGGCATAATACTCCATAGTGTATATGGACCACATCTTTCCTATCCATTTGTCCGTTGAAGGGCATCTTGTTTCTTTCCACAGTTTGGCGACCGTGGCCATTGCTGCTATAAACATTGGGGTACAGATGGCCCTTCTTTGCACTACATCTGTGTCTTTGGGGTAAATACCCAGGAGTGCAATGGCAGGGTCATAGGGAAGTTCTATTTTTAATTTCTTGAGGAATCTCCACACTGTTCTCCAAAGAGGCTGCACCAACTTGCATTCCCACCAACAGTGTAAGAGGGTTCCCCTTTCTCTACATCCTCTCCAACACATGTTGTTTCCTGTCTTGCTAATTTTGGCCATTCTAACTGGTGTAAGGTGATATCTCAATGTGGTTTTAATTTGAATCTCCCTGATGGCTAGTGATGATGAACGTTTTTTCATGTGTCTGATAGCCATTTGTATGTCTTCATTGGAGAAGTGTCTGTCCATATCTTCTGCCCATTTTTTGATATGATTGTCTGTTTTGTATGTGTTGAGTTTGAGGAGTTCTTTATAGATCCTGGATATCAACCTTTTGTCTGTACTGTCCTTTGCAAATATCTTCTCCCATTCCGTGGGTTGCCTCTTTGTTTTCTTGACTGTTTCCTTGGCTGTGCAGAAGCTTTTGATTTTGATGAAGTCCCAAAAGTTCATTTTCGCTTTTGTTTCCTTTGCCTTTGGAGACATATCTTGAAAGAAATTGCTTTGGCTGATATCGAAGAGATTACTGTCTGTGTTCTCCTCTAGGATTCTGATGGATTCCTTATATACCTTTTA
Organism: Mustela putorius furo; assembly: GCF_011764305.1. Lineage (NCBI taxonomy): Eukaryota > Metazoa > Chordata > Mammalia > Carnivora > Mustelidae > Mustela > Mustela putorius. The sequence continues at coordinate 1,055,184 of NW_025421506.1, forward strand.
AAACAAAAAACAATAATTTGTGGGTTAGGGACAAGATAGGGGCTTAGGCTAGGAGCTAGGAAATTGTGGAACAGTGACTAGGAAATACATCTGGGAAACTAGTGGGAGATAAGAGTCATTTTAGTAGGTTTGTTTGTACAGGTCCATTTTGGTGTCGACTCTCATGGTGACAACAAACTTCTCTTCCTGGGACAGGGAGGGCACTTCTCTTGTGGGAAATTTCAAGACCTGCTAAGTAGAAAAGGGGAGTTAGGGAGTCTTTCCTGTATCTGTGGTTTCTCACATACCTTCAGGTCAAAATAATCAGTATGCCAAAGTGGCATATTTTTGGGTAGCAAGTTCTGAATTCCTTCATTATCTTTTAAAACATGAAATGATGGACTTACTCCTTGATTTCTTCTTTCAACTATAGACCATTTCTTCTAACTCCTCATTACACAGTAGGTTCATTTGTACTTACAACTTTCCCTTCCATTTCATATTTCCCCATTCCACCTCTCAGCTTTGGGCAGTTATACCTCTACTTACCATTATGAGACTGATAGCATTTGTATTCTGTTGATTAATCAGATTTATGATATCTGTTTTTGTCTAGAAACTTACTATAAAACTTAAAAATCATTAAGCAGGGGCACCTGAGTGGGTCAGTGGGTTAAGCCTCTGCCTTTGGCTCAGGTCATGATCCCAGGGTCCTGGGATCAAGCCTTGCATCGGGCTCTCAGCTCAGCAGGGAGCCTGCTCCCCCCAACCCCATCCCATCTCTGCCTGTCTCTCTGCCTGCTTGTGATCTCTCTCTCTGTCAAATTAAAAAAAAAATCTTAAAAAAATCATTAAGCAGTAATCACATTATTATAGCTATGTAAGTATGGTATATCATTGCATGGGTATATGTACTATATTGGAATTGCCACTCTTTTTATAGAGTTGGGGAGTTTATTTTTTTATTTTTATTTTTTTAAAGATTTTATTTATTTATTTGACAGACAGAGATCACAAGTAGGCAGAGAGGCAGGCAGAGAGAGAGAGAGAGAGAGAGAGGGAAGCAGGCTTCCTGCGGAGCAGGGAGCCCGATGCCGGGCTCGATCCCAGGACCCTGAGATCATGACCCGAGCCGAAGGCAGCAGCCCAAACCACTGAGCCACCCAGGCGCCCCTAGAGTTGGGGAATTTAATTGTCTTTCCATTTTTAGGGAAGTTTTTCACCTTTATCTCATTATTACATTCTTTCAACTTATTAGGGACAGTATCAAATCTTTTGAATATTCCCTTTTCCTAAATACCTCTTTTTTTTTTTTTTAAATAGGCATTTATTAAGTTAAAGATTTTATTTAGTTGTCAGAGAGAGAGAGAGGGCAAGTGTGCACAAGCAGGGGGAGGGGCAGAGGGAGAGGGAGAAGCAGGCCCCCTGCTGAGCAGGGAGTAGATGAGGAGCTCAATTTCAGGACCCTGGGGTCATGACCTGGGCTGAAGGCAGCTGCTTAACCAACTGAGCCACCTAGGCATCCCAATATTAGACATTTACATTCACAGAAAAATTGAAAAGATAGCACAGTGTTAAACATCCTACGCTTAGTTTTCCTATTAACCTCTTACATTATTAGGATGGTACATTTGTTACAATTAATGAACCAACACTGCTACATTTTTCCTAACTATGAGTCCATATTTTATTCAGATTTTTTAGCTTTACTGAATGTCTTTTGCTCCTCCAGGATGCCACTTTATGTTTAGTTGTCATGTCTCCTTAGGCTTTTCTTGGCTGTAACAGTTTCTACCACTTTCCTTGTTTTTGATAACATTGACAGTTCTGAAGAGTGCTGGTCAAGTGTTTTGTCAGATACTCTTCCAGTGGAGTTTTTGTAATGTTTTTTTTTTCCTGATTATACTGAGCCTAGAGGAGTTGGGGAAAAAGACCACAAAGTGTCATTTTCATCACACCATATTAAGGATGCCTACTACCAGCATGATTCATCCTTGCTCACATTCACCTTGATCATCCGGTGGAGATAGTGTTTGTCAATTTCTCCACTATAGAGGTATTCTTTCTCTCTTCCCACAACATCCCATACTGTATGCTTTGGAAAGAAGTCCACTATGTGTAACCTACATGTGAGAAGTGGGGATTTATGATCTCTTTCTTGAGAGCAGAGTATCTGTATAAATTATTCAAAATTCTTCTGAATGGAGATTTATCTCTTCTCTCTCATTAATTTATTCAACCATATCAGTACAAACTTATGGATATTCATTTTATACCATGGGTTATAATTCAGTATTACTTTATTTTGTTGTTCAAATTGTTCCAGCTTTGGCTATTGGGAGCTCTTTCTCTTAGCTCCTGTGTCCCTTTGACAAATCCCAACTTAAAAAAAAAATACTTCTGTACTTTCTGATACTATGAGTTGCTCTAAACTCATATAGTTCTTGCTCTTGACCTAGGATCAGCCGTTTCTCAAAAAGCTCTGTTTCTTTTTATTAGAGAGTGGTATTAGGAGTAAAGATTGAGACACTGGGTGTTAGGTACCTCTTTTCAGTGTCATTGCTTGAATCTATTCAGTATTTTCTAAGCCTGCCTTTCAGCTTTCATCCTAGATTATCTCCCATTTATCTCCTGACTTGTATCTATTCTTTCCGAGATCTGATTTTATATGCTCTAATGTTCGTGGGAGTACATCCTCAAGTAGCTTTCTAAAAATGAGGTATTTGAGGTAAATTTTCTAAGTCTGGCATATTTTAAAACTTCATATTCTATCTACACTTATTCTTTTTTCTCCTTCCAAATTTTTATTTAAATTCTAGTTAGTTAACATATAGTGAAATACTGATTTCAGGAATAGAATTTAGTGAGTGTTCACTTACATATAACACCCAGCGCTCATGATCACAAGTGCCTTCCTTAATACCCATTGCCCATTTAACTCATCCCCACCCAACTCCCTCCATCAACCCTCAGTTCTCTGTCATTAAGGGTCTCTTATGGTTTCCCCTCTCTCTCTCTCCTTCTCTTTTTTTCCTCTTCCCACATGTTCATCTGTTTTATTTCCTAAATTTCACATATGAGTGAAATCATATGGTATTTGTCTTTCTCTGACTGACTTATTTCACTTAGCATGATATATACTCTAGCTCCCTTCACGTCACTGCAAATGGCAAGATTTCATTCTTTTTGATGGCTGAGTGGTAGTCCATTCCATATATATACATATATATATGTACACACACACACACACACACACACACACACACACATACCACATCTTCTTTATCCATTTATTAGTCAATGGACTCTTTCCATAGTTTGGCTATTTCTATAATTTGGCTCCTGTCAAAAATGCCACTATAAACATTGGGGTACTTGTACTCTTTGACTCTATATTTTTTATCCTTTGGGAAAATACCTAGTAGTGCAACCGCTGGATTGTAAGGTAGTTCTATTTTTAACTTTTTGAGGGACCACTATAGCATTTTCCAGAGTGGCTGCCTCAGTTTGCATTCCCACCAACGGTCTAAGAGAGTTCCCCTTTCTCTGCATCCTCACCAACACCTCTTGTTTCCTGGTGTTGTTAATTTTAGCCATTCTGACTAGCGTGAGGTTGTAGCTTATTGGGGTTTTGATTTGTATTTCCTGGATGATGAGTGATGCTGAACATCTTTTCATGTCTGTTAGCCATCTGCATGTCTTCTTTGGAAAAGTGTCTATTCATATCTTCCCCTTCCTTCCTGCCTGCTTTCCTTCCTTCCTTCCAAGATTTTACTTATTTAGTTGTCAGAGAGAGAAAGATAGCACAAGCAGGGGGAGTGGCAGACAGAGGGAGAAGCAGGTTCCCTGCTGAGCGAGCTTCTGCCCATTTCTTAACTGGAGTATATGTATTTTGGGTGTTGAGTTTGATAAGTTCTTTATAGATTTTAGATACTAACCCTTTACCAGATAAGTAATTAGCAAATATCTTCTCCCATTCTTTAGGCTGCCTTCTAGTTTTATTGATTATTTCCTTTACATTACAGATTTTCCTTAAGTCTAGCAATCCTTGTATCCACTTACTTTTTTAAGAATGAGGCAGTACAAAGATTGACTTTGAACTTTGTATACCTGGGTGGACTTCTAGGACTACAGTGCCCAGTTCATCTGCCCTAGTTCTTCTTAGGTGGTCCGATAAATTTCTTCATAGAAAACAGCTTTTTAATTTATTATTATTATTATTTTTTGCCTAGAAGATAATCACCTGCCTGATAAATATTTTGCTCTCTGGATTTTGAGAGGAGAGTAGGTGCTTTCTATATGCTGGCTTTACGTAATACCCCTGCTTTCAGACCCCACTCTTTCTCCTGTGTCCTTCCTAACTAGAATTTCCTAGTTCTAAACATTTTGGGTTTCTCTAGATAAAGTTGATGCTCTCTTTCATGATCATTTTTTTCTGGTCAAAATATATTCTAAGTAGTGGTTCCTCCTGCTCTCCTCATCAGTTATTAATCCTCCATCCTCTTTCCCTTTCCTAGAAATTTGTTAAAATCACTTGTTTGCTGGTGGGTTTCCTTCCTTTCTCTTCAATGTTCTGGATTTTTACCCCAAACATAAATCTTACTGTTATTTAAATAAGGTCTTAGGAGAGACTAATAAAAAGCATACAGCTCATCATCTTGGAGAGGAAAAAATAATCTCATTTAAATCTTAGAACAACCCTATGCCTCTATTTTACAGTTTTAGAAACACTGGCACAAGCAAATAACCTATTTAACAATGGAGTGGGGATTAAATCCCAGGAAATCCACTCCAAAGCTTCCTGCTCTTGTTTTCTCTTTAAATTCACTACAGTGAAATCCTAAGGCATTTAGGAACATCCTAGGAGATAACAGAAATATTGTATTTTGGACTATTTCATTTAAAAGACCCAGAAGATATCTGGTTAAGTACATGGCTGCTAATTAACTAGTTTGGCAGATGATTCTGAAATGTATCAGGTTATTTCTGGTCTGGATTATTCCACTTTGCATCGTCTTATTCAATCATTAATTACTATGTATTATTTGACTTATTTAGGATCTGTTTTATCTGTTTTGGTTTTTTTTTTTTTAAGATTTTATTTATTTATTTGTCAGGGATAGAGGGAGAGAGAGCGAGCGAGCACAGGCAGACAGAGAGGCAGGCAGAGGCAGAGGGAGAAGCAGGCTCCCTGCTGAGCAAGGAGCCCGATGTGGGACTCGATCCCAGGACACTGGGATCATGACCTGAGCCGAAGGCAGCTGCTTAACCAACTGAGCCACCCAGGCGTCCCTGTTTTGGGTTTTTTTAAAAAAAGACTATTTATTTATTTATTTATTTTAGAGAGAGTGAGAGAGAGAGCTTGAGTGGGGGAAGGAGCAGAGGGGAAAGACAGGGAGGGGAAAAGAATCTCAAGCAGACTCTGCACTGAGCACAAGCCCATCGCTGGGCTTAATCTCAAGACCATGAGATCATGACCTGAGCTGAAACTAAGAATTGGAGGCTTAATCAACTGAACCACCCCGGTGCCACTAAAAATGTTTTTTCAGAGAAGTGCAATGAAAAAGAACAATATCATTTGGAGAAATAAACAGTAATAGGAAAGTGAGGTGATTTAATGTGGCATCGTAAAATGTTTGTTCTTTCATCCTTTTCCCTCAAAGGGTTATTCTTTTTTTTTTTTTTTTCTTAAATGTGACAGAGAGAGCAGGTGTTGGGGGTGGCAGAGGGAGAAGGAGAAACAGGTTCCCTGCTGAGCTGGGAGCCCTAGGTGGGGCTCAATCCCAGGACCTTGGGATGATGACCTGAACCAAAGGAAAGCCCATTAACCTACTGAGCCACCCAGACATCCCCTGAAGAATTATTCTTAAGGGACTTCTATAAATGGAATGAATAAGATGGCCATGCTGATAGCTGGTTAACACTTTTCCAGCAAATACTTCTTTGTAAACTCTTAGCTGAGACCTGTATGTTTGAATATTGTAATCTATATATTAAAAACCAGAAACCTGATTTTGAATATTCAGCATATATCCTGTCAACTGACCATTGAGTAAAGTCCTTGATTTTCTGTCCAGTTTTGCCATTGAGAATGAACAAGTCATATTCCTCAGAACCTCAGTTTCCTCATTTCTACAGTGAAGAGGCCAGACCAGATCATCTTTAAGACCTTATCCTTCCAACAAGTTTTGGTTCTATCATCCAGCCCTTCCTATTTTATTTTCAATAGTTCTTAATATGTCTTTTGATCATTATTTTATAGGTATCTGATTTACATATGGTTAAATACACAAATTTTAAATATATTCCTTGATGACAACCCAGCTTTCTTGAGATATAACTAACATATGATGAGATTCACCTGTTAATGTGTACAGTTCAGTGGTTTCTATTCTGTTTGTAACTTTTACCATAATCAAATTTAGAAAAACTCCATCTCCACAAAAAAGAAAACTTGTACCCATTAGCAGCCACTCCCGGTTCTTTTCCTCCCTCCTTCCCTCTCAGTCCTTGACAACCTCTAATCTATTTTCTATCTTTATGTATTTGTTTATTCTGGATCTTTTATATAAATGAAATCTCATAATATGTAGTTTTTTGTGACTACCACTGCTATGGTACATGTGACTCTTGATCTTGGGTGACTGGCTTTTTTCATTTAGTGTAATGTTTTTAAGGTACAGACATGTTATAGAACGTACCCAAGGGTGCCTGGGTGGCTCATTCAGTTAAGTATCCGACTCTTGGTTTTGGCCCAGGTCATGATCTCATGGTTGTGGGACTGAGTTCTGAGTTCGGTTCTGAGCTGAGTTGGGTTCTGGGAGTCTGCTTGAAGGTTCTCTCCATCTGCTCCTGTCCCCACTTCCATGTGTATGTTCTCTTTCTCCCTCAAATAAATAAATAAATCTTCAAAAAAAAAAAAGTACTGTTACGTTGTTCTTTTTTGTTGCCAAATAGTGTTCCATTTTATGTGTATATTACGTTTTTACTTTACCCATTCATTAGTTGATGGGAATTTAGGCTGATTCCACTTTTAAGTTATGAATCATGCTGCCATGAACACTTATGTGGACATATATTTTTCTTGATTAGATACCTATGATTGCAGGGTCATATGGTAGATTTGCTTAACATTTTGAGGCCTTGCCAAATTATTTTCCAAAGTGGTTTTAACATTTTACATTTCCATCAGCAATGTTTAAAGGTTTCCATTTCTCTACATCTTTGCTAACATTTTTTTTTGTATTTTGGTTATAGCTTTCCTATTATGTGTGAAGTGGCATCTCATTGTTTGATGATTTTTTAAAAGATTTCTTTCTTTATTTGAGAGAGAGTGAGAGAGCACGCACAGCTGGACGGGAAAAAGGGAGAGAGGAACTCCAGCAGACTCTGCATCTAGCGGAGAGCTCAACACAGGGCTCGACCTCACACCCCTGAAATCACAACCTGAGCTGAAACCAAGAGTGAGACACTCAACCAACTGTGCCACCCTGCTGCTGTTCAGTGATTTTTTACACATCTATACCTTTGTGACCTCCACCCAGATAAAGATATCTGACATTTTCATTGTCCCTGAAAGTGTTTTTGCACCTTTTTTCAGTAAACAGCAGTTGTCTGTCCCTAAGTAACCACGCTTTTGACTTCTACTGCCATAGATTAGTTTTGGCTGTTCTTGAACTTAATAGAAATGGATTCAAACAGTATATACAACTTATGCATCAAAGTACATGAATATTCATAGCAGCATTATTCATAATAGTTAAAAAGTAGAGGAAACTTAAATGTCTATTAACTGATGAATAGATAGATGACATATAGTAGATCTGTAGAATGGAATACTCTTTGTCCATAAAAAGGAAAGAAGTACTCACACACACTTTTGTATATGACTGCTTTTTACCAATGTAATGGTTTTGAGATGTATCCATGTGTGTGTCAACAGTGGATACTATTCCAGTGGATATTGGAGCAGCATTCCTTTTTATTGCTGAGCAGTATTCTGCTGCAAGTAGACCCTTCACAGATCTTGACAAAAATGACACTCAAGAAGCATCTATGATTGTTTATAAAATCTCTTAGCAATCTAGGAACGGAAGGAATTTACCCAAAGTGATAAAAAGGATGTGCCAGAGGACTTTGGTAAGCATTAACACTGACTAGTAAAAACTTGAAAAGCATTCTCATTTATGTCAGGGGTGGGCCTTAGTTTGAATTACATTCATGGCTGTAAGAAACCAAACTCAAAATTTCAGTGACTTAACAAAATAGAATTTTATTTCTTGCTAATAGAACAGTATAATGTGGATATTCCTTATTAGCAGGGTGCTGTTCTGGAGCTCATTCAGAGACCCAGGCTTTTTTTTTTTTTTTTCTTCATTTTTTTTAGGTTTTATTTATTACCAGAGAGAGAGAGAGGGAGAGAGAGAGAGAGAACAAGCAGAAAAAGGGGATGGCAGAAGGAGAAGATAGGGACTCAATCCCAGGACCCTGGAATCATGACCTGAAGGCAGATGCTTAACCAACTGTGCCACTGAGATGCCCCTTCACAATTATTCTTTTATTTTTTTTAATTTTCAGCATAACAGTATTCATTATTTTTGCACCACTCCCAGTGCTCCATGCAATCCATGGCCTCTATAATACCCACCACCTGGTACCCCGACCTCCCACCCCCCTCCCCTTCAAAACCCTCAGATTGTTTTTCAGAGTCCATGGTCTCTCATGGTTCAACTCCCCTTCCAATTTCCCCCAACTTCCTTCTCCTCTCCAACTCCCCATGTCCTCCATGCTATTTGTTATGCTCCACAAATAAATGAAACCATATGATAATTGACTCTCTCTGCTTGACTTATTTCACTCAGCATAATCTCTTCCAGTCCCGTCCATGTTGCTACAAAAGTTGGGTATTCGTCCTTTCTGATGGAGGCATAATACTCCATAGTGTATATGGACCACATCTTCCTTATCCATTTGTCCGTTGAAGGGCATCTTGGTTCTTTCCACAGTTTGGCGACCGTGGCCATTGCTGCTATAAACATTGGGGTACAGATGGCCCTTCTTTGCACTACATCTGTATCTTTGGGGTAAATACCCAGGAGTGCAATGGCAGGGTCATAGGGAAGTTCTATTTTTAATTTCTTGAGGAATCTCCACACTGTTCTCCAAAGAGGCTGCACCAACTTGCATTCCCACCAACAGTGTAAGAGGGTTCCCCTTTCTCTACATCCTCTCCAACACATGTTGTTTCCTGTCTTGCTAATTTTGGCCATTCTAACTGGTATAAGGTGATATCTCAATGTGGTTTTAATTTGAATCTCCCTGATGGCTAGTGATGATGAACGTTTTTTCATGTGTCTGATAGCCATTTGTATGTCTTCATTGGAGAAGTGTCTGTCCATATCTTCTGCCCATTTTTTGATATGATTGTCTGTTTTGTATGTGTTGAGTTTGAGGAGTTCTTTATAGATCCTGGATATCAACCTTTTGTCTGTACTGTCCTTTGCAAATATCTTCTCCCATTCCGTGGGTTGCCTCTTTGTTTTCTTGACTGTTTCCTTGGCTGTGCAGAAGCTTTTGATTTTGATGAAGTCCCAAAAGTTCATTTTCGCTTTTGTTTCCTTTGCCTTTGGAGACATATCTTGAAAGAAGTTGCTGTGGCTGATATCGAAGAGATTACTGCCTATTTCTCCTCTAGGATTCTGATGGATTCCTGTCTCACATTGAGGTCTTTTTCCATATTGTGGCTCTGCTAGCCTTTAAGACACCAGAGTTCTCTGCAACTGTCCACCACAGCAAGAAAGAGTGGTGAAAGCATTCCTCTTTTTAACTAACTTTGCCTAGAAGTGACACAAATCATTTCTGTTTACAACTGCAATTAGACCCCATGGACTTTTGAATTTAAATTATCAACTAAATTTAAATTTAAATTATAAACTAAAATCATGAGTACATTTAATACTAGCTCAACCAATAGTTCCTTACTGAAGCTGTCTTGTAGAATAGTGAACCAGGTATAGTTTTGCTGAATTTCGAAGAAGAAAATAGAATACTTCAGTTCATGAGTTGGAAGGCCAAGCCAAAGACTGGAAGCACAATTTAACATTATAGTCAGAAGATATCCCATATTGTAGTAGCAACATTAAAACTGTGACTATAGCTTCTAAAAGCCTCACAGTTTTTAGACAAGCCCTAAACCTTGATATAATTTAGTATGAGTTGTTACATTCACCCTCACTTTACATTTCTTCCCTATTCTTAATGATTAGCTATATCCATGGTTCCCAAATTGTTTGCTGAAATATGCCAGACATTCCGTTGAACTAATGTTGAGAATATTTTACATTTTCAAGATGGACACAATTTATCTGTGGGGATTCCACACAAACTATGATATTAAGTTCTGAGCCTAACAATAGTAAACAGTAATTGTTGGGTATTTCTTTTAACCTGTGATGATTAGTTATGTTGAGCATCTTTTCTTGTGCCTGTTGGCCATTTGTACATCTTCTTCAGAGAAATGTCTATTCAAGTCCTTTGTTGATTTTAATTTGGGTTTCGTTGTTGTCGTTGAATTGCTGAGTTCTTTATATATCCTGGATATTAATCTCTTATTAGATATGTGATTTCTAAGTACTTTCTCCCTTTTTGTGGGTTGCCTTTTCACTTTATTGGTTGTGTCCTTTGATGCCCTGAAGTTTTTAATTTTGATGTAGTCCCATTTATTTTTTTCTTCTGTTGCCCGTGTTTCTGGTGTCATATCTAAGAAATCATTCTTGAACTCCAATAATGTTTTCTTTTAAGATGTTACATTTAGGTCTTTGATCTAAATTTTTCCATATGGTATGTATGTATGGTATATGAGGGTCCAACTTCATTCTTTTGCATGTGAATATCTGTTTTCTTTCTTTTAAGATTTTATTTATTTATTTTAGAGAGAGCACAAGTGGGAGGGAGAGGTATAGGGGGAGGGAAAGAGACAAACAAACTCTGTGCTGAGCTCAGAGCACCAGGTGGGGCTCACTCCCAGGACCCTGAGATCAGGACCTGAGCAGAGGCCAAGAGATAGACTCTTCACCAACTGAGCCACTGAGGCACCCCACCTGGTTTTCTCAACACCATTTATTGGAACAGTGCTGAATGGTCTTTGGCACTCTTGTCAAAAATCATTTGACTATGTATGTAAGGGGTTGTTTCTTTTTTTTTTTTTTTAAGATTTTATTTATTTATTTATTTATTTATTTATTTAATTTTTTTTTTTTTTTTTTTAGATTTTATTTATTTATTTGACAGAGAGAGATCACAAGTAGGCAGAGAGGCAGGCAGAGAGAGAGAGAGGAGGAAGCAGGCTCCCTGCCGAGCAGAGAGCCCGATGCGGGACTCGATCCCAGGACCCTGAGATCATGACCTGAGCCGAAGGCAGCGGCTTAACCCACTGAGCCACACAGGCGCCCTAAGATTTTATTTATTTATTTGACAGAGAGAAATCACAAGTGGGCAGAGAGGCAGAGAGAGAGAGAGGAAGAAGCAGGCTCCCCACTGAGCAGAGAGAGCCCGATGCAGGACTCGATCCCAGGACCCCGAGATCATGACCTGAGCCGAAGGCAGCGGCTTAACCCACTGAGCCACCCAGGTGCCCCTGCAAGGGGTTGTTTCTGAGCTGTTTATTCTGTGCCATTGTTCTACATGTCTATCTTTATGACCATACCACTCTGTTTTGGTTACTGCAGCTTGGTAATAAATTTTGAAATCAGGAACTGTGAAACCTCTGATTTTGTTATTCTTTTTCAAGATTGTTTTGGCTATTTGGGGTCTTTTGAAATTCAAAATGAATTTTAGGATGGATTTTTCTCTTTCCACAAAAACGCCATTGGGATTTTAATAGAACAGTTCCTGGAATATTATAAATGTTAACTGCAATTATTACTGTCATTGTTACTATTATTAAGTTTAAAACTAATCTGGTGACCTGGAATTCCTATATACAGAACTTGAGGAAAAAATTACTGAAACAAACAAATAAATAAAATATATGACTTAAGCTCTTGTAAACTTTTTAAAAACTTAATTTTATTGAAGAATAATGTATGGTATATGTACATTATTATGTACAGAATATGTACAGTAAGTTGCATTCTTTTAAAGAATAATTTGTTGAGTTTATATAGTTATATATACCTGTGAAAACACCACATAATTAAGATACTGAACATTTACATCATCACCCTTCCCCTTAAATTTCCTCATGCCTCTGTGTGGTCTATCCCTCCTGCTCCTGGCTTCAGGTAATCACTGGTCTGTTTTACGTCACTATATAGTAGTGTGCATTCTCTTGCATTTTATGTAAATGGCATCATAATGTGTTCTCTTTTTTGTGTCTGGCTTCTTTTACTCAGCATAATAGTTTGGAGGTTTATCCATGTTCTTTATCCAGACATATATTGAGATTTCATTAATTTTTGTTGTGAACATTTGAAGAGTATTCTTCTTGCCTTTTTTATACCTATACTGTTTTAAATAAAAGTTATACTATATGTAGTATATTTTGCCTTTACCACTTAACATGGGACTTTTTGTTTTAGTAAGTATAGAGTTATACCATTATTTTAGACAGCTATATAGTATTCTGTTGCATCAATGCACAATACACTGAAACTGGCCATTTAGCTTTAGGTGGTTTCCACTTTTGCTTTTTATGATTAATAGTACAGTGGACATTATTGTTCTAGTATCATTACACATTTCTCTAGTTATTTCTTTATGATAAACTCCAAGGAAAATTGCTGGCTCTTAAAAAAAACTAAGTTTTAAAGACTTTTGATACTTGTTGCCAAATCGCCTTCTAGCTCTTTTTTGTTTGTTTGTTTGTTTTACCAACTTTGTTTCTTAGGCATGTTACTTACACTGTTTGAACACCAGTTTCGTCATCCATTAGATGGAGATAATGTGAAATATATTATTTTAAAACAGCTACTACTGGAAAAAGAAAAGTTTTTCCAGTTCATGTTCCTACCTGGAGTGTTTAAGAGTTTGTGGCTTCTCAACCTCTATGAGAGGTTATGCTTACATAAGTTACTCCCATTAACGAAAGTCTTTGCTGATCAATCTGATCAAAAGAAAAAATACATCTTTCCTGAACTGTCTTTCATGATTATGGTCTTAAATAGTTTTCAAACACTGGCATGAACGATAGGACACCAAGTTTTTAGAGCATACTCTAAGAATTAGAAGTGAAAGACAGGTGATTATGAGAAGTAAATTCAATAAATTTGGTATATCTTTCTTTATGTATCTGAGAATTCATGCTGTTGGTATTCATTGTAACTTTGAAATTCAGGGCATCAGAGTCAGTATATTTAAAAGATACAACACAAATCAAGTTTAAAGATGTATTTTGCCATTTTTATTTTTCCATAATGGCCTGGCTCTTTATGGAACCTGGATGCTAATGAAGTGAAGCTGAGTTGCAGAAGCCAGATTTATTTAATCTCTGTGTGTGTGTGTGTGTGTGTCTGTGCTCGCGCGCACAGAGCTAAGATGTTTTCATTAGGTTATATTTCCAGGAAATACACATTGTCAGATGGCCCCTGGTAATTTTACATTATCAGCATCACTAAATGTAATCAAGCTATTTACTCAAGAGCTTTTAAATATTTTAACACTTAACTATGAATGGAGGTAGGGGAAGTAGGAGTAGAAGGTGGAAAGAGAATGGGAAAGAAGTGTATTGAGTGTTTCTGTTTTGGCTTTATTCTTGGAGTTCAAAGACTTTCTGAAGGGAGAACGAGTTCCTGACTCCTCTCTTCCTGTGATGGAATAGAAATGGGTACCATTTCCCTGTTGGGGCACCAAGAAGGAAGCTCCGGGCTATCTTCATCTTACCCCACCATCATGTATGTGACAAAAACAAAACAAAACAAAAACAAAACAAAACAAAAACAAAAAGCAATCCTTCTCTCTCCTCCGCCATTCTGCAGACTTAAGAAGTTGTTCTATTAAAATGCCTTTACATCTTAATGTGAGTGACAGTAATAAGGCATTCAATTTTCAACTCCTTAATAAAGTTGTTTACTGACTGGTGACCCAGTACTGATAAATATTCTTTTGAAAGAGGAAAAGTCTGATTCAGTGTCACAGGGGAGAGAGAACTTTGAGCTTTGATGTGGTAGTATTAGAGCATGTGTCCTTGGCAATTCTCCAATGTCTTTGATCCCCAGTTTTCCCATATATATTACATATATATATGTTTATTTATGAATTTTACTTAAGAAAGAGATGCATTGCACACAGTTTATAAATTATAATAAAATAAAAATACTCTTAAAAATACTTAAAAATACTCTTTTTTTTTTAAAAGATTTTATTTATTTATTTGACAGAGAGAAATCACAAGTGGATGGAGAGACAGGCAGAGAGAGAGAGAGGGAAGCAGGCTCTCTGCTGAGCAGAGAGCCCGATGCGGGACCCGATCCCAGGACCCTGAGATCATGACCTGAGCCGAAGGCAGCGGCTTAAACCACTGAGCCACCCAGGCGCCCTTAAAAATACTCTTAAAAAAGATTTTATTTATTTATTAGAGAGAGAGAGGTTTAAAAAAAAGATTGTATTTATTCATTGGAGAGAGAGAGGTTGGGGGTGGTGCAGAGGGAGAGGGAGAAGCAGACCCTCCACTGAGCAGGGATCCTGATATCAGGCTCCATCCCAGGACCCTGGTAACATAACCTGAGCCAAAGGCCGATGCTTAACTGACTGAGCCACCCAGGTGCCCCAGAAAATACTCTTTATTTAAATTCCTTATAGCCAACTGATTCTCACAAGATGCTGATTTTTGTTAAATGCATGCATCCATAACCAACCTATGGTTGCAACTCAACCATGATTTGACAATTTTTGTGCTATTTGTAATCTAACAGCTACAGATAGATATGGCACACTTTTAAGTCTAGTCTGTGTTTTTAACATTTTATGCAACACTTCTAAATTCTAGACAGACAACAAACACAATAAGGACAGACCTGATTTGCCAGTTTCCATGGTTTAAATATTTTCATTGTGGTTCATTTAAGCTGCTGACATGATGGCACTGAATATGGAATTGGGAAGGGATATAAAGAGTACACTATATTGTTTTTAGCAAACAGATAAAAGAGATATAAATAACTTCCCAAAGCATAGATAATAGTAAAAATAATTAGGAATTGAAGAGTTTTGGATCTTTGTTATTTTTATTTTTAAATATAATTTTATTTTAAATTTTATTTATTTATTTGACAGACAGAGATCACAAGTAGGCAGAGAGAGAGTGAGAGAGGGAAGCAGGCTCCCTGCCGAGCAGAGAGCCCAACGTGGGACTCGATCCCAGGACCCTGAGATCATGACCTGAGCCGAAGGCAGTGGCTCAACCCACTGAGCCACCCAGGCGCCCCTATTTTTAAATATAATTTAACTGTAAATTTATATAAATTAACTTTTTAAAAGATATTATTTATTTTAGAGAGAGAGGGAGAAGGGGGAAAGAGTACAGGAGCAGGAAATGGGGCAGAGGGAAGGAGAGAGAATCTCAAGCAGACTCCTCGCTGAGCTCAGAGCCTGACATGGGGCTCGATCTCATGACTCTGAGATCATGACCTTGGTTGAAACCAAGAGTTCTTCCTTTAAACAACTAAGCCACCCAGGCATCCCTATATAAATTAATTTTTAATAATGGTATGTTAAATAACTGGCTTATAATATTCCTGAAAGTTACAATGAGCTCTTGTGAGCTGGTAGGAGTTGGCCATAGCAAACCACTGACTCCTTCCCAGAGGCCTCCATGTTCTTGCTCCAGTCTGGACTGGTTGATTTCTAGGATTACTGCAGGGTTATCATTTCAGGATTTCCCTTTTTAATATTCCTCTTATTTTCCTTTTTGCTTTATTACTTCCTCATCTTGCTGGAGAACACCTGCAAGTAACTTGCAAAGAAGTTACCTTTACATATGAAGTGGTTAAATTTTCTGAGTCCTTGCATGCTTGCTGACATCCTTATTTTCTTCTCATATATATATATATATTTTTTTTTTAAATTATTTTATTTGTTTATTTATTTGACAGACAGACATCACAGGTAGGCAGAGAGTCAGGCACAGAGAGAGGAGGAAGCAGGCTCCCTGCTGAGCAGAGAGCCTGATATGGGGCTCGATCCCAGGAGCCTGGGATCAGGACCTGAGCCTAAGGCAGAGGCTTTAACCCACTGAGCCACCCAGGCACCCCTATTTTCTCCCCTTATATTTAATTGAAAGTTTCAGTTGAAAATAATTTTCCCTCAAAAATTTGAAGGGCTTGCCCTGTTGACTTTTAGAAGGTTGGGCTGCTGTTAAGCAAATGGGTGCATACTTTCTCGCACTCTGGAAAATTTTAGGATCTTTTCTTCATCTTGGCGTTCTGAAATTACATAGAGATGTGTGTAGGCCTATGTCTTTTTTCATTTATTTTGTAAGATACTTGGTGGGGCTTTTCAAAATGAAGATCAATGTCCCTCTTTTTACATAGGATCTTTGATAATCTTCTCTCCTCTGTTTTTCTCTTTTTTTCCCAGAGCCTTATCAATCAATCAACCAAATGTGAGGCTTCTCAGATTGACTCTCTCTCTCTCTTTTACACGTCTCATATTTGTTCTATATTGTCTTTTGTTCTTGATCCTGGGAGATTTTCCTCAATGTACCTTCTCTCTCTCTCTTTTTTTTTTTTAAAGATTTTATTTATTTATCAGAGAGAGAGAGGGGGAGAGAGCTAGCACAGGCAGGCAGAATGGCAGGCAGAAGCAGAGGGAGAAGCAGGCTCCCTGCCGAGCAAGGAGCCCGATGTGGGACTCGATCCCAGGACGCTGGGATCATGACCTGAGCTGAAGGCAGCTGCTTAACCAACTGAGCCACCCAGGCGTCCCCTCAACGTACCTTCTAACTCGCTACTAAATTTCAGTGTAGTTTCATTTCCAAAGTGATTTCTTATTTATAAATTGTTTTCTTCTCACAGCATCTTTTTCTTTTCTTTTCTTGTCTTTCCTTTTCTCTTCTTTTTTCCTTTTCTTTTCTTAGCATCCTTTTATTTTATGGACCCAATATTTTCTGAAATCTCTCTAAGAATATGATTATAACTCTAAAAGCTTTTTTCATCCTTGAAAAAAGGAGGAAAAACTGATTGAAAAAGAAATCACTTGTCTTTATATTTCCCAAGGCCAATTTTTCTTCTTTATTTTTATTTTTTCTTCACATTTCTAAACTTGTGATTTTTTTCCTCACATTTCTAAACTTGATAGTATATTGATTTCTACTTTGTGTAATTAATAAAATAATATAATTGGACTAGTGACAAAATATGTATATTTAAGGATATTCACACAGTTTTATTTTTAGTAATAATGATAGCCAGTATATATTGAACACTTTTTATGTGCCAGGCATATGTTTATGAGCTCTAGAGCGCATATATTTGTGCATTCTACATTTTTATTTATTTATTTATTTATTGCACTCTACATTTTTAACCTCAATTGTCACAACAAACATTTGAAGTGGATATTATTATATTCCCATTTTTTAGATGAGGAAACAGATCCAGTGAGGTTAAGCAACTTGCCCTTGATTGCGCAATTAGTAGGTGGCAAGATTCTGACTCAGGCTGGGATTCAGAATGAGTGTGTGGGGTTTTTTTGTTTTGTTTTTATTTTTATTTATTTATTTACTTTAAAAAAAAAAGTTTTTATTTATTTGACAGAGAGAGATCACAAGTAGGAAGAGAGGCAGGCAGAGAGAGAAGAGGAAGCAGGCTTCCTGCCGAGCAAAGAGCCTGATGCTGGCCTTGATCCCAGGACCCTGAGACCATGACCGGAGCTGAAGGCAGAGGCTTTAACCCACTGAGCTACCCAGGCACCCCTCGTTTTTTTTTTTTTTTTTTTTTTTAAGTAGGCTCCATTCCTACTATGGAGCCCAGTGCAGGGTTTGAACTCACAACCCTGAGATCAAGACCTGAGCTGAGATCAAGAGTCAGAAGCTGACTGAGTCACCCAGGTGCTTAACCATGTTAAGTGTTCTTAACCACGAATAATGCTTCTTTGCCTCTTGCCTCTCATATTTAATATTCTCTCATAATGATAATAATATTAACCCCACTTCTCCCTATGCTTTTCTATGTTTTTGTGTTTTTTCTTTTTCTTAATCAAACCTATTAAGTGTTATTATTTAATTATTTTCTTTAAAAGACAAACTTTTGTTTTTATTTTTTTGATCTGCTCTATCATAGACTTTTATTTTCCATAAATTCAACATTTATGTTTATTTAGTTCTTTATCTTTTATATTTTAGATTTGTCTTACTGGTTTCTAGCTTTTAAAATTATGCAACAAGTTCACTTAGTTTTAGGCTTTTTTATTTTCTTATAATTGTACCTTGAGTGTTCTGTTTTGCTGTACTCCATATGAGATATTATATTCTATGTTCTGTATAGTTTTCTCATTGTTGTTAATTTCAAAATTATTTTTATTCAAATTCTTTATATTCATATTTTTAATTTTTAAAAATATTTATTTATTTATCTGACAGAGAGAGAGAAAGAGAGAGCACAAGCAGGCAGGGAGAGGCAGAGTGAGATGAGATGGAGAAGCAGTCTCTTTCCTAAGCAGGGAGCCCAATGCAGGTCTTGATACCAGATCCCAGGACCCTGGGATCATGACCTGAGCCAAACCCAGGTGCCCCATATTCATACTTGAAAAAAAAAAAATTTATTTATTTATTTGAGAGACAGCAAGAGCAAGAGTGGGAGCAGAGAAGAGGGAGAGAATCTTAAGTAGATTCCATGCTGAGTGTAGAGCCCGATGTGGGGCTTGATCTCAGGACCCTGAGATCATGACCTGAGCTGAAATCAAGAGTCAGATACTTAACTTACTGAGCTACCTGGCCACTCCATTCATATTCATACTTCTAAAGTTACATATTTTGTATAATAATTTCTGAGATAGATCAATTAAAAGTCCTCAGCTATGATTGGGATTTATCTATTCCCTTATATTTTTGTTGATTAGGTTTTTTTTTTTTTAAGATTTTATTTATTTATTTGCTAGAGAGAGATACAGTGAGAGAGGGAACACAGTAGGGGGAGTGGGAGAGGGAGAAGCAGGCTTCCTGCTGGGCAGGGAGCCGGTGCAGGGCTCAATCCCAGGACCCTGGGATTATGACCTGAGCCGGAAGGCAGACGCTTAACGACTGAGCCACCCAGGCGCCCCACATTTTTAGTTGTTTTTTTTTTTTTAAAGATTTTATTTATTTATTTGACAGACAGAGATCACAAGTAGGCAGAGAGAGGAAGGGAAGCAGGCTCCCTGCTGAGCAGAGAGTCCGATGTGGGGCTTGATCCCATGACCCTGGGATCATGACCTGAGCCGAAGGCAGAGGCTTTAACCCACTGAGCCACCCAGGCTCCCCACGTTTTTAGTTTTTAAAAGTTATATTACTAAGTACAAAAAGATTGGTGACATAATTTCTTCTTAGAATTTTCAAATGATTATGTAGTAGCCCTTTTTTATTAAGTTTGATGTTTTTTCCTTTGAGTGTTATTTTGTCTGACTTTAATAGTGCTGTATCTGCTTTCTCTTTGATAGCATTTTATTCTTTAATCCTTTTAAAATATTTACTTTGAAATATTTTTAGACTTGCAGATAAGTTGTAAAAGAATTAAAAAAATTTCCTCACAGTTGACCCTTGAGCAATATGGGTTTGAATGGCATGGGTTCACTTATATGTAAATTTTTTTATGTATACATATATATATAGTACAGTACACTAATGTATTTTCTTCTATAATTTTCTTATAATATTTTCTTTTGTGTCACCTACTCTATTGTAAGAATACAGTATATAATACATGCAATGTACAAAACACATAATGCATTAATCAACTACTTATGTTATTGGTAAGGCTTCTGGTCAACATAGGCTATTAGTATCTGAGTCTTCGGGGAGTCAAAAGTTACACACAGATTTTCAAGTGCACAAGGGTTCAGTGCCCCAGCCCTTGAGTTGTTCAAAAGTCAACTGTATACTCTTTACCCAGAATCCCCAAATGTTAATTAGCATTTTACCATTGCTTTATCCTTGCATGTGTGGGGTAAAGACAAATACTTTTCCCCCCTGAAATTTGGAAGAGTATGTTGTGGACATGATGCCCTTTTATGCCTAAATAATTCTTTATTTATTTCTTAAAAAACAAGGACAAAAAGTACAATTATCAAAATAAGGAAATTAATATTGGTATAAAAATTATTCTCTAATCTGTAAATTTTATTGATGTTTCACCAATGTTTTCATTAATATTATTTAGCAAAGAAAATAACCTTTTCTCTGATAAAGGATCTGGTCCAAGTTTACCTGCTGTAGTTAGCTGTCATTTCCATTACTTTTTTCTTTTTTCTTTTTTTTTAAGATTTTATTTATTTATTTGACAGAGAGAGAGTCAGCGAGAGAGGGAATACAAGCAGGGGGAGTGGGCAGAGGTAGAAGCCGGCTTCCTGCAGAGCAGGGAGCCTGATGCAGGGCTCCATCCCAGGACCCTGGGATCAGGACCTGAGCCCAAGGCAGCCGCTTAAAGACTGAGCCACCCAGGCAATCCTACTTTTCGTCTTTTTGCATGATTTTGTTTTAGATGTGTCTCCCGTGAGTAGAATAGAGCTGGATTAATTTTTTTAACTCACCCTAAAATCCTTGAATTTTATTATGATAATGTAACCCATTCACATTATTGCTGTTACTAATTGATTTGTATTTTCCCTGACATCATTTATATTTTCTGCTTATTTAATGTTATCTTATTGTTTCTTTCCTTCTTTGTTTCTCTTTTCTATCTCTTCTGAGTTAATATGTTTTCTTTGTTCAATTTTTTTTTTTAGTTATTTGAAGATTGAGTATTCTTGTTCTATTCTTATAATGGTTACCCTTAATTCTTTAACATATATACTTAAATTTTTATTTTTTTTTCTTGGAACCCAGGATTTATAATTATCTACATTTCCCCCTTAACAAGATAATGGTTCTAGCAAGCCCTGTCTTACTTTTTCCATCCTTTTCTGCTATCTCTGATATTTAATTCACTTAAGATTTTTATTTCCAGATTGTCATTTAAGAAACAATTAATAAATCATTAAGTTTATACTTTTTAATACTTAACTGGTTTTTTGCTCACCCTTGTTTCATATATCCGTGTTTGTATTCTTCATTTTGTTAGACTTGGCCTCCAAGTAATTCATTCTGTAATAATCTGATGTTGTTAGCTTTTCTAAGTTCCTGAATATGTGAAAATGGTTCTCATCACTCCCCCCCCCATTCATACTGAATGCTAATTTTGTTGGGTATATAATTCTAGATTTAAAATTTCCTTGAGATGGGGCGCCTGGGTGGCTCAGCGGGTTGGGCTGCTGCCTTCGGCTCAGGTCATGAGCTCTGAGTCCTCGGATCGAGCCCCGCATCGGGCTCTCTGCTCAGCAGGGAGCCTGCTTCCTCCTCTCTCTCTGCCTGCCTCTCTGCCTCCTTGTGATCTCTCTCAATAAATCTCTCTCAAATAAATAAATAAAATCTTTAAAAAAAAATTTCCTTGAGAAGTCTGTCTTCTAGCATCCAGATGGCTAATGAGAAGTCTTACTTCAATCTGATTTTTGCTCCTTTGTAAGCGAAGTGTTTTTTCACTCTTTTACTTGGTGTTCTACAGTTTCACCATGGTGAGTTTGAATATGGGTCTTAAAAAAGTCATCTTTTGGGCACTTGTCAATTTCAGTTTGAAGACTTGTACCTTCCTTCAGCAGTTGGAAATAGTTTGAACCACCAGGAACTTCCTATTACTTAGAATATCATTATATGTCGTCTCCTAACTAACCTCTTTCATCTGTTTATGTTCTCCACAAAACAGCTAAAGTGCCTTAGAAAAAAAATCTTTATTATGGAAAATTTCAAACACATAAAAGTGGAGAGAATGGCATGATCAGTCTCCATGATCCCATTATCCAGTTGCAACAGTTATCAGCTCAAAACAGTTTTATTTCACCTTTATCTTCCTTTCTTACCCATCTGATTGTTGTGAGGCAAATCCCAGATATCACATCATTTCATATGTATATATTTCTCTGTTTTGAAAAATATAACCAGAATGCCATTAATACATTTAAAAATGATATAGTCAGATATCCAGCTAGTAATTAAATTTTTCTACTTGCCCCATTTAAAAAAAATATATTCAAATCAGTGTCCAACTAAGATCCATACATACAAATGGTCAATATGTTCCTTTGTTCTGCTTTAATCCATATGACTTGATTCTCTCCTCCCCCATATTTCTTTAAGTTTGTTGACTGAATAAATCAGGGTATTTATTATATAGAGTGTTTTATAGAATAGGTTTGTGATTCATGATGATTTCTTAGATCCATTAATTCATTCGGGTTGCAAAAATGATATTTCATTTCTATAATTCCTCCTTTTTATTAGCTAGAATACTTCTGTAAAAGAAACTTTTTTGTACTCATTAACTATTTAGTTACACTGAGATACAAATTATATAGGAAAGACAGGATAAATGCTTGGTTTTTTTCTCTTTTATTTTTCTATCAGTTTCAAAATAATGAACTGTCTTCCTAACATCCTTCAGTGACTGGTGAGCTATTTTTCATTTTTTTTTTTTTTTTTTTTTTTTTTTTTAAAGATTTTATTTATTTACTTGACAGAGAGAAATTACAAGTACACTGAGAGGCAGGCAGAGAGAGAGAGAAGGAAGCAGGCTCCCTGCTGAGCAGAGAGCCCGATGCGGGACTCGATCCCAGGACCCTGAGATCATGACCTGAGCCGAAGGCAGCGGCTTAACCCACTGAGCCACCCAGGCGCCCCGTTATTTTTCATTTTTAAATTATTTTCTGTTATCATTATAAACTTAATGGATTTGAATGTGTGATGTATTCCAATCCACAGTAGTTATTCTTATTGAAATGCAAATTGTTCCATCTTTGACCAGCACCCTTCTTTTTAGAATGGCTCCTGAACCATTTATTTATTGATGAAATCTGTGTGTGTGTGTGTGTGTGTGTGTGTGTGTGTTTTAAAGATTTGTATATTTATTTTGGAGAGACAGGGGGCTTGAACAGGGAGGGGGCGGAGGAAGAGGGAGAGGGACAGAAGCATATATTCTCTGCTGAGCAGAGAACCTGATGCAGGGCTTGATCCTAGGACCCTGAGATCATGACCTGAGCTGAAATCAAGAGTCAGTCACTTAACAGATTGAGCCACCCATTTGTCCCCAGGGTGGTTCTTATGCACTTTTGATATGACTCTGGTAGACTTTGACAGCTTTGGTAACAAGATATTCCAGGCTCATCTTGTATCTTCATTGTCTTAGACCTGGAATAACCATTACTATCAGAAGCCCTTGCTTCTTTTAGTGGAAAATGGTATCTAGTGACCATCATCAGGGCACCAGGAGCACTCTGCTATAGAGTTTATTAATTTTTCAAGTATTGTCAAGTTCAAGACCAGGAAAATTTAATACCTTTTTTTGTAAGATAAAATACATTATGAGTGGTGGTGAGCGCTGAGTGTTGTATGAGACTGATGAATCACAGATCTGTACTCATGAAGCAAATAATATATTACATGTTAATAATAAAAAATACATCAGCATGTTTGCAGTTTAAATTTAGGACACAGGCTTTTCATTAATCTCTTGTGTTTTACTACTGTATATATTTTCTCCATGCCTCAAAAATCCCAGTTCCCATTGGCATCTCACCAACATAATAATTCAGTTGCTTTATTCCACAACATACACACAAGAGTCTCAATGTAACAATACCAAAACAACCACTGACAAAATAATTACTGAGAACAGTTTAAGACTTTAAATTTTGCTTAATTCTGTTTTCTTTCCAGTATATTGTACTAATGATCTATAGTTAAAATACATTTTATTTTATTTTATTTTATTTTATTTTTTTGGTTAAAATACATTTTAAAGCACTTGCAAATGTTCTTTCCTGTGTGGTCATGCCACAAACTCAGTATGTAGATAAATTTATTTTATTTTGCTTTCAATTTTTAGAGGTTGGTTTTTAAATTAAATTTTATTTTATAGTTATGAAATACATTTACATAATATCAAGGTTAAATTAATAAAATAAGATGTATTTAAAAAGTCTTCTTTTCTTTTTTTTAAATAGTTTTTTTTCTTTTTAAGATTTTATTTATTTATTTATTTGACACAGAGAGAGAGAGAGAGAGAGATCACAAGTAGGCAGAGTGGCAGGAAAGAGAGAAGGGGGAAGCCGACTCCCTGCTGAACAGAGAGCCGGATGTGGTGCTTGATCCCAGGACCCTGGGATCATGACCTGAGTCAAAAGCAGAGGCTTAACCCACTGAGCCACCCTGGTGCTCCAAAAAAGTCTTAGATTCTAAACTTGTTTCCTCCATCACCCTGTTCTCTCCCTCCCCATGTAGATAACCATTTTTAAAAATGTATCCTTCCATTAAAAAATAAATATGTATTATATATACTTAGCTTTGAAATAATATGTATACTGACATATATACATATATATGCATGTATGTGTGCAAATACAGATAAGATTTCTAGGTTCATCTATTAGATAAGTGGTAGCATATATATGCATACCTTGATCTTCTAGAAGTGTCAATATAGTTATGTTACTCACTCCTTGTTCTAGAACTGTTCAATAAGTTTTCATTGTTCTTAGGGTTAAAAAAAAATCTTCAAATGGTCTTCATGGCCTGGCATCTGTTTACTTGACTACTTCATTTTAAACCAAGCAACTCTCTTTACTCTGTGTACTGTAGCCACTTGAGGTTTCTTTCAGCTCCTTGAACATTCTCTGTTCTTTTTTGCATTAAGAAGCTTTCACATGATGTTCTCTCTATTTGGAAGGTTTTTTTCCCCCTCTCCCATCCAATTTAGATAATTTCTACTTATTCTTCAAATTTAAATTTAAAAGTCACTACTTCAGAGAAACTTTGTCTGCCTCATCAGATTAGAAATAGGTCCTCACTGTTATAAATTTTCTTAATATTTCATAGTTTCCCACAGTATTTATCATAATTACAATTTAAAAATATTAATGAAAATTCAAACTTAGAAAAAGGTTGAGAGAATAGTATAATGGATCTCTGCGTTTATATCACTGAATTTTAACAATTGACTCAATTTCAGGCTTGTACGAACTATATGCCATCCTCTGATTATTTTGAAGGAAATCTTAGACACCATAAAATTTAATTACTAAAATTTTGGCCTTATAATTATCATCTGATAACTAACTGTGAGCTCTGTTGTTCACTGACTAAATTCCCTGAGTTCAGGGATTTGATTGTCTTGTTCTAGCTCAATGCTGTGAATGAGTGGATTGTTACAGATTATTGGAGAAAACAGGAATATGCATTTAGCATATTGAGAATTCAGCACAGCATCTGTCATGTTCTCCCACAGAATCTTGGATTGTCTAGAATTAAGAACAATTAAGTGGATCCATTTCTTGCTGATTGATTACAGCCAAATGGATTAATGAAATTATGGTTTTTAGTGGTGCATTCTCCCCATGGTCTGCTCCTGTTCTATATATACGGATACATATATTCCATATCTATATATATTTGATCAGTGACTTGGATAAGTAGTAGAGAGGACAATTTTCTCAAATATGGGAGGCATTTTCCAATACTGGAAAACAGAATCAGAACCGAGAAATGATTTTGACAGCCCGAGGTGACAGACAAAACCAGTAAGAGAAATTTAGTATTAGTAACTTCATAGTCTTGTACTTAGGACCAAGAGACATAGTTGCAGGGGCTTATGGTGGGGAACATGTGGCTTAGCAGCAGCATGTGTTAAAAATACCCAGAGTCCACACTGTAGTCACTCTGGTGAGAAGATAATTCAGACTGGATTTTCAGCATCATAAGGGTAGTGCGACAGTTCTAGCCTTCCCACTTCCATTGGGTCCTGTGCTGACACTGTACTGAATGCAGAGCCCTACACCCCTCAAAAGTTTTTTTTTTTTTAAACATTTTTTTTTCTTAAGATTTTATTTATTTACTTGAGAGAGAGACAGTGAGAGAGAGCACATGAGCGAGGAGAAGGTCAGAGAGAGAAGCAGACTCCCCATGGAGCTGGGAGCCTGATGTGGGACTCGATCCCGGGACTCCAGGATCATGACCTGAGCTGAAGGCAGTCGTCCAACCAACTGAGCCACCCAGGCGCCCACCCCTCAAAAGTTTTAAGACCACTTGAATTCACTCCAGTTATTTTATTTTATTTCATTTTTTTAAAAGATTTTATTTATTTATTTGACAGACAGAGATCACAAATAGGCAGAGAGGCAGGCAGAGAGAGAGAGAGGAGGAAGCAGGCTCCCTGCTGAGCAGAGAGCCTGATGTGGGGCTCGATCCCAAGACCCTGCGATCATGACCTGAGCCGAAGGCAGGGCTTAACTCACTGAGCCACCCAGGCGCCCCGGTTATTATTATTTTAAATTTTCTCATACATTTTTGTTGGGGGCAACACCTATTAAAAAAGAAAATGAATTTGCTCTAATAATTTCATTTACAGTATTTTGTCCTACAGATATACCTGCACAAGTTTGCAGACACGCACACACGTGACTAGTCATTATCACATTGCTTTTAAAGCAGAAAAACCGGGAACAACTTAATGTCTGCAATAGAGAATGCATCCATGCAGGGTTATATTATACAGTCCTTAAAAAATGAATAAGATGTATTTTGTAAGAAATAAATTCCAAAAACATATTTGTTAAGCCAACAAAAGCAATTTGGAGAATAATGTATAGAGCATACTACCGTTTCAGTGTGCTGGAATTCTTGAGGGGCATTGGTACATATGTATACATATACTCGCACATGCATAGGGTATGTCTGGGGAGAGATATATCCAACTAATAACACTCATTGCTTCTGAGAAAGGGAATTGTAGGTAAAGGGTCAGGGGTGGGAAGTCAACCTACCTTTTGCTGTATATAATATACTATTTTGTATTTTTTGGTTATTCTTCAATGATACTTTAGATAATTATAGTAACAATAAAGATAATCATACTTTAGAATTAATTACTTTATAAAAATATGCATTAAGAGGCGCTTGGGTGGGTCAGTCGGTTAAGCAGCTGCCTTTGTCTTGGGTCATGATCCTGGGGTCCTGACATGGAGCCCCGCATCAGGTTTCCTGCTCAGCGGGATGTCTGCTTCTCCCTCTCCCTCTGCTCCTCTCTCCCCTGCTCATGTTCTCTCACATGTTTGCTCTCTTTCCCAAGTAAATAAACAAAATCTTAAAAAAGAAAGTATGCATTAATTTTGAAAACATTTATTTTGAAAAATATGAAAAAAGGAAACATTTATTTTGAAAACAAAATAAAATAAATCCTATTAAATATTACACCTCCCATGATTATTATTTGGTTTCTGTAGCTTTGGACATTTGCAAATTTACCTTGTGAATTTTTTTCCACAATGATCGAGAGAGTAGTAATTACAGTAAAATAAATAGGTATGGATGAAAAGGAAAGATGCCTGTATTTTGAGTATATTGAGTTTGAGATGTCAGTAGGACAGTAGATGGAAATGTCCTCTAGGCAGTTGGAAATGTGGACTGGAGCAAGTCAGGACTGAAGACGGATACGAAAGATTAATAAAATTCCCAAAAGAAAGAAGGTAGAGAGGAGAGAAGTGGGCAGTGGGCAAAACCAATGGGAGTACTTACATTCGGGGTCAGAAAGATAAAGAGAAGCAGAGAACGAGAGGTAGATGTAGAGAGTGAACAGTATTATAAAACATCAGGGGAGATAATCATCTGAAGCAACAGGAGTTGCTGGTGGTGGCTTGCTGCGGACAGTCCTAGGGGGATGGAAAGTGAGAACAGGCTGTTTGCTAGGATTCTTCAGTGGTTACCAGGATTTCTTTTGCATGAGTAGATGGTGAGGAAATGGAGGTTTTGAGAAAGGAACTCGCTTGTGAAGGGAAAGAAGGGGTAGCAGCAATGTAGTTCAAGGAGTAGCCTGGTGAGTGGAGGCGGGCTGTGTGTCTATGCATTTTAAGGTGGGGGGTGCCTCAAAATATTTATTACATTGGCAGGAAATAGTCACACAAGAAAGAATGAGTATGTAATGAAATCCAGCTCAGGTTGGGGGAATTATTGATGGAGAGTAAGACCTCCAAGAATGGATGAGAATGAGGGCCACAAAGGGAGTTTCTACCTTCAAACAGAGACAGTTCATCTCTTTTATTTATTTATTTATTTATTTATTTATTTTGATACCAATCACTTTTATTTATTTCAGGACGTAAGATACTATTTAGACTCATGGATGATACTATGTTATAACCCTGTTTAAGTGTCTGTAGGATATTTTATTTTGCAAAGATAGGTTTTAAACAAATCATGAAACTGGACAGATTAATGATACATCACATATCAAAGAGACTCAAATGTAGGTCATGGCTCCCATTCATTTAGTCCTACTGTTAAAGATGTTACAAAGATACATATTTAGAACACCACCCTGCTCTTCTCTCTTGGGGAGGCTATATTCAAGTTGAGAAGAAGTACCCCAATATTTATAGGTACAGCTGTTAACAAAGGGATCTTTCCCTGATTTTAGCAAGGAGAAATAGTCAAATCTTATTTATTTATTTATTTATTTATTTGGCAAGCTTTTTTTTTTTTTTTTAAAGATTTTATTTATTTATTTGACAGAGATCACAAGTAGGCAGAGAGGCAGGTAGAGAGAGGGGTGGGGGGAACCAGGTTCCCTGCGGAGCAGAGAGCCCGAAGCGGGGCTTGATCCCAGGACCCTGAGATCATGACCTGAGCCAAAGGCAGAAACTTTAGCCCACTGAGCCACCCAGGTTCCCCTCAAATTTTATTTTTTATGACTACTGACATGATTTATCTATGTCACTTAGGCACATGGTCTTACTATTTCTCCCACTATGGCAAATTCCAGTTGTCTCAAGTCTTTTGCCTCAACCTTTCTGGAAATTAGCTTAAATATCATATATTTCAAACCTTCAAACTAAAATGTTATCTTTATATATACATGTACCAGGTTGATATATTTACATATATCCTTTCCAATTTCAAGCTAAGCAAAGACATGCATTTAGAGCTATATTAATGTATCCTAGCAAAGGATAACTCAGCTTAGTATCAAAAGTAAGTTTGTCATGTTTGATAGAGAAAACATTGATTTTGACACATTATCTTAACTTATTGAGATAGCAGTCTAGTCACAGTGGTTCCAAGAACACTCAAATAATAAACAAATATAATCAGATGTTAATGATTGGGCTTTGAACATTATAGCCAATGACGCCATGCATGCCTATGATCTTGCTGATACAAAAGTACATCCATACCTTAGGGGCCACCAGATCATTCAGCACAGATTCCTTACTGTGAACCTTTTTTTTGTTTTTTAAAGATTTTATTTCTTTATTTGAGTAGATCACAAGTAGGCGGAGAGGCAGGCAGAGAGAGAGAGAGAGAGAAGGAAGCAGGCTCCCTGCTGAGCAGAGAGCCAGATGCAGGGCTTGATCTCGGATCATGTCCTGAGCCAAAGGCAGAGGCTTTAACCCACTGAGCCACCCAGGCACCTCGACTGTGAACTCTTTGGAGCTGCCAATCTGAATACTAGTGATGATTTTTTTTTTTTTTTTTTTTTTTTTTTTTTTTTTTTACAGCTCTGAGTATTCCTAGGGATCTCAGCGGGAATCAGAGAGACCAGGTCCACCCTAAGATGGATGGAGCTGCCATAATATGGCCAGTCTAGGCTTTGAGTCACAGCAGCTTTTCCCAGGAGTGGACGCTTCTCCACGAGGTTATGAACACACTGGGTCGTGGTTCTAGCATGGAAGTTTGTTACCCGGAACTAGAGGGTCCCTTCTCTCTTTGTGACTCTAGTGAGGGAAGGGAGGATGGGCAAGAGACAAAGAATGATGTTAGTGAGGAATCACCTCTACATATTGAATAAAAGAATGAATGTGATCATCTACAGGGAATAAGATGATGGGATGGAAGGGATTTTACATTTATAGAACAGTCTTGTAAATTTTATAATTTGAAAAGATGCAGGAGGGTTCTTCTTAATTTAGCAAGGCACGTGGTATGCAGCAGCCTGATGTAATGGAAGAACATTAACTTTGTAGCCAGAAAGACCTGTGTTTGAGTCCTGGCTTTATTCCTTTTTAACAAGTTACCAAATTTACCTTTCTCAGTTTCTTCATAGTAAAATGGGGACAAGAGAACTTACTTTGTCAAGTAGTTATACACATTCCATCATAGAACATGTAAGTTAGTTTCAGTTCCAACATCCACTTATTAATCTTTTACTGTGTGCCGATATTCCATTATATCTTTATCCTCAAGGAGTTTGATGTCTAGGAAGGAATTCTCTTCTTCATTCTCATTTGGGACAAGAAAACCCCTGAACACCCAACTTTTGCAGACTTGTGAGAGGACTTGCTGACTACTTTCCTGTCTGTGTTCTTTCAGATACTAGATCAGATCCTATGTGCAAGTGTTATTCCGGTCCGCCTGGAGTTAGCCACTAATGCTGGGCAAGCCACTTCTCCAAGGCAGGGTGCCATGAATGTGACCCCTTGACCTCTGGCCAATGGGCTTGGCAGAGGGAGCCCTTTGCAGCTGCCAGTCATGAGGCACGAGGGGCCTTGGACTCCTGACTCCAATAGTGATTCAGCCTGTCTCATCATCATCTCTTAATAAACTCTTCTCTTTGTTACTGTTGTTGTTTGCAGCTAAACATAGGATTGTTTAACTTTCAAATAGTCTCCCAGAGGGCAATGGTCCCAGACTGAGAACCCGAGAGCCCTGTGCTGAGTGACTGAGAACCCTAGAGCCCTGTGCTGAGTGAGTGACTTTCTTCTAAGCATTATCAAACAGTCATGAACAGTAATGACATTTGTCTACTTACTATTCCCATTACTTTTAGGGAGAATAAGTGGAGACAT
This sequence comes from Mustela putorius furo, assembly GCF_011764305.1. Classification (NCBI taxonomy): domain Eukaryota; kingdom Metazoa; phylum Chordata; class Mammalia; order Carnivora; family Mustelidae; genus Mustela; species Mustela putorius. The sequence goes on from NW_025421506.1 coordinate 1,086,213, forward strand.
GCGTCCTTGATTAGGGAGACTGGAATTAATTGTGATGATTGGACTTGGAGTGTGAGTCCAGAGAAATGTTAAATTAAATTCTAACGGGAATGCTTTGGCAAAAGGATTGTAAATTAAAGCTTTAATATGTGTACTCTAGTTGCTTAAGTGATTGTCACATCATTTAAGCATTTAACGGCAGTGAAATTGTTCCTGTGTTATCTGTAATTTGTGATGAAGATCAGCACGTCCAGATCAGATTTGGGCTAATTGGAGCTCATCACCAAGGAAAGGACAAAACATTCTGACCAATACCTGGATTGTATAATAGACCTCGTTCCCTTCTTCAGTCTTTTTTCAATGCAGCAGAACATTTAGAAGGATCAGTAGGGATGAAGTCCGCTCCATTTCTAGGACTCTGTCAATATGAATCTTTCGAAGTTGGTGACTGACAGTTCATAGATGTATCTATTTCATACATGTGACCACTCTGTTCTCCAGGCAGGCCAGTCTGTCTTCTGCAGGGCTGATCTATGGTCCTCCTTGTCAGCCTTGCGCAAGAATTATCGCAGTGTCACAGGCATCAGTAGAATATTCCAGCTGACCTCTGTTAGGCCTTTGAGAAAAGATGGAAAACAAAAATAAAAACAAAGCAAAAATTGACAAGTGCCAAGGTACCTTCGGTGATTAACAATTTTCTTTAGACACTTTGTGATTCTGTTAAAATAGAAGCAGACCAGACAGAGATTAGCTAGCTTTGAGTAAGATAATGCGTAGAAGAAAGTCACTCACTCAGCACAGGGCAGTGGTCAATAAATGCAAGCTCTTATTACCTTTCTCGTTATTTTTTTGGAATGAATGTCACCTAATCCCCTACCTTCTCCCACTTTGGTCCTCAGGAATATCTGCCCTTTTCCTCTGAGCCTCAGTGGTATGAAGGTAAAAAACATTCATTCTCTTTCTAAGGACATTCTGCCCTGATGTTGAAGGTGACAGGACATAGTCAGTGGCCCTGGAAGCCCTCCTCCAGTTTCCAGGTAATTTTGCTGGGTCAGCATAGCCTGCAAATTGGCAGCTAGCTGGAAGATTGAGGTCATGTTCTGCGCTGGCCTACACTGGGGAATTGCTGTGTACAGCCAACGATCTTGCCTGGCAGTGAGCAGTTAAGAACAGCCCCGGACCCCACCTCGCAGCATTCCTTTCAACTGTGCACTCATCAACCAGCACTCAGATGCCCCACTAAGGGAGCCGGTCTTTGGATAGTCAAGGGCATTCTGTCCAAACATCATTATTCAGGCTAAACCAGAATTGCTATGTAGCTGCTTCTGTTCAACTCATTTTATAGATTGAAGAGGAGAATGTGGAACTTCTGTAGCTTCTAAATCAAATCTTATTTCAATGCCGATGACTCCTTATTCTAAATAGTATCATTTATATTCTATGCTTCAGACTTGACAGTTCTTTCTTTCTTTTTTTTAAGATTCTACTTATTAATTTGAGAGAGCAAGAGAGAAGGAGAGTGAGAGAGAGCATGAGCAGGTGGGGGGCAGAGGGAGAGGGAGAAGCAGGCTGGCCACTGAGCAGGGAGCCTACTGTGGGACTCGATCTCAGGACCCTGAGATCATGACCAAGCTTAAGGCAGATGCTTAACCGACTGAACCACCCAGGTGCCCTAACATTTCTAGTAACGACCATTCCTGGTTTCTACCTTTTGTAAAGAAAGACATATGAAAGAAGGTGACTGGGGGTGGTTGTGGAAGCAGCCAGGCTACAGTGACTGAGACATGTTAGTGGTTACTGCTGCTGTTCTAGTTCCTTGGGTTAGAGACGTGGGAGTTATTTTTCCCTCCCTGTTTCTTCTCCAACAAGCACTCAGGCACTAAGTTTGGGGATTCCTCCTGCTCAGTGCATTCCATGCCCACCCCTTCTATGCCCTTTGTACTATTCCTAATGTTTGTGGTTTTTATCTCATGCATGGAAGAATGTAGCAGTTTTGTTTTGTCCTGTTGACCTCATTTGTTCTGTTCTGTTGATCTCCATTTTGCCCGCTAGCAGATGAATCTTCATCAAACACCTCTGTCATGCCACTTTCTTGTCCTAGATCCCTCAATCCCTCCCTATTGTCTAGGGTAGTGATTCTTTTTTTTCTTTTAGCCTGGAAGACTAAATTTTATTAAAATGTTGTTACCCCTAAATTAGTTTAAATCAATTATTAAATTGATGAAACAATTGTTTAAAATAATTACAAAATGTAACTCCAATCCAGAATCAATCTGAATATTTTTAAATACTCAATAACTTTACTCCAAAATTAATAGGGAAGAAATTTCCCTATTATTGCTAATATCTTAATTTTGAAAAGGAAGAACAAAGAGGAGAGTTATCCATTCAGATATTAAGGCAGACTACAAAGCCATAGCAAGAAAAATATATGTGATACTGGTCTAAGAATAAATAGATCAATGGAATGGAACAGAGAATTTAGAAACAGACTTTGTATGCATGAGAATTTAATGTATGATCAAATGGCCCCAGAAATCAATGGGAAAAAGAGAGAGGGTACTGGAAAAACAAGCTCATTATGTGGAAAAAAAGAAAACTGGGTCCCTACCAAGTATCATGTTCAAAAGGAGACTTCAGGTATATAAAATAATTAAAAGTGAAAGATAAAGCTATAAAATTAAACTGAGATAATGCTGGAGACTCGAGTCCACAGGGAATGGGACTTCTTAAATCTCCAAAGCAAAAACAAAAACAGAGGGTAGGGGGGAGAGAGAGGGAGAGAGAGAAGATTGATTATATAAAAATTAAGGATTTCTGGGGTGCCTGGGTGGCTCAAATGGTTAAGCCTCTGCCTTTGGCTCAGGTCATGATCTCAGGGTCCGGGGATTGAGCCCCATATGGGCTCTCTGCTCAGCAGGGAGCCTGCTTCCCCCTCCCCCTCTGCCTGCCTCTCTGCCTATCTGTGATCTCTCTCTCTCTCTGTCAAATAAATAAATAAAATCTTAAAAAAAAAATTAAAGATTTCTGTTCAATGAAGAAAATGTGGACAAAGTAAACAGATGATAAACCGGAAGAAAATATTTGCAGTGTTAAACTACAAGGAACTCCTGCAAATGATACTCTAGTAGAAAAAAATGCAAAGGGAAAAGAAGAAGCAATTCACAGAAGGAAGCAAATGACTATATCAGATATATAAACATATGCTCCAAATCATTAGTAATTAGTAATTAGTAAATGCAAAATAAAAGAAATAAAATAAAATAAAAATAATAAAATATTTAATAAATAAGCACTAAAAATAAAATAAAATAAAAGGAACATCATTTTGCACTTATCACTTCGGCAAGCATCAAAAGAGTGGAAAGCACAGCCTGTGGGAGAATAGGAACCATCATACATCACTGGAGGGGGTATGGGGTATAGATTGCTACAGCTCTTCTAGGGAGAAATAACGGCAGTTTTTGACCAAATTAGGAATCTACATACATTACGACCAGAAGTTCCACTCTTGGCTCTGTGTCCCAGGGAGTTCTCATGGAGGTCTATGAGGTGGTTGCATTCAGACTTGCTCATCACAGCGTTATTTGTGGGAGTGGGGATGAGGACGTCATCCAGATGCGCACCCCTGGAGAACGGCTAATCACATGTCAAGGGTGCAACTTGTGGAATCCCGTGCAGTCATCAGAAACATCTGACCAGTTGCACACAATTACACAGATAACTTAAAAACATAGCGCTGAGGGAGAAGGAAAACCTGGGGGCACGTGTGTGAGAATGAGGAATGAGACTGAAAGAATAAATACATAGAATACAACAAGAGCAGGACCCTTGCATGGACCAACAATGACAACACATCACAGAGAGGATAATTAGCTCAATCCTGTACCATGCAACGTCGTTCGCTGGATGCCCACTGTCATCTTCTCTCAGCCTCACGGACACTGTGGTTATGCTGAGCTTTTGCTGGGAAAAGTCTCTTTGAAAGGTCCTTGCTTTTGCCTGTACTGTAAAAGGTTAGGATTTCCTTCACTCCCGAGCTATTTTGGGTGGAACTGTCAGGCTGATCCAATTGAATTTATAGCTAGATATTTCTTTTCTGGTCTGTTGCTGACATATGGTAGTGATTCTCATCCCTCAGGGTACAACAGAATCATCTGGGAGGTTTGTTAAAAATTAGATGTCTCTTATAAGCAGGTGCTGAGGTTACAAAATAATCTATTCTCAAGGCCCACAGTGTAATGGGAAAGACAGGTAAAATAATGATAATCAAGGTTATTGCTGTTTATTTTCTATGCCAGTTATTCGGCACATCAAATGTATTGCTTTAGAGGAGATCCATTTTAGTTATCTTTTCATGTATATATAAAGACTTCTCTTTCAGTAGCTCAGAAATTCCTTGAAGGCAGAGATTATATAATATCACTCTGTTGCTCTCCTTAACCCTAAAACATTCAACAAAAAACTTGTTGGGTAAGTCAGTAGCATACATATGAGATACTCACTGGGAGCTTAAAAACACAGGACAGATCCATCAAAAACACTGGAAAACCTTAGAGACACAAGACTGGGTAAAGAAATTTTCTATCAGATTAGATACATAGTTTGAAGCAATAGAATTAACCATCCTGGTGCACCCAGGAATGAGGGGTGTCCTACGAGATAGGACTTACAAGGTTAAAACCAGGACAGTCATAGGCTCCATTGAGATGCACTGGTTGCCCTAGGATGTAGTAGAAAGATTCGGAGTTAAGGGGCCCGGGTTAAATTCCAGGTTAAGTTCCTGATCACGGACAATCCTGATGGCTGCTTTAGCCATGAGAACATAAGTGTGTCCCTGGAAGCTAAAACAACATCCAGCATGCAGATTCAGAATGAGGATCTTGTCACAAACTATTGGGCTTGTCTTGTCCCCTAGTTGGGCCAAGTCAACATAAGCATATGTTCTTTATTAGACCAAAAATGGAAAGAATATATTTAACAACTTTTTAAAAAATTAAATTTGTATTATTTACTAAATTCTTATCAAAGAAACTCCTTGAGTTTTTTATTCTAAAAAACTAAATCCTTACTATTTTATATTCTTACTTTTTATTTTTTATTTAAATTCAATTAATTAACATATAATGTATTCTTAGTTTCAGAGGTAGAGTTCAGTGATTCATCAATCTTATATAATACCTAATAATACAACCCATGCCCACCTTAATGTCCATCACCCTGTTACTCCATCCCTCCACCCCACTCCCCTCCAGTAACCCTCAGTTTGTTTCCTATGATTAAGAGTCTCTTATGGTTTGTCTCCTTTCCTGATTTCATCTTGTTTCCCCCCCCTTCTCTTCTTCTATCATCCTCTGCTTTGTTTCTTAAATTCTACCTATGAGTGAGATCATATGATAATTGTCTTTCTCTGATTGACTTACTGTGCTTAGCGTAATACCCTCTAGTTCCACCCACGTCATTGCAAATGTCAAGATTTCATTTTTCTTTTGATGGCTGAGTAGTATTCTATTGTGTATATATACACCACATCTTCTTGATCCATTCATCTGTTGATGGACATCTAGCTTCTTTCCGTACTTTGGCTATTGTGGACATTGCTGCTATAAACATTCAGGTGCACGTGCCCCTTTGGATCACTACATTTGTATCTTTGGGATAATTACCTAGTAGTGCGATTGCTGGGTTGTAGGGTAGCTCTATTTTCAACTTTTTGAGGACTCTCCATACTGTTTCCTAGAGATATTTAACAACTTTTAGATCAGCCTCCTGATTTTTATTGGCTCCATGAGGCTGGTTCCACTTGTCAGAGAGCTGGGTACGGATCGTAGCTTTGTCACTTACTAGCTGCGTGATCTTAGGTAAAGACTTTGTTTTTCTCATCTGAAGCATGTGATAAGACTTATTGTAATGTTTAAATGAGTACATATGAATATATGTCATGAAACAGAGACTATTTTGTTTATTCAAAACTTTTCCAATGAGGAAACTGAACCACAGGGAGGTGAAGCGCCTTGTTCCGGTATACAGCCAGGACTGAAGTACCCGTGGTCGACCCATTCATGCTCTTAATTGCTGCTCTCTCCCTGTTGCCTCCTGAACTTGGGGGCCTATGGCTTGGGGAGATGGTAGGGCCTCAGAGGGCAAAGGCTGGATACATAGCAAGACTGGATCCTGAGTACTTAGGACTCTAGAATTTAGGCCCCAGGTCTAGCAGGGAAGCTGTCTATCTTTGAGCAGCTGGACCTGGAGATATAAAAACAAATGAGCACAATGGTCTGAGGGTTAGGCCTGTTCATGTTTTCTTAGTCTCTTACAAGTCCTTATGATTCTTGGGCAACCTAAGGAAAAGGTTCTAGGATTGATTGAGATTACATTTACTAGCACAGGGGTTCTTATTTAAATTGAATTAAAGAAAATAAGGAAATTGATGTTTTCTTTATATTTCAGTTTGTCATTATAACATCATTTCTACTACACATAGAAAACAACCCTAAAAGACATACACATTAGGGTTTTTTGTTTTGTTTTGTTTTCTTTCGTTTTCCTTCGGAGGAGTTTGGAGTTTGGAGTTTGGATGAGAGGAACTCACACATTTTGACTTCATACATTCACTCATTTTTGGGGCTTGGTTATAATGGGCTGTTATGGGCTGAATTGTATCTTACCACCCTGTCTTTCATTCATATATTGAAGTCCTAACCCCCAGTATGGTAGATAAGGCCTGTAAAGAGGTAATTAAGTTAAATGAGGTCATTTGAGCAGGCCTAATCCAGGGAGACTGATATCCTTTAAGAAGAGGAGATTGGGGGGGGGGCACCTGGGTGGCTCAGTGGGTTAAAGCCTCTGCTTCGGCTCAGGTCATGATCTCAGGATCCTGGGGTTGAGCCCCGCATCAGGCTCTCTGCCCAGTGGGGAGCCTGCTTTCTCCTTTCTCTCTGCCTACTTGTGATCTGTCAAATAAATAAATAAAAATCTGAAAAAAAAAAAGAAAAGAAGAAGAGATTAGAACAGGCACCCACAGAAGAAGGACCACATGAAGACACCAGGAGAAGACAGCAATCTATAAGCCAAGGAAAGAGACATCAGAAGAAACCAATGCTGCCCACACTGATCTCAGACTTTTAGTCTCCAGAACTGTAAGAAGATACATTTGTGTTGTTTAAGGCACCCAGTCTGTGATACTTTGTTATGGTAGTCTGAGCTGACTAGGACATGGGCATTATCTTGGTTTGGGCTTCCCCAGATGCATACGGGCATTTATACACCAGTAGTTTATTTAGTAGGTAATCCCAGGAAGCCTCAACTGGGAGAGAGGATGTGAGAGAGAACGGAAGGACACCAATCCGGAGCTGCTGGGGACAACTGAGGCCAAGTGCCCCTGTAGGCCTCAGAAGGCTGTGTAGAGCACACAGTCCAAGATGGTGCCCCAGAGGCCTGAGGAACTGGGTTGTGGCCCTGCCCCCCATCTCTTATTTGCCTGGAGCAGTGGTTGGCCCACTTCCCCAGCTCTGGCCTGCCTTATGTAGTGGTGAGCTCATTCCTGCAGTGAGAGAAAGCCCGCAGGCAAAGGTCTGGGAGATTTTGAGATGGAGAGTTGCAGGTGTGCACAGCAACGGTGAGCGCACACTTCGTTTGCTTTTGCAATAAAAATCAAGATTAAGGGGGTGGGATTATGGACATTGGGGAGGGTATGTGCTTTGGTGAGTGCTGTGAAGTGTGTAAACCTGGTGATTCACAGACCTGTACCCCTGGGGATAAAAATATATGTTTATAAAAAATAAAAATTAAAAAAAAAAAGCAGCTCAATAAAGCCTAAAAAAAAAATCAAGATTTAGAAAACAAGAAATAGATTGAATTAGGTGGAACAGTTTTATTTAATTTTAACATTTTAATGAAACAAATGCCAAGTTTAGACTCTGGAGCTTGGCCTTGGAAGAAAGATTGCCTTCTGCAGGCAGGTGTGAGGTGTGATAAGAGCCATCTGCTCTCAGTGCTCCTGCATCAGGCCCACAGTGCCAGCCTTGCTGTCCTACCTGAATCCCTAGGAACTGGGCTTTGTTTCTGCCAAAGGTCTCTAAGTTTCCTTTAAATCAGTGACATACTGATTAAATAAGCAGTGGGACTCTCCCTCTCTTACTTGAGCTAGCTGAAGGCAAACAGCGAAATTTACTTTTCTCGTAGCAAAATTAAAATAGAGCTCTCAGTGTTGTGGGGCAGCTAGAGATCCAACTTCCCACCTTTTCCTATAATAAATGAGACAGTAACTACTCCATACCTTCACCTATAAGGACTAAAACAAAGAATGCAGGTAAAGTTCTCAGCAAAGGGTCTGGCTAGTAACCCAAACATCAAAGCAAATTGATAATACTGGTAATTTGTGTATTTGTGTCTGGTAACCAGAAATCTCTGTGTTACATTAACAAAACAAATCGTGTCCTTAGATACTGTTTCACCGGTGAGCAGGGCAGAATTTGACCGTTGCTCTTTTGTCCTGGCTTAAGTATCTCCAGGTTGAACTATGGGGGAAGATTGAGTTGAAGTAAAATATCCTAGGAGAACTGGGGGCTGGCCCTGAAGGTATGGAGGCGAGGAATGGGGAGGGAGAAGTAGGCAACTAGGCCCCAAGCCTTGGTGGCCAGGGAGTGGGGGGTGGGTGTGGGCGGTGCTGGAGGGTGGTGGTGGGGAGGGGGTGGGAGTGTTGGGGGGAGGGGTGGACTCCTCCCTGCTTGTGCTGCCTTCCCCAATTGCTCCTCCCATGCTCTCTGCCAGTTGTCCCTGTGACTTTGACCGACTGCTGGGGCAAATATAAATGACTAGTGATATAACAAAAGTTGCTTGCCTTCATTATAAGCCAGAACATGGGAATTAAAACAACGGTTAGATAATTGACTGTGGGTGTAAGGAGGGGAGGTACATAGTTCGGAAACTTTATAAATGAATGCTTCCCGATTGGAGTCATTATTTATTTGTTTTTAAAAATATTTTATTTATTAATTTGAGAGAGAGACATAGAGTGTGCACAAGCAATGAGGGGTGGAGGTGGGAAGGGGGAGGCTGGAGGGGCAGAGGCAGAGAAAGAAGCAGACTTCCTGCTGAGCAGGGACCCTGACAGGGGCTCAATCCCAGCACTGGAATCAGGACCTGAGCTGAAGGCAGATGCTTAATGGACTGAGCCACCCAGGCACCCCCAGAATCATTATTTTAAGGCAGCATATAGTTTTCTGGATTAATCACAGAATGAAATTTTGGATTAAAGAAAAGCACTAAAATAACTTTGTAGCAGCAACAGAAAGCCATGTGTTTCAGCTCCACAAAAACATAGTATATAATGCTGAAAAGTCATACTATACAGCACCAGCTGCAGTGTCCACAGATGCTACTTATGATTATGATTATTGCCACCCAGTAAGCCTCTTTCCCATGCAGGGTCTCACCCCGCCCGGCAGAGAGTTCCCCCGCATGGGAGAGTAACCAGTGGTGGAGACTCTACAGGGAAGGAGGAGATTGGCTGTCAGGCTCACAACGCACACCCATATCAAGTGACTCTAGCTGCCCCTTGAACAAGTCTCTTCTCCAAAATCCCTTTCTCCTCCAGGCTGTCTCTCCCCTTCTGTTATGAAAACATAGCTTTGCTCTCAACTGGCTTAGGGATTTCCCCCTGTGCCCTCTTTAAATTCCTATCCGTGAAGATCACAAAAATTCACCTCAGGTCATTAAAGTGTGGTGGAGGAGATATAAACAAACATGCATTGGAATATGAGGTTGGTCACTGATATACCAGATGTATGAACAACAGGGGTTCAGAGGAGGAAGCTCTCCTGGGGGAGTGATGTTGGCCCTGGCCTCTAAGGGTGGATTGGATTTTTTTGTCTGAGAACAATGGAAGGGTATTCTTGTTGGAAGAACAGCTTCAACAAAGGCACAAATGCGGCCCCGCCCAGGGTCTGATCTTCCCAGGTAAGGAAAGTAGTAGGCTAGGAAGTGGGGGGCTGATCCAGATTTCAGAAGATCTTGAATACCAAACTAAGAGATTTAGGCTTTATTCCACAGGTCAGATTTTGGAGCAGCTCATCGAAGCAGTGCTGGGGGTATTAGTCTTGGAGTGGTTGTCCTGAGCGGATGGAGTAGGGCAGAGACAGAATGCAGGAAGTCGATGAAGAGGGTCTTCCCGGTCTTCCCATCATTCTTCAAGGACACACAGCCTTTCCTCGATGCAGGGGAGTGGACAAGGTCTTCTGTGCTTTCTCTCATAAGGACTCTCATCCAATGGATCAGCGACCCATACTTTCAACTTCATTTAACCTTCCTTGGAAGCCCATCTCCCAACATTGCCACATTGCGTGTTAGACCTTTAACGTCTGAATCTTCAGGGCTTACACATATTCAGTCCATAATAGTCTCCTGTGATAACAACACCTACCATCCTTGAAGTGCCTGTTATGTTCTAGGCCATGCAAAGTCTCTACATATATTATTTCATTTAATGTGCACGAGAACTGTATGAAGTAGATAGTTTGTTGTCTATATCTTACAAATGAGAACACTGAGTCTTGGGGAAGATAAATAATCTGTTCATAGCCATATGACCTTTAGGAGTGGAGGCAGGATTTGAAGGAGAGCTGCCTGACCTGGTGCTCTCGCCTTTTAAAAGACTTTCCCCCCATTCCTGGTGCTGCCACATTTAGCTGCTGCTCTGTCCCTTTCACCCCATTCTCCAGTCCCACTAGGTGACCCATTGTTCTCCCCACATGACATACTTCCTAATCCCTAGCATTTGCTTATGCTGTTTTCTCAGACAGAAATGTATTTTTTTCTTCTTTTTATTTATTGTTCAAATTTCACCTCAAGGAGCAATGGCTCCATGAAACCTTCCTATATATCTTTTCTGTTGAATCATATATGTGAAACTTTCCTATATATTCAATTCTCTTTCATTTGGACTTATATTCTAATTACTGTCTAAATGTCTGTATTTCCCTACTCTACTACCAGATCATAATTATTTGGAGTATTTTCAGTATTACACAGGTCTGTATTCTACACCCTGCCCAGCATATAGTCAGTGCTTTAATAAACACTGAATGAATGTCCAGGTGAGAGGTGATGAAGGCATGAACTAGAGAAGTGACAATGGAAATGGAAAAGGTGGATATGGGGACTGAGGGAGGGGTAAGAGGCAAGGATGTCTTGAAGTTTTTTTTTTCAGGAGGAATGACATTGTGATTATGGTAGCCAGGAAAGAGAGCATTAATGGGGCAGTAGTATTTTGTGTGTGTGTGTGCGGTGCACTTCACAGGCACATTTATTTATGCCACAGAGGGAACAATACATCTACAAGTGTACAGCGATGCTCCATGTTCCCATCTAATCGAGCTTGCTGAAATTTAGAGAGAGACTGATATGCCCTCTGATGTGTACACCCAATTAAACCTAGTTAACACTGATCATGACCAGGTGCAAGGCTCAAAGTTTTCAAAGTTTCATCTTTCTTATCAGCTCTCCTGACTTTATAAATGATGAAACCCATCAACCCCATTTCTATCCAAATCTCCTAGTAAACATGGGTATAGTAGGGCTTCACAAGGACCCAAGGTCTTTTTTTCTTCTTTCTTTCTTTCTTTCTTTCTTTCTTTCTTTGAGAGAGAGAGAGAAAGAGAGAGCTCAGTCGCATGAGTTGGGGAGGGGAGGAGCAGAGGAAGAGAGATAATCTTTTTTTTTTTTAAAGATTTATTTATTTATTTATTAGACAGAGATCACAAGTAGGCAGAGAGGCAGGCAGAGAGTGAGGAGGAAGCAGGCAGCCTGCTGAGCAGAGAGCCTGATGAGGGGCTCGATCCCAAGACCCTGAGATCATGACCTGAGCCGAAGGCAGAGGCTTAACCCACTGAGCCACCCAGATGCTCCAAAGAGAGAGAATCTTAAGCAGACTCTATGTTTCACACAGAGCCACTGTGGGGCTGGGTCTCACCACCCTGAGATCATGACCTGAACTGAAATTGGGTCAGACGCTTAACTGAATGAACCACCCAGGCGCCCTGGGACTCAGGTATTAATAAGGCTTTGAAGCATCTCAGTGCAGGACACCCTACTCACCATTAGGCCACCCTGACCTGGATGGCCAGTGACTCAGAAATGCCAGTCAGGGCTTGCTTCTCCCCTTTCCTTTCTCTCCTCTTGGGTGGTGGAGTCTGTTTAGCAGAAGCTCACACAGCTTTTAGCTTGGGTCCATATATAACCTTGGCCAAGGAGAATCCCAGAAAAACTAAGAGATGCCATCTCTTCTGCTTCTTTGGTGTAGGCAGGGGAGAAAATGTCCTAATACATCTTGTCATAGTCACCTGTAAACAGGCATCTCCATCAGTAGCAGCACCATCAACTCCTACTGTAAGTGAGGTGGGGTATACAACTTTGTGGAGGAAGAAAGCCAAGACTCAGGGTCAGTGAAGTGAGCACATATGCCTAATAACACAACAGCTCCAGTACTGGGAATAAAGCTTCACACTGGGATGCCTGGGTGGCTCAATCGGTTAAGTGCCTGTCTTCAGCTCAGGTCATTAACCCAGAGTCCTGGGATCGAGTCCTGCACTGGGCTCCCTACTCAGTGGGGAGCCTGCTTCTCCCTCTCCCTCTGTTTGCCTCTCTCTCTGCTTGTGCTCTCTTTCCCACTCTAATAAAGAAAATCTTCAGAAACAAATAAAAGCTTCACGTTTGTCAATGCCAATACTTAGGTTAGCTCTGCATCTTGGAGAAAAAAGAGTGAGCTAACACGAAATGCAAAACAGGAGCACATTTTGCAGAATTCTATAGACAAAACCCTCACTGGGTTCAACATGATTGTATTTTAAGATTTTATGCTCAAAAGACATTAATTAGGCCTTATGAGTAGAAGAAGCGATCAAAACGGTTTGATAGAAACAGGGGGAGGAGCTATAGCAGAGTGCAGCAAGCAGTGATGGGAGAGTTAGGGGCTAGGTCTTTTCCCAAAATGTCGTAATAGCTTGGACCTCTTTTTTCTGGCAACATAAAGGGAGAAGGGAGGATTGTGTATATTAATATTGTATTTCTGTGACATGAAGTGGAAATGGGTAGCAGATTTCCACTGTATCACCATGTTCACGAGGTCAGCATCAAAGGGACTCACTCACATATCGTTCCAATTTTAGTATATGTGCTGCCGAAGCGAGCACATGGGACTCACTCACATAAATGCTCAGAAATAATTTGTACAGATGAAGGCAGTAGAGCAACAGAACACAGCAGATTTTTAAAGAATAAAGTAATTGGAAGGCCTTGTTTCCTAGATTGCATGGCCAGTTTTCTTTTAGCTTTGTGATTTTATAAGAAGGTATGGATGTTCTTAGTTTAACATGTATCAGTCCCATGTTCAGAAGAAGACAGCTTTCCTGTATTGGAAAATAATTTGCCATTTTTCCTGATTATCCTGCCCTGCAGTTTGACAGCATTTTGATGTGCTTTTATATTTTAATAATTTTCAATGAAGTATATTAATTTTGATTATAAATGTCCCCACACACATGCCCGCTGGTGGTAATATTATATGTTTACCTACTCATTTGTACAGTTTTAGGGGATAATGCATTCTGATAACTTATTAGGATACATGGCTGGAAAATTCTCATTTTAAAGTAGAATAGTTGTGAAGCAACATTAAAATTTAATTAGAACTGTTCACTGCATTTCATTACGAGGTTAGTCTGTAATTACTAAGCAAGTCCTGGTGTTTACTAATACAGAAGTGACAGCACATAATACTGCTGAATTATTGCCACGTTGCTAGAGAAGACAATTGGAAAATGAGGAGCAGATAAAGGCATTGTTTAAAGAGCCTCAGGAGAAAAACACAACCTTAGAGCATAATCTTTATTTCCTTTAACCTTCCTTTTCCCTTGTCCATCTAGGGCAATAAAGGCACATAGACCTCTTCTGTCATATATTAAGTAGCCTACATATAATGCCTCCAGTTGCAATTTTCTCATTTTGCATGAAACCCTCCTCCTGCAAGAGTAGGTGTGAAGTGGGCCTTGGTAGTTACAGTTCTGCGCTGCTCAGATGCCTTGTATGTGGGGAGAAAATACACCTTCAAGTGACTGCCATCCACTGAGGTTTCTAAGAAACTTTAGTCTTTTAAAATAATCATCATTTATTCCTCTTTAATTAAGATATAAATATTGCATGATGGGAGAGTAACAATGTAAGAAAGCTCTATCAAATGTAACCTGATCCTCCACATCTTGACCAGGGATATGAGGGTTACAATTTTCGTATACGGGCACACTGAAAAGTTTTTTGAAATTTCCTTTGCACAGACCTCATAATCTTGCTGTTAATGTGATTCCCTGCACCCTTTTCTCCTTCTGCCCAAGACCGCCTCTGTACCTTCACAGTGAATTGAGGCAACCATTTTGGTAATTTGGATGAAAATTCGTTTTGTTTTTTTAAGAGATTTTGTTTATTTATTTGAGAGAGAGAGAGAGCGCCCATGAAAGGAGGTGAGGAGCAGAGGGAGAGGGAGAAGCAGACTAACTGCTGAGGAGGGAGCCCGATGTGGGGCACAATCAATCCTGGGACTCCAGGATCATGACCTGAGCTAAAGGCAGACACTGAACCGACTGAGACACCCACGCGCCCTTGAAAATTACTGTTAATGAAGTCACTCAAACAGTGGGTTTGATTTGTGTGTGTATGTGTGTGTAGTTGGTGCTGGAGCTGGTCTGGTGGGGAGCATTGAGGTGTGGGAATGAGGTAACACCTATGGACTGGATTATCTTGATAAATCACTGAACTGTCCTTTTCATATACCTCTTCACAGGAGAGGGAGAGAGCAGACATTCTTGCCTTGTTTTTGATCTGGGGAGCGTCGGGGTGAGGGAACACGTAATCTTTCATCCTTAACTATGATGTTAGCTGTAGGTGCCTGTATTATTTTGTAGATCGTTGTATCAGTTGGCTAGGGGTGCCGTAACAAAGTACCACAGACTTTATTTTATTTTTTTAAAGTTTTAATGTATTTGTTTGAGTGAGTGGGAAGGAGAGGGAGAGAGAATCTGGGCTGAGCCTAAACCAAGAGGGACTCAACTGGGAAATCATGACCTGAGCCTAAACCGAGTTTAGGTTAGCCGCTTAACCCACGGAGCCACCCAGGCGCCCCAGTACCATAGACTTGAAACAGAAATTTATTTCTCGCATTTCTGGAAGGTGGAAGACAGATATCAGGGTATCAGCTTATTTGGTTTCTTCTGAGGCCTCTCCTCTTGGCTTGTACACGGCGACCTTCTCTCTATGTCCTCACCTGCTCTTTCTCTGTGCACGTCTCTGGTATCCTTGTGTCCAAATTTTCTCTTAAGAACTCTATTAGGATTGGATTAGGGCCCATCCTTATGGTCTCATCTTAATTTAATCACTTTTATAAAAAGACCCTATCTCCAAATACAGTCAGGACTTCAACATATGAATTTGGAGGGATGTAGTTCAGCCTATAACATTACCTTCTACCAGGTTAAGGAAGTTCTATTTCAGTTTATGCGGAGTTTTTGTCATGAATGAGTACTGAGTTACATCAAGTGATTTTTTGGGCATAGATTAATAGGATCATGTGGATTTTTTTCTTTAGACTGTTATCATAATGATTACATTGATTTTTGCATAGTAAACTAGTCATGATGTATTACACTTTTTATATCTTGTTGGATTTCATTTTGTAATGTTTTTCATTTTTGCAAAAATACTTATTAAGGTATATTGTTTTCTTTTCTTGTAATGTTTTTGTCTGGTTTTGATATCATGGTAATACCTCATCAATAAGCTGAGAAGTATTTCCTCCTCTTTTATGCAAAACACTATGCAGATTTTGTTATCTCTTCTTTAATTGTTTGGTAGAATTCATCAGTGAAATACTATGAGCCTGGAGATTTCTCTTTCAGAAGGTTTTAAATTACTAATTCAATTTCTTTGAATAGTTATAGGATTTTTCTGGTTATCTCTTTACCTTGAGTGAGATTTGGTAGTTTATGGTTTTTGCAGAAGTGCTTATTTCATCTACATTATTGAATGTATATGTGTAGAGTTATTTGTAGTCTCTTCTTATTCTTCTAATTTCTTAGAATTTGTAGTAATATCCCCCACTTCAGTCCTGATATTGGTAATTTATGAATTCTCTGCTTTTTTCTTTTTTGCACTTGCTAGAGATTTATCAATTATATTGATCTTTTTAAAAGAGCTACCTCTTTGTGTCATTGATACTGTTTCTGTTTTTTATTTCATTGATTACTGATCTTATGTTTATTATTCCCTACCCTGTGCTCACATTGGATTTATTTTTCTCCAGGTGGAGGCTTAGGTTACTAATTAGAGACTTTTTTTTTTTTTTTTTTTTATTTCTTTATTTGGCAGAGAGAAATCACAAGTTGTCGGAGAGGCAGGCAGAGAGAGAGAGAGGGAAGCTGAGCAGAGAGCCCGACGCGGGACTTGATCCCAGGACCCTGAGATCATGACCCGAGCCGAAAGGCAGTGGCTCAACCCACTGAGCCACCCAGGCGCCCCGAGACTTCTTTTCTAATACGAGTTTTAACTCTTTAAATTTCTAAGTACTGCTTTAGATTCATCTTACAGATTTTGATTTTTTTTCTTTCAGTTGAAAATATTTTAAAATTTCCTTTGAGACCTCTTTCACCCATGCATTATTTAGAAGTATATTGTTTTATTTCCAAGTATCTGTAGATTTTACTGTTACCTTTGTTATTTTTTTCTAGCTTCATTTCATATTGTCAGAGAACATATTTTGTATAATTCAGTTCTTTGAAATTTACTAAGGTTTGTTTTATGACCCATGATATTCTCTGTCTTGGTGAATGTTCAATAATTATGTGAAAGGAATGTATAGTCTGCTGTTGGATGGACTGTTCTATAAACATCAATTAGATTTAGTTGTTTGATGTTGTTCACTTCTTTTATTTTCTTGCTGATTTTATGTCTACTAGTTCTATCGATTACTGAGAGAGTAGTATTGAAGTCTCCATGGATTTTTCTATTTCTCCTTTCAATTCTTTCAGTTTTTGTTGCATGAAGTGTTATTAGATGGATATACATTTGTGGTTGTTATGTGTTCTTGGTGAATTGATCTTTTTATCATTGTGTAATGTCTCTCTTTATCCCTTGTAATTTTCTTTGCTCTGAAGTTTACTTTATTGTTAAAATAGCTATGCTAGCTTTCTTTTATTTAGTGTTTGCATGGTATATTCTTTCTATCTTTTTGCTTTATCCTATCTATATCATTATATTTGAGGTGAATTTGTTATAGACAGCATATGGTCTCATGTTTTTTTATTCTAAATCCATTCATATGTATCTGGAAATCTCTGTCTTTTAATTGGTATATTTAGAACATTTACTCTTATTATAATTATTGACACATTTGGATTGGGTGTACCATTTTATTATTTGTGTTCTATGTTTCCCTTCTAATTTTTACTTGTCTTTTTCCTTTTCCTTTCTTCTTTTGAGCTATTTGAACATATTCTATTAGATTTATATATTGTGTCTTTAGCTATGTATTTTATATATTTTTAGTAATTGATCTCAGAATTCTAAAACACATATGTAACTTGCCATATCAGACATTATTCCTTTACAGTTCTCTGGCCTCCTTTTAGTTTTTCTAGCCAGAAATAAGGGGCTTTAGTTATCACAGTCTGCCACACAATTCTCATAATTTACCCACATCTGGGGCCAAACAGCAGGAGGACAGAAAGAGAAAAAACTCAACAAGATTTATCCATTTTCTTGGGAGCACAGCTCCCAAGAGAAAATTTTCCATTCTACAGAATTTCAGGTGTTTGTGGGCCCTGCTGCTGCTGCCACCACCAGCACTGCCACCAATGTGGAATTGCCTGGTGATTGGGACGAGATAGAGCAGAATTTGGAAAAGATAAAAAGGAAAGTAGGAGATTCCTCCCACTCTCCCTGAGTATTAGAAGTCCCTCATTTCATTCCTTGAGCCAATCCTAAAGGGTTTTCCTAGAGAAGTATTTGTTTATTCTTTGGTGTCCACTTCTGGTTTTTGTCTGGATTGTATCTGGGCTGAGAGGTATTCATGGAAATCTCCTCCCACCAGTCCCCCTGCTGGGCTGGTTGGTCCTTCAAACTCTGCTCTTCTTTCCCAATCTGCCTGCTACTATTGACTTTTCAGAGTCCTCAAATAGCTGCTCCATGCATTCTCTCCAGGTTTTATATATCCATTCTGTGGCAGAGACAGAATGGAGTGAGCTTATTTCATTTTATTCAGAACTAGAACTTTTATATGTAACTTTTCAGTTTGATCTACAAGGTTCCAGGGCAGGTAATTTATTGCCACAGCGGTCTTTATGGTAAATATATGAAATACATTTGACCTACTGTTTTTGTTCCAATGGTAATAGAAGCCTTGGTGGTTACAGAAACAATTCAGAAAGGAGACAATGCTTACTCCTTCCCTTCCCACCCAATTATATTTGCACTTTGACAATACCTGCCAAAGATGCCCTTTGTGAGTGGTGTTATGAGACTTTGGGGACAAATAGATTCCAGGTAAACTTGGGAAGTTGGTCAAAGATGTCATGAAGGTCCCAGCCTCTCCTCTCTGCAGACTTTGCCACCTTTAGTGGCCCTATGACACTCACTTCTTCATGCAGAATTTTTTAAATTTCTGGAATGGATAAATTGGGTCCAATCACATGTGTCAACTCTTATGAATGTGCTGTGTTGAGAGTATTATGTCTAAGTTCAGAAGGAAATTGTGTAGGGTTCTGTTGTGATGCCTGTAAGGGTCTGTGAAAGGTAATGATGTTCTGTTGTGTTATCTGTTAACTTTCTTCTCACATGAAATCTTCTTTGCAATAAGATGTGCTATTGTCAGATATATTTTTTGTATACATCTAGGATCATTAACTTCCTTTATCTCACATCTTTTCTATTATTGTTCCACTCTCTGATAGTGGAGTGAAGCCCTGGTCATCTGTTAAAGGGATTTCTTTTTTTTTTTTTTTCCCCTCAAATTTATTTGACACAGAGAGAGAGAGAGACAACACAAGAAGGCAGAGAGGCAGGCAGAGGGGGAGGAGGAAGCAGGCTCTCGGCAGAGCAGAGAGCCTGATGTGGGGCTGGATCCCAGGACCCTGAGATCAGGACCTGAGCTGAAGGCAGAGGCTTAACCCACTGAGCCACACAGGCGCCCCTGTTAAAGGGATTTCTAAGACTAGTGAGCAGTTGTAGGAAATTTTCAGGGAGAGGAAATTAATGGGTATTGGTGAGAAGTTCTTCCCTTGACTCCTGTCATGATTCCTTGTACATCCAATATGGCTAGTCACGGCGATCTGAGTGTAATAACAAGTGAGCCTTCCCTGATGGGAAGAGATGGACAGGCTCAAAGGATGGGGCAGGCAAATGATGTAGTGTTAGCTATGTCTTAGGAGGGTCAATGGCTGCTGTTTCTTTCTTCTTTCAAAAATTTTCCTTTGAAAAAGACCCACATCTTGCTAGTGCAGTCTAAGGAGACTTAACCTTTGTGCAGGCAGGGGAAAAGCTTCTGACTGGCGAGAGCCTAACTGACATGGCTATAGGTGAGCCAGCTTAGAAGAGTGACTTAAACTAACTTTGGAATAACACACGTCTGGCTTTGAATCTTGGATTTACAACTTACCAGTTGTGAGGCTGAGAGTAAGCTGCTACCTCTCTGAGCCTCAGTTTCCTCAACTGCAAAATACGATAATAATGTTTACCCACTTCCCTCTCTGTGTGATTATAGAGACCAACTGATATAATCTGAAGGAAAAAATGCCTGGCATTGGCAGAAGGTCCTCAGCAAATGTTAGCTTTTTATTATTCTTAGATTGTGTTGTGGATGTCAAAGAGTCATTGCTCACCTTGGTTCTCCTGTCTAATGGGGTGCAAGCAGGGACAAAATCATGGGTGTGACCTTTCTTGGATAGGCAGAGGAGTCATCATGTTTTTCATATTGAAACTTAATCAGTCTATTAAGTCAAATGTTACCAGAGCTAACAATGATATACTTTTTTAGCAACTGCCATGACATTCAGAACAACTTTTAATTGTGAGTCTTTTTCTTTAAAACAAAAATTCATATAAGCAAATGCTACTATTTCAAGGAAATCCTTCGAGGGACTTTAATTGACACATGTAAATGCTGTAGTTCAATTTGCATTTAAATAGGAATTCTTAATATTTCTTTTTAAATGGGTTTTTTTCACTCTTATAAAACTAAAAATTGATTTTTTTCTTTTTAGAAAAATGGGTACCTACTAGGGTTCATGGTTAAGCAGTGTGGTGCAGCTGTTCTTTTATTTCTCCCACTCAGTGTGGAAATAGCCTTACCAGAGCAAGGCAGAAGTGAACAATAGAAATAATATTTTTTAAAAATGTGCTTCTGCACAGGATTGATCAGTAGTTTAGCAAAGATTGACATCAGCATGGCATTCTTTCCATAAATGCACAAGACTGCACAGAAAAATCCTCCCTATTTACAAGTACAGTCAACTTCCATCTTTGATTTCTCCTTAATACCATAGTAACTCTCTTAAAATGCACTGCAGGGATGGTCTTTCTTTGCCTTTCTTCCCTCTAAAGAGGGATCAGAGTGTTCCCTAAAAAAGACTCTGGTAATGGAGCTTGGGAGGTAGAATTCTCATCTGGAAATTATTACCGAAGTAGCCTCGAACAGGTGTTTGGCACATGTTCCCAGGCGCCTAAGAAGGGGAATCAGAGTGTGGAGTTTGGAATTTATTGAGGTTCCTTACTCAAGTCTGACTCTAGGTCTGCTAATGGTCAGCAGCAGGAAATACTAGGTGCTCACCCAAATCATTCTGGGCACATAGCTAGACTACAGTTTCCTGCCTGCCTTGTAGTTCAGTGTGGTTGCATTTCTAAGTTTTATCCAAAATTTAGAAGTCCTACTTCCAAACTTGGTCCATATAAGCCTTCTACATGGTCTTTGCTCTTTTCTCCTTCTGGCTGCTTAGAGCGAAGTGACTCTCAGGGCAACCTTGGAAGCCATGTGTTGAAGATGGCAGCACCTCCATAAGCTTGGGCTTCCCAAACAACTCTTCTGCCAACCTTTTCACTTGCTCAGTACTGTTTTATGCTCAAGAAATAAACGTCTGTTGAGATTGAGCCATTATACATGTGGGGATTTATTTGTTATAGCAGTTAACCTATCCTAACTCTAACTTACTCTTTTTCTACAGTTTAAGTTACTGTACATGTTTAAACATGGGCTATGAATTCTGCTCACACAGAACCAGTACTCCATTAAGCATATAGTGTAATAGTTAGTCCTCCTGCAACCCCTTCCTTGGGAATGTGAGGTCTAGAATATTGTCCAGTAATGCTAACGTAATTCTTTCTCAGAATATCTGGCATTTCGGAGCGCCTGGGTGGCTCGGTGGGTTAAAGCCTCTGCCTTCAGCTCAGGTCATGGTCCTGAGGTCCTGGGATTGAGCCCCGTGTCGGGCTCTCTGCTCAGCCAGGGAGCCTGCTTCCTCCTCTTTCTCCTCTCTCTCTGCTTGCCTCTCTGCCTCCTTGTGATCTTTGTCTGTCAAATAAATAAAAAAAATAAAAATCTTTAAGAATATCTGGCATTTCTATCCCACCAAATCACTTTAAGGGCTTTTCTCTTCTTGAAAACAGTCACAATTTATTCAACCACCCATTCATTTTTATCACTTGATGAATAAATCTCCCATTTGTTTATCTGTTCTCAAAAATGTTCCAGACAAGGAAGACAGTTTACAAGATGAATAAAACACAACAAAATGTTCTGGAACACTGAAAAGGAATTAAAAAAAATAAAAAATTTAAAAAATGCAACAAAATGGCCTACAAAAACCAGGAGTGAAGTTAGAAAGGAAAATAAGGGTAAAATCAACAAAATAGAGTTAGGAATATTGCTAACATACTTAACAATTGTGAACATAGTTGACCTCACTAGCTCCTGTCTCTCTGACATCTTCCTCATGAAGCTGCTTCTGGCTGCTTTCTTTCTTCTCCTTCAAAAATCCTAATTTCTTGGGAGAACCATTTCTTTAAACCTTTCCTGGTGGCCCCAAGTTTCCATCTTCCCCTATGGGATCTTCGAGGGCTTCTTATGCCCTTAGATTTCCTTTAAGCAGTCGGACAATTGGATGTGGGAAGACTTAACTTGGGAGGTCATTTTTCTTTTCTTTCCTTTTTAAAAACGATTTATTTATTTATTTGAGAGAGAGAGAGAGAGAGAGAACATAAGCAGGAGGGGCATAGGGAGAGGGAGAGAGAGAATCTCAAGCAGACTCCACACTGAGTGCAGAGACCAGGGTGAGGCTTGATCTCATGATCCTGAGATTATGACCTGAGTTGGAACCAAGAGTTGGATGCTTAAACAACTGTGCCATTCAGGTGCCCCAGGAAGTCATTTTTCTTATCACTTGTGAGGCTGGTTATTTTTTCATATATTGTACTTATTTTCCACTTATATTTCTTCCTTTGTGAGTTTTATTTTATTTTTATTTATTTTTAAAAAAGATTTTATTTATTTATGTGACAGAGAGAGATCACAAGTAGGCAGAGAGAGAGAGAGAGAGAGAGAGAGAGGAGGAAGCAGGCTCCTTGCCAAGCAGAGAGCCCAGTGTGGGACGTGATCCCAGGACCCTGAGATCATGACCAGAGACGAAGGCAGAGGCTTAACCCACTGAACCACCCAGGTGCCCCACTTTGTGAGTTTTAACTTCTAATCTATTAAGATTTTTCTATTAGATCTCTTTTTTTAAAAAAATTGATGTACAGGATTTGCATGTGAGCAATATTAATCATGTTTTTAATATTTATGTTACAAATATTTTTCCCATGATGTATATAAGTTACATATTTGAATTTCTTTTCTTTTCTTTAAATCTTTATTTTTTTGAGCAGTTATAGGTTAACTGAAAAATTGAGGGAAAGGTACAGAGATTTCTCGTAAACCCCCCTGCTCTCATATATGTATTGTCTCCCCCATTACCAAAGTGGTACATTTATTACATTGATGAACCAACATTGACATTGATACATCATTATCACTTCAATTCCATGGTTTACATTAGGTTTCACTCTTGGTGTTGTACATGGCTTTTAACAAATGTGCCGTGACATGTATCCATCATTTTATTATCATGCAGAGTATTTTCAGTGCACTAAAAATCCTCTGTGCTCTGCCTACTCATCCCACTTCTCCCAGACCCTTGCAACCATTGATCTTTATACTGTCTCCATAGTTTTTTCCTTTTCCAGAATGTCATATAGTTGGAATCATACAGTATGTAGCCTTCCCAGGTTAGCTATTTTCACTTATGAATATACATTTAAAGTTTCTTCCATGTCTGTTCATGTCTTGATAGCTCGCTTCTTTTAGTCCTGAGTAATATTCTGCTGTCTGGATGTACCAGTTTATTTATCCATTCACCTACTGAAGGACATCTTGGTTGCTTCCAAGTTTTGGCAATATGAATAAAGCTGCGATAAACATCCATGTGATGATTTTTGTGCAACATGTTTTCAGCTCTTTTGGGTAAACACCAAGGAGGATGATTGCTGGATCATATGGTAAAAGTATGTTTAGTTTTGTAAGAAACTGCCAACCTGTCTTCCAAAGTGACTGTACCATTTTGCATTTTCCAGCAATGTATGAGAGTTTTTGTACTCTAATCCTTGCCAGCATTTGGTGTTGTCAGTATTCTGGATTTTGTCCATTCTAATAGAGATATAGTGGTATTTTATTGATTTTTAAGTTTGCATTTTCCTAATGTCATCTTTTCATATGCTTATTTGTCACCCATGTATTTTCTTTGGTGAGAGAAAATTTCTGTTAAAGTCTTTGGCTCGTTTTTAAATTGGGTTTTTGTTTTATACTACTGAATTTGAAATGGTCTTCATATTTTTGGATAAGTCCTTTATGAAATGTATCTTTTGCAAATATTTTCTCCAGACTATACCTTGTCATTTCATTTTCTTGACATTGTCTTTTACAGAACAGACATTTTCAATTTTAATGAAGTCCAGCTTATCAAGTATTTCTTTCACAGATTGTTGGTGCTGAATCTAAAGAGGCAGCATAGTACCAAAGGTCATTTAGGCTTTCTCCTATGTTATCTTCTGGGAGCTTTATAGTTTTGCCTTTTACATTTAGGTTTATGCCTGTTTTAAGTTAAATTTTTAAACAAAATATTTATTTATTTATTTTGGAGAGAGAGAGAAAAAAAAACAGGTGTGCATTTGAACTGGGGAAGGAGGAGAGGGAGAGGGAGAATCTCAAGTAGACTCTCCCACTGAGTGTTGCGCCTATCCAGGGCTCGATCTCAAGACCCTGAGATCATGACCTGAGCCAAAATCAAGAGTCTGACATGTAACTGACTGAGCCACCAGGCACCCAAGTTTATAATTTTTATTATTATTTTTTTTTGGCAAGTGGATATCCAATTTTCCCAGCACCCCTTTTTGAAAAGCTTATCTTTGCTTCATTGTATAACTTCTCTCTCTTTCTCAAAGATCAGTTGACTATATTTGTGTGGCTCTATTTCTGGGCTCTTTATTCTGTTTCATTAATCAAATTTTCTATTCCTTTGCCAATACCACACATCTTGATTATTATAACTTTATAGTAAGTCTTGGAATTGGGTAATGTCAGTCCTCCAGCTTTGCTTTTCTCCTTCTTTATTGATTTGGCTATTATGGATCTTTTACCTCTCCTCATACACTTTGGAATGATCATATTTTGCGCACTATAGGTAAGGTGTTTTTCTCCCCCCTGGTTTCTTTTAGGACTTCTTCAACTTTGATTTGGGCTGGAGTTGGATATTTCCCTTTCCTCAGGAAAGAGGTGATGATATTCCAGGCTAGATTCTTGTTAAGTTTCTCCTGAGGGCAAGCATGGTTGAGATGAGAGTACTCTGGCCCGTTTCAGGGGTTCCTTTTCCCTTTCCCCTACCGGAAGCATGAGGGGATTTCTCTTTGATATTTACTGTGAGAATCTGGTCAAACTTCTGGAGGTAGATCTCACAAAACTGTGGGGGTACCCCCTATGACTGGGTCCCCTGCTGTTTTACCCTCAGATCTTGCACACTGAGCCTCCAGCAATTTGTCAATTACAGTTCAGATTTTCTTACTTTGGGACTGTTTCCCATGATGGTTTCCACTTGTGAGCCTGCTCTCTCAAGCCATGACTTCTTGTGTTCCTCAGCCTGTGTCTCCAATCTTGGTGACAATGGTTTGTTCTGTGTTCTCATCGCTCTTAGGGATCTTGTAAGTCATTATTTTTTCAGGGGTGCCTGGGTGGCTCAGTGGGTTAAGCCTCTGCCTTCAGGTTGGGTCATGATCTCAGGGTCCTGTGGTCGAGCCCCATGTCAGGCTCTCTGCTTGGTGGGGAGCCTGCTTCCCCCTCTCTCTCTGCCTTCTTGTGATCTCTCTCTCTCTGTCAAATAAATAAATGAAATCTTAAAAAAAAAAAAGTCATTATTTTTTCAGTTCGTTCTGCTTTTTTTTGTTGTTAGGATGGAGTAGGGACTTCCAGACTCCTTACATGCAGAACCAGAAACCAGAAGTCAAGTTGTTATTTATACTTCCTAAAAAATTACTTCACATTTCTTATTTGTACAGGTGATACATTATATATTCCTATAAAAATTAAAAGAATACAATTACATAAGGAAAGTACTCCCTTTTAACCTTCCTTCCTAGGTTGTCATTTCATTTCCCTCCTTGGGGGAAAAAACCACTTATCTATTGTGTTGGTGTGTATCCTTTGAGATATTTAATTTTCTACACACTCACATTTAAATGTTTGTATAGGAATTGCATAAGTATATATGCAAAAAGAGGATCAGGTTGTATGTATTATCCTGTTACTTACTCTTTCACTTAATGTATGTTTGGAGAATCTTCCATGTTGTATATCGAGATATACCTAAAAAAATTGCTACACAATATTCCATTACATTGATATATTAGAGTTTACTTAACCATCCTTTTCTTTATTGTTGCTTCGGTTGTTTCTAATTTTTTGTTGTTATAAGTGATACTACAAAATATTCTTCATTCTACTTTGAACAGTTTGGGAAGCATTTCTGTAAGGTAAATATCCAGAAGAGGAATTGCTGGGTATTTTAAACATTTAAATTTTTTTTTTTTTACAAATCTGATGGGTAAAAAAATGTCCCTATGTTGTTTTAACATACATTTCATTAATTCCTAGTGAGATTGAGCATTTTTCAAATATTTATTGGCCATTTGTAATTTTTGGATTCTGTAATATTGATCTTTTGCTTTATGTGTTATGAATATTTTCCTTCTGTGTCTTTGTTTATGGTGTCTTTTATGGTTAGGTTTTTCTGTTTTATGAAACCAGGTCTGCCAATTTTTCATTTTTTTCACCTTTGGCTTAAGAAAATCTTCCTTACCAGGGTGACTTGGTAGTTCAGTTGGTTCAACATCTGCCTTCAGATCAGGTCATGATCCCATTGTCCTGGGATCGAGTCCGCATGGGGCTCCATTGTCAGTGGGGGGCCTGCTTCTCCCTCTGCCTCTCCCCTCTTGCTTGTGCTCTCTCTCCCTTGCTTTCTCTCTCTCAAATAAATAAATAGTCTTTTAAAAAAATGTTAAAAAAGGAGAAAATCTTCCTTACCCTTAGCCTACAAATATATTCTCTTAGTTTTCTTCCAAATAAAAATGTTTAAGAGAGGCAGAAATGACTAACTGTTCAGTAAACTCTTTTCCTTTTCCTCCTGAGCGCTCAGCCAGACTATATCCCAACCTTCCTCGAGACTGGGTGTGGTCATGCTATTGAGATCTGCCTAATGGAATGTGGACAAAGTACCATCTTCTTCCACCAACCTGTGTGATCTTTTATGCTCTTTTATTTTTTGGTTGGCTGCAATGGACACAGTCCTCAGGGAGAAATGGGGAGCTATGTATTAAAGGCAGTGAAACCACTATATGGAAGTTGCCTGGATCTGAATCACTCCTTGAAGAAGAGCTAGTTGATCAAAAACACTTGTTTTGACTTTTATGTGAATTTTAAGCCACTGAGATTTGGGGATCTATCTGTTACAGCCACTCACTTATCTTAACTAATGTATATTTGTATATATTTCTAATATGGTCTTCTTTTTTTAAAAGTTTTTTTAATTTTTCAAAGATTTTATTTATTTATTTGGCTGACAGAGACACAGTGAGAGGGGGAACATAAGCAAGGGGAGTGTGAGAGGGAGAAACAGGCTTCCCACTGAGCAGGGAGCCTGTTGTGGGGCTTGGTCCCAGGACCCTGGGATCATGACTTGCCAAAGGCAGAGGCTTAACCAACTGAGCCACCCAGGCACTCCTAATATGTTCTTCTTTAATACACATGATAAATAATTGTTATGTTTGGTATGAGATAAGGATCTGAGTTCTCCCTTCTCCAAATGGATAGTCAGCTTTGAGGGATTCTTTGTCTTTTCTCTATCTATATAAAATGTTATCATTGAGCATGTATTTGACTGCACTATATATTATTTACAATTTTCAACCAGTTATGATCTCTAAAAACAGTTTTTTTTTTTTTTTTTTTTTTTTTTGATATTTTTTTTTTTTTTATAATTTTTTATTTTTATAAACATATATTTTTATCCCCAGGGGTACAGGTCTGTGAATCACCAGGTTTACACACTTCACAGCACTCACCAAATCACATACCCTCCCCAATGTCCATAATCCCACCCCCTTCTCCCAAACCCCCTCCCCCCGGCAACCCTCAGTTTGTTTTGTGAGATTAAGAGTCACTTATGGTTTGTCTCCCTCCCAATCCCATCTTGTTTCATTTATTCTTCTTCTACCCACTTAAGCCTCCATGTTGCATCACCACTTCCTCATATCAGGGAGATCATATGATAGTTGTCTTTCTCTGCTTGACTTATTTCGCTAAGCATGATACGCTCTAGTTCCATCCATGTTGTTGCAAATGGCAAGATTTCATTTCTTTTGATGGCTGCATAGTATTCCATTGTGTATATATACCACATCTTCTTGATCCATTCATCTGTTGATGGACATCTAGGTTCTTTCCATAGTTTGGCTATTGTGGACATTGCTGCTATAAACATTCGGGTGCATGTGTCCCTTTGGATCACTACATTTGTATCTTTAGGGTAAATACCCAGTAGTGCAATTGCTGGGTCATAGGGCAGTTCTATTTTCAACATTTTGAGGAACCTCCATGCTGTTTTCCAGAGTGGCTGCACCAGCTTGCATTCCCACCAACAGTGTAGGAGGGTTCCCCTTTCTCCGCATCCTCGCCAGCATCTGTCATTTCCTGACTTGTTGATTTTAGCCATTCTGACTGGTGTGAGGTGATATCTCATTGTGGTTTTGATTTGTATTTCCCTGATGCCGAGTGATATGGAGCACTTTTTCATGTGTCTGTTGGCCATCTGGATGTCTTCTTTGCAGAAATGTCTGTTCATGTCTTCTGCCCATTTCTTGATTGGATTATTTGTTCTTTGGGTGTTGAGTTTGCTAAGTTCTTTATAGATTCTGGACACTAGTCCTTTATCTGATATGTCGTTTGCAAATATCTTCTCCCATTCTGTCAGTTGTCTTTTGATTTTGTTAACTGTTTCCTTTGCTGTGCAAAAGCTTTTGATCTTGATGAAATCCCAGTAGTTCATTTTTTCCCTTGCTTCCCTTGCCTTTTGCGTTGTTCCTAGGAAGATGTTGCTGCGGCAGAGGTTGAAGAGGTTGCTGCCCGTGTTCTCCTCAAGGATTTTGATGGATTCCTTTCGTACATTGAGGTCCTTCATCCATTTTGAGTCTATTTTTGTGTGTGGTGTAAGGAAATGGTCCAATTTCATTTTTCTGCATGTGGCTGTCCAATTTTCCCAGCACCATTTATTGAAAAGGCTGTCTTTTTTCCATTGGACATTCTTTCCTGCTTTGTCGAAGATTAGTTGACCATAGATTTGAGGGTCTATTTCTGGGCTCTCTATTCTGTTCCATTGATCTATGTGTCTGTTTTTGTGCCAGTACCATGCTGTCTTGATGATGACAGCTTTGTAATAGAGCTTGAAGTCCGGAATTGTGATGCCACCAACGTTGGCTTTCTTTTTCAATATCCCTTTGGCTATTCGAGGTCTTTTCTGGTTCCATATAAATTTTAGAATTATTTGTTCCATTTCTTTGAAAAAGATGGATGGTACTTTGATAGGAATTGCATTTAATGTGTAGATTGCTTTAGGTAGCATAGACATTTTCACAATATTTATTCTTCCAATCCAGGAGCATGGAACATTTTTCCATTTCTTTGTGTCTTCCTCAATTTCTTTCATGAGTACTTTATAGTTTTCTGAGTATAGATTCTGTGTCTCTTTGGTTAGGTTTATTCCTAGGTATCTTATGGTTTTGGATGCAATTGTAAATGGGATTGACTCCTTAATATCTCTTTCTTCTGTCTTGCTGTTGGTGTAGAGAAATGCAACTGATTTCTGTGCATTGATTTTATATCCTGACACTTTACTGAATTCCTGTATAAGTTCTAGCAGTTTTGGAGTGCATTCTTTTGGGTTTTCCACATATAGTATCATATCATCTGCGAAGAGTGATAATTTGACTTCTTCTTTGCCGATTTGGATGCCTTTAATTTCCTTTTGTTGTCTGATTGCTGAGGCTAGGACCTCTAGTACGATGTTGAATAGCAGTGGTGATAATGGACATCCCTGCCGTGTTCCTGACCTTAGCGGAAAAGCTTTCAGTTTTTCTCCATTGAGAATGATATTTGCGGTGGGTTTTTCATAGATGGCTTTGATGATATTGAGGTATGTGCCCTCTATCCCTACACTTTGAAGAGTTTTGATCAGGAAGGGATGTTGTACTTTGTCAAATGCTTTTTCAGCATCTATTGAGAGTATCATATGGTTCTTGTTCTTACTTTTATTGATGTGTTGTATCACATTGACTGATTTGCGGATGTTGAACCAACCTTGCAGCCCTGGAATAAATCCCACTTGGTCGTGGTGAATAATCTTTTTAATGTACTGTTGAATCCTATTGGCTAGTATTTTGTTGAGTATTTTGCATCTGTGTTCATCAAGGATATCGGTCTATAGCTCTCTTTTTTGGTGGGATCCTTGTCTGGTTTTGGGATCAAGGTGATGCTGGCCTCATAAAATGAGTTTGGAAGTTTTCCTTCCATTTCTATTTTTTGGAACAGTTTCAGGAGAATAGGAATTAGTTCTTCTTTAAATGTTTGGTAGAATTCCCCCGGGAAGCCGTCTGGCCCTGGGCTTTTGTTTGTTTGGAGATTTTTAATGACTGTTTCAATCTCCTTACTGGTTATGGGTCTGTTCAGGCTTTCTATTTCTTCCTGGTTCAGTTGTGGGAGTTTATATGTTTCTAGGAATGCATCCATTTCTTCCAGATTGTCAAATTTATTGCCGTAGAGTTGCTCATAGTATGTTCTTATAATAGTTTGTATTTCTTTGGTGTTAGTTGTGATCTCTCCTCTTTCATTCATGATTTTATTTATTTGGGTCCTTTCTCTTTTCTTTTTGATAAAGTCGGGCCAGGGGTTTATCAATTTTATTAATTCTTTCAAAGAACCAGCTCCTAGTTTCGTTGATTTGTTCTATTGTTTTTTTGGTTTCTATTTCATTGATTTCTGCTCTGATCTTTATGATTTCTCTTCTCCTGCTGGGCTTAGGGTTTCTTTCTTGTTCTTTCTCCAGCTCCTTTAGGTGTAGGGTTAGGTTGTGTACCTGAGACCTTTCTTGTTTCTTGAGAAAGGCTTGTACCGCTATATATTTTCCTCTCAGGACTGCCTTTGTTGTGTCCCCACAGATTTTGAACCGTTGTATTTTCATTATCATTTGTTTCCATGATTTTTTTTCAATTCTTCTTTAATTTCCCGGTTGACCCATTCATTCTTTAGAAGGATACTGTTTAGTCTCCATGTATTTGGGTTCTTTCCAAACTTCCTTTTGTGGTTGAGTTCTAGCTTTAGAGCATTGTGGTCTGAAAATATGCAGGGAATGATCCCAATCTTTTGATACCGGTTGAGTCCTGATTTAGGACCGAGGATGTGATCTATTCTGGAGAATGTTCCATGTGCACTAGAGAAGAATGTGTATTCTGTTGCTTTGGGATGAAATATTCTGAATATATCTGTGATGTCCATCTGGGTCCAGTGTGTCATTTAAGGCCTTTATATCCTTGCTGATCTTTTGCTTGGATGACCTGTCCATTTCAGTGAGGGGAGTGTTAAAGTCCCCTACTATCATTGTATTATTGTTGATGTGTTTCTTTGATTTTGTTATTAATTGGTTTATATAGTTGGCTGCTCCCACATTGGGGGCATAGATATTTAAAATTGTTAAATATTCTTGTTGGACAGACCCTTTGAGTATGATATAGTGTCCTTCCTCATCTCTTATTATAGTCTTTGGCTTAAAATCTAATTGATCTGATATAAGGATTGCCACTCCTGCTTTCTTCTGATGTCCATTAGCATGGTAAATTCTTTTCCACCCCCTCACTTTAAATCTGGAGGTGTCTTCGGGCTTAAAATGTGTTTCTTGGAGGCAACATATAGATGGGTTTTGTTTTTTATCCATTCTGATACCCTGTGTCTTTTGACAGGGGCATTTAGCCCATTCACATTCAGGGGGTAACTATTGAGAGATATGAATTTAGTGCCATTGTATTGCCTGTAAGGTGACTGTTACTGTATATGGTCTCTGTTCCTTTCTGATCTACCACTTGTAGGCTCTCTCTTTGCTTAGAGGACCCCTTTCAAGATTTCCTGTAGAGCTGGTTTGGTATTTGCAAATTCTTTCAGTTGTTGTTTGTCCTGGAAGCTTTTAATCTCTCCTTCTATTTTCAATGATAGCCTAGCTGGATATAGTATTCTTGGCTGCATGTTTTTCTCGTTTAGTGCTCTGAAAATATCATGCCAGCTCTTTCTGGCCTGCCAGGTCTCTGTGGATAAGTCAGCTGCCAATCTAATATTTTTACCATTGTATGTTACAGACTTCTTTTCCCGGGCTGCTTTCAGGATTTTCTCTTTGTCATTGAGACTTGTAAATTTTACTATTAGGTGACGGGGGTGTGGGCCTATTCTTATTGATTTTGAGGGGCATTCTCTGAACCTCCTGAATTTTGATGCTCGTTCCCTTTGCCATATTGGGGAAATTCTCTCCCCAATAATTCTCTCCAGTATACCTTCTGCTCCCCTCTCACTTTCTTCTTCTTCTGGAATCCCAATTATTCTAATGTTGTTTCGTCTTATGGTGTCACTTATCTCTCGAATTCTCCCCTCGTGGTCCAGTAGCTGTGTTTGTCCCTCTTTTGATCAGCTTCTTTATTCTCTGTCATTTGGTCTTCTATATCACTAATTCTTTCTTCTGCCTCATTTATCCTAGCAGCGAGAGCCTCCATTTTTGATTGCACCTCATTAATAGCTTTTTTGATTTCAACTTGGTTAGATTTTAGTTCTTTTATTTCTCCAGAGAGGGCTTTTATATCTCTCGAGAGGGGTTTCTCTAATATCTTCCATGCCTTTTTCGAGCCCGGCTAGAACCTTGAGAATTGTCATTCTGAACTCTAGATCTGACATATTACCGATGTCTGTATTGATTAGGTCCCTAGCCTTCGGTACTGCCTCTTGTTCTTTTTTTTTGTGTTGAATTTTTACGTCTTGTCATTTTGTCCAGATAAGAGTAAATGAAGGGGCAAGTAAAATACTAAAAGGGTGGCAACAACCCCAGGAAAATATGCTTTAACCAAATTAGAAGAGATCCAAAATCGTGAGTGGGGAGAAAGGGGATAAAAAGAGGTTCAAAAAGGAAGAGAGAAAAAGAAAAAAAAAAAAAAAAAAAAAAAAAAAAAAAAAAAAGAAAAGAAAAGAAAAGAATTTTTAAAAAAGAAAACACCTAAGAAAAATGTAAAAAATATATATATATATATTAGATAAACTAGTAAAAAATCGTTAAAAAGAAAAAAGGTAACAGTTAAAAAAAAAAAAAAATTTTACCCGAAGGCGAGAAAAAAAAAAAATGAAAAAGAAAAAAATTAAATTAACTGCAAGACTAAAAAAAATCACAGGAAAAAAGCCATGAATTCCGTGCTTGGCTTTCTCCTCCTCTGGAATTCTGCTGCTCTCCTTGGTATTGAAACCGCACTCCTTGGTAGGTGAACTTGGTCTCGGCTGGATTTCTTGTTGATCTTCTGGGGGAGGGGCCTGTTGTAGTGATTCTCAAGTGTCTTTGCCCCAGGCGGAATTACACCGCCCTTACCCGGGGCCGGGGGTGAGTAATCCGCTCGGGTTTGCTTTCAGGAGCTTTTTGTTCCCTGAGCGCTTTCCGTAGAGTTCCAGAGGACGGGAATACAAATGGCGGCCTCCTGGTCTCCGGCCCGGAGGAGCCGAGAGCCCAGGGCCCCACTCCTCAGTGCGCCCTCAGAGAACAGCGCCCAGTTACTCCCGTCTGCCTGTCCTCCGGCCGCGCTCCGAGCTCACCGAGCCTGCGACCGGTTCAAGGTAACACCGAGCTGCGAGATTACTGTCGGCTCTGTCTCTGTAGCCGGCTTTCCCGTTCCAATACCCGCAAGCTCTGCGACACTCAGACACCCCCGATCCTTCTGTGACCCTGCGGGACCTGAGGCCACGCTGACCCCGCGTGGGCTTCGCCCCGGTTTAGCCTCTGGAGCGATGTCCCTCAGCGGAACAGACTTTTAAAAGTCCTGATTTTGTGCGCGGTTGCTCCGCCGCTTGCCGGGAGCCGGCCCCTCCCCCCGGGGTCTATCTTCCCGTCGCTTTGGATTCACTTCTCCGCCGGTCCTACCTTTCAGAAAGTGGCTGATTTTCTGTTTCCAGAATTGCTGTTCTTCTTCTCTTCGATCTGCCGATGGATTTTCAGGTGTTTGCAATCTTTAGATAAGCTATCTAGCTGATCTCCGGCTAGCTGAAGCAGTCTCAGCTTGCTACTTCTCCGCCATCTTGACTCCTCCCTCTCTAAAAACAGTTTAACAGGAATCAGTTTAATATTTGATCCTCTTAAACATATTGGACTTTTTATTCTTGCCTGTCAATCTATGTTTCTTTATCGGTAGAATACTGTTTTAATTACTGTAGCTTTATAGTATATTTTTACATCAGGTAAGACAAGATGAGCTTAAAATCATTGGTCAAGTTCTATAAAAAGCCCTGGTGGGATTTTGAGGAGAATTACATTAAATTTACATAGATTAATTTTTTTTTTTTGAGAATCAATACCTCTATAATAATAGTTTGCTAATTGGGGAGTGTGAATATAAATAAGCCAGATAAAACTTGTTCACAAATAATTAGAAATGTGTAAATCAGAGCTCTAGGGAAGCCAGAGGTTTAATGGCCACTGTTTATATCTTTCTAAACTATGGGCATTAAGGGCAATTTACCCACCATGGCATCCTAAACTTTAAGCTGTACCTGATTTCCTATGGTGTCTGTAAGGGAGAAAGAGAGCTGTGGTACATTTATTTTATTAATTTTCTGTGTTTCTCCACTAGACTATAAGTACCGTAAAGTTAGGACTTTGCCTTCTTTATTCATTGTGGTATCTCCAGTGGATAGGTCAGACCCTATCCTTAATAAGGACCCAGATCCTTAATAAGGAATCCTACCAAAAGAAGGAAAGAATGAATATGAAGATCTGAGCCCTTAATGAAGATGGTGGTTTACACGTGATACATAAAATATAGGTCATAGCATAAGGGTGTCTATTTCTTCTGGCTCGTACTATGTTTTCATAGCTCTGTCTACTGAGCCATGCCGGTTTGTTAGGGAAAATGGTGTATACATGGCAGTGATGATTAAAACATTTGCAAGCATAGCCTTAGAATAAATATTGTAACAAGCACACAAGGTTACTCATTGCAACATTGTTTGCAGTAGCAAAAGACTGAAAAGAGCCTAAATGTAAGACTACTGAAATGGTTAAAAAATCCAAACAACTATGGTATATGCATACTATGGAATACCATGCAGCTGTTACAAAACAAAAACAAAAGAAAAACTGATATGGAAAGATCTCTATTATAAACTACATTGTTAAGTTAAAAAAAAGTGCAGAGCAGACTATATAATATACAATCTTTTTTTTAGTATATGTGCTGCCGAAGCGAGCACTAATATACAATCTTTTATGGAAAAAAGGGGAAGAAATAAAAATACATATATACATTTGTTTCTAGATGCATTAAAAAAAAACCTTAGGAGAATTAAAAGAAAATAAAAGAAATTACCGGTTGGAGCAGTGATAGGAACTGGGGTGAGTGTGACACTCTTAACTGTTTATTTTTATATATTTTTTGATTCTTGAACCAGGTGAATATATTACCACTTAAAAATGAAATAAAATATCACATAAGAAAAATAAATGAGAAGGATAATGATCATATTTCATCTAAGAAGTTCTATCCATTTGTTGGTACAACAAAGAAATGAAAATTACTTTGGATTTGTCCATGGAGGAACTGCACTTAAAGAAATGGGAGTCTTTGGTGTAGCTGTCAGGTATTTGCAGGAATAACGCAGAAGGCGGGAGTGGCAGTGGTGGAGGGGGTGGTGGCCACAGCAGCCAGATCGGATGTACATTTCCCTTGTTGGGTCCCTCTCATTTGGGAAGTTGTTCTGTACCAGGCTGTTCGGGTCAAAGTGCTTTTGTTCTTCAGTTCAGACTATAAAGCTCAGTGTACATCAAATCATTTTAGCAAAGCTTCTGTTTTGATGCAGTGTTTCAGCCTCTCCTCTTGGTCTAAGTTGGATCAACTAAATATCTCTTAAAAATTTCAAGGCAAATTGGCTTCAGATGACTAATGAGTGACTTGCCCACAGCTCACTTATTCACCAAAATAATTAAATTTGTTAACAAATTATGGAATTGCAAATATGAACAGTCTCGCTGCCTTGGCCTGGTTCAGTCAACTTCCTCATTAATTTTGAGCATCCTTCTGATGTGGTTGTAAATCATTGTCTTTTAAATTAATTTGTGGATGGAGTTAATAAGCCTCATTTATAGTGCTTGCTTTTTTTTTTTTTTTTAAACAGCTTCCTCATTCTAAAAAAAAAAAAAAAAAAAAAGACATCATTATCAGAAAGTATTATTTGTTATGAACTGTATCAAGAGAATTTATATTAATTCAGCCAATATCTTTTTAAAAAATATTTTATTTATTTATTTGACAGAGATCACAAGTAGGCAGAGAGGCAGGCAGAGAGAGAGGAGGAAGCAGGCTCCCCGCTGAGCAGGGAGCCTGATGCGGGGCTCGATCCCAGGACTCTGAGATCATGACCTGAGCAGAGGCTTTAAGGCACTGAGCCACCCAGGCAAGCCAGCCAATATCTTTTAAATTACAGTGAAAGATTTAATTTAAAACCAAAGCTACATAATGTAGATTCAATACTAATTGTGAAAGTTCTCTGAAGTGCCTCATACAAGTGAATGGTATTGTTATTTATTTATTTATTTATTTTGCCATGCATTGAAATATAAAAAATATTTTAAAAAGGTAGAAAATGACATAGAAGATAAATGGGCAATTCAGGTTGAGGAAGATGGATGAAAGTAGTTCTAATAGACATAATCAGCTTTTAGCTAGGTAGAAAGGTGCCACAGACATTCGGGTTATTAACTGACACCAACCACTTGGTAATCATGCTTCTAATGAGAGTGAGCACTAATGGCTCAAGGAACTGTGAGTCAAATTATGAAGTTTTATTAAAATGTTTTCCCCATTTGTCTTCAATTATTTAGATCCAATCTAATTTTCCTTCAAAATTAAAGTTTGGGGTTCAAGCTAATTTATGTGACTGGACATTTAAAAATAGATGTCCTTTCTACCTGTCTGTAAGGTCACCGAAAAACAGTTTGGTACGTTTCCACAGAATTGCTGTTGAAACACAACCATTTCCCCCCCTAAACTTATGAAAATAACATGCAATAGAAGAAGCATAATTGAAGCTTTGTCCCTGAACACCAAAATTTAGAGAGCCTCCAAATGACCTTTTCCTCACTCTCCTACCCCACCTGCTACTCTAATTACTCTAATTACTTCTTAGTAGCTATAGCAAGCTCCCTTTCACTTTTACTCTAACCCTTTGCCCATTGGACACAGACAAAGCCAAGAACCAAGGTCAGAGTCTGGGTGAATAAGATATTCAGGGTCCAGAGGAAAAATACATATCCAGCATTTTGGGTAATTATCACAGAACTATCCCTAAATCTCAGGGGCCATTCAAGAAATGACCCCTTCCTGGGATCTGGACGTTGGTGACTTATTTTATTTTGATGTGCAGCCCCTGGATATCATTCAGCATTGTTCAGGAGACTGGTACGGCTGCTTGTAAAAGGATGTGTGGTGAAGAGCTTGCTCTCTTTCCCGGCTGGAGTACCTGACGACCAGCTAGCCTTCCTCACCTTTTCCTTTTCTTCTACTGTTCCTTTCATCTATGCCTCTGACCTTCTTTCCCTCTCTGTCTTTATTTTTCTATCCAAAATTTACCTTTCCTTTAAGGTCCCAGTTGTATATCATCTTACTGGGAGGAAAAAAGTCATTTTGATATAATTGGTACTCAGGAATTTAATAAATTATTAATGGAGATGCCGCAGGTTGAAGAAGTTATGAGTGTTTCAGGTGGAGTGACTTTTTTCTTAAAGGTAGGTATTGTCTCATTTGACTGGATAAAATACAGATTATAATTCCTACACGTCTATGCTGGTATAGTGTGCAGTGATTCCTCAATTATCTGTGTAAGAGTATTGGCCTAATGAAAAATTTGAAAGTATTTGTCTTTAGAATGCATGATAAATTTTTTTTCTCCCAGAAGCTTATTTTACCTATTATTACTGATTTGGTTTGGACTCATATTAAAATAAATACTTCTCTAGAGTACATACCAAACTGCTTCAAAGGAGAGGCATTTTAGAAATAGTTGGGACATAGGCAGAAGCCAAAGGGAAATGAAAAATATTCAGAATCAGAAGACTCAACATTCAGTCAATTATTTATTATACATTGCTATATTCCAAGAAAGATTTTGAGGTGTAATAGTAGTTGTGCCTCATGCTGGGAGCATTACGCCCTTTTTTTTTTTTTTAAGATTTTATTCATTTATTTGACAGAGATCACAAGTAGGCAGAGAGGCAGGCAGAGAGAGAAGGGGAAGCAGGCTCCCCGCTGAGCAGAGAGCCCGATGAGGGGCTCGATCCGAGGATCCTGGGATCATGACCTGAGCCAAAGGCAGAGGCTTTAACCCACTGAGCCACCCAGGCACCCCGAATTATGCCTTTTGAGGCCCAAATACAAGATTCCAGCTCTTTGTCTATTTTAGCATTTTGCTGTCTGATAATAACAACAGTAATCATTCCTGACTGGCCTATGGTGTCAAGTACTGTGCTGAATACTTAATATGGTTTATCTTTTTTTTTTTAAGATTTTATTTATTTATTTGACACAGAGAGAGATCACAAGTAGGCAGAGAGGCAGGAAGATAGAGAGGGGGAAGCAGGCTCCCTGCTGAGCAGAGAGCCTGATGTGGTGCTCCATCCCAGGACCCTGAGATCATGACCTGAGCCGAAGGCAGAGGCTTAACCCACTGAGCCACCCAGGTGCCCCAATATGGTTTATTTTTTTAATTTTTTAAAAAGGATTTTATTTATTTATTTGACAAACAGAACTCAAGTAGGCAGAGAGGAGGAAGAAGGCTCCCTGCCGAGCAGTGAGCCCCATGCGGGGCTCGATCCCAGGACCCTGGGATCATGACCTGAGCTGAAGGCAGAGGCTTTATCCCACTGAGCCATCCAGGCACCCCATGGTTTATTTTAATTAATCCTCAGATTACTTGCTGCATCATTTTACAGATGAAGCTCAGAGAAGTTAACTACCTTGCCCCAAGTCACACAGCAAGTACTTGGCAGAAATAACCACTTGGAACCCCAATGTTCTTAATACCTTCACTGGGAACACCTGCCAGTGTTCCTAATACCTTCACCCCCTTGCCTGTGTTTCTGTTGATGAAGACAGCAGTGCATCAAAGCTGCTATTTAGAAAAAGACAACTGGGTATTTTTTAAAAAGGGGGGAGTGGGAGAGGGAGAAGCAGGCTTCCTGCTGAGAAGGGAGTCCGATGTGGGGCTCGATCCTAGGACCCTGAGCTCAAGACAGACGCTTAACTGACTGCCACCCAGGCATCCCTCAACTGGGCATTTTTAAAGTGAATCTCAGAACCCGAAGTCCTATCTGTGTGAATGTGAAGGGAGTGGGTTTTGTTAATGTCAGATTATCCTAGCTGAAAAAGGGATTGTGTTCATTTTACCAGGACAGTTCTGAGAAAACAAATGGAACCCCAAACCTTCAACGATTGTCCAGACTCACTAGTTCCAGACCAGTGTAAAGTCTTAAGATCCCTTTATGAACAAGTGTTCTTAGGCTTGACCAAAGGAACTGGCTGTGAAACTCCTTACCCAGCATTGCCCCTTCTTGTTTGCCATTACATTCCTTGCCTTGTACTATCCCCTGCTAAATAATTTCCCTCAAATATGGGTCTTTAATCAACTATGTGCTGTACCTGAGCCGTACGATGGGAAGTACCACTTGGTGGGTGTTAAAACCCACTCTCTCCCTAGGCTCAGCTGTCCAGATGGTAGCAATTGTCTTTGTCCTCTTAGTTCAACAGCTGAACTTACTTGCTACTCATCCTCCCCAGTTACAGTTGCTGAGAACTCAGAGGTGTTCAAGTCTCTGAGTGGTCTTTGGCACAATCTCAGCCTAAGTGTCCCCTCCCAGAGGAAGTCTCCTCAGTGGAAGTTTTTTCCCTGCACCTCTCTTTCCCGGCCTGTTGCCTACCCTCCACCACTGTCCTGGATCTTAATACAGTCATAATCGAAGATCAATGAATATTAAATTTTAGTTTTTAACTGGTAAGTATCAATGCTTCTTATAGTGGTGAAGTTTTTCGTAGTTACTTAAACTGTTAGATTAAATTAGATGCAGTTTTGTTTTTTAATGGGGGGAGAGAAAACCCAGAACCTGTTGTAACATGAATCTTCCTAAGCACGCACTCACCCACCTTGTGGAAATTACTTTGCAGAAACAATGCACAGTATCTAAATCATGTCAGCGCAAATCATTACTTTGTCAAAAAGCAGGGACTTAATGCTTGTGTTATTTTAAAATTGTTTTCAGCGCAAGATTGGCATACCTAATTGCTTTTTAAATACACTTGTTAAAGCATCAAGGATATTGCTGATGGTATTTAAACGCCTTTGGGTGGGCTGCTGTCATTAAGAAGCAAGGTTGGCATTTTCTTCTCTAACCTCGAACTTGATGGTTTTAATATCTAGGCTATTAAGTTTATACCAGGAAGAACTCTGGCAGATAAATCTTTTTACCAAAGCAATTTAAGTAAACAATAAAAATAAAGGGTAAAGCATTTAGCTTTCAGATAACATGTTCTCCAAGGACAGTCCTCGATTTTTGTGGCCATGCACAGACTTATTTGAGGCTGAAGATGCCACGTTGGAGATTGACTGTTTTTTGGAATCAGCTTCAGAATTCAACCCCAAAGCTCATGTTTTGGCTTTAAGTGTGGTGTTAATAAATTTCTGAAGAAATTTCAAGGGGAAGTAAAAATCCTAAATTCTCTTCTATTATTTCATTTTTTGAAGGTGAAAAGTTAACTCCTTTGGAGGGGGGGAAGAAAACAAGATAAAACTGATTAACTTGGCTTCATTTAAAAATACTACTTTGGTCTTCTCCCACCCCCCAAATCCAAGGGTCCTTCATTCAGAAAGTATTTACCAGTCGTCTGCTAGATTCCCTGTCCCAGGAAGCATAGTGACCATTTCCCAAGAAAACATGTTCTGAGAGCATCTCTGTACCACTTTGAGGATGACTTAACCTGGAGAAACCCAGGGTGAGACTAACGTGTCTTAGGAGAGTTGTGAAAAATAAAAGTACAGAGTTTTGTTTTGTTTTTTTCTTTTCTGATATGCATTTCTATATGAATTCTATTAGTAGCTGCTTTTTCATTTCTTTCTGATAAAATATATAACAAAGGAGCCCCTGCTGTTTTTAGAGAACTTGCCGGCTTCCCATTGTTGAGAGAAAGTCTTCTGTGAAGTAAAAGCACTCTGCAAGGCTGGGACCATGGGTGATAAGGGCTGTTATTTGTGATAGAGGAAAGACTCTCTTTCCCCCTCCTCTGGTATGATGTGCATTTATTAGAGCATGTATCAAATAATTTGGTTTTCTAATACATTATCAGGAATTAGTGAAATTGGTTATGGACTTAATTATGCTTTTCTCAAAAATGTTTTTAGTCTGCTCTCGAACATTTTGAAGTGGACCTTTATTATAGTTACCAAATTGTATGAAAGCACATTGCCCTCATCGCATAAGGGTCACAGGTGGAACATAGCAGGGCTGAAAATGAAGGGTAATGGAAAAATCCAGTACTTGTGTTTGCTACTTAAATGTCATGGCTGGGTAAATGGATTTCTGTACTTCCTAGGACTCGGCTTCTACTACATTAGCCTGGCAAATTAGAGAGGAGAGGTTGCTCTGCAAATTGGCTTGGCGAACCATGTAGTTCATCTTTTTATTGTGCAAAACAGAAAAAATTGCTTCTAATCAATCCACTTCAACTTTTAGTCTAAAAATTATTTACCATCCCATCAGCTGAAAGTACCTATGAAATGGTCTATTTGAATTAACTGAAGGGAAGAGGTATTTGTATCAATAAGCTGATTACAATTATGGGGGCACAGTCTTACTATGGAAGCAATAAAGAGACTGCATTATTATTGAGGTGTCCTCGCCAAATTGATTAATGCTTTTAGGAGAATTAATCTACATTTCAAATATAATTGGACTCTTATTAACTGAATCAGAAATGTACCACTTCATGACTGTGATGCTCAAAAGAGAGAGATTTTTCCTTCCGAATAGAACATGATTACTTCTGGACTTTTTGTAATCTTTGCATTTGAGTCACATGATTGGTCAGTCTCTCTGCTTTGTAACCTTGTAACTGCCATAGGATGCAACATTGGGGGGGTGCTTAGATGAAAGTTTATTATTCTTAAATTTTGCAAAGCATAAATTAACAGAAAACTGATGTGAGGTACAGGGAAATTTCCGCTTTGCCAATTATTACACTCAATGATTTAAAAAAAAATGAATGAATGAATTACACTTCTAAATAAAGTGTAATAATGAATTTGAGGTAGT
Source organism: Mustela putorius furo (assembly GCF_011764305.1). NCBI lineage: Eukaryota > Metazoa > Chordata > Mammalia > Carnivora > Mustelidae > Mustela > Mustela putorius. The sequence goes on from NW_025421506.1 coordinate 1,128,500, forward strand.
GCAGATTACAAGAATAGACTCTTTGAAACTGTGCCTTAACACAGCTGGCTTCACTGGGAAAACACCGAAGACCAGGAGGCAGGGCTGCCTAGGAGGACAGACAAGAAAGGAAGAACGGAGGGGCACAGGAGCAGTCTGAAGGCAGTGGATTTGTGAGATTAAGGCAGTCCGTGCTGGGGGCTGGGGGATTATAGCCTGAGAATCCCTGGGCTCTTTGGAGAAGGAACTTCATTCACAGTTCCAGGTATATACTGTTTGGCTTCTCAAAAGTCAAAGATGTCTTATGCATCAAGAGTCCAAATTTCTGAACAACAACAACAACAATCTTAGCAGAGAAGACCAAAGAGTGCTGAAACCCCCCCAAATTTTTTTAATGAATTCTAATTCTTCTGACTAGACCCAAATCATCTCAATCTACAAAAGTATTTTTATTTATTTTTCACTGTAACAGTATTTAATGGAAAAAAGTATTTTTTGAGGAGTTGATTCTTTAAAGAGAAAACTCCCCTCTTTGAGGTGAATGTTAATTACATGCTGGCTTATTAGGTAATATCTACAGATAATGTCGTGCCTTATTTTGAATAGAGATTTAAATTCTAGCCTCCCGTTTCAAAAGAATCTCTTTAACCTTTGTAAAAAAAAAAAAAAAAAAGAAAAAAGAAAAAAAAAGCTCTGTTGGAGAAGTGTCCCCTTTTGTGCTCTCTGACATCCCCGTGCCTGCCTCCCAACTGGGGCTGCTTCTGTGCTGAGAGAGAGGAAGGGGCAGCTGGCTTTTGCTTTGATTTGAGCTCCATTCTCCTTTCTCAGTTCCCCTCTCATTACTGGGGCCACATATGTTATTAACACTCAAATAAAGCTTCCTACCTCCTGCAAGTGAGGAGGGTTTAGCTGAAGTGGACTCTGTACATTTGGTGCATATGGGGCTGCTGGCGGGGGTGGGGGGCAGAACCCTATTGCTTTAGTCCTCCACTCCCCCCCAGCAGATGTGCCTCATTAGAAAACTGAAGGGCTAGTATTGGGGGGGCGGGTGGGAGGGACGGGAGAGACTCCTAAATGCACTGCTTCATGCAGTGGACTTAGGGCTCTTGAGTGCCTGGGTCTCTGTGAAGGAGAGCTGCTTAGAGGATTTTGACATGGCGATCCCACTGCTTGCTGGTTAGACCTGAATGCAGACTTCCAGGCTTTACATGTCGTCAAGAGCTGTTTATGTCTTTTTTTTTTTATATAAGATTTTTATGCATTCATTTGACAGACAGAGATTATAAGTAGACAGAAAGCAGGCTCCCTGCTGAGCAGACAGCCCGATTTGGGGCTCGATTCCAGGACCCTGGGACCATGACCCCAGCCAAAGGCAAAAGCTTTAACCCACTGAGCCACCCAGGCACCCCCAAGAGCTGTTTATGTTTTTTGAATTTAGTTCCACATGACAACATTTCAGGCCTCTGTTCCCTGATTGCAAAGACAAGAAAGCTGACTCAATGGGTGATCTCCTGGGTCCCTTCTAGTGCTAACGCTTAATGAAATAATCTTGCAAATACTCCCCACCAATGTGTTCAATGAATTCAAGAAAACATAATCAAGAATAAAAAGGTCCCAAATTCATCTATACTGGAATAGTATATTTTTTCTTTAACATTCTCTTTCTGAGCCTGTGTACACACTGAGTTAAAATTTTATTTGCATCCAATTCAGTCCTGCCCAAAGATCTGGTTATCTCTCATCAAAATATTTCAGACTCAACCAGCCCCCAGGGCAAGGATGTACTGAGTATGTTCATAAATATGGGTTTCCCACATTAAGATGTCATTCTCATATCCTTGCTCAGATGTTTTGTTTACTTCAAACTGGGCTGTGGGCTGGGTGGGTAGTAGTGATAGTGGTGTATAGCATTTCATGGGAAAATTGTAAAAATACAAAACAAAGATTTTTGTGCTATTCATCTTCTAAGAGAGACTACAACTAACTTCTATTTGTTGTGGGAGTTCCTTCCTTCCTTTTTTCCAGAAAAAAACCTTTGGCAGCAAAGCCTAGGCACCTCTAGAGTCAGAACCTTGGTGCAGATCATGGAAAAAAGGGATGGATAATATTTGCCTTGAGAATTAACTCCCTCTCTCACTCCCAGGTCTGCTTTATTTTGGACTTATCCTGGGTTAATTAAAAAATAAGAATAGGTAGCAAAATTATTGTCTAGCTCCTTCTCCCACACCAACAGGAAAGAGCTAGGTGGTGGGGAGGGTGATTGATTTGACATTACAGTTGGCCACAGAGCACTGAAACTTCATGAGGTAAAGTGGAAGGGTCTCTTGGGTGGTGAGATGTGTAAATCTCTAACAAGACGGGAAGCGAGGCGCCCAGGGAAACTGACAGCTTGTTTCCCAGCATGCCTGCACCGGGCAGGTCCCCTTAAGCCCCTCTGAGGAGGGCGACGATGTGTGAGCTTGGAAAGGCGCACGACCCAACCCGTGGGTAGCACTGGGAAACACTGCGGTTTCGGGTTCCTGAGGGCAAAGCAACGTGTGCAGTCGTCGTCAACTTAGAGAGCTTCTATTTTCCTGCCCTTTCTGAGCCCAAGTCAACGTATTCTGCCTGTGCACGATGCAGGTGACTCTGGGCTGGCCTCCCACTGACACTTTCCACCGTGATCTTTAGCTACCTCGCCTCAAAAAGAGAAGTGCCCGGGGATGGTATGCACGAGGGGAGACCCTTGTACTATTTACCCCCCACCCACCCCCTTTTTTCTGATGTTACAGACAGTGAAGAGGGGAAGAAGGAGGGAGAAGCGTCCGCTCTTCTCTGGGGGCGCGCGCATGCCCCGACACTTACCCAACCTCTTCCATAGGTTAAAAAAAAATGTTTTTGTTTAGCGAATGCAGACAGGGTGTGGGATTGGGTTTGCTTGCCTGGGAGGAAGGGGAGAGAGCTTTTTTAGGAAGCTGTGACAACCTGAGATTTACGGATCAGCGGTTTTTGCGCGCCTTTTTGCAAAGCCGGTTCAGAGCCCTCCTCCCCTTTTTGTTCCGTTGACACGATTTCAGCTGTTTTTGTGTGATTTTAGAAGAGGAACAAAACCACAACAAAATCCACATATAAAGTATAAATAAATAAATTACACAGCATATTAAATTTCATTAAAAACCGGATAACATTTTTCAAGTTTCACGATGGCAGCAGTTGCAAGATTTTAACCTATATTCATCCTAGCAAAATGCTGGGATGCTTGTTGGGGGTGGTTTCTCTTTTGAAAAAAATTCTTTTTTCCCATTTGGTAGAAAATTTCTCCGTGTTTATGAATGAGCTTAATGCTAAAGATGGAAAATTCTGTTGAGTTTGAAATAATATAGCACTTTATTACACGTTTGGAACCAATGAAAATTTATACTGTACCTTTATCTGTATGTTGCATCTATCTATATGAATTAATAAAACCTTAGAGTTGGAGAATATTAGGACCAACAGTGGCCTTTGTCCCCAAAGCGTAGCCCAACTCACTCACTTGACAGATGGCTGACCTCACAAAACAATTCTTTGTCTTCTTTTGGAGAAGTAGCGCTTTTCTGTTCTTTTTGCAGTGGAGTGTTTTCTAAGAATTACTTCATGTCAAATTAATTTGATGACACACCAGAAGCATGCACACACACACACACACACACACACACCAAACACAATCCTAGGTTCAGAATTTACTTGCAGGCAGTATTAACTAAACAGGTGCAATGAATTTTCTAATTTAAGGATTCTTTTATTCCTGTTCTTACCCTGTATCTCCAGACAGGACACACTGGAGTTGGATGGGCTGTAGGCTCTTTCCAAATGTCAATGACGCATTGTAGACTGTATGGGTTTGTGATGGTTGTGGTGGGAAGGGGCTATTTACTGAGAGGAAATCCGCAGTGAGCTCAAAGCTTTCTGAGGTTTCTCATTTCTCGGCAATTGCTGAGCAAGCACCAGCTACCATTTCCGCCTTTGACTCTGGGGACCACGAAGGGCTTTTTTTGGGAAGGGAATCTTAATGCATGCACTCATCATATTTCTCCAGGTATTATAAAGATAGGGTAATGCTGAGATTTATACACATGTCAGGGAAGATGGTGAGCATTCAGAATTCCTAAATATAATTACGAGTTTAAAATACCACTCCGCTCCTCTTTTTTTTTTTTTTTTTTTTTAAATGCTTTTATGCCAGCGGATAAAGCTGTGATGTTGTCAAATACCCCTCACTTTCCTGGGCAGCCCCTGTACCTGACTGTCAACATTAATAGGAATAATAATAGTACAACTTACTGAGTACACAGTCTGTTCCAGACATGGCACTAAGTACTTCATATGCATTATTTCATTTCGTATTTACAACAATCCTATGAAGCTCATTGCAAATGAGTAAGGTGAGGTTCAACAAGGTGAAAGAATTGCCCCAGATCCCACGGCAATAAGAACCAGAACTGGGACTCAAACTGACATGTTTCTGACTCCAGAAACTGAGTCCTCAGTCTTCGTTAAATCACGCAATTCTAGCTCTCATCTATTTGGTCAAATTAGAGCAATAGGTCTTCGTTCTCAGTTGTGTTCTAACACAATTTCTTCTTGTTTCGAGATAGTTCTAACATTTGAAGAAAAACAACTTATTTTCATAATAACAGACATTTACTTAGCACTTAGTTTCCCAAGGCCCTGTTTTGCCCTTGTTTTCACTAATTCTGACATCCGTGTTACAAGGCAGTGTGTAAAAAAGATGATCCTTGGATTACCAGCATCAGATTTAGAATTTAGAAGCAGGGTGCTAGTTTAAAATTCAGTCTTCTGTATACCTTATGGACTGGGATGAGATTCAGTTGGATGAGATTCAGGAAATTGTCTTTTAATCAGCTCATTGACTATCTGAATGATCAGAAAGAGAAACAGGAATTCTGGAATCAAACCTTGATTTCTACCCCAGTTTTTGTTCTTTTTAATTGTAGGACCTTAGGCAAGTGTGAAGATTAAATTAGATAGTGTGTGTCAAAACAGTGAAGTTTAAGAGTGCTAATAGTGATGGAAGCTAATACTTTTTGAACACTTACTCTGTGCCACATGTTGTGCTGAAAACTTTGCATGTACCAGTTTACTGAAGCTCTACAGCACCCATGTAAGGGAGGGCTGCCATTATTCCTAATTTACAGAAGGGGGGTGGGCAGAAAGCACAGGGATTAAGCCGAGCCAGAATCTGGTGGCAGGGGTCTGGAACCTAGAGCTTTGCCTCTAACCTCTGTACCTGCTGTCTCTCATAGTACGTATTTACTGATTACTGCTTCCTTCTGGACCATCTTATAAAAACAACAGCAACAAGAATGGGTAAAAATTCTGGATGGGACATATAAGAGCTTTGATTTTTCTTTTGACCCAGAACATGTAAGCACAACGTGATACATTTCTCTTTAAGATTGTTTGGTGCAGGCAGGGCATTGGCGGTGCATGGGCAAAGCTCTCTTGCTGGAGCTGAGATGGGGCAGAGGGGTTGCCCGCAAGGTGAAAAACTGACTAGGGGCTTGGAGGATAAAGAGCCGTGCGCTAGAGAGAGAAGGTTAATAGAAGCTTACTGAAAAATTTGGGCCATCTTCCTTTAAGGGTAGGATAACAGTAGTTATGAGGACTTTGCAATCACAACAAGATTTAGTGGAGGAACTATTTTTTATTGGCTTCATATAGCACTACACTGTGTTTATGGAATCTAGATGCAGGAGATATTTCAAAGTGTAGAGGAGAAGAACCCAACTTATAACTAATGGTCGGTTATGGCAAATCAATGAAGACTTCCTGGAGGAGGAAGTCAGATACCCAGAGCTGAATCTGAAAAGATGGGTATCAATTACATAGAAAAAAAATGTTTTGCAGACAGAAAGGACAGCTGGGTCAAATGGCAGTGCTTCCCGACTCTTAGCAAGTGGTGACTTTTGAGAAAAAGGTAACATTGGCAAGGTACTCTGGGGTCTTTCAACCCATGGCTGGCAGCCAGGCTGGTACTCTCTAGTTTAAGGGGTGTAAGCCATTCACAGTAACCATAGTGCCTAAGACAAGGCTGAGGGAGGCCTGGAGAGCTGGGAGTGGGAGAGGTGGCAAACATCAGCTCTCCAGGAATTAATTTAATGTATAAAATGAGATCAAACTCCACTTCAAAGGAAATTAAATTTTTTCTTAGCCAAAGAAAAATTTTACAAAGCATTGGGAGACATCTGGCTTCTCCTCTAACAGGAAAGGTGCTGGAAAGATTCTACTCTTGTTCCTTGGGTTGTGTCAAGAAAAGAGATTTTCACCTCCCTTTGGGTCTAGAGGGGTGGCTGTGTTTTATTGCAATCAGAAGGTGAGAGTCCAGAGGTGGGAGCGCTGGTGTGGTTTCCATAGACGAAGACGGTTCTGCTATTCATTTTCTCTGTGGAGGATGTCAGATCTTGCTCCACTGAAAATACCTTTGATCAAACCCTCTTGGACTTTCTTTCCTTTTAGGAGCCAGACATTCTGGGAAGCAGAATGGATACAGATTTAAATATAAATCTCATCTAAAAGCTATTTCAGGAGAACCGTGTAACAAATATTTCTATTTATTTCCCCATACAGGTCTCTTCTCTTAGAATCAAAACTTTCAGTTACATTTTATAGGGACACTCCATGTGCCCAAAAAAGAACACTGGGACTTTGGCCACTGGATAATTTCCTCTGCCTCTCTTCTCCTGCTGGAGATTTATTTTACAAATCTGTGCAGGGAGAGCAGAAGCAGCAGGAGACGCTGTGAGATTTATATTAGAAAAGCTTTAAAAAGGAGAAGTTTTTGTTTGGGATTTGAGAGCTGCCATTGTTGGGGAAGGATATGACAGGAATGGGGAGAACAGATACTAAAGATGTTTTACTGTTCCTCAGAATTTACTCTCCTTCATTCCTGGGACCTTTAGTCTTTTGGATAAAAACCATCCAGATTTTAATTGCACTTCCCCTCCCCCCCTTTTAAATGATCCGTGTTTCTGAGAATATGTCTCTATAAAGCACTGAATTACAGGGAGCCAGAGTGTCCTTGAGTTGTCCGAGCATAATTTTACTTGAGCTCCAGAAAAGCCTACATTTATCAGTCTTTTAGAATTCAATAAGGTCACTGATGAGGTTTAAAAGAGGTGATTGTGCAGAAGAGAAGGGAGAAGGACATAATCCAGGAGCTTGTAGTAAAGAATGATCCGTGTGGACAGTTTTCTGATAGTGGTGAAGTAAACGCGGGGGAAGCTTCTGGAATAACTTTAACTTCTTGCCATTAAGTTAATCTGTAAAATGGTAGAAGATAATAAGATGCATTCTGTTTTCCTGCTTTAACTAGAAATTGGTATCGGAGTAGAGATATCTTCTGAAGAATTCAGGACAAAATCTTCATGTTGCGAGGTCGTGGGTGAGAAGGGAATGAGAAGACTGAACAGGAAGCAAACTTGAGAAAAAATACAGTAAAATATACATGACATAAAATTTACCATCCTAACCATTTTAAGCATACAATTCAGTAGTGTCAAGTATATTCACCTTGTTGTGCAACCAGTCTCCACAACGCTTGTCATCTTGCAAAACTGAAATTCTATACCTGTTAACAACTCCCCGTTGCCCCCTCCCTCCTGCCCCTGGTAGCCACCGTTCCACTTTCCGTCTCTATGAATTTGGTTACTCCAGGTAACTCATGTGAGTGGAATTATATAGTATTTATCTTCTTGTGATTGGCTTAGTTCACTTAATGTCCTCGAGTTTCATCCATACTGTAGCATTTATCAAAATTTCCTTCCTTTTTATTTTTTAAAAGATTTTATTTATTTATTTGACAGAGAGAGATCACAAGTAAGCAGAGAGAGAGGGGGAAGCAGGCTCCCCGCCGAACAGAGAGCCCGATGCGGGGCTCGATCCCAGGACCCTGGGATCATGACCTGAGCAGAAGGCAGAGGCTTTACCCCACTGAGCCACCCAGGCACCCCAATTTCCTTCCTTTTTAAGGCTGAATAATATTCAGCCTTGTATGTATGTACACCACGTTTTATTTATCCATTCATCTGTCAATGGACACTTGGGTTGCCAACTTTGGGCTATTATGAATAATGCTGCTATAATCATGGGTGTACAGGTATTTCCTCCAAACCCTGCTTTCAGTTTTTTTTTGGGTGCATACCCAGATGTGGAGTTGCTAGACCATATGGTAACCCTATTTTTAATATTTTGAAGAACTGCCATATTGTTTTCCACAGTGGCCATGCCAGTTTATATTCCTACCAGTGGTGCACAAAGGTACCAATTTCTTCACACCTTTGCCAACACTTGTTCTTTCCTTTTCTTTTCTTTCTTTTTTTTCTCTTCCTTTGCTTTTTTCCCTTCCCTCCCTCTTTTTCTTTTTCTCTCTTCCTCCCTTCCTTCTTTCCTTCCTTCCTGTCTGCCTTGCTTTTCTTTTCTTTTCTTTTTTTTTTTTTAGAATTTTTTTATTTAATTTTTTATTTTTTATAAACATATATTTTTATCCCCAGGGGTACAGGTCTGTGAATCACCAGGTTTACACACTTCACAGCACTCACCAAAGCACATACCCTCCCCAATGTCCATAATCCCACCCCCTTCTCTCAGCCCCCCTCTCCCCAGCAACCCTCAGTTTGTTTTGTGAGATTAAGAATCATTTATGGTAATAGTCGTTCTAATAAATTTGAACTTAGATTTGTAAGCTGCAGCTGTGAAACACAGCTGAGTGGGTTAAAATAACAGTCATGGATCATTGCTCATGAATCCACAGGGTGGCAACTTGGGTTATGGTCAGCTGGGTGGTTCTCTGGTCTTGGCTGGGCTCACTCACATCTCTGTGGCCAACATCTGGATTAGCTGGGGCCTGGCTACTCGAGGGAGGGCCCAGCTTGTGGCCAATCTTTCAGTAGGCAGGCTTGGGCTTATTCACATGGTGGTAGCTGAGTTCACATAGTGACAGTGGAAACATCAAGAATTCTTGAGGCCAGGGCTCAGAAGTTGCTCATCACTTACATCACAGTCATTGGAAGACATAAGATCCCAGGGTAGAGCAACAGATTTTTGGTGGTAGGAGCTGCGCTGTCACCCTACCAAAAGAACAGTGGAAACAGGGAGGATTGAAAATTGTGGCCATTTTTGCAGTCTACCACAGGATTCTAGAATATTGGTGGGAGTAGGGTGAGAAATTTGCCAGAAGATCATTAAGATTTTTGTAATAAACAGTTAGTTTTGTCTGTCTGGTACAAATTTTCCAGAACTCGTTTAAATATTGAGGGTAAGAACTGGGAAGCTATAAATGAATTTGAAATTTTTTCAGAAAACCTTGGGATTTAGCCACAAAAGTACCATATATTAATTTTTAAACATAAACTTATAATTTTGGAATAATTTTAGATTTACAGTAAAGTTCCAAGGATAATACAGAGTTCCTGAATGTCCTTCACTCAGCCTCTTCTCCTGTTAACATCTTATTACCATGGTACATATGTCAAAACTAGGAAACCAACATTGGTACATTACTATTGACTAAACTCCAGACTTTATTTGGATTTCACCAGTTTTCTTCATTAATGTTCTTTTTCTGTCCCAGGATACAATCTAGGAAACCATATTTCATTTAGACAGTTACTTTTTAAAAAAAGACTTTATTTTTAGAGCACTTAAAAAAAAAGATTTATTTATTAATTTGACAGAAAGAGAGAGAGAGAGGGAAAGAATGCAAGCAGGCTTCCTTTTGAGCAGTGAGCCCCATGTGGTGCTCAATCCTAGGACCCTGGGATCATGACCTGAGCCGAAGGGAGAGGCTTAATGACTGAACCACACAGGTGCCCCTTTAGAACAGTTTAGGTTCACAGCAGAATTGAGGTGAAGATACAGAGATTTCTTGTACACCCCAGCACCCACACATACATAGGCTTCTCCATTATCAGCATCCTCTACCAGAGTAGTACTTTTTTTTTTTAACAATTAGTGAAGCTAATTGACACATCATAATCACCCTAAGTCCATGGTTTACCTTAGGGTTCCCTCTTGATGATGGATAGTCTGTGGTTTGGACGAATATATAGTGACATGTATCCATCATGATAGTATCATATGGAAGACTTCACTGTCCTAAAAATCCTCTGTGCTCCCCCTATTCATTGCCCCCTCTCCCTCCCTAACTCCTGGCAAACACCGATCTTTTAACTACCTCTATAGTTTTGCCTTTTCCAGAATGTCATGTAGCTGGAATCATTCAGTGTATAGCCTTTTCCAATTGGCTTCCATCACTTAGTAATAGACAGTAAGTTTCCTCCATGTCTTTTCATGGCTTGATAGATCATTCCTTTTTAATACTGATAATAGTCCATTGTCTGAATGTACCGTGGTTTATTTGTAAAGTCCCTCACTGAAGGACTTCTTGGTTGCTTCCGAGTTTGGGCAATGGCAAATAAAGCTGCTATGAACGTCCATCCGCAGGTTTCTGGGTGGAGATAAGTTTTCAACTCCTTTTGGTAAATATTAGGGAGCGTGATTACTGGATCACATTTTAAGAGTGTGTTTAGTTTTGTAAGAAACTGGCAAACTCTTCCAAAGTGGCTTACCATTTTGCATTTCCATGAGCAATGAATGAGAGCTCCCCATCCTCACCGTCCTTGGCGCTGTCAGTGTTCTGAATTTCGGCCAGACTAATAGCTGTGTGGCACTATCTCATTGTTGTTTTAATTTGCAGTTCCCTAATGACATGTGATGTTGGGCGTCTTCTCATGTTTATTTGCCATCTGTATGTCTTCTTCCTTGGGATGTCTGTTAAGGTCGTTGGCCCATTTATTTTCCTTAAAGATTTATTTATTTATTTGAGAGAGAGAGAGAGGGAGATAAAAGAGAATGTGTGGGAGGAGGGCAGAGAGAGAGAGGGAGAGGGAAGAAAGCCTTAGGCAGACTCCTCACTGAGTCTGAAGCCCAATGCCCAGCTTGATCTCATGACCCTGAGAGCATGACCTGAGAAAAAACCCGAGAGTTAGATGCTTACCTGACTGTATCACCCAGGTGCCCTTCATTGGCCCATTTTTTAAATCAGTTTTTTTGTTTTCTTGTTGATGTGTTTTAAGGGCTCTTTGTGTATTTTGGATGAAAGTCATCCATTAGATGTGTCTTTTGAAAATATTTTCTCTCATTCTGTGTCTTCTCTTCTTGTTCTCTTTTGGCCTTACCTTTTATAGAGCAAAATTTTAAAATTTCAACCAACTTTAATTTTAACTGGTAAAAAATTCTCAGACTGAGTAGACACACCATGATGAGGCTGTTCTTGATGAAAGGCAATGTGGTTGCTCTGCGGGCGGTCCTCTGCTTGGTGTGGCCCATCCTCTCAGGTCCTAGCTAAGTCACTGGCCAAGTCAGACTCCAGCTCTTGGCTCCCCCCTGTGTTATGGCCCTGAGGTTTTTTCCCTCCTTTCCAAGCTTCAGCAAGCCTCCCTCTCTCCTGAGCCTCTTCTCGCTCCAAGCTTCCCTCTCTCAGGACCCCTCAGACTCTTTTCTCACAACCCCCTCTCCCCAGAGTCATTTCTCAGCCCACACAACCCCTTTCTCAAGCCTCTCTTAAATGCAGAGAATTAAATGTATGTGGTGGTTGGAGCCAGATTCCGCTGGCTGGACGGCTTCTTTAGGAAAAGTTGAGTGTTCTTGGCTTACAGCTGCGAGTCTCCGTGGTGAGGAGAGCTGCAGGGGACAAGTTCTTTCCCATCTACTCCTCTTCCCTGCTCACTTGAGTGCTGCTCTTAGCCATGCGAATAGGACAGATCTCATGTTAGGTCCAAAAAACAAAAACAACCCACCCAGGGTGGCTCAGTGGCTCAGTGGTTTGAGTGGAGGGCTCTTGATTTCAGTTCAGGTCATGATCTCAGGGTCCTGGGATCAAACCACAGTTCCCTACCCAGTGGGGCTCAGCGCTCAATCCCCTACCCAGGGGAGCTCCACGCTCAGTAGGGAGTCTGCTGGAGGATTCTCTCTCTTCCTCTGCCCCCCACCCCCCACCGGCCATGCTCTCTCTCTAAAATAAATAAATCAATCTTAAAAAAAAAGAAGAACCCAAACCAACTAATCAAACAAAGCTGTCATGTAGGGAGAGTTGATTAAATAATTATCCTTTTTGTCTTTTTATAGATATAACAAACTTGTGCTAGAGACAGAGATATCAGGCTCCTCCTGTACCCCTAGTCTATTCTATTTTTTCCCGCAGGTCAGTTGGAGACTTTCCACCTCTTTTGACTTCAGGACCTTCTCCAGAGCTGTAACTTTGTTAGGGCTCTGCTGTGCATGCCAGACATGAGCTTTGGGGAACGGAGCCAACAGAGGGCTGGTCCCAAAGGCCCCACAGCTTGTTTTCTTGACCAGTGCCTGATGTCAGCCAGCCTCCTGGTCATTTGCTGCCTCCTCAGAAGGTAGAGTGAGGCACGCACAGCTGCCTGACCCCTGGGTGGGATAATGTGCCTGCCTTTCGAGTGAACTAATCAGCAAGGCGAAGGCAGAAGCAGTTTGTTCCCCCTGAGTGATTTTTTTGCCTCCAGAAAGTTATTATCTTCCCGGGTGTACTCAGTGACTCATGACTTGTCAGCACCATTCAAAACATTACTCTTTCTCTCTTTCTTTCTTTCTTTCTTTTTTTTTAAGATTTTATTTTTATTTGAGACAGAGAGAGAGAGAGAAAGAGAGACAGAGCACAAGCAGAGGGAGCAACAGGCAGAGGGAGAAGCAGGCTCCTGGCTGAGCAAAGAGCCAGATGTGGGACTCGATCCCAGGACTCCTGGATCATGACCTGAGCCTAAGGCAGATGCCTAACTGACTGAGCCACCCAGGCACCCCCTAAACATTATTATTTCCGTCCACATGACATAATACATGTGCTCTTACGGTTCATGTTTTTATTGCACGCACACCTGATACCACCCAGGCAGCAGCCAGTCCAGTCCCTATGTGCACATTCATCCTGGACATGTTTGAGTTCCATGCCTGGATTTACTTAAGCAATACAGTGTTTTCTGGGGTCATGCGAAGATCTCAAATGAAAGCAAATTACTGCTTTGCTCAAAACACAACAGAGATTTACAAAGTAGCAGAAAGAAACCTTTAGAACTTGCTATGGAAGTCTCCAGGTAATTAACTCGCATGAAAAACTAAGTAGGCATGCCAATCCTTTTCTTCCTCCCAGGTTGGTAACGTCCTCAAGCCTGGAGGGTTAGCTGTGTCCCAGCCCATTTTCCTCTTTTTGTCTGGGTTAAATTTTCTTCCTAAATATTTCATGTTGTCCTCTGTGTTCTGCAAGCCCAGCTGTCTGCTCTCTTGCTCTCTGTTAATTTGTGCAGTTAAACAGTTTGCAAGGTCTTCCTTCGCAAGCACTTCAATGTCAAGCTGCTTCTATTATTCCTAAGACTTGTTGTCCTTGCTCCTATATCTTAAGGGTTCGTTTTCTTTCTTTGCTGTTTGGTTTTTCTCTATTTTCTATTCAACTAGGTTATTCTGCTCAGGATAGCCAGCACAGAGGCACAAAACAGGCTGCTGACAAATTTTGCTGAATAAGTGCATTGAATAAGTACATTGAATCAGTGCTCTCTTACTTATTATCTCTCTGCTCGGTCTTTTTCTAATTTGTCACTCCTTTAGTGGAAATAAGGGTACTACACTGTTTAAAAAAAACAGATCTTCTCTGATAAAAATTGCTCCCCAAATCCAAGATATTAGAGATTTAGAGATGACAATGCGTATCATATTTTTCTATTATGTCAGGTTGAGCCACTTTGTATTTTTGTTTTGTTTTTCAAACATTGCCTTTTGCTTTTGAGCAATTGTGAGACTTGTTATTTAAAATACACACAAACACACCCAGTTCAATTCCACAGGGTATGCATACCCAATGGCCTTTAATGTTTTAAAATAAATACCCAATTTAATCAGTGAAGGACTGAAGTGAGGCCCTTATATTGGATGAGATCAGATGCAGTTGACCTCAGCACGGCTTCCCTTGGGCCCCAAAGTCCTCAATTGAGTGGGTCAGTGGAGAGAAACACCTGGGGCTCAGGCATAGGGCTCCTGTGGGGTGGGGTCCTTACCAAGCCTGAGAAGCTTGATTCTTATTTTGCCACTGCCCTTTTATCTTCCATCTCCACATTTTATGTATTATCTTCCTTTTATACTCCTGATCTGTGCGTTTCCGTTTTCATTATGTTTACAAACATCAGCTTCTCCTAATTTTTTTTTTAAGATTATTTATTTATTTATTTGACAAAGAGAGAGATCACAAGTAGGCAGAGAGGCAGGCAGAGAGGGGGGGGGGGAAGCAGGCTGTCTGCTGAGCAGAGAGCCTGACATGGGGCTCAATCCCAAGACCCTGAGATCACGACCTGAACCAAAGGCAGAGGCCCAACCCACTGAGCCACCCAGGCGCCCCAGCCCTAAGCTTCTCCTAATTCTTAATCCAGATGCAGACACTAGAACCCACATCCCTACCTGAGGACAGAAAGCAGTTCCCAGGGACTTCTGTAAAACATTTCAGCCTCCAGGATCTAGCGTCCTGAGAAACCCTCTTTCCTGAGACTTTTTACTTACTTCACAATCTCTTGTGATCAGCATTTTATCAGTTATCTGTGATCATCATAGCTCCTCTTTGAGCCAATTCCTGACAAAGGGATTAAGACAGTGTATGAGTCTGTGAAGGCTGCCATCAGAAAATACCAGAGACAGGTGGCTGAAACAATAGAAATGCGTTTTCTCACAGTTCTGGAAGCTGGGAACCTGAGATGAAGGTGTTGGTGTTGGCAGGTTTGGGCTCTCCTGAGGCCTCTCTCTTTGGCTCTCAGATGGCTGCCTTCTTTCCATGTCATGGTTTTTCCTCTGTCTGCACATTCCTGGTGTCTCTGCTTCTTCTTATAAGGCCACTACTTCTATTGGATTAGGCCTTCATTCTTCTAACTTTATTCAACCTTAATTGCCTCTTAAGAGGCCTTTTCTCCAAATATAGTCACATTGCAGGGTGAGGGCTTAACATATGAATTTGGGGGAACATAATTTAATTCATAACAGATAGAATGTTGGACAACTATTAACCAATTTTTGTAGTAGTAGATCCTCTGCTAAAAAATTTTTCCATCTATCTGTTATAAAGCAGCTAAGTGCTTGGGCTTTGTATCTAATCTTTGCACCTGCAGAATGAGGATTAAAAAAGTGTCTAGCTTATCAGGTTGTTATGAGGATGATATAAATTAAAACATGTAACATGCTTATTAAGGTTGTTAGCATATAAAAATTGCTCGAGGAGTGTTAGCTATTTTTCTTTTTCTTTTCTTTCTTTCTTTCTTTTTTTTTTTGGCTTAAAGCTTAGCTGGAGCCCTTTGCTCTTAGCCCATCTATGACAGCAACCTTCATTAAAGTTTTTTTCTCTACTCAAGTTTGTTGTTGTTTTTTTTAAAAGATTTTATTTATTTATTTCAGAAGGAGAGAGAAAGCATGAGCAGGGTGAGGGACAGATGGACAGATGGATCCCAGGACCCTGGGATCATGACCTGAGCCAAATGCAGACACTTAACCGACTGAGCCACCCAGGCCTCCTCTCTACTCAAGGTTTGAACAAATATGAATCAACTTTATTTTTCTTATCTTTTTATTGTTTTCTTCAAATTTTAATTTAAATTCTAGTTAGTTAACATATAGTGTAATATTGGTTTTAGGAGTACAAGTTAGTGATTCATCACTTACCTTGAACACCCCGTGCTCAACAGAACAAGTGCCCTCCTTAATACCCATCACCTATTTAACCCTTTCCCTACCCACCTTCCTCCATCAATCCTCAGTTTATTCTCTGTAGTTAAAAGTCTTATGGTTTGCTTCCCTCTCTTTTTTCCCCCTTCTCCTACGTTCCTCTGCTTTGTTCCTTAATTTCCACATATGAGTGAAATCACATGATATCTGTCTTTCTTTGTTAGCTATTTTTATTATCAAGCTACTTGTTATTACCACACCTGGGATGCCTGAGTGGCTCGTTTGTTGAGCATCTGACTTTTGGTTTTGGCTCAGGTTGTGATCTTGGAGTCATGGGATGGAGTCCTACATCAGGCTTTGCATTTAGCACGGGGTCTGATGAAGATTCTGCCCTCTCTTTCTCCCCCTTTCTCGAATAAATTTAAAAAAGAACAAGAAAAAGAAATGTGCCTTCCTATGATGGCTCTAATTGCATCCTCCAAAATTCATATGTTGAAGTCCAACTCTTAATATCTCAGAAAGTAAGTGTTTGGCAATAAGTGGTGATTAAATTAAAATGTAGCTGTTAGAGTGGGCCCTATTCAAACACCACTGATATCCTTATAAGAAGAGGAAAAGACACTGGGGGTGTGTGAGCACAGAGGGACACCTGTGGGAGGGAGACCCAAGGAGATGGCCTTCTGCAAGTCAAGGAAAGAAGACTGCCAGCAGCTTGATCATGGACGTCTAGTCTCTAGAACTGTGAGAAAATAACTTTCTGGTATTTCATGGGCACCCAAATAGACCAGCACACTCCTCAAAAAGAATGAGCCTGATGATATCCAACTTATTCCCTTCTATTATAAGAGAATTAGAAAGGTGCTCTCTTTGCTAGGATGACAGGACCCAAATGAGAGTCATTGCATCAGAAAGAGTGATTTCATGAACTGTCAGGGAGTGGTACTGTGGGTTTTAAAAGGGAGTCAGCTTCTCTTATTGATGATACTTCTGTCATATATTTTTGTCCTTAGGAGGAATGTGTTGGATTACTTGCTTGGTAATCCTTCTGAGATGCAGATTTAACAGTGGTAATGCATACCTTAGCACACATTCTCAGTATTTCTCGGAACGAAAAACATTTCTTTTGGTTTTGTTTTAAGACAGCTGACCTAAAAATTTTCTTTTTTGGTTAAACTTTTCTTATCCTTAGAGGAACATTTCTAGTTGGAGAAAGATTGAAGGTAAGCAAAGGACACATTGGCTTGAATAGCCCAGCTACAAAGTGAACGCTCCCTGGCTGGTCATCAGGGCCAAAAATAACAGGAGCCAGGTGTCCAGCACTTAAGCTGTTCCTGATTTTCTAGCAGAGACCAAGTCAGGCTCATGTTCCTAGAGTGGCCTTGTGACACCGTCTGGAGAATGAGCAAGGATATGTGCATAACATCAGACCATTCCGTGAGAATGAGCCTCACTTATGGAGAATTTATGTCTGATAGTTTTCCCATTTCTGGAACATGCCAGAAGACTGAACTTCTAACAGACAGCTCTAAGTGAGAGGCATGTTTACATCTGAGAAACCTCTATCGTGATGAGAAGAAAATATTGTTTTTGGCCGTGTAACCACGGAGACAGACTCCTCCACTCAGAGAATAAAAAAAAATCTGCTTCCTTATGCTCCCTTTTTTGGTCCCATTGAATTAGGTGTTGCAAACTGGTCGCCCACAGGCCAGATTTGGTTCCTGGATGGGTTCTGTTTGACCTGCATGGTATTTGCACAGGTTTTACATTTGAGCGTGTTTAGACAAAGCATGCACTTTCCAGTTTGGCACGATGGCCGCCACTCCCTGTTGTCCTACACACCACATGCTGGTTCCCGCGTATTTATGTGACTGGCCTGGCTCCCGAATGCATTTAGCTTGCGGCCCTTATTAAATTGTTTCCTGGCCACAGTCAGAGACTTAGCCTCAGTGCAAAAAAAGATTATTTTGTTAAGCTTTTATTGCTTATTACACATGGATCAGAGAATACTTACATCTGCAGTGAAGATATTGGAGGGATTTGAAATACTGCCACCAAGGCAAATCCTACCGTAGTCAGCAGGGAATGGACAACCAACTCCCTGAGTGAGTCATGTACTTCCCCCAGGAGTTCTTAGCTCTGAGCCTAGATCTGGATGATCTAAAGTGGTCCCTGCTAGCCCACATGTGGGTTCAGAGTGCTCAGAATGTGGCTAGTCTGATTGGAGACGTGTCCTGGCTATAAAATGCACACTGGGTTTCCAATACTGAACACCAACATAGTGTGAGATAATGGTTCACTCACAGCTTTTATATTAATACTTTAAGATAACAGTTTTGAGATACTGGGTTAAGAGTTAATTTCATTTGTTCCTTTTTTATCTTTTTAAATGTGGTTACTAGAAAATTTATAATAGCAGATGTGGCTCAGATTGTGTTTTTATTGGACAACGCTAGACCAGAAGCTAACCAAAATGAATTCTTAACTACATCATATTTATTAACTTCACAGTACCATATGCTGAGTTTATTTGTAGCGGCCCTTCTATCAAACCAATAATGAATGACTATTTTCAGTTTCCAGAAGAACACTTTCTGGGTTGTGGTATTAAAGATAAATGGGCTTGCTGAAGGGGAAGAAGCGGGCTAGGAAGATCATCATCAGGTCAACACAAGAGAAGAGTTTGGGCTGGAAATTTGCTGTTGCTTTGACGTGTGACATGATGTCTCAAGTTTGTTACTCATATTTCTCTATCAGGCAGCTCCTACGCTTCTTTTAATGTGTTTGCTCACACACATGCCCACCCGTGGACACATATTCATGTATGTAAATACACACACTCACACACACAGCTGTAGCTAGGAGCCTCTCTTAGGGGTTCTCCTGACATCTAATTAAATTCCTTACCAGTGGGATTCCTTACCTTGGAATTCTTTTAAAACCCTAGTGGTTGTTAGAAATCATTCGTGGACTCTTTCTTTCTTGGTACAAAAATTAAAGAGACAAGAAAGTACTGAAATTGATCTTGGATAGTGTATGAGGAACTCGGAGGCAGATAGGATCCTGGAAAGGGACTAGAAGCTGGAGGAGGAAGACAGAGAACCTTCTGTCACTTCCCAGTCCATATCCTCCGGGTCTGCTGCTTCTCCCATAACAGGTGGTGCCAAGAGGAAGTGATGTACACTTACTGTGCAGATCTAAGTGGATAGCAAATGTGAGTGCCTTTTAATCTCTTAGGATTCCCAAGCTAATATTTTTTATTAGGGAATATATGTATTTATTCCATAATCATTATTGTCAACAAATATTTAAGTCACTACATGCAAGGTACCATCCCAAGAGCCGTGCTCTGTTTTGGAACAGGCTAAACCAAAAGCTATGTTCATTGTGAACTTGACCTTGTATGTCCTACAGCCTCCACTGTGGCAGAAAAGGAATCGACTCTTACATACAGGTTTCATTTTACTAGACTGTTAACCCACGCGTAACTGTTTAGAAAGTTAATTTTGAGATTGGTGAATTTAACCTTGGTCCTGTTTGTTGTACCCAATAAATAGATTATTTAAAAATTTTTTGCTATCCCTTTTACTCAAGAACAATTGTGTCCTTTTTAATTGGTGCTCTAGAGGGGACATCTCTCAAGGACTGAGCATATGTCGCTGAGGACTTGAGAAACAGATTAATTTGCTTAGGGCTTCAAGCACTTGGGTTTGCTCCCCTCTACTCTTTCTCATTGTAAGTTCCTTTTTCTATGGTTTTAAAAGGGAAATACCTTTGAGCTCTTTTGATGCTCTGTGCCATCAGAATAACTTTTCATTATTTCAAGATCACATTTCTAAAAAATCTAAAAGAAAAACATCGGGTTGGGGAGAAACACAGCATAGAATGTAAACTGCCTTCTCCACTCACTGCTGTGTTTCTTTAACTTTGGTTTTAATCGGCCAACTCTGTTTCAGTCTCGTTTGTTTCTGAGCAGAAACATAAATCTTGGCGAGAGGCAAGAAGATAGGTAAGAGAGATGAGGTAGAAAATAAGCTTTACTAGGAAAGAGGGAATGTCACCGTGGATAAGGAGAGTCAAAGGCGCAGGAGAAGGTGAATGTGGTGACGACCAAGAGTCTCTACTTGATCCAGCTCCTGCTGGCTCTTCTGGGCCCTCTTTTCAACTAGGCCTCAACCTTGGCCCATATAAACTACAGACTCTCAACACAAATGATTTTATCCACTCCGCTGTCCCTCTTCTGGTAGCTCAAGGTCACATCCCTAGGATGACCTTCAAGCTGCTGAAGTGCCTTCCTCAGAAAGTACAAAGTGCCAAAAGAATTTATTGTTTGTTCTAGCCAACACTTGATATCAGGCCCCTGACTGTTCTTTTCTTCAGAGATTTACTAAACAGGGCTTAAAATGGTAAATCCTCCCTCTGTCCCTTTGAGACGGATATACATATCCTACAACCCAGGAGTGTCCTTCTCAAGGACCTGACAGCCACCTGTCCTTTAAATGTAATTTTTAAAATGTAATCACTAGGAAGGTTAGGACCTCTGTCTCTCAGTCTCTGTGGGAGAACAGAATCCTAACTTTAGTACTTAGCAGCTACTAGACACTGCTGGCCTAATGGCATCTAAACTGATCAGCCTTTATAATTTTTCACGTCCCTGAGTTCCTGCTTGCCCACTTTTTACTTCCTCATTCTTCCTTTAAAACAGCCAGTCAACTCTGTTCGAATTGAAATTGAGTTTGGTTCATGCTAGGCCCTCTTTCCATTTGCAGTAGCATATTATTAATTAAAAACCTGTCCTTGCTACTTTAACTAGCATCTGGTTTTGTTTGTCTTGAATAGCATGTATCCTAGAGTGGCCCCCAGTGAGTCCATCCTTCTTTATTCCCCTTCTCTTGGGTGTATGGAATGTATGACTTGCTTCTAACCAATGGAATATTACATGGTGACCCAACTGCCACTCCCTTGATTAGGTTACATTATCTTAGCATCTTAGCAGATGAGAGAGAGGGAGAGATCCTTCTGATGACCTTGAAGAAGCAAGTAGCCATGTTATAGACTGCCAGTGGAGAGGACCAGGTGGCAGGGGAACTATGGGGGCCTTTACCAGCTGAGGATGTCCTCTGGCAATGAGCTAGTTGAAGCTAGTAAGAAGCCAAGGTGCTCAGGCATATAGCCACAAGGAGCTGAATCCTGCCAACAGCCTCCATGGACTCCTTCCTGATCATGGAAGTTGTGAGATAAAAAGAATGAGTGCTTTAAAATGTTTAATTGTGGTGATTTTTTATGCACTAGAAAATGAAAACAATTACTACATAAAATTCTATGCTAAGATTATATTTTTACTTTTAAAGATTTTTTATTTTCATTTTTTACTATAAAATTTCAAACATACTGTTGAATTAAAAAAAAAAAAAGATTTATTGGGATGCCTGGGTGGCTCAGTTGTTAAGCATCTGCCTCTGGTTCAGGTCATGATCCCAGGGTCCTGGGATTGAGCCCCATATCCCTCTCCCACTCCCCCTGTTTGTGTCCCCCAACCTTTCTCTGTCTCTCTCCGTCTGTCAAATAAATAGATAAAATCTTTTAAAAAAAGATTTGCTTATTTATTTGAGAGAGAGACCATGAGCATGGTGGGGAGGGGTGGAAGAGAATCTTAACCAGACCGTGCGCTGAGCGTGTAGCTCCACACAGGGCTCGATCTCATGACCCTGAGAAGGAAACCTGAGCTGATACCAAGAGTCAGTCACTTAATTGACTCTGCTACCCAGGTACCCCTGAAAGACTTTTAGATGAACACGTGAATACCTCTCACTTAGATTTTATTAACATTTTATTATACTTTCTTTATCACCTATCTTTTTATCTATCAATCTATCTTATTTCTTGGTACATTTCAAAGTAAAATTTGACATCAGTTCACTTTCCCCTAAATTCAATATTCCTTGATAGTTTTTAATGCATAACTTACATGCAGTGATATGTATGCAAATTCTAGTTGTACATTCATTTGACAAATGCATACACCTGTGTAACCCAAACCCCTATCACGATAATTAGTGAAACTTTCCATCACCCCACAGAGCTCTCTCATGTTTCTTCCCAGTTACTTCCTGTTTCCAGCCCCACCCGACCCCCCAACAGAAGGAAGCGTTGTTCTATTTCTCCCACATATTGGTTCCTGTCCTGGAACTTCATGTAAGTGGAATCATATAATATGTACTCTCTTGTACAAAGTTTCTTTTATTTAACAATGTTTTGAGATTTATCTGAAAAATTGAGTCGATAGTTTCTTAGGAAATTGTTATATAATGAAATTGAAAAACCATATCAACTATTTACCTTAAAGAGAGCATGAAGGTCTAGAGGTATTGGGGGCAAGTGATTTCAAACTTTTAACAAACATAATTTCTACCAAGTTTAAATTATTTCTTAGCATAGATGTAGTTAGAAAACTGTTGCTTTACCCACCTACTAGAGCCCCAGTACAAAAATCAATCAATATAACACTCAGAAAAGTAGATAAATGAATTTCACTTTGCAACAAGCCTGAATACAATATTAAACTGAATCCATATGCCTCATAAAAATAATGCATAACCAAATAGAGTTTATCCCAGGATTACAATGATAGCTTAGTATTTTTAAAAAACCCTATGAATATAATACATTATCTCAACAGTAAATCACAACAAAACCCAAACACTGGATTATCTTGCAAGATATGGTAGTAGAGGTCTTTGAGGACTTCTGATTAAACATGAAAGTGGGACATGTGCTCAAATAGTTCCAAACCTTTACTAAAATAACTGCAAGGAGATGCAAAAGGGTAGAAACTTTAACAGAGAAAGAAAACTGGCTAGGAGACTGTAGCTGACTAGAGGAGTCAATGCAGTCCTGGAGGAAAGAAAATAAATGGGAGAGAGGGAGAGATGCAAACCGGAAGCAATAGTTTGCACTACCTATGCTCAGAACAGCTCAGGAAAGACGATGGCAGGTACCCCTAAAAGGTAAGGATATGTGTGGGCTGAAAACAAAATGTTCTGCTCAAAGGTTCTGTCAAGAAGTGTTAGACCTTCAGATTCCCTCTTCACCTTGCATAACCAAAGGACTCTCCCTCTCTGGCCATGGAAGAAGACTGCAGGTGTATTCTCTGGAGATGTTGAGGCAGAGATGTGGACTACCACATCAACTACCAGTGATGGTTGAAGCAGGGTACCATGTTGGAAGCAGGGTAATTAAGTTGAAAACAGTGAGATTCCAGGTTCCCTTTCAGTGCCCAGGACCGGTAGCTAGGCTTATGTTCCTAGGGAAAATAGAGCATTCATTATTCTCTGGGAAAAATGACCAGACCAGAAGAAAAAACCTATAGAAATAAATATTCGTGCTCCCCAATGGCATGGCTGGGTCCATCCCAATACCCTATCATGAGGGCCACCGTTCTATAAGCCTTATCCATAAATAAAAATACAAAGCTTTTTTTAGAGTAAAAATATAACTGAGGGGGTACCTGGGTGGCTCAGTCTGTTAAGAATCTGACTCTTGATTTCAACTCAGGTTTTGATCTCAGGGTCATGAGGTCAAGCCCCATGTTGGGCTCCATGCTGGTCATGGAGCCTACTTTAAAAAAAAAAAAAAGGAACAAAACAAAACTAATAATCATCATACATTTAAGGAAATATCTTGAAGTGAAATGTTTGTTATGAGAACAGATGTTAAAACAGAAAAAGAAACTCGGAGGAAAGAGAAACAAAGCAGAAAGTAGAATAAAACTTCACAAAGTCTTTAATTAATATTCTCAGAGAGATAAGAAAAGATTGCCTTCACGAAATAAATGCAGGATGCTTTGAGAAAATTTTGGAAACCAAGAAAAGCCTTACAGGTATACAAAACATTAAGATGAAATTTTTAAAAATGCATCAAGAAGAGAAAGCTGATGAATCTTCTAGGGAGAAGCAGAGAAGAAGGTTAAAGAAGAGGAAGAGAAGACATGAGAGCTTTCCTGAAATACCAGGTCTGAGACAACTTGGAAATGTTGGTGCTTTAGTTGAAGGTCTAGGGAGGCAAGAGTGAGGACAAAAGGGATGTGAAGCAAGGGTTGTCAAGAGATGTAAAGTGATGCATTATTAGCTTGGTTACCACTTTGCAATATGCCAAAGAAAGAAAGCAGGTTGGTTAGAGCTAGGTTCACTCAACATGCAAGATTTTTTGCCAGATAGGCTGCAAGGAGCAGCCATGTTTTGGAGCAATCTATGGGAAAGAGAAGGGAGAGGGAGTTGTTTCTGCCCAGATCCTTCCCATATCTTACTTCGCATTGGTCAAAGTTTACCCTATGGGAATTAACCCTTCTGCATATCCTGTCTCTATTGGTGTCCACTTTTTGGAAGCTACCAAAGATGCCATATCTCATGCTGCCTAGTGTAGTGTTTCATTTAAGTCCTGACATGGAGCAAGGAACCAAAAACTCTGACTTGGCTGTGCACCTGTGGTCAGGGAAGGGCCTGACATTCCCGGGGCAAGTGACCAGTTGGCCTCAAGTGGCAGCACTGGCCAGTGGTGGTAGCCAAGGTGAAGAGGTGGCCAAATGCCAGAAGAGGTGCAGAAAATTTATCCAAAATTGAAGAATCAAGATAAGTCAGGAAGAAATGCGTATGTTCTTTAGAAATAGATCTACAAGTTTCAATTAAACGTTTCAACTCATAGAGGAACAATGTAACTGGGAACTCCTATAATTTGAGGATATATAATCCTTTCTAAGTATAACCCCAATGGCATAAAGCCATAAAGGAAAAGAAGCATAGATTTAAAACTTTTTTTTTAAGATTTTATTTATTTGACAGAGAGAGATCACAAGTAGGCAGAGAGGCAGGCAGAGAGGGAGGAGGAAGCAGGCTCCTTGCTTAGCAGAGAGCCTGATGCAGGGCTTGATTCCAGGACCCTGAGGCCATGACCTGAGTCAAAGGCAGGGGCTTAGCTCACTAAGCCACCCAAGCACCCCTTAAAACTTCTTTTTAACAATTAACATCACCCACTCAAAACATTTAAAATAAGATTCTGAAAGAAACAACTCTGGGTATCAATACATGACAAATAATCAATATCTTTAAAATACATGCAATTTACAAATAAATGAAAAGGATGTGAATATCCCTATTGGAAAATGGGAAAAAGTTATAAACATTCAGTTCACAAAATAAAATAATATAAATGGCTAGTTCAGAGATGATAATACATAAGTACAAATTTAAATGAAATACCATTTTAGCTTATCTTCTTGGTAATAAAACGAGCATTAAAACCTACTGTTGGGGAGGGCATTGAGTAAATATTTAGGGGTGGTAGAACTGTAAGTACACAATCTTTCTAGAGAACAATTTGGCAGTGTGTATTAAAAACTTTAAAATATGTATACCCTTACAGTTTGAAGTCTGATTCAAGGAATTTATCTGAGATTAGGACACAAAAATGTACATATGTGTTTATTTCAGCTTTTTCTTTTTTTTAAAGATTTTATTTATTTATTTAAGAGAGAGAGATTATAAGCCAGGGAGAGAGGCAGAGGAAGAGGGAGAAGGAGACTCCCCGGTTGAGGAGGGAGCTCAACATGGGACTTGATCCCAGGACTCTGGGATCATGACCTGAGCCAAAGGCAGATGCTTATCTGACTGAGCTGCCCAGGTGCCCCTAATTTCAGCTTTTATTATAATGCTAACAACACAAAACATAAAAATCCAACATTAGGTCACTAGTTATTTAAATGATAATATATCCAAATATCTGAATACTATGCAGTCCTTAAAAATATTCTTTTCTAGGGGTGCCTGAGTGACTCAGTCATTAAATATCTGTCTAAGCCTCAGGTCATGATCTCAGGGTCCTGGGATCCAGTCCCACGTCAGGTTCCCTGCTCAGTAGGAAGCCTGCTTCTCTCTCTTCCACTCCCCCTGTTTATTGTGTTCCTTCCCTCACACTCTCTCTCTCTCTTTCTGTAAAATAAATAAATAAAATCTTGGGAAAAAAATGTGCTTTTCTATTTATAGCCATAGAAAGATATTCATGGTATATTGTTAATTGAAAAAAAACCCCATCATGATATATTCCTTTTTTTCTAAACATTTACATTTATTAGATAGAAATGAAAGGAAAACTAGAGAAAAAAGAAATTTTACTTGCAAAATGTTTGCAAAGGAGTTTATTCTTTGGAAGAATTGGCCTGCTGAGTAAAAAATAAGAGAGATATTTAAAGAAAATCTCCCACATGGTTGCAGAGAGTTTAATCATGGTGGGAAAAGTTTTCTCATACAATTCTATCTGCAAGGAGTATCATATATTAGTAGCTGTTGCCATCACAAGAGGCAGGGATAAAGTTATATTTGTTAGAAGTCAGTAGTAATGGGAGTTCAGGTCACAATAGCCCAGGATATAGCACTTTGACATAGTTGAATTTATTAAGCTAAAGGAGTTTGAGAAAACAGTAGAAGGAAGATCACTGTGACCTTTCCCCTGGCCTTCTCCCTGAAAGTGGTCACAAACCCTCAGGTGAGAGATACTCTCCCTCTACCTGAAAGAAAGGAACATTGTTATCTCCAAGGACAAAGGGAGGCTCAGAAGAATCTTAAGAAAGATTCTGGCTAACTGGCTAAACCTAGTTTACATACTAACGCCATACTCCTTAACTTGTTCTATTTCTCCTCCACTGTCCACATCTCATCGGACCTGGCATAAAAAAAACTCAGTTCTAATTGTTTCTTCAGGTTTTCATTTCGTTATGAAGTTTCCTGTGTCACATAAAACTGACAAAGACAGATTAACAGGAGAAATACATTTATATGCTTTTCTCCTGTTAATCTGTCTTTGTCAGTTTAATTTTTAGATCTAGCTAGAGACTCAAAGAGGGTCGGGGGAAACTTTTTTCTCCCCTACAGTAGCATATAGGAAAGGAATAAAGGTTTCATTTATTTTGGAGACTATCGCTAGATAGTGGTTCTGTATTTTTATTTGTTTTAGAGTCAAAGGGCTCCCCCACCTCCCACCCCTACCTACTAACTCATGATAGTGGTAGACGAAAATCCACTTTGCTTTCTCAGGCAGAAAAAAGTGTGGAAAAATATATATATCACAAAGTAAATATAATTATCTCTGAGAGGTAGGATTACAGATGATCTTTTATTTATATTTTTGTCTTTTGTGTTTGACTGTATTTTCTATCATCATGTTGTTGCTTATACAAAAACATTCTGATTATAAAAGCAATAGATTCTTGTTAATATATATATTAACATATATATGAAAAAAATATATAAAATACACACAGATGAGTTAATTAACATTGAGAAGTGTAAGGAAGAAAATTGAAATTGTGTCTAACCACCCAGGAGTCTCATTTTGGTGTATTTGGTATGTTTGATACATTTTCTTCCCATAATTTTTTTCATTGTTTATTTGAATCTCTAATCTGCTTTTTTCCTCTTAGCAAGTAAAGTACATGCATATTCCACTGTTATTACTTTTTTCCCATAAAATTTTAATGGCTTCATGAACTTCTACCATATGCATATACCACATTTCTTTACCTAGTATTATTACCTATTATTTGTGTTACTTCCAATTTGGGGCTCTTAAATGATTTCAGTTCATAATGAACATCCTCATTATGTAAATCATTGTATGCATTTTAGATTATTTCCTTAGCTCCTTGGAAATAGAATTACAATGTAAAAGGTGAGAATGCATTTAAGACTCTTTATGCATGTTGTCAGGTTGACTTCTAGAAAGGTTGAGAATCAAAACCATCCACCCCGCCCCCCCACAGTCTGGACACTTAGGACTGAAACTAACTATCCCCTATGCAGTTTAGCATCTATATGAATAGGGCTGTGCTGTTCCATTGACTTCATTAGCATGGT
This sequence comes from Mustela putorius furo, assembly GCF_011764305.1. NCBI lineage: Eukaryota > Metazoa > Chordata > Mammalia > Carnivora > Mustelidae > Mustela > Mustela putorius. The sequence continues at coordinate 1,156,132 of NW_025421506.1, forward strand.
TTTACTATTTCAGAAAGACTCATCAACTGAAACACTCATCAGCTTTTCAGTGGGAAGGACCCTAAGCTTCTCTGAATCTTTGCTCAAAATGCTTCACCTTGCTGTTCCCACCAATCCTGGACTGTTGTATCATGATCCTCACTCAGTTCTAATCAGACCCAACCCACTCAAAGCTTTAAACTTAGAGTTTTCAAAAAATTCCAACCTGGCCATCTCACATCCTAGACACAAAGTAGTGCAGAATTGGGGTTCTCTTTTATCTTATCAGGCAGTTAATTCAGGTTTGTCTTAATGAGACCAAGACCAAGCTTATTCTGATCACTGCACAATAGGCCATTAAGTCAAGGGGAAAGATGTTGGGGTAGGAAATTGTCGGCAAACCAAACGGGTGGTGAACTATTGTCCGGAAGAACTGTCTCCCATCAGCTTGAACTTTGAGCTTCTGTGTCAGGAAGAGGAGAAATCAGGAGGGCGCTGGAGCCAAAAGCTGACTGACGTCTGTAGATCCGAAGGTCACATAACTTCTTTGTCCTTTGTCAGTTGATCTTTGCATATAGGAATCTGGTCATGTTGTTTCTGTAAATCTTGAACATAGCATGGTCATCTCTGTATGTACTTATCTCCCTGTGTGAGGTAGGTTTCAGGTAAAAACAGTTTTTGCAAATCTTAGCTGTGATAGTCAGGGCTAAACAGAACTTTCTAAGCTATAGGTCATAGCAGCAAGGGAAATAGAAGCAATATGGAGTAAGACATGCTAAGTTTCTCTCTGTTACATTAGCAATTTATGCTGATGACAGTCTATACATTTTGCAGGGCGTAAAAGCCCAGGTAAGGAAATCAGTTTTGCATCAACAGATCCAAAGGGATAATACAATCAGATGTTAATCTAACCAAGCAGCCAGGCCCATTGGTGACAACCTTATAGATGGATTTAACAAACTGTAAAGAAGGATTACTGGTAGGAATACCATACATCTTTTTGCCAGGGATCTCTGGTTTATACCTGTTGTCCTAGTAAAATTATTAATAGCACCCCTTTCCTGCTTAGATTTTCCTGGTTTAAAGTATGCATTCTGAGGAGTTCTTTATTGTCAGGTAGGAACTATTCATCAGACTTCATTATGACTCTATTAATCTAGTCCTCTATAATATTATCAATAATATTTTATTACCAAGAAATATAGCCCTAGTCACTAATTGCCTGTAGGGCCAGGCCCTGGGCTGCAGGCTTCTTGTGCATTTTTTATCTCATGTAATTCTCACAAGAGTCTTCTGAGTTAAGATTATCATTATTCCCATTTTATAGACCTACTCAGAATCAAAATCCCTAGACAATATCAGAACTCTGTCCTTTTGAAAGCTCCTGGGTAATGCCAATGCATCTGTCCCTGCTTGGGAAGTCTAGAACCATTGTGCCCGCTGATCTGGGAGAGGTGATGATGTGTGTGACACAGACGTCCTGTCCTGCCCACTAGGGTCTTAGAGCTAGACAGGCCATTAGACAAGTGTATACATGTCCAATAAAAGTATATGGAATGACAAAACAAAAACAATTTAGTAACAAGTTTGATGTCTTTATTTAAAGGAAAATAATTCATGGATCAGGGAAGTACAGGGTTTCACAAGCAGTGGAACTCTCTTCCCAAGGGACTTGGGGCAACAGCAAGTTGTATAGCTTTGGAAGCAGCAACATGGACATGGGATCTGATTGACCAGGTCAGGGATTTCCTTACAAGGCTAGCAGGTCCTGTTTTCTAGGGTAAGGGGAGCTAGCTAGAGTTGAGTTCGAGAGTTGTGACTGGTGTATGTCAGGGTTCCTTTGTAGGTGTTTCCTGTAAGCACAGATGACTAAGGTTTGGATTTGTGACTTGGGCTGGGCCTGTAGGGTGGCCTCTATTTTTTGGGTCCCGATATGAGAATTGGTTTTATCAGGTATAAAGTGCTAATGAAGTTGACTTTTCAAGTATAGCCTTGCATGGAGTCTGAGAGTTGTCTTATCTATCTGAGGATGGAAGGCAGGAGTTTCTGTTTGGAATGAACAAGACTTTGGTCATAAAATTTTGGGTTTGATTTTTAAAACTTCTCTTACTTCAAAGGTCTTAACAGAAGAATTGTGGAAAAAGCAATGTATTTTAAAATATTCAAACCCAGATCTATTTTGATTTGGATCTCTTCTGGTGGCTTTCATATGTTCTTGGGAGGAAAGAATTCAAAAATTGGATCTTAATGGAACTGACTGTACAGAGAGAGGAGAGAGTGGGTACAATGAATGAAATGTTTGTGTAGATAGCAATGAAGTATTTACCTATAGGAGCATGCTGTTTGTATGCTCTCTTCCACAATTTACTTGCTACTTGAAAGGAAAAAATGTTGTCATGGCAACATTATAACAAACAAGGCAGAATTGCATGCAGATGAATCACGACTTCATATGCAAGACAAAGAAGCAAATGGTGGCCTATTAGGGCTGGCTCCATAAAGCTTAAAAATTACAGCCAACATTTAAACGAGACTTTCTTATTGTTTCTCATTTAAAAAATGAGGGACATACACAGGAGGGTAGTAGCTGTGGATTACCTTTATTTCCATAATATTACTGCATGGCGGCATAGATCTGTTGCCTCAGTCCAACCTGTGGGCATCCCAGCCTTTTTGACAGGACAGATGGGGGTTGAGGTTGGTTTCATTCATACGTGTAGTCAAGGAGTTTACACACACACACACACACACACACACGAGATGAACATGAGAAGAAACTGTCTTCTTACCAGGTTGAAAGTGCCAGGTTATATACATCATTTCCCTCAGGCTGGGAGGCAGAGAGTGACATGCCTGTTCACATGCTTGTGCTGATCCTTCCTGAAGGACAGGAAATCTTGAGAAGTATCTGCTTGAGGGCACAAATTTGAGTGTGATTGTAATTCTTTTTTTTTTTTTTAAACTTCTTAATTTTTTTTTATAAACATATAATGTATTATTAGCCCCCAGGGTACAGGTCTATGAATCACCAGGTTTACACACTTCACAGCACTCACCATAGCACATACCCTCCCCAGTGTCCATAGCCCCATGTGATTGTGATTCTTTGGAATCTTCTCTTTGGAGAAGAGAACTCTGAGTTCCATGAAGAGACACCATGTACAGGCCCCACAATCATGTACTAATATACTTTAAATTCATTGGTTTGGGCCATGATTAAATGTAATCCCTTGCTTGAAGTAGGCTATGTTCTGGAGCTAGGAAATCATTGTGTTGTAGCTTTTTTTTGGATAAAATACCATTCTTTGTTAAAAAGCTCTGAGTGTTGATCGGATGCTCTTGGCTGAGTCTTAACCTTAGTGATTCTTACACTTGAACCTGCTTCAAAATCACCTGGAGGGCTTGCCAAAATATAGATTGCTGGGCCTGCTCCTATAATTTTTGAATTTGCATTTCTGACAAGATTCCAAGTGATGCTGATGGTATTAGTGTAGGACCCACAGTTTGAGAACTACGGCTTTACCCCAAAGTCACCTGATAGAAAGTGTGGGATTATCGGTCTTGACCATTTCTTTTCCCCTTCCCACTAAGTGGCTGGGCAGTAATTCTGGAGGTCTTCAGTGAAGGAGAAGGCTGAAGCTGAGACTTCATTGTTTGAGATAGGTTTGACCAAGAGATTAAGAAAAGGACCCTCTTTAATCAGTTTCTAGGCAGTGCAAGCGGAACTGTTTTCTGTATTTTTTCTGTAATGGAGGAATGTTGAGAATAGAGATGTCAGAATGTGCTGCTTAGAGAATAGTTCTTGACCAGCAACAGGGGCATCAAAGGAAAGCTTATTAGAAATGCAAAATTTTAGACTTTACCTCAGACCTGCTGAATCAGAATTAGCATTTAACGAGCTCTCCAGGGGATTTACGTGCACTTGGATTTGAGGAGAACTGGTGTGAGAGACAGATTTGTAATGCTGGGGTCAAGATGCCTGACTTTTAGCCCAAGTTCTGCCTCTACCCAACTCTATAGTCCTTAGTGGGCTTCAGTGAGGGGTAGGGGGAGTTAGTGACCTACAAGTTTCCTGCCAGTTCTGGAGTACTGTAATTGTGCCTCACAACCTGGCAAGACTGGACTTACTTTGCCATTTCAGAAGGCTTCTGAGAAGTGTGGACCCCAGGGCCTCTGAGGTCATAGTAGTCTTCCCCCTTTTGCCTCTCCTGTGAGTTGGTATGAACCTGGGTGGCGGGGGAAACACGCCCATGTGCCAAGACATGACCTCATTCCATGTACCTGAATTCCTGGGAACCCAGAGTATAATCTCTTATTATGAATTATACTGTGAGCATCTGGGGAAAGTGCATCCAGTCTGAAAGCACTGTCTCATAAAAAAGTCCTTGTCCTGAGTACCCTTTAGGAAAACAGGTGTGTGGGCCTCTGTGCCTTGGCTGCAATCTGGTAGGTCACATGATCACAGTACTTATCTTTCATACAGAAAACATCCCCAAACTAGTAAAATGCTATCTTTAAGGGATTTGGAGGTTTCTTCCATATTGAAGTGTTAAAATAAAACCACATGTATTTTCAGATTTGAAACATGAACAGAAAGGATGGATATCTGGTGGTCCACATTAAGAAGTATAATTTCATATAGTAATATTTAGTTTGTTTGATAGGATAAACTGTTTATAAAGAATTCAGGGATATCAGTTTTCATAGAAAACATACTTTTTTAAGGCCAGCTCTGTGGATGGTGCACTTACTCTATTTCAATGCTTCTGGAGGTTTCATTTTATATTCCTTAAATAGTCCAGCATCCTGGCTTTTTATTAATTTAAGCCCACTTTCTCCCAAATCTGTTCCAATGATTTAAACATTTTTTTTGGCTGTGAGTTGTTCCCTTTTGCTATTGGAAGAGTATGATTTTATTTTTATTTATATATTTATTTATTTAAAGATTTTATTTATTTGTTTGACAGAGAGAGAGAGAGATCACAAGCAGGCAGAGAAGCGGGCAGAGAGAGAGGAAGGGAAGCAGGCTCCCTGGTGAGCAGAGAGCCTGATGTGGGGCTCCATCTCAGGACCCTGAGATCATGACCTGAGCCAAAGGCAGAGGCTTAACCCACTGAGCCATCCAGTCACCCTGGAAGAGTATGATTTTTGGATGAGATTTCTTTTGGTTGTCATTGAGAAAAAATTTTGGCCCAATTTTTGACTTGGTCTCATATTGGTGATGGGCTATTTGACCACGGATGACCCAAACCTTTCACTTTCCTTCAAAAGCAGGCATTTCCCCCTATTCTTTTGTCCTCTGCCAGTTTGGTTTTCTATAGTCAAAAGATCTTTGTTTACAACTCTTGATTTGCATCCTTTGCCAGGCAGGCGGGAGGTATATCAGAGCAGTTTGCTGGGAGAAATGCTGGCTTGGAATGGAGGCAGAGCACTGGTGTTTGTTGAGGGAGAAAATGCTATAAAAACGGTAGAGTTGGGTTTTCTGTGGACTGGCTTAGGGTCAGAGGTGAAGGGAAAACTTATCCTTGATTGAAATTCTCTTAACCTGGAGCCTCAATGGTTTGTCCACACAACCATCTTTTGGGATGGAAGCTGGAATTATGAGAAGAGAGCCAGCTCTGCAGGCAGAATCTTGACCCCATTATTTTCATTCTGTTAGAGGAGCAGCTATTTCTGTTAAAACAATGTCAAATTTGTAGGGGAAGCGAAAATTTTCATTATGCCTTTCAAGATTCTTCTGGCTGGTTTTAGGAATTAAATTGGTGTGAGACAGATTAATAGGAGAAAAAAAAAAACCTCCAAAGTTTTATTACTTGCGCACAGAGTCCTAGTAATGAAATTGAGACCCAAAGAAATGAACAAGGCAGGCAGTTTTTATACATTTTAGGCAAAGAGACAATAAATTTGTGAGGAATTAATAGGGTAAAGAAAACAAATGTTTGGGAGCTTAAATTAATAAGAAAACAATTTTAAAAGTATTTATTTTTGAGAGAGAAGGAGAGAGCATAGCAGGACAGAAGGCCAGAGGGGCAGAGGGAGAAACAGGCTTCCCACTGAGTAGGGAGCCGGATGTGGGGCTCCATCCTAGGACCCTGAGATCATGACCTGAGCTGAAGGCAGAGGCCCAACCCACTGAGCCACCCACGTGCCCTTATTCCTTCTAATTGGAATTTGAGCTGAAGTAGTAGAATAGTAGAAAGTAACAACAGCTGTTTCCACATATTTCTGGGCTTTAGAGTCTCTATCTCTGGGGATACTGTGTCTTTTTACTTCTTAGTACAAGGGAGATACCACTCATATGGGACTTTTAATCCTGCTTTCAGGGGGACAGAAGAGGGTCTGAGCATCCTTGTACCAGCTGTTTGCTAAGTAGCTTCAATTCAAAATAATCAATATGCCATTGGTGCATTTTTGGACAGGCTGCCCTACAGATTCTAATAGTGATTTTTGTTTATCAGAAGGGAGATTTTTGTTATTGTCTGCTCTTTTTATGTCAGCACTGTGTATAAGTCTTTCTTGTAAAGATAACTAGGATAGTCTTGCTTAAGAACTTGGAGGTTATGCAAAATGTATCGCAGCTTTGTTTGGAATAGCAGGACCCTGGAAATACCTCAAATACATAGTAATATGAAATTGCTTAGATAAATTATGGCATATCCATGTCAGGAAATATACAGCCTTAAAAATATATTGAATAAACAAAACAAGAATGCAAGGCATATCTCTATATATCAGTATGACGTATCTCCAAAATAGAAAGTTAAGGGTGAAAAAGTAAGAACCACGGGATGGTAAGAACAGAGTGTATGGTAAGCCTTTGGAGGAAAGAGACAGTATGTGCTTGATTGCCTGAATAGATGTATATACACAGGTATATAGACATAGAAATCTCTGGAAGGATGCAAAAGAAACTGATAGCACAGGTTGCTTCTATGGGAGAGGTAAGCTTGGGAGACAGACTCTATTTCCACAGGATACTTTTTTTTTTCTCCTTGAAATGTTTTTCTTTGTGCATTACACATTTAAATAAACAACCAAATAACCAAATTCAGAGATAAGCGAATCTCTCTGCAGAGGAAGGGCGCTGTGCACTATAGCTGGAGCATGCACCTGGGGGCTTTGTGGAGGAGGTGTGCCCCAGCTGGCCCTGCTGCGGCCCCAGCCGGCTGTTGAGTCAGAGACGCCACCCTCCCACCTCTGAACGCCATGCACCTTGCTCCCCAGGCTAGCTGGCCCCGTGCGGACCAGAGCTTTGCCTCTTAAGTTCTCTCTGATGGCCACGTCGAGGCGGGTTGCTAATTGATGAAGGTTTTGGGGGTGGGGTCATGAAAGCCTCACAGAGGCGTGCTCTGCCAAATGTCTCCTCCTGTCCCCCTCGATGGCGGGCCCTCAAGCCATTCATTTTCCATTTATGAAAACACTGGGGTGGATTTAGTTTTTCCTTTGGGAAACACAAAACCACACAAAGAGTGTGTGTGTCGATCTTCTTTCAAAATAGTGGGGCATCTGAAACCGGTGCTGCAGCTGCGCGGACTGTTCCGATCTCAAGCATTTCGTTGTCTGAAAGCGTTTTAAAGAGAGGCTGAAGAGAAATCCCTCGGCACTTCTGGAAATGGACAATTTTGAAAGCCTGTATTTATCTGCCCTTCGTAAAAAATTGAATTCTCTTGGGCAGAACTTCCTGACCTTTTTACGTCAGGGTGCACAGAAAAGGACATTATTTGAAGAGCATTTGGGATAAAACTGGAGGGACTTTGAGAGCATTTCAAAGAGATGCCTCATAAAGATGCTTATTTAAAAAATTAGTGTTTTTTCTGGTTATAGAATTATGATAAGAATATATATAAAATATTAGAGAAGATATATATTTTTAAAAAACTTTCAAATAAAATCTGTTTAAAATTTTAAATGAAAAAATGGAGCTTGTTTCAGTGAATATAACTTTTTCTTTAGAAAAAGATTTTATTTATTTATTTGACAGAGAGAGGACACAAGAAGGTGGAAAGGGGCAGAGGGAGGGGAGAAGCAGACTCCTGGATGATCATGGAACCCCATATGGGGCTCCATCCTAGGATCCTGGGATCATGACCTGAGATGAAGGCAGACTTAACTGACTGAGACACCCAGGGGCTCCTAACTTTTTCTTTAATTATGGAAAAATTTCAAATGTATACAAATAAAGAGAATAGTTCATTACCAACTCCCCTCCACATATTCAGGACCTAGACTAAACATCAGCACTTTGCTTTTCAGTTTTCATCCATTCTATCTCCCCACCCCTTTTTAAAGGCCCACTCCAGGCTTCATTTTTATTTTATCTGAAAATACTTCAGGATAAATCTCTAACAGATGGGACTTAAAATAATAATCATGATACTATTATTACTTCCAATAAATTAGAAACAATTTCTCAGTATTATCTGATACCTAGTCCAGGTTCATTTTTCTTCATGTGTTTCAAAAATGTCTTTTTATTGTTGATCTGTTTGAATCAAGATCAGAACAAAGTTTGCAGGGCGCCTGGGTGGCTCAGTGGGTTGAGCCTCTGCCTTTGGCCCAGGTCATGATCCCAGGGTCCTGGGATCGAGTCCCGCATTGGGCTCTCTGCTCAGCAGGGGTACTGCTCCCTCCTCTCTCTCTGTCTGACTCTCTGCCTACTTCTGCCTACTTGTGATCTCTGTCCATCAAATAAATAAATAATTAATTTAAAAAAAAAGAATAAAGTTTGCAATTGATTAATATGTCTTTTAGATGTCCTTGCATCTATAACACAGATGTTGCTTTTTTGGCATATATGAAATTTTATTTATTCACAAATTACACCCTCTGTATTTTCAAAAATACTTCCACTGAGATATTTCACATGACGTGATTGGCTAAAAAGTGATCCCTCCTACCTCCCACTGAAGTGTAAGGTCCTAATTCCTAGAACCTGTAACTGTTACTTTATATGGAAACAGGGCGTTTACAGATACAATGAAGTTAAGGTTCTTTTTTTTTTTTTTTTTTTTTTTAAAGACTTTATTTATTTATTTGACCCAGAGAGAGAGACAGTGAGAGAGAACACAAACAGGGAGAATGGGAGAGGGAGAAGCAGGCTCCTTGCAGAACAGGGAACCCGATGCGGGTCTTGATCCCAGAACACTGGGGTCATGACCTGAACTGAAGGCAGATACTTAACGACTGAGCCACCAGGTGCCTCTGAAGTTAAGGCTCTTGAGATGGAAAGATTATTCTGGATTTATCAGAGTGGGAGTTGAATGCAGTCACATGGAGCCTTATAAAGGTGAGGTGGAGGGAGATTTGACACACACTGCTGGCTAGAAGAGGATGGCACAGAGAGAGATTTGAAGATGCTGGCCTATTGGACCAATGCAGACACTAGCCAAGGGAAGCCAGAAGCTAGATGCCACCAGAAGCTGAAAGAGACAATGAATAGGTTCTTCTTAGATTTTGCAGATTGACACCATGATTTTGGCTCAGTGATACTGACTTTGGATTTCCCATTCTGGAGGGAGAGAACTTTTTTTGTTGTTCTAAGCCACAAAGTTTGTGGTAATTTGTTTCAAAACCACAGGGAACTAATACACTTGCTAAACAATTCACCCATTTGAAATATACAATTCGATAGTTTTTGCGTATGTTCACAGTCAATTCTGGAACATTTCACCACTCCTCAAAGACATCCTATATCCATCGACCATCACCCCCATTATCTCTATTTCTCTTAGCCTTAGGCAACTATTAATCTACTTTTTGTCTCCATAGATTCACCTATTCTGGACATTTCATATAAATGGACTCATGTAATATGTGGTCTTTTTTATCTGGCTTCTTTCACTTAATGTTTTCAAGGTTCATACATGTTGTGGCATGTGGCAGTACTTCATTCCTTTTTTTTATTTATTTATTTTAGAGAGAGAGTGAGAGAGAGCCTGCGCATGTGCTTGTGAATATGGGGGAGGGGTAGAGGGAGAGGTAGAGGATCTCAAGCAGTCTCCCCACCAAGCACTAAACCTGGGAGGCTCCATCTCACAACCCTGAGATCATGACCTGAGCTGAAACCAAGAATCAGACGTTCAACTGACTGAGCCACCTAGGTACCCAACTTTTTGCAGCTGAAAAAAAGCACAACTTTGTAATATCATATTATAAGCTTAAAATGTGAGAAAATCCTGGTCAGGCCTTTTTTTTTTTTTTAAAGATTTTATTTATTTATTTGAGAGAGAGACAGTGAGAGAGAGCATGAGCAAGGAGAAGGTCAGAGGGAGAAGCCGACTCCCCATGTAGCTGGGAGACTGATCCCGAGACTCCAGGATCATGACCTGAGCTGAAGGCAGTCGTCCAACCAACTGAGCCACCCAGGCACCTCCCCATTTTTTTTTTAAAGATTTTATTTATTTATTTGACAGATCACAAGTAGGCAGAGAGGCAGGAGGAGAGAGAAAAGGGAGGAAGCAGGCTCCCCGCTGAGCAGAGAGCCCGATGCGGGGCTCAATCCCAGGACCCTGGGATCATGACCTGAGCCGAAGGCAGAGGCTTTAACCCACTGAGCCACCCAGGCGCCCCCAAGCCTTTTTTTTTTTTTAATGGAAATCTTTTCAAAAATATCAGTAGTCACTATTGAAAAACTTTGTACAAGCTGGTAATTAATGTTTAATCTATTTTTATAGGTATTCTAAAATTTACCATGGTTGAAATTATACTTAAAGAATGTAACATTCTTTCCTCTGATTGACAAATTTGGTGTTGGAATTTCTTGTAATAATGTGAGTGAATTTCGAGTCCAATAGAGGTTTTTCATAGCAAGTGTTTCAAGATCATGATGAAGCTATTATGGCTTGGACACCACTAAGATGAATTAGTGGCCTCACATGGGCATAAACACAGGATAGATATGAAGACAAACACGAGAGCCACACCCAAAACTAGTGTGCCAGCAGCCTTTGCTCAGCTTTCTAAGACCTGCTGCGCGTATGCCCCACTTCTTCCCCAGCAGCTGCAATAGCCCTTGATTGTGGCAGAGGTGGGCTGCTGAAATGCCAGATGGTTATTTCCTTGGTCTCTCTCAGCCTGTCATGGTGGAACAAAGAGTCAGGATGTCCCTCGTGTCCCTCATTGTGCTCATTCCATCAGAACCTGCTCCCCTGGGGCTGCTTTTTGAGGACCCAGACCAGATTGCTCCAAGTCAGAGGTGTCTGGCAGCATACTATGACCCACTCATGGTTTGCACTTCAGCACACCTGTTGTAAAACATGGCCAAGAGCTTATGAGTCCAGTTTGTGATGGGAAATGGCAGGAAGGCACATGGAATCACCCCTGGTTTTTCAGTCTTGGTGAATTTGTACCAGCCAGTAATTGCTATGAGCCTCTCATTTCTCTTCTTTTTGAACATTTGTCTCTTATGGTTATCTCATCTTTGCATTAATGTATGTTGGACATTTGGGAAACAGATAAATTGTTACATTAGCTCACAGATCTTCTGATTAAGAAGAATCCAAGGAACTTGATCTGAGGAAGCCCACCTTCCTCAGGTGATGAGGTCATGGACTTTAAGCTAATGATACAATGTGATGAGATTCTGCAGGCCTTGGAAGGTGGTAAGTGTATTTGCATTCTGCTGAGATGCAAATTATTGTGGCTAGATGGTGGAATGTCTCAAAAAAACAGCTTTCATCAATTCCTTTCCTTCCCGTGTGCTCATGCAACTCCTCCAAAAAGAGATGGGTTTCCCCCCGTCCCTTGAAAGTGGGATGGTTTTATGATTCTGTTGACCAATAGAAGCCAAAGTGATGTTCTAAAATTTATGTAGTAAGGTGCCTGGGTGGCTGAGTGGGTTAAGCCTCTGCCTTCAGCTCAGGTCATGATCTCAGGGTCCTGGGATCAAGCCCCACATCGGGCTCTCTGCTCAGCGGGGAGCCTGCTTCCCACCCCGCTGCCTGCCTCTCTGCCTACTTGTGATCTCTGTCTGCCAAAAAAACAAATAAAATCTTTAAAATTTATGTAGGAATATGAAGGCCTGGAATATTCAAAATAATCTTGAAAAAATAAATAACATAAAATAAAATATTGGAGGACTCACATGACCTGATTTCAAAGTACACTTTAATTTTGTAATTAATTAGAATTAGTACTTTATGATGATCATGAAACACTTGCTGTGAAAAACTTCTGTTGGACTTGAAACCCATTCACATTATCACAAGAAACTCCAACATCACATTTGTCAATGAGATCAAAGAATGACACTTAATTCATATTGGTATCAGAATAGACATATGGTGGCATGTGGGTGGCTCAGTTGGTTAAGCATCTGCCTTTGGCTCAGGTCATGATCCCAGAGTCCTGGAATAGAGCCCTGCCTCAGGTTCCTTGCTCAGTGGGGGCGTCTGCTTCTCCCTCTGTCCCTGACCCCTCTTTCACTCTCTCCTTCAAATCAATAAATAAAATCTTAAAAAAAAATAGACAAATGGACCAGAATAGAGAGTTCAGAAATGGACCCATGCATATGTGGCTAATTGATTTTTACAAAGGTGCCAAAGTAATTCAGTGGAGAAAGAATAATCTTTTCTACAAATCATAGAACAATTGGATAAATATGTGAGAAAAAGGAATCTCAATCCCTATCTCATACCATACATACAAAATTAACTAAAGATGAATCACAGACTGAATGTAAAGGATACAACTGCAAAGTTTTTTAAGAAAACATAGGAGGGGGTGCCTGGGTGGCTCAGTCAGTGAAACGTCTGCCTTTGATTCCAGTCATGATTCTGGGATCCAGCCCCGCATTGGGCTCCATACTGGGCAGGGAGCCTACTTCCTCTCCCTCTGCCCCTCCACACTCATTCTCTCTCTCTCCTCTCTTTTTGTCTCTCATAAATAAATAAAATCTTAAACAACAACAACAACAAAAACCACAGGAAAAAATATTCTCAAACTTGGACAGCTTAACATTTCTTAGAGAAGACACAAAAAACACCAAAACCTTAATGTATTGCACATTGTGAAATTTTTTAAAAAATGGCTTATAAAAGGTACTATTAAAAAAACAGGGGCTCCTGGGTGGCTCAGTTGTTAAGCATCTGCCTTCAGCTCAGGTCATGATCCCAGGGTCCTGGGATCAAGCCCCACATCAGGCTCCCTGCTAGGCGGGAAGCCTGCTTTTCCCTCTCCCACTCCCTGTGCTCGTGTTCTCTCTCTCGCTGTCGCTCTGTCAGATAAATAAATAAAATCTTTTAAAAAAAATGAAAGGCAATCCACACATGGTGGGAGTTGGGTTGGAGATGCATCTGAGTAAGGACTTATATCCAAATATATAAGAAGTTCCTACAAATCCATAACAAAATAAAAACTATGCAATAGAGATGACCAAAAGTCTTGAATGGACATTTCATAAAAGAATTTATAAAAATGGCCACTAAGCACATGAAACGTCGTATCATCAGTCATCAGGAGATACAAGTTAAAATCACAGTGAGTTACCATATAAACTTCAGAATATCTAAAATTGAAGTCTGACATGGGGTGCTTGGGTGGCTCAGTTGGTTAAGTGGTTGGACTCTTGATTTTGGGTCTGGTCAGGATCTCAGGGTCCTGGGGTCAAGCCCCGGGACACACTCAGTGGGGAGTCTGCCTTTCTCCCTCGGCCTCCCACCCCCTGCAAGCTCGCTCTCTCTAAAATAACTTAAAAAAATTAAAATCTGACAACACAAATTTTGGCCAAGTGTGTGGAGCAACAGAAATTCTCATAGTGTGCAGGTGAATTATGGATTATAAATTCTCACAGTTCTGTTTCTTAAAATGTCAAACATGCACCTATATACACGACTCAGCAATTCTACTCTTAAATATTTACCCAAGAGAAATAAAACTGTATGTCTGTAACAAGACTATGTAACAATATTCGTATCAGAATATTTATAGTAGTTTTATTTATAGTAGCCCAAACCTGAAAGCACCCTAAATGTCTTTCAGCCAGAGATCGGGTTAACAAATTGTGGTGAAGTTATGCAATGGTATACTGTTCAGCAATAAAAAAGAGGTTACTACTGATACATACAATCACATGGATAGATCTCAGATACGTTATATTGGTGAAAGAAGCTAAACCCAAAGAGTGCCTACTGCATGATGCCATTTCTATAAAGCCGAGGACCTAGCAAAACCAGATCTATGATAATGGAAATCAGAATAGAGGAGGGTAAGTTGCGAAATGACTGGGTAGCATAAGAACTTTCTGGGGGTAACCGAGATGATCTATATCTTAATGGTGATGGTTACGTAGGGTGTATATGTTAGCAAAACTCATTAAATTATAAACTTAAGATATGTGCATTTTACTCTGTGTATATTTTGCCTCAATTAAAACATTGTACATGTAGAAAAACTATGTGGATTAGTGTTTCCTCTGCCTCATCATCTAGATCTTAGTTCAGATATCACCTCCTCAGACAGACCTGCCCTGATTATGGTTGCTTTTTCCCTCAGGCTGTATCATATAACTCACTTTTATTTTCTTCCTAGTGCTTATCTGTCTCCAAAAGCACATTTAAAACGTGGGAGCTCTGTCAGTTCCCAGTATAGTGTAAGTTCTATGAGAACAGGGACTATGTGTGTTTTGTTCACTGCTTTATCCCTGGAACCTGGCATGTTGGGTTTGCCCAGTAAATTTTTGTTGTTTTTCAATGAATAATGGCCACAAAGGACAGAAAAATCAAACCAATATAGATTCTGTTTGTAGAACATGAGACAGCATACAAGGAAGCTTATCGTCATCAAAGTTACTGATCATCCGGTTCTCCAGCTCCTTCGATAAACATTTGCTAGGTGCCTTTTGTGTGCTGTGTGCTGATGCCTTGCATACGAAGGCAAATAAAATCAGAGTATTAGTGAGACTGAGACAGGCTGGGTACTAGAAGTGGGGCAGCCTCCTTGAATCCCCACATATTTTGGAACATCTATCTTTAGGTCTATTTTACAGAGGAGTAAAATGAATCTTTGTTTCAAGAGTAGTAACTTCCTGTTAAAGCTTTAGAGCTGAAGAACGAGACAACCAAAATTAGGGCCTCCCAGAGACTAGTTTGGACTTCCTATCACGGGGAAATAGGGGTCTGAGCCGTGGGAAGGAAGAAGAAATGATGGATGAGAGATATTTTACCCACAATAGTAGCTTTTATTGTAGATTTTCTACAAGGGAAGTCAGACTGTGGCTGCTAAGTTTTGTTTTGTGTTTTTGCTTTTGTTTTTTGTTTTTGTTTTTGTTTGTTTTAAGAAACATTCTTTAAAAATTGTTTTGTGAGATTTATAGGATCACCATGCAACTTGTGCTTATGGAAGAACTTTAGGCAGATGTTTTCAGATGTTTTCAGATGGATTGCTTCTGAAAGAGTCTATTAAATAGAACATTATCCAGAAAACAAGTTTCTTTTTTTGCCCTCACAGCCACTCTCTCCCAGAAACCAGAACCTATCCCTTCTAGTTGATTACAGTCACTCACCTTTTCCCCAAGCACTTCCTGATCATTGACAGTTCACACATTTCCTTCCTAGGAGACCTTTGGGACATAAATAGACACAACCCAGCTTGGGTGACATTTTGAACAACACTTTCAGGAAGTAAACAAACAGCTGGTCTCTGAGTCCATGAGGCAAAAGTAAAAGGAAGCAGATTTATATTTCAACAGGGACAACAGAGGCTTGACGTAAACGACAACTGTCTCACTCTAGATTTCCTTAATTGGTCTTAAAAAGAGGAATAGACTAGGCAACTATGTGTGGAATGATTTGGTTTATATTTCTGCCTAGAAGCAGAGAAGAGATTTATGACTTCTTTATTTTTTTAAGTTTCTTTATTTTTGGATTAGGAAAGTGATACTTGTTCATTGTTTCAAATTTGGACAATATAGAATGACATATAAAAGATAGTGTTTTTCATAATCCGATAACCCGCTACCCCGTCATAGCCACTACTAACAGTTTGATGTATTTTATTGCTACATATACACATATATATGTATATATATGGATAAACATGTATATATGTATTTTATTGCTATTTATATATATATACACACACACACAAACACAGTGTATATATAATTTTGCATCTCGATTGTTTTCACTTAGCATCTTCCCACATTATTAAATATATCCTAAAGCCCATTTTTTTTTTAAAGATTTTATTTATTTATTTGACAGAGAGAGATTACAAGTAGGCAGAGAGGCAGGCAGAGAGAGAGGAAGGGAAGCAGGCTCCCTGCTAAGCAGAGAGCCCGATGCGGGACTCGATCCCAGGACCCTGAGATCATGACCTGAGCCGAAGGCAGCGGCTTAACACACTGAGCCACCCAGGCGCCCCAAGCCCATTTTTAATGGCTATATAGTAATATCTTATAAGAATGTATTATAATTACTCTTACTATTTCTTTATTTATGTTAATTTAGGTCATTTACAATTTGTCAACATTATAAATAAAAGCTGAGATCAAAGCTTCAAATGTAAATCTCTCTCTACATTTCTGATGGCTGTCTTGCAATAGATCCCCCTAGAGCAACCCTCCTTGTGGAGTGATGCCCTAACCACCTTCATCAGAAACAGATAAAAATGCAATTGGGGTCCCACCCCAAACCTGCAGACGGAATCTCTGACTTTAGAGCATAGGAATCTGCCCTTTAGAAAAGCTCTTGACGCTTTTAGACAGAGTAAAGTTTTTGACCCATTGCTCTAAGAGGAACTACTGTATAGAAGGATATGTGTATTTAAATTTCAGTTTCTTGACATCTATGTCAAATTGCATTCCTAAAGTCTTGTGCACTTGACGTGCCCACCAGAAGCCAGCTTACGAGGGTGCTCAGCTTACCATTCTTTTTTTTTTTTTTTAAAAGATTTTATTTATTTATTTGACAGAGAGAGATTACAAGTAGGCAGAGAGGCAGGCAGAGAGAGAGAGGAGGAAGCAGGCTCCCTGCTGAGCAGAGAGCCCGATGCGGGACTTGATCCCAGGACCCTGAGATCATGACCTGAGCCCAAGGCAGTGGCTTAACCCACTGAGCCATCCAGGCGCCCCCACAGCTTACCATTCTTGAAGAACAATTTGGCTAACTTGATAGGCACAATGGTGGCTTCATGAGATTTGTTATGGATGTGTTATTTAATTATTTTTGTTCAGTTAATTTCAGTTTTCCACAGTTACTCTGAGGTTTTTTCCACTTATAGTTTTGGAACTAGTTCTATGAAATTCCTTGATGGTGTTTTGTTCTTTGAATCCATTGATATATTTGTATTCCTCATATCTTATGTACATTTCTCACATTTATTCTCATACGTGCCATGAACACGTGTACTTTTGGTCTAATTTGTTCCTGGTTGTATTGCCAGCCCTATAATAGTGCTAGACACAAAAGATTCTTAAGAAATATTTTTCAAATGAATAAATAGGTGACAACTATATATGTTTCCTTTTTACCGTTAACACATACACACACATGCACCAGCAAGACTAGGTTCTTTTATTCCGTAATCATACTTGATGATTTCTTAAAATTTTTTTAAAAAATATTTTTTCTTTTTACATTTTAATTCCAGTATACTTAGCAAAATAGTAATTCAAGAATTCTATCCATTACTCCGTCCGTGCTCACGATGCTAAGTAAACTCTTAATCCCCTTCACCTATTTCTCCTGTTCCCCGACCTGCTTCCCCTCTGATAACCATCAACTTGTTCTCTAGAGTTAAGAGTTTGTATTTTTTTAAAAGATTTTATTTATTTATTTGAGAGAGAGTGAGAGTGAGAGAGGCAGAGGGAGAAACAGACTTGCCACTAAGTAGGGAGCCAAATGCAGGGCTTGATCCCAGCATCCTGGGCTCATGACCTGAGTCAAAGGCTGTTGCTTAAAAAAAAAAAAAGGCTGTTGCTTAAGGGACTGAACTACCCAGGCACCCCTCATTGATCTGTTCTATGTTTTTTTGTTTCTTTAGTTTCTATTTTATTTTATATGTTTGCTCTAATCTTTATTATTTCCTTCTATTAGTTTGGGGTTTTGTTTGTTCATTTTTTTTTTTCTAGCTCTTTTAGGTGTAAGATTAGGTTGTTTATTTGGAATTTTTTTTGCTTCTTAAGGTAGGCCTGAGTTGCTATAAACTTCCCTCTTGGAATCACTTTTTCTGCATTCCAAAGATTTTGGAGCACTGTGTTTTCATTTTAATTTGTCTCCATGTATTTTTTGATTTTCTGGTTGTTTTCTTGATTGACCCACTCATTGTTTAGTAGCATATTAGTTAACCTCTATGAATTTGTGTTCTTTCCAGGTTTTTTCTTATAGTTGCCTTCTTCTTTCACAGTAATGTGGTTAGAAAAGATGTATGGTATGACTTTGATCTTTTTGAATTTGTTAAGGCTTGTTTTGTGACTTAATATGTGATCATTTCTGGAGAATTCCATGTACAGTTGAAAAGAATGTGTATTCTGCTGTTCTAGGGTGGCATGTTCTGAATATATCTGTTAGATTCATCTGGTTCAATGTGTCATTCAAGGCCACGGTTTCCTTGTTGATTTCCTGTTCTGATGATCTATCCATTGATGTAAGTGGGGTGTTAGGACCCCCTACTATTATTGCATTACTATCAGTTAGTTCTGTTATGTTTGTTAATCAGTTGCTTTAGGTATTTGGGTGTTCCCATGTTGGATACATAAATATTTACAATTGTTATAGCTTCTTGTTGGATTGCTCCCTTATGGTAATAAAGTGCCCTTCTTTGTCTCTTGTTACAGTCTTTGTTTTAAAGTTTATTTTGTGTACTACTCAGGCTTTGTTTTCACTTTCATTTGCATGATAAATGCTTTTCCATCCCTTCACTTTCAATCTGCATGTGTCTTGGAAATGAATATCTTGTAGGCAGCCTGTAGATAGGTCTTACTTTTTTATTCATTCTGTTATTCCGTGTCTTTGATTAGAGCATTTAGTCTATTTACATTCAAAGTAAGTATTGATATGTATGTACTTACTGCCATTTGGTTACTTGTTTTATGGTATTTTTGTAGTGCTCCTCTGTTTCCTTTTCCCTTGCTCTCTTTTCTCACATTTTGCTGGTTTTCTCTAGTGGAAGTTTGGTATTCCTTTTTCTATATTTTTTGCATATATATTACTGGTTTTTGATTTGTGGTTGCCATTATGTTTGTATATAACAACTGCATATACCAGTCATCTTAAACTGATTGTCATATAAGTTTGAACCTGTTGTTTCCTCCACTCCCTCCTATGTTTTAGATATATGGTGTCATACTTTACACTCCTTTATTTTGTGCATCCCTTGACTGATTTTTATGGAT
Source organism: Mustela putorius furo (assembly GCF_011764305.1). NCBI lineage: Eukaryota > Metazoa > Chordata > Mammalia > Carnivora > Mustelidae > Mustela > Mustela putorius. The sequence continues at coordinate 1,175,441 of NW_025421506.1, forward strand.
ATACTTAATTTTACCTCTTTTGTGCTTCTTACTTTCTCTACTCCTACCTATGGTCTTTCCTTTCCCCTCAAAGAGTCCCATTTAACATTTTTTGGTAGGGCTGGTTTTGTGGTCATGAATTCCTTTAACTTTTATTTGTCTGGGAAACTCTTTATCTTTCCTTTTATTCTGAATTGTATCCTTGCTGGATAAAGTATTCTTGGCTGCAGGTTTTTTTCTTCTCTTTTTTTAAAATCTTTCAGCACTTTGAATATACTGTGCCACTTCTTTCTGGCTTGTAAAGTTTCTGCTAAAAAAATTTCTGGATACCCTATATGGTTTCCCCCTGATTATAAACTGTTTTCTCTTGTTGCTTTAAAAATTGTCTTTATCACTACTTTTTGCCCATTTTAATTACTGTGTATCTTGGTGTGGACTTCTTGGGTTGATTTTATTGAGGGCTTCTCTGCCTCCTGGATCTGGATTTCTGTTTCCTTCCAGATTCTGGAAGCTTTCAGCTCTTATTTCTTCAAATAAATTTTCTGTCCACTTTTCTCTCTTTTTTTCTTCTGGCATCTCTATAAGGCAAATGTTATTATACTTGATGGTGTGCTGAGTTATTATTATTATTATTATTATTTTCCCTCCTTCTGTTCAGCACAATTGCTTTCCATGACTTTGTCCTCTAGGTCACCAATCTGTTCTTCTGCTTCCTCTTGTCCACTATGTATTCTACCCAGTGTATTTTTAATTTGAGTTACTGAGTTATCTTTGGTTCTTTTTATGCTTTCGGTCTCTTTGTTAAGGGTCTCATTGAGAACCTCCACTCTTATTTTCAGCTCAGTGAGTATCTTTATGACAGTTACTTTAAATTCTCTGTCAGGCAAATTACTGATCTCTCTTTTGTATAGTTCTCTTGCTATAATGTTTTCCCCCCTGTTCTTTCATTTGGGACACATTCCCTGTCACCTTATCTTGTCTAACTCTGTTTCTGTCTCTCTGTTTTAGGAAAGTCAGCTATGTCCTGCTCTTAAAAGTAGTGGCCTTATGAAGAAGAAGTCCAACAGTGCCTTGTAGTTCAACGTCCCCTCTTCACTAGAATCTGGTGCTTCAGAGGTATCTTCCTATGTGTGTTGCATGGGACCTACTGTTGTGGCTGAGTTGCTTTTGTTTTCATTCCAGTCATTTGCAATGACTCTCTTTGCCTGTTATAGGCAGGGCTTGGTCCCTTGTCATTAGTGGGACAGTTTGGGGCTGCCTTGGGCTTCAGTTGGGTCAGACGAAGCATTTGCCCTAGCTAGATGTAGTAACACCAAACTGCAGGAGTCTTTCCCTGTATTGTCCCCTGAGAAGATTTTGTTGGTGGGTGGGACTTGTGGTCAGACCAAATGGCTGCTCCTAGGCCACTGCTAAGGCCACAGTCAGACTCGTGTGTGTGGTTATCTTCCCTTTTTCCTAGGGCAGGAGTCACTTTGGAGTAGTGCCAGCCCCTAGTGTGGGGCTGCTCGCTTATTGCCAGGCTTGTGGCATTGCTTTGGGTGGGTTCCCAACAAAGGTGTATTAAAGGGAGCGAGTCTATAGAGAAGCGGGGGTGTGAGTATAGGGTGTTAGCAAGGTTTGCATGAATCTGCTGTGGGAGGAGCCTCGAGGCTGAGGCCTGGCTGGAGGGGGCATGTCCACAGGAGAATGTGGGGGAGTGGTGTGCTGTTTGCAAACTAAGTGGAAAGCATTGACACCCTTCTGGTTCCTACAGGTGGGTGTCTGTGTGTCTAGTTCGGTGGATGGGGGATTGAAATGGCACCCTCTAGTTCCGCTGTTCCTGGAGAAATCTCCCAAGATCCCTGCCCCTCTAGCACATGTTCTGCAATTAGTAAACAAATCTCACTATGGTACACCCTGGGCATTTTTCAAACTATTTCTTCTATGCTGTATCTCCACAGGCTGCTTGTTGTGATGTTTCTAAAAGGGCAGAGACTGTTTCCTCTCACCCTTTTGGCTCTCTCAGAACCAGGCTGCTGATTTTTAAAGATCCAAGTGTTAAGCCCCACTGATTTTAAGAACTCATGAAGTTATGGCCTGTGGTTGTCAAAGCCCAATGTTATGGTGATTTGTCTTCCGTATGTGGGTTTCTGGTGCTTGAGGTGCCTAGTGTGAGGGTCTGTTTCTTTCCTCTCTCTGTGCCTGGGCGTTCCTCCCTCCTGTGGACAGCCCTGAGGGTCTACCTACTTTCTTCAATGTGGCCTATTCCCTACATTTAGCTGTAGAGAGTCTGTTCTGCCATCCTTGGGTTGTTTTCTGGGTTATTTACACTGATGTGGGTGTTATCTAGTTGTATCTGTGGAATGAGATAAGCTTAGGATCCTCCTGTTCTGCCATCTTCCTCAGAAGTATCCTTCATGATTTCTTAAGGTCCCTTTCTGACCTGAGGTTACATGAGTTGCTTTTCTCTCTCTCTCTCTCTTTTTTTTTTTTTAAGAAAAAAGCACCACAGTAATTTTTTTAAAAATCTCTTTACCTGTTGTTAGGAGAAACATCATTAAAAGATATGGTTCACATACTGGCTTACTAAAAACATGGTAGCATGTGAAAAGTTGCCTAAGCTATACTGATTCTTTAAAAAAATTTTTTTTATTAACATATAATATATTATTAGCCCCAGGGGTATAGGCCTGTGAATTTCCAGGTTTACACACTTCACAGCACTCACCATAGCACATACCTTCCCCAATGTCCAAATGTCCATAACCCAACCACCCTCTCCCTATCCCTCTCTCCCCAGCAACCCTTTGTTTGTTTTGTGAGATTAAGAGTCTCTTATGGTTTGTCTCCCTCCTGATCCCATCTTGTTTCATTTATTCCTTTCCTACCTGCCAAACTCCCCACGTTGCCTCTCAACTTCCTCGTATCAGGAAGATCATATGATAATTGTCTTTCTCTGATTGACTTATTTCGCTAAGCATAATACCCTCTAGTTCTATCCACGTCATCACAAATGGCAATATTTCATTTCTTCTGATGGCTGCTTAGTATTCCATTTTGTGTGTGTGTGTGTACCACATCTTCTTTATCCATTCATCTGTTGATGGACATCTAGGTTCTTTCTATAGTTTGGCTGTTGTGGACATTGCTGCTACAAACATTTGGGTGCACGTGCCCCTTCGGATCACTACATTTGTATCTTTAGGGTAAATACCCAAAGTGCAATTGCTGGGTCATAGGGTAGTTCTATTTTCAACTTTTTAGGAACCTCCACACTGTTTTCCAGAGTGGTTGCACCAGCTTGCATTCCCACCAACAGTGTAGGAGGGTTCCCCTTTCTCTGCATCCTTGCCAGCATCTGTCCTTTCTGGACTTGTTAGTTTTAGCCATTCTGACTGGTATGAATTGCTTCTCTTACTGGTGACTCTATTCCAAGAGATACCATCAGCCATGGAACAGAAGGCATGAGGTCCTTGGTTGGTGGATGGAAAAAATTGATGGGGGTACATTAAGTCTGATGATCAGAATTATCTTTTCATCTTATTTCAGCTGCCATGGAAAGCCCCTTCCCAAAGGGCCCTGGCCTTAGTCCCACCTGAGAATAAAGAAGTGTGAGATTTAATTCTCAATGTTTTGATTTTGGGCAATCTGATTTTAGTTTATAAGGCATCACTTTCAGCCAAGCATTTTTTAGAGAACTGTGATAGGATTATAAGCCAAAAATTAAAACAATGCCAACCTCTGTGATGTTGACAGAGTTGTCCTACTTGAGGAGTGTACTTGAAAATGGTGTATTATCATTGCTTGAGCAAGACCTTGCCATTTTACATTAAGAAGGTTACATTTTTCCTGACTCATATTTTCATGCTGCTCAAGGGTTCCTTTCTGATGGTGGGACAAAAGATTGATTTTTGAGAAGGACTTGGTTCTATGATGTCAGCATGACTTGACCTTTGGGGGTACACCCAGAACATCGCATTTGTGCTTCCTCTTACCTTCTAGGACTTTTGAAAAATAAAAAAAATAATAATAACTGTTTAATGGTGTGGAATCTACAATCTTTGACCTCATCTGATTAAGTCACCCCCATTTATATAAACTTGAGTAAATCTCCAGATGCCAACTTGAGCTTTGGTGAAAATTTGTCTTCTTTAGCTTTATAATCATAAAATTGAAGTACCTTGAACACGTCTTAGAAAAGAAACTATCCATTTTTATTTTTTATTGTTTTGCCTTGTTTTTTGTTTGTTTATTTGAGGTACTGGAAAGAAACACAGAGAAAAATGTAAGCAAAGTTTGAGGGTTTGCTGGAGAGGGAGCTGGAAATGGCTATATGACATTTTAAAATCAGCCACTGGGTACACCTGGTCAGGTGTACACTGGTTGGTGGCAGTTTCCAGTAGAGAACCTGGGAACTCAATATGTCATTTTCAGATTTTAATCTTGACTACCTTTCTGAATTCCAATTTGCTCTTTCGTGAGTTTGGCTGGCACAAGCCTGTTTTTCCAGAGACTGCTGAGTCCCCCAGTTTAAGTTGATTTCAGAAGTTTCAAAGTGGCAAAACTGTACATTAAGTCTCTGAGGCCATGTACCCCCATTATGCTGTGGTCCGTTGCTCTCATCCCATCAGCTTCCCCCTCAACTTCTGAAGTTGTGAGGTTGTAGAAAGTCCACCTAGGTCTGTCTAGAAAATAGAAGCTCTCTGCCTCTTAACTACTGCTAGAAAAAAAAAAACAACTTTACTGAAATTTTTCATATACTAGAATAATAAAAAATTAACTTTGATTGTGCAAAGATAGAAGAACTCTAAAATATATTTGTCGCCAAAACCAGACAGCCCTCTTCCTTAGAGTGTGTTGAATGCTGCAAATGAAGATTTGTAAAGTCAGAAGAGATCTAGGCTAATTGGAAGTCCATGGGTGAGGACAAAGCAAAATGCAATGGATTTTCCTTTTCTATAGGTTCAAAGATGCTGCTGCTGCATTTCTTAGTTCTTTGAACTCCTCTTGTCTTGTTAATCTGGAAGCATACCAGGCTTCAGGAGCTAGTGGGGGAGCTTCTTGGTCTGTAAGTCCTTCTTAATATGAAAGGACAATATTTAAAAGGCCATCTCAAAGCCATCTCTAACATTTGCAGGCTTGCTGCCAATATGGTTCCTAGCAAACGGCAATGAGACTTAAAAACAGCGACAGTGCCTCTCTTTACAACTTCTTTCCTTTAATAAAGGGAAATTGGTGTGCTATATTGTGTCCGAGTTTGGGGCCCACCTAGATATGGATGGGAGATAAAGAGGGCTGGCTGCCACGGTGCCAGGTGTTCCCTAATTGTAAAACTGAATAATGGATAATAACCATCTTAGTGTGTTTATCAATGCAGTTTGCTCTTTACGATGCAGAAGAGGTCACAGGAGACAATGTGCGGGCCTCTCATGCTCCTATTCATTAACAAGGCACTGCTGGCTGAAATTCAGGCTCCATTACCTAGACGCAACAATGGCGGGGATCCTGCACCAAGTTGTAATTAGGCTTGATCAGGGCTGGGGTACAGTTGCTATAATCAGAATCACTCAGAATTAATTTTATACTTGTGAAAGGACATGAGATGAGATTGATTTAATGGTAACCAAAGCAACCCCCTTTTCTGTAACTGTCTAAGTTTAAAAGAGAGCAAGAGAAAAGAGCAAAGGCGGGGAGAGCGAGGTAGGTAAGAAAGGAGGGCACGGGAAAACAGAAAGATGTTCATTTTAGTTCCACTAATTTTATTACAACTAATTAGGAGAAAATGTGCGTCAATAAGAGCAAATATATTCTATCAAGGTGGCTCCTGGCTGGGTCCTAGAAACTTTTGCAGGTCTCGCTATGTGGCTAAAGCAGATTCTGTGACGCTTAATTTCCGCTTCCTTTTTGCCCATTTCATATGTGATTGGAAACAGCTTGATTAGGGCAAGAATTTCAATTTACGGGAAAAGGAGGAGGAAATTCAAGCTGGGCAATACTTCCTTTCTCTGGTAAGAATCAGTTCTTCAGCCTTTTACCTTGGAGCTCTGTATATATATCACAGACCCAGTGACTCTACACTGGCTTATATGAGAGCAAAGAGAAGGTTCTGGAGCCTTGTTTGAGGAATAGTTAAAGAAGTTGCAGAGCTGTGGGGGGGTGTGGTAAGGGGAGCACATCTAATTCCTCACAACTGAATGTTCATTCGATTTTTTTCAGGTTGGCAAGATGCTACTCTGGGGATCGAATCTGACCTTTCAGACTTGAGATAATTGGCGAGACGTGTGTGCATATACATAGATTTTTCTTTTCTGCATACACACCCACATGCAGCTATTGGCATACGTGATTTGCACCATTCATACATGTTTGGTCTCTGTTATTTAGATGCTGTAAATTAGATATTTGCTCATTTTCTTTTGTCCCCCTTGGCAGATTTATGAATTTCTTCCCATACTGCATTAACTTCAAAAAATATCACAGTCACTTTGAGGCTAGGATACTAGTAGAATATGTAGAGAGTGGCATAAAGGGAGAATTTCATTTCTTGAATTCTTATCAGATTATTGTGCAGATGAGAAAATGGCATGGAAATATTTTGAGTCATTTAAGTGAGTAGGAATTGTTTAACACTGAAATAAAGTATAACACTTTCAGACTTAAAAAAAAAAAAGAACTTTTTTTTTTCCCCTTGGATACAATACCTTAGCTATTCAAATAATAAAATGATAATACACTTCTAAAACATCATTGAGGTGATATTGGTACCTATTATTGCATATCTAACTATGTGGATGTTTTATATGTAGTTTAGTTTTTATGTTACATGTTAATTTTTGTGGTTTGAATGAAGCATCAAGTTTAGCTAACTTATTTCAACTGTAGAGCTGGAGATTTTATAAAACATTAAAAATATACTTCAAATATATTGCTTTTACCATTACTCTTTTGGCTTTCCATACCCGCTACTCAACATTACCAAAAACCTTAGAATTTGCCATTTTTGTGCATGTGTATGTCTTACTTTTTGTTAGGGTAAATTTTTCTTCTGAAGTTTCTTCTCTATTTCCCTCCTTTTGTAAAGGGTCTTAGAGTAAGATCGACAGGAAGTAGGTAAGACATGAAAAGATTTTATTCCCTGCTAGTGAGAGGGTTAGTCTAAACATGAGAAAAGTCCCTGTATTCTGACAGTGGCAGAGAAACCCCTTTTGGAATGGGTTCTTTTGTCTGATCTTAAATTCAGATGCTTGCCCTCAGTGCTTATAAATGCTGCAGCGTTAGAGGTTATGGTCAAGTGAAAGAACACAAGACGTGATCTGAAGCAGTAAGTCTTCATGGCCAACACCCTGTTTATATTGGATCTGCTGAGCCTTCCAAAGTGGAAGATTCAATTATTTTCTGTTTGCTTATTTTCATGGCCCTCTTCCTCATGTCTGTGATGAGGGCCACAAAACAAGCTAGAGAGCTGTTTGTCATTCTCTGGCATTTACTGCAAAGCAGGCCATTTTGTGCTCTGGATCTCATATACACAGGTCTTGGTGTGGACTTGGAATTGGCTGGTGCTGAGACTCTGACTACCTGTTTAACTGACCAGTCCATTTGTTTTCGGGGGAGCCATCTGGATAGGAATCTAGTCACTGATTCTTTTTGTGTGTTTGTTGAGTAAATTGAGAGATGTGGGTTCAAACCAGTATATAAATAGTAGTTCCGCTCTCACAGACTCCAACCCTGCTCACCTGTCCTTCTATTCACTCAACAGCCCTTACAATCCAGAATGAAAAGAGAAGAACTGGAAATAAGCATTTTTTGGTTAAGCAAAATGAGAGAATTGGAACCACATTATTATTACTATTTTAAAATTATTATTAACATATAATGTGATATTTGTTTCAGGGGTACAGGTCTGTGATTCATCATTCTTACAAAATTCCCAGCACTCACCACATTTTAAAGCATTCCCATGGTCCAAAAGAACTCAGTTTGTTTGTACGTTCTTTTAAAAACTCATCCAGTACTTTATCAACTCCCACCGATATCCTGGAATGGAGATGCTCTACTGATCTCTATGTCTGGATTCAGCCAGAAGTGGAACCCTTGTGTCCAGATAGCTTCTGTGTAAGACCTCGGGTGATGGCTGTCCTTGCCTAGTGATGGTGATGTATGGAGCTTACCCTGGGAGCGTTCTGCCTCAGATACTGAGAATAAGGGGGGCCACAGGGTCTGTAGAGAATTTAGAAGCAATAAAAATTGACTAAAATTCGGTCTGCTTCTAATTATCACCATTTGCTGGTAATTGTAAACAATGTCAAAGATGAAATACTCCCCCCCAACACACAATGTTTGTTATTCAAAATTCTAAACAATTTGCTAGAGTTAATGTTAGGTGAGGTAGCCATATGCTTATCTTTTGTGGGGCAGACATATTTATAACTTTAACTACTTTGGAGAAGAAAGCATTTAAATAGGAAAAGGCCCATTTTTGGTGGGGAATCCTGTTTCCCACCTTCTGCACAGCAAACAGATTTATATTCACTCCTATTAAAATGTAGGCTGAGGCATCCTTAGCAGAAATTCGTTTTACATCAGAGAGGTTTTTTTTTTTTTTTAAGATTAAAAAAAATTATTTATTTAACACAGAGAGAGAGAGAGAGAGAGAGAGAGAGATCACAAGCAGGCAGAGAGGCAGGCAGAGAGGGGGGGAAGGAGGACCCTGAGATCAGGACCTGAGCCGAAGGGAGAGGCTTAACCCACTGAGCCACCCAGGTGCCCTACATCAGAGAATTTTTGTATTTACAATTTAAACAGTGGAATAGAGGGGTGAACTGTGAAGTATAATGTTTTTGTTTGTTAAATGCAAATTTTATTTCATACATGAGATATGGAATGGAATTTGAATCATGTCTTTAAGATGAGCATGTATTTTTAAGATTAAAACTAAACAACCAAACTAGGAAAATAATGATTCTGATAGAAAGTAATTTTATATAGAGAAAGAGGCTGTGAAAAGGATCCAACTGGGTGTCAAGTTTACAAGATATGCCATTGTAGTTTCCTTCAATACTTTGGTGCTGGCCCTTCTAACTCATGGAGGGTGAGATTCTTCCACAATTGCCTACAGGTTTCTCTATTTTCTGCCCTTCCTGTATGAGATATTTTTGTACCTCATTACCAGAGAAACAGAAATGAATTATATTTTGCAGGGCTTTTATTTAATCCTGCTTCTGAGTGAATGAAAATTGCGGCAGAACACCCACCCCAGCAATTTACATGTTTCCCCAAGCTTGTTAGTCACTCATTTCTGGGCCTAGGCAAAAACAGTATCACGGCAGGAAAAGAGCCATTTCAGATCTTTCCATCCAGGTTTGGTTGAAGCTAAGACCAGAACTGAACTTGGACTGTATCTGCTGAACCTATAAATTCAGTTTAGAAACCAAACCCCAAGCAAAGGATGTCCTTTCTAAATGCAAAGGGAGGGTGAGACCCTGCTAGGGGGAGAAATGAAACTGCGAATAGAGTGCCCTAGGCTACCCCACTTGACATGCATACCTCACTTTCTGTAGCTCACACATCTCAGGAGAAAGTCGAAGGGCTAAAGGAGCACTGCCATTTCTGTCCTGGGATAGGCTTCAGAGCACGGCTCAGGGACAGCAGGACACACTGTCATCACTAAAATGTGCAAAAAACAGGAGAGCAGGTATGCTTTCAGGACTGTCAACCAGTAGAAGGAAAGTTTCCACCAAAGGACCAAAAGATCCCTCTGTAGATGGCCAGATGAGTTAAACTCCATTCTATGCATGCAAAATGCAGATGTTTACCAGAATCGTTGAGCACTTTGAATGTTAAAGATCAATGGGGGATCTATTCCCAGAGTTTTAGAATAACTGTAGAGGAAGCTGTCTTCTCTGAGTCACTGGGACTCACCGATAGGATCATTGAAAAAAGCTGCTTCAGGTAGACAGTCATAGAATGCTATAGATGTGCCTTAAATACTTTAACTTAAAATATCTACACGTAGTGTAATTTACCAGGCTTTTGATGTAAGACCAAGGCCTTTGCTTTCAATTTGGATCTGTGAATTGGAATTTCCCCTGCATTTTCCATAATTTTCTGGTTTTGTATATTTAAAATGGAGAGTTTAAAGACATTTAGCAAACATTGCAAAATCTATCTGGATTCTTCTGAGTTCTTTTTCTCATTTTTTAAAATCCAACATTTTTTATAAACAAATTTGCTTAATTTTTTTCCAGGCATCCAATTTACTTTACGTGAGAAAGTAAATTGCACTCTTTTGCACTCATTTCTTTCTTTCTTTCTTTCTTTCTTTTTTTTTTTTTTTTACCAGTTTACATATTTTAAAAACTTGATTGCATAATTACAAAAGTATTGGAATAAATAAGCCCAAACGATGGATCCATGGTAAACATAAACTTCAGCTGGTTGGTGCTATGTGGATCCTGTGTGCTGTGGGCACTAGTCAAGACGTTTTAGTAAGAAAGTAGAGAGCCTCCTTTTTTCGGAGCCTTGGAGCTATATTAAAAGAAATTCTCCTGTAAAAAGTGAAGGTCTTAGTCCATTCAGGTTGCTAAAAGAGGGTACTACTATAAACGGGTGGGTTGTTTATAAAAAATAGAAATTTATTTCTTACAGTTCTGGAGGCTGGGCAGTCCAAGGTCAAGGTACTGACACGTCTGCTGTCTGATGAGAGATTCCTGGTTCATAAATGGCCATCTTCTCTCTGTGTCCTCACATGGTGGAAGGGGTAAGAGAGCTCTCTGGGGTCTCTTTTCTGAAGGCACCGATCCCATTTATGAAGACTCCACGTCATGACTTAATCCCTTCCCAAGTGCCCCACCTCCAAATATCATCACACTGGGGTTGAATCTCAACATATGAATTTTGGAGGGACACATTCAGTCTATAGCAGTGAAATTATAAAATTACTATAGTTACAAGATGAATTGTAGAATAATGGGTCTTGGAAAAGTGAATTTTCTAGATAATTGAGTACTTGGGGTTATTCCAAACTAATTGCTAAAGGAAAAATTTTCACAATGTATTATGTTTTAGAAAAAAAAGTGAAATTATCAAAGCACCCAGTAAGCTAATGAGCTGACACTCTAGCAAGCAGTAATACGGTAGGATGATAATTACAAGCACCACTGGGAATGTTCGGTGGGCCCTCTGCCCTTAACAGTGGATGTCCCCCACTGCCTTGCTGGTCTCATTTGTGTTTCCCTTGTCCCTTGTGGATTTCCCCATCTTTCCAAACACCCTGGCCCTTCCCCAAGAGTCTTCTTTGACTTCTGTTCCCTTTAGCTCAAGTTGCCATTTCTGTACTCTGCCTCTTTCATGTGACTGAATTTTATTTTTTCTTCTTTCATTTTCCTGCCACTGATAGAGTTTTCAGTGTCTGGGCCAATAGACCCCCGACCCCCCAATTTTCAGCCTAGTTGAATCTTGACATCTTCTAATCTTTGACCCTCTCCGTCCCTTTTATGCTGCTCCCTTGGGATTGGGTGACTGAGGTTGGCTGTACAGCTGGTTACACATGAGCATGTGGGAGTTTGGGAGGTAGTAGGAACCAAGGCCTTCAAAGTATAAGCAAGGGAAGATGGCCTCCTGGTCGCTTGTGCTCTTATTCTCTCCGCTTTTAATATACCTGTTTATTAATACAAATTGTTTTCCCATTTGGACAAATGATGAACTGTAATGCCCAGAGTAAAAAGCTAGCAGAAATGAGTTCTGTTCAAAATTGCAGAGGTTTACATTGGAGTCTCAGTGAGTTCGCTCAAGAGTTCTGGGAATAAGGCTGATATATCTTTAAAAGGGGTAATAGGAGAATATGCAGCGTAGATGCTGCTTTTTTGAGGCTGAAATTGGTTTGCATGTAACAAAACCATCCTTCTTAAGATTACAAAAAAGGTCAACAAAACAACAACCCACTCATATCTCAAATCCCAGGTGAGCTAAAGCTACAAATCACATCCATTTGTAGGATACGGTTGAGAGATGATTTTTTGGATAATGACAGTTCATAAGCCTGTGCTGTACTCCGCGTAAGAGATAAACAGGGCCTTCTTGTTTTCACTCTGTCGGAAGCTCTAATTCATTTCTAATTACTATCTCCTGGAAAAGCACTGTGTTGTCATTGCTTTTTAAATTTCTTCCTCCTTTAGAGAAAACACATATTTTTAGGTCATTAAGAAAAACCTTGTCTTGATTTGGATGATGTTTTTGTTTAGCAAAGCAGAGTTATTATTTTGTTTCAGGCACAATTTGTGTGGTAGGAGGAAGAGGCTGCGTACATTTTAATCTGGCAATGAATTAACAATAATCAAGAGAATGTGGCTTTTCCACTGTTACACAGTTCAGATCGACATGTTTATTCAAGCCAGAGAAAAAGCATTCTTGCTATTTTGATTTCCAAAGTGAATCAGTCAGGAGGAAAAAAATGTTGGCCTGTGAGATATTAAAACTTTATCTTAATTTTCAACTCAGTCTTGAATTTGGCAATTAAAAAAAATCCATGATGAACAATTAAAAGAAAGCTCATATAGTAGCAGATATAGTAAAGAAAAAAGAAAAAGTTATTATTTTGCATAGACAAGGCAGTAGAATGTGGCAAAAATCGGCTTCTGTGGCTTTTCAGAAAGCCACAGTTTTTCTGTATAAAACTCTTTGATTGTACAAAACTCTTTGATTTTCTCACTCATTAGCTTAAGTTACTTTGGTTATTTTATCAGTAGCTTAATCTGTCTGATAGTTAATTAGGGAAATGTATGAATTAGTGGCATAAACTTTTTGGGAATTGTGAATGCAAGTGAGGTCAACGAAGGTCAGGCTTTTCCTTTGTCCCCGAGGAGATTGATGGGACGCTGCACATGCAGGCTCTTCACCACCACCTGTGGCTCAAGGAGAAGTTCTGGAAGAGAGGGGTGAAGGTAGCTGGAAGGAACCAGCACTGTTGGGAAGTAATCAGCTGGAAACACTGTGCCCACATTAGTGGGGGCACAAACCAGAGAGGGCAACCACTATAAAGCTTAGAACTTGCCCTTTGACTTCTAGATGTACCGTCAGGCTCCAAGCTCGAATGATAATGGAGAGGGATGGACAGACGGAGGTAAGTCTTAGATCTGGTTGAAAAATAGATACATTTTTAACTGTATTGGCTTGTAGAGTTCCAAGTAGAAATTTCAGTTTTTTCTAATGCCTTTAATAAAATGCCAGGCATACCATTTACTTATGTGGTTTTTGCCAGCTGCATTTTTGTGTTACATAGGTCAATTCTATTTGTTATAATGAATAAAGACCGGAAACACCAATAAGCCACAAGGAAAAGAAATTATTTGCAGTGCTCTCTCCAGGAGATAATTACTGTTGACATTTTTGTACATATTCTTTTAGCTGGCAAATGGAAAAAAAAAAGAGAGATATTCAAAGGTGGTTCCTTTAAAAGAGCTCTCACAATAAAAACAATCAAGCAAAAACGTTATACAATTCAGAGGCCTGGGCTCTGCTGCAAACCTGCGGTTTTTAAGCTATTTGATCTATAGAGCAAAGAAACCATCTCTTCCATGACAATTTTTATCTAATCTCTTTCCTGAAAACTTCCACTTCTTTTCTATTGTCCAGGGAAAAAACAAGGGAGATGGAAAATCAAATGCCCAACCATTCATCCACTGAGAGGTTCTCAAAGTGGGGTCCCAGGAGCTCCTGGGAACTTTTAAGAAATGCAGATCCCTGGGTGCATCCCAGACCTCTTGAACTGGAAATGCCAGGGATGGGTTGGGTTGCAGTAGGTTGTGTTTTAAAGGTCTTCCAGGTGATTCTGAGGCACACCGAAACCACTGCTCCTTAGGAAATTCTGAAGCAGGGTTGGAAATTGTGACTGGTGGGTTGCTTAGGGACTCTGGCAGCCTGTCCTTTGTCTCCAAATGCACCAGGAGACTACTCTGTTGGTATCTGAGTGGAGTTTCCAAGAAGTGTCTAAAGAAAGAAGCAGCAGCTGTTTGCTCTGGAGGTCAAGTGCCTGATAGAAGTAGGAGTGTGTGTGTGATTTAAGACCGGAAAGTGCAGTTTGTGTAGAGATATGCCCTAAAGATCAAATTAGGGATAATGAATATATTGAGGAAGAATAATTACAGTATTTATAATTATTGGAGCACTGCTGTCATTTGTTTGACCTAATTTCTTCTGTTTTTATTGAAACAATTAATGTCTGTGAGTAAATAATACCGTATTTGTATTTCTTTATTAAGTGTATTTGTGTATGCCGTCACCTTACAGCAGGAAGCACAGCACAGTGAATGGTTTTTGTTTTTTTTTTAATACAAAAACATTTCAAGACTCAGAACATGACTTAAGCTAGCATTAGCCTTTGGAACTAAAAATGCAGGGCATTTAGGAGTTTGCAAACTGTTTCTGTCTCTGTGTATAAACATATTTTCTATTTCCAAATACTCTGATTCCTATCAGTTAGGTGACCATGAGAAAGACCTGAAAGCTCTCTGAGCCTTAGTTTTTTCACCTGCGAAGTGGGCTATTAATGTTAAACATAGGTCAAATAAGATAATACGTGTAAAACTGCTAAGTTGCATAGTGTTACATGGTAATTTAATTACATTAAATTATTATATAATTTTTAAAAAGATTTTTATTTATTTATTTCACAGAGCACAAGCAGGGGGAGTGACAGTCAGAGTAGGCAGAGGGAGAAGCAGGCTTCCCACTGAGCAAGGAGCCCTATGTGGGATCCGATCCCAGGACCCTGAGCCAAAGGCAGATGCCTAACTGACTGAGCCACTCAGGCATCCCTATTATATAATTTTTTAACATAAATATTGATCAATTATTTGCCTTTACATTAGTATTTTTAACTGTTAACCACTTAAGGTAGAGAACAAAGTACCATGGACTTTTTTTTTTTTTTTTTGGAGAAGCTCTTTTGGTCAAGACATAAACTAACATTAGCCTTTGGAATTGAAACAGAGAAAACTTATGAATTTGCAAAGAATACTTATTGGCAAAGCCAGATAGATGTCTATTTATTGTACTATTATAATGAATGAAATATTCATAAATAAGATCCTATACATTGCTAACTGCCATTAAATGACAATATTGACAGAGGCCTAGCCCCTGCTAGGAAAAGCAATTTGCATCTTGGGCAATTTGCTGTTTATCCTGTAATGCCCTAGGGCTAGGGAAATGCCAGCTCCAAAACATTGTAAAATGAAAACATGTGTTTCCTCCTTCATTATTGTAAATGCAAAAATCCCTAACAAAATTCAGCAAGGCACATCCAGTAATATCTAAAGAGCATAATGTTTCATGCTGAAGTAGGCCTATCCCAGGAATGCAAGGTTGGGTTTTTTTTTTTGGTACACCAAACAATGTAATTCATTCTATTAGCAGACATTCTATTAGAAAATAAAAACCATCTATCACAACTGATGCAGGGAAAGAATATAAAACAATTCAATACCCATTCATGAAAAAAACTTCAAGAAATCAGGAGTACAAAAGAATTTCCTCAACCTGATAGAGTGGACAAAAGCTTATAGCTAACGACATACTTAAAGGTGAAATAGTGAATACTTTCTTCCTAAGACTGGGAAAAGGGTGAGGGTGTTGGCTCTTACTATTTCTATTTGACAAGGTATTGGAAGTCCTAGCTCATGTAACTGCTCAAGAAAAAGAAATAAAATGTGTATGTATATATATGGAAGGAAGAAGTAAAACTATCTTTATTCATAGATGAAACAATCATCTGTCAAGAAAATCTTAACTGATCTACAAAACTGAGTAGACCTAACATGTGAGTTTAGTGAGATTATAGGTTACAAGATCAACATATAAAAAATCAGCTTCTGGCCACCCTCTTTTAGGTCCTTCCTGTGCCCATCACCTCTCGAAAAAAAAAAAAAAATCAATTCTATTTCTTTACATGAAATAAAGAATCAGAAATGCAATAAAATGACATTTACAACAGCATCAAAAATATGACATTCATATGGATCAATTTAACAGTATATAAAAAAATCCCACCCCAATATGTGTGAGACTTGTACCCAAGGAATGCAACTTGGCAAGGCTCTTACTACTTTCTGCCAAGTTGTTTTCGTGGACTGGTACATTCCCAGTAGCAAGATCAGCAAGTGCTCGCTTCACTTGTAAGCTTTGAATGTTATCATTCCCTTTTTGTAAGACTTTAAAATCTGGTTATATTAATATAGCATGAACATCAGGTGTTATTTTGCCAATTTTGAATTTTGCTTTAAAATCCTGAATTGCAAGTCATCATCATAATAATAGCTACCACTTATTGAATGCTTTTTTATGTGCCAGGAGGCACTTTAAGTACTTCAGAGCATTAACTAATTTAATTCCCACAACAACTCTCTGAGTTCGGTACTTTTAGTTTCCCCATTTTACAAGTCAGAAGCTGAGGAATCATCTGCTCAACGACACACTACCAGAAAGCGGCGGAGCTGGAACTTCATCTAAGGATTGAGCTTTTCAACCCTCACTGGGAATTGCATCTACAAGCATGATTAGCTCCCGTGTGGGACTTCCCAACAGTGGGTCTTTACTGAGACTGGGTATGCACGTTACTGAAATAAATATGGTGCTCAATGACTGTAGAAAGGCAGATCCTATGTGCTTCCTTAAAAGAAGGAACATAAGGGGACACAGAGGCTGCACCTAAGGTCTTGACCCTAAGATGCGTTTTCCTGGGCTCCTCCTCCAGAGACCCTGCTCCAGAGAGGGCGGGGGCAGGGCGGCTGGCGTCCAGGGATGTACATGGGTAACAAGTGCAATTGAAGGCGTAAGGGAACTTGACAAATATGAAGGTATAAAGACCCATTGAATTGAAAGTGTAAGGACTCATATAACACCTTTCCCAAGTACCATAGGACCTTATTTTCGTAATAGTCATGAAAATGGAGGACTACAAAGTAACTTTTCCCTGGCAGTTGTTAGGAAGAGGAGTGCATCACTTCCTGCCCAGACTCCTCCCCA
The DNA here is from genome assembly GCF_011764305.1 of Mustela putorius furo. Taxonomy (NCBI): domain Eukaryota; kingdom Metazoa; phylum Chordata; class Mammalia; order Carnivora; family Mustelidae; genus Mustela; species Mustela putorius. Next base: position 1,192,418 of record NW_025421506.1, read on the forward strand.
TTTCACCAGCCTTGGGGGGGGCGGTTGGCAACACACAGCTTGGTCAGGTCTGGCGTCAGCATCTCTGGGGCCATCACCAAGTAGGGCCTTTCAAAAGTTAGGTAAGGCCCTGGTCCACTTCCACTTTTTTGAGACTTAATATGTTAAAAATGGAGACACTCAACACAGGGGTACCCAAATAGCAGTATCTAGAAAATGTTTGCATTGAGCAATGTAATGCTTTAAAAAAAAAAAATTATTTATTTATTTGACAGAGATCACAAGTAGGCAGAGAGGCAGGCAGAGAGAGAGAGGAAGAAGCAGGCTCCCCGCTGAGCAGAGAGCCTAATGCGGGACTCTATCCCAGGACCCTGAGACCATGACCAGAGCCAAAGGCAGAGACTTTAACCCACTGAGCCACCCAGGCGCCCCAACAATGTAATACTTTTAACACAAAAAATTCAAGTAAACAAATAGTTTTGAATTCATCACGCAGCTATAAGATTTCCCTCTAATATTAATTCATGATAGGTGATACAGTCCAGAAATAGAGCACAGCTTTAGCATTGTACGACTATTTTTCGAGTTTGTGAATCTCTGTGAATATTGTTCATTTCATTTGGGGATAATGTCAGAGGTCTGAATTTGAGGCCCTTCCTGAAAGTGAGGTCTGAGCCAAAGAGCTCTCCTAGCCTGTCTTAGAATGAACCCCCTTTTAAGTATATTTTCTACCCTTTCAGTTCTTTAAACATGCAAAGAATTTTACAGGCAGTTTTTTAACCATCAGTGTACCTAAACTATTAAAGATCTAAGTTGATTGTGATTCCATTCACATAAATTTCAAAAACAGGCAAAACTAATAATGTGTGCTTCAAGTCAGTATGATGGTTACCATTTGTGGGGGTAGGGACTGGGGGTGGGCAGCAGAGGTTGCTTCTGGGGTGCTAGCAATGTTCTTTTTCTTGTTCTGGGGGCCAGTTGCATGATTTGCTCATAATTTGTATACTTTTTTTTTGGTGTTATGTTTCAATACAAATTTTACTCTAAGAATTTTCCTGAACATTCGCAATTTACAAAAGTATGGCCACCATATCAGGAATCCCTTAAATTGGGACACCACATCGGATGAGTGGCTTATTCCTCTCCAGGAATAGCTCTCATTGGCAGGGACACAGAAAACTCATGGTGGATCCCTGCTGGTGTGTCCGGATGACCTGGCACCCCTGACCAGGTGGCCCATTAGGTTCTCCCTGGTAATTGTAGACAAACATGTGCCGTCTGTCACAAGCCCAAAAATGTGAAGCCTTTGACAGAAATTCCCCGGATGTGACTCCAGCTTGGGCAATCGTGGCGCCTCGGTGTCTCTGAATTACTCATTCTCCGTGTATGTGTTCTTCTCACCCTCCCCAACTTTGTTGTCCATAGAGATTCTGTGAGTGACAGGACAGAGTGGAACAGGGTCTGTTGAGAAGAGAGGGGGTGACTGCCAGCTGGCCCCGTGGGCTGTTTGGCCCCCAGGAGGCCATTCCAGACACCTGGTCCCATATGGCAGTGCATTCTTAGGGACATGAGCCAAGCAGTACCGAGGAGTCACAGAAACACATGCTTAGCTCTGAGGCTAGACCAACGGGAGTCGGGGAGGTGGAGTGGAGTGCCTTGGCTGGAGAGTTTAAAATATTTTACCACATGTCCTCATGGTAACTAGCTGTGTAGCTCTGTCCCAGTCCCTTTAGCCCTCTGAGCCTTGGGCTCCTTTTGAACAGAGGAAGGGGACAAAAGTGGTATCGCTTAAGTCCCTTCTAGTGTCTGAGATCATATAATTAAAATACTTGTTCAGTTTTAGATGTTCACCAGATTCCTTCCTCAAGTCCACCTTCCCTCACTGTGGCTTCCCTGTTATAATTATCTGTCATGGTCTAGATCAAATGTCACTCCCCACATGAGGCCTTCCCAAGTCAATGTCAACAGTGGGTCATACCTGTCAGCGAATTTATATCCTGTTATTTTTGCCCACGTCTTTTGATTCAACTCAAGATTGCACAGTCCTTGATGAAAACGACAGCATCATCTTGGTATCGCGATAGCAAGGATTCACAAATCTTAACTGACTAACCTACAACAGATTGCCCACCTCCAAATCACACAGGGAACTTAACAGCTCAGATTTCCAGGTCCAATTCTGGGAGATTCTGATTCAGAGATCTAGGGAGAGACCAGGGAACCTGTATTTTAACTAGCCTCTGAAGGGTTTTCAGGGCGAAGCCTGGCTTGAGAACTCCTTCATATGGTGATTTGCATTAAGTGTTTATGTATTGGCTGAATCGGTTAGAGGAATGCAATTTATCACGTTCTTTAGTCATCAAAAAATTTTCCTGAGTTCACAAAGATGTAAAACATGAAGCAAGATAGGGTGTTCAAAGCCACAATCATGTTGCCATGAAAATAATGTCCCCGAGTCTTCCAATAGCTATTTAGAAATGGCCTGTGCTGTGAAGATAGACTGAGTGAAATATAAAATTTTATTCTGAAAATAATGTGGGTTGGAGGGAGTTGGACCTGAAATAGGCAAAGTTTCTTTTAGAGGCTTCTGCAGTGCTTTCTGCCAACTCTATGCGCCCCCTACCTGGGTCCCTCTGGCTTTTTCTATCATCCCTACCAGACTAGGAGAAGGATTGTGTTTTTTTGCTTGTTTGTTTGTTTTCCTTCTTCCATCAAAACCTGTGATCTCTCATTCTCTTGATTTATTTACCCATTTCTCCATTTGATAAATGTTGACTGAGTGCTGCTCCGTGCCAGGAACGGGGCTAAGCCCTGGGAATGCAGCAATGAACAGAGCAGGTTTGGCTCCCATTCCTGTGGAATTTACACTCTTGTGGGGGGAAGACAGATGTTATATAAATAATTACAAATATTAGTAAGAACCCTAGAGCTTTATCTCATCTCTTAAGTCTTTGACATCTAAACCATTGGCTGGTAATAACATTTTATTCTTCCCAAATAACATTTGTAGCTTAAAAGACTTTTACACCTTACTTCAAGAGGACAGTAAAGAGAAGAGGGGAAGAAGTTGCAAAAGAAGATTTGTTGAGGGGATCTTTTCTGACTTTCTTAGAGTATGAAGCTACCAGGCTTGACCAAAATGTCTGCTTCTGCAAAATCGTAGTGACTTTTAATGTGAGGTTCCTGGAAAGACTTCCAGGGGGTCCATGAACCCTCAAAGACTATGCCAAGTTTTCTTCTGCCCAAAAGTTTATTCTTTTCTCATTCTCTCAAAGGGATATGTGGTCTCAAAAGAATAGAGAGAGAGAGAAAAAAAGAAAGAACAAGAAGGAAGAAAAGAAAGCAAGCAACCACTCTTTGGCTTTTCTATTTAGCTAATGTAATTCAAATCTCTGTTCCTGTTGCAAAAAAACAAAAATGAAAACAAAACAAAACAAAACAAAAAGAGAGAGAGATGAGATGGAGTCCTTGTCCAAATGGAAAAAAAAATACGTTTATAGGATTGGGTTACTGGGTGACTTCAGAGATATGAAATACCCACCCCCACCCAACTCTCCATAAAAAGGAATTAGAAATAGATTTTGAGGATTTTTATTTTCTGAGAAGGATGGATATATCCCAAGAGCAGCATTTGTGTACAACTAGAGAAAAATCTTCAGTAGTAAATATCCATTAGACATCCAAATCTTCCAAGTATCAAATAGCAAGAGTAAGTGAAACTTTTGTGCATGCAAAGCAAATTTTATTTAAGTGATAACCAAGACAATTCTTGTTGCTTCCTAAAGTAGGTGTTCTGTTAATAGCAGAACCAAAAGATACAGGAAACCAACCTAATATATCTTAATGCTTGTTTTTGATGCATATAAAAAATTCAAGAAATGGAGCATTTCATAGCAAATTGTGTATCTGTGCCGTCCAGACTTTATTAGTTAGGATTGGAATCAGCTGTGAGAGGCTGAAAATCCAAAATAACAAGTGGCTGAAAAAAGATAGAAGTATATATATCTCATGTGAAAGTTGAGTAAACAGTCTAGGGTCGGAGTGATTGTTCACAGTATCAGGGAATTTTGTGTTACTTTTCTGTGCTATTCTCTATTCTCATGCTCACCTTATTGTCGAAGATAGATGCTCTAGTTCAAACCCTCAAGTGCACATTCCAGGCAGCAGAAAGGAGTAAAAGGAGAGAATTCTTTTTAAGGATGCTTCTGTGAAGTTTCATGCACCACTTCCTCCTATATTTCTTTGGCCAGGACTCAATAACTTGACCATATATATCTGTAGGGGAGAGTAAGATACACAGTCTTTATTCTGGGAGGTCAGAATTCTGGGAGAAGAAAGGGAGGACAGATACTGGGCCATACCAGCAGTCTTGGCCACTGAGTTTTTTTTTTACATATAGGTAGTTCAAATAGTTAACTTTGGTATAATATTCAGCTACAAGTCTTTAATGTGCCAATGCAATTTCTTGACCCTCATCACCCATTTCTGAAGCTACTTCTAATTAAATCTTGGCTGACATTAAAAAATAAAGCATGTTTTTCATTTTGAGGGTCTATCTGCTTGATGCTGGATGAGATTCAACGCCAATAGAAAAGGTCTAATTTATGGATTCTTGAGGCTCTTCATTGCCTCATCCTTTCTGTTCAACATCTTTTGGCCATTTTTCTTTAGTCACAGTCTCAAATGGAGAAAGAAGGATGAAAAAGAAATAAAGTCTAGATCAGATGGGTGTTTTGTTCCTTCTTAGCAACATTACTATAAGGGCTAAAGTAGAAGAGATAGAAAATAGTACAAGTTGTGGGGTTATCTGTCAACACTATAGTCCCTCATGCAGGCATTGGACAAGGTCCTTTGCATTGCCATTTGTAATCATAGCTATAGCCCTGTGAGGATGGTGACACCATCCCCTGACAGACACCCTTTGGAGAACAGAGGACACTGACCCAAAGAACCAGTTATGGAAGTGGCAGAGCCAAGACTTGAGTCAAGGTCACTCTGACCTCCAGACAATGCTCTTTCCACTGCTCCATCCACAGATTCCATCTTACCATGAGTTTTTGAGCATCATATTGCCACAGGAGAGGCTTTTTTTTTTTTTTTTAACTTTAACATTGGCCTGGACTAAAGTAAACCTTGAAGATATAAACAAGTGAAGAGGTTCAGAGAGTACTAGGCAGCCAGCTCCTCATGGGCTGTCTGCCCACCCAGATCTGGAGCATTGTCTTAGGCAGCACTTGGGAGGCACTTGATATTTCCAGAGTGGCATCCAGGACTTTCAGCCCCAGTGGTATGTAGAAGATGAGACAGAGTGCTCTCCTGTAAGCACACTTTGAAAGAGCAAGGATGGTTTCAGGACAGCATTTCCTTGGCTTCTCATTTTTCAGCACTTGGAAGGGGAAAGTCACTGACTTGGGTGGAAGTTTGAATGGTACCTGTTTCTCCCTTTCTGCAGCTTGCGATGGAACTTTTTACTCACGAGAATAGTGTCAGAGCCTCACATGTGTTCAGTGCTTGCTTTGTAGAAGTTGCTGAGCTAATGTCTTCTTTTCAGACAATGTCTCTAACATTTGGGAAGCATTTCGTATGGGACTTGAACCTAGAATCTCTGATTGCAAAACTCACATGCAACCGCAAGGGCCGTGTACCTTGTTCACAAGCACACACCAGAAGCTAAAATGTAGGCAACTGAGAGTAAAGTCTGGAAGGAAAGGACAAGTAGAATATATTTGAATATACTCAGGAGAACTCTTTTAAATGGAATGTGTTCCATCTGATTACATGGAATAGGCTCTTGGGTTTGGCATTGAGAGACTGGATTTTTTTTCTCAACTCTGTCCCTAACATGGAGAGTGTAAGTAGTTAGTGAGCAAATGATCTGAGGAAATAGGCAAGAAAGTGGAAGATGGAATGTGGGGTGGGGGGAGGTCAGGAAGAACACCAACAAAGGTTGCATCAATTGGCATGCTACCAATGTGGGCAATGGGGCTTCGGTTTGGAGTGCACTTTGGGAAACTGTAGAGCACACCTCTGAACTATTTTACTGAAAAAGGGTAACCAGGATTAAGATCCAATTCCTGTCCCCCATAATTGAGGGCTACTCCTGGAACAATGATTTTCACGCAGCCCTGAGCTATGAACAGTTGCACACACAATTCTGTGGTAGAGAGACCCAGAAAGCTGATGGCATATTCAGAAATTGTTTCAAGTGAACTCTGAGGCAGGCTAAGGGGAAAGGGGTATAGCCCAGACCCCATCTGCCTCTACTTGTTTCAGCTACTTAATATATGAATATACTATTGGAGAAGTCCAATAAAAGGCAACTTATTTTTATTACAAGATGATCACATTCTAAGTAGTGGTGTGTTGTGGGTTATTAGAGCTCAGGATTGCCCTTGCCCACTTAATGGAGAATAAAGTGATTAAGAAAACCATGTTGAGTCATGTGTACTTTTTCATCTCATCACTTTTTGTGCTGAAAACACTGAGATGACACTCCTCAGAAAGGCTTGATTGCAAGGTTGACTCTTGGTTGGCATCTGGATTTTGAGAGCGTTCCTACCATTCCCCAAATTGCTAAGAGCAGTTCACTCAGACTAAATTGTTTGTACAGTGTGGCTTATGCTGAACACCTTTTTCCTTCCAGGAGTCTGGGATTTGGGTACACATTGGACAGAGGGTGCTTACATGAGCAGCAGTCATAAAACCCAGGCGCCAAGTTTCTTGTGACGACCTTCCCTGGTAGACAACATTTCAGAAGTGTTGTCACAGCTCCTTGCTGGAAGAAATCTGACTGTCCTGGGTGACCTAACTGGGAGAGGACTTTTATTTAAAAATTTATTATTTGAGAGGGAGAGAAAGAGAGTGTGAGTGAGTGGGGAAGGGGCAGAGAGAGAGGGAGAAAGAGAACCCAAGCAGGCTCTGTGCTGAGCTTGGAGCCTGACGTGGGGCTTGATCTCATGACCTGAGCTGAAACCAAGAGTCAACTGAGCCACCCAGGTACCCCTTTTAATTTTAATTTTTAAATTTTATTTCTTCCAAAAAAAAATTTATTTCTTCCGCTATTGTTAAGACACAATGTTACATTGATTTCAGGTATACAGTATGGTGATTCAAGAACTCTATATGGTATAGGCAGTGCTGGCCTCAAGTGTAGCTACTGTCTGTCACACTATTAAAATGCCACTGATTGTATTCCCTATGCCGTACTTTTTAGTCCTGGGACTTATTCATTCCGTAGCTGGAAGCCTGTCTCTCCCACTGCCCTTCATCCATTTTGCCCATTCCCCACCCACCTTTCCCCTGGCAACCAGCAGTTTGTTTTCGTATTTAAGAGTCTATTTTTTGGTTGGTTGGTTTGTTTTGATTTTTAGATTCCACATGTAAGTGAAATCATATGGCATTTTTCATTCTCTCTCTGGCTTACTTCTCTTAGCATAATACCCTTTAGTTGCATCCATGTTGTTTCAAATGGCAAGATCTCCTACTTTTTATGACTGAGTAATTATTCTCTTGTGTATATAAACTACATCTTCTTTATCCATTCATCAATCAGTGGACACTTAGGTTGCTTCCATATCTTGGCTATTGTAAAGAATGCTGCAATA